>NC_083324.2:68932264-69532264 GCF_963455315.2 Globicephala melas
TAACAGGACTTTCTTTGAAGGCAGAAGCGATTCAGGGCATTTCATCTCTTAGGTCTGTCCTGCACTTCTGTCCATAACTTGTACCACCACTACTATGTTTGCTCTTCTTTGTCACTGCCAGTCAGGACCAATACCCAGCCCTGATTGTGGGAACCACACTAACTACCTAGAACCTCAAAGTTCTGATATATCACGGCTGTGCTATCAACTACAAGTTGATGCCAGAGAACACGCTGTTCAATTCTATTTCACTTCCCAAGTATCTCCTTCAGCTCGGTGTCGGGGCTGGAAGAGACGATCTGGAGCTGTAGCAGGGCACTACTCAATTAGGCCTGCCCTTCGACTCCTAGGCTGTGGGAGAGACAAGTATGACACAGGTAGCAGAGTTCCATGACAGCCGTGAGAATGCATCTCAGCTCTGACTGCAGGGAGTGTGACTGATCACAATTCCTCCCTGCTGTGCTCTAAGATCTTTCACTGACTTTTTATGAAGGCCAAACTTCTCATGATTACTCCCAGACAATGACTGATTGCCATAGAGACACTAAGGCAGGTCTATTCCTGGGGGATGTGGGACCCCTGACAAGCAGCTTTGGCTTGACTCTCCTTTGAGTTGCATTGCAGGCTGACATAGTTCTACTCAACCTTCATTCTGCCTTTCATTCCTTTAGTTGAGGTCAGATCAGCGTTGCAGTCTGACAGCTCTCCAGCCTCTTTGGACCTCTCCCCATTTTCTCACAGGTGTTTCTTGCATATTTAATCTAGTCTTGCCATCTTTCTTGCAGGACCTGGGCTATCACATTTCTTCAGTTTATAGGATTCACTATATATCAGACACTTGAAGTGAGCCTACATAAACTGAGAACACTTTCCAACTTGCTGAGGCCAGAATAACCTTGATATTAACTTAAAAGGATGTTGCTAGAAAATAAAACTATAGGCCAATATGCCTCATAAGTATTGCAAAGATCTTTAAGCTTACCGAATCAAATCTAGCAAATAAAAAAATATATCATGACCATGTGAACCTATCCTAGGAATGCCAGGTTAGTTTAAGTCAGTAATTTACCACACTAATAGATCATCTTGGGAAATGCAGGAAAAGCATATCAATTTAATACCCACTTATTATAATAGTTCAGCAAACTGGGAGTAAAAGACAACTTTCTCATGAAAGGATGTTCATGAAAAACCTAGAACTTGCACAATCCTTAATTCTGAAATATTATTGCCTTCCAATCTTGTGGGAAAACGTTTAATGTCTACTTCTATTCAATACCATGTTATAGGTCATAGCCAGTGCAATAAGGCAAGAAGTGGTTTATAATATTTATGTTTACATGTGTGGAAGTTTTTATTTACCCTGTGGAAGTGGGCAGTCAGGTAGACAACAGGCGGTGGGCTAGACCTGAGTTCCAGCACTGACAGCCTCAGCCCCCGTGGACTAAGGAAGGAATGAAGTTGGAGGTTTAAGGTGCTTCACCCCACCTCCCATCCCAGAACCTGGGCACTGGGGTACCTCAATTGTAGTGCCTTTCCATAAGCTCCCAAGTAATACCTCAAGTCCCTGACAGTATGCAGCAAGTGCTGAGGGAAGAAGTGTGACTCAGATAAGCATGGACCTCGGCCAGTTGACTAGGGCTTATTCTAGGACAGCCCTTCCACCAAGATCTTAGCCACCCTGCTTGTGAATGAGCAAGGATCAGAACAGGTAGGCAGAGCTTGGAGCAGAAATTTGCTACTAGGTGAGAACCAGAGGATCTACTTCTAGCCTCCTGGCCTCTTCTTACCCTACTGCTCTCCTTTCCCACCCCCGGCCAGCTCCGCTCAGATTGGGGGGGCCAGGGAAGCCTAGGACCTCTGCCCTGGCTTCTACCTCCAGGGCCTACTTCACACCTATCTCCCTAACCATCTTCGCGAGGTGCCAAGTAGGGGCTCGGGGAAGGGCACATTAGGACCCAAGGGACCTTCACCCCCTAAGTTCTCCTTCACCCCCCTAAGTTGTAAGGCACCTTCCTACTGCAACCCTCTACCAGACAAGTCGTTTAGATGTGGCTGTAAGAGCAGAACTGGGAAAACCTTGAGGCTCATAGCCTCTTCTCTGGAGAATCTGTGAGATCAAACCACCTAATCTGTTAATGGGTAACAGACCCGCCCCCAAAGAAGAGGCTCCTCTGCCTTAGATACTGGGTGAGCTATGTATTTAAGACATCTTTACATATACACTTCAGTTAAATATAACGATAGAGGTTGGGCACGTACCAACGGTGCTGACTTCATTCATCATTCTCTTTAGTAAGGCTGCCCTGTCTCTAGATCAGTTTTGGTGAAGTCTTTTAGGACTCCATTTAACACAAACAGAAGGCCTTGGCTTTAAGTACTTCCTGTTGTAATGTTTACTGTATTCTAATAACAAACTCATTGATTTCTTCTGATTGGCTTACATTATAGATGGCCAAGAGAACATTTCCTTATTCAAGGCTACCATAACAGATGAAGCAAGAGTAACAAGGGTAAAACTTGGTAGTCTTATTACTTAGTCAATTGTGTATTAAGATACTTTAAGGTTTTGTAGGTGCTTGTAGTGTCTGTTGCCATATACCCTCTGCCCATTACTGAGTTTAGCTGTAGTTCCATGGAAGCTGAGATTGATACACAGAGAGCAAGACGGGGGGTTAAACCCTCCACTTCTTGCCCCAGATCTGCTTCCAGTGAGAGCAGCCATTGAATAGCCCTAAGGCTAATACCTGAGAGCAACCATCTACCAGTGGAATGCAAAAATTCATTCAATAAATGTCCCTGCTTCCCAAGCTTCTGGCTTACAATGCTGCAAGGCATCCTCTCGAGGTTTCAGCAGAGCCAAGCTCCTATTGCCCATAGCAAACCTCAATGCTTTCCTTCCTTTTCACTCTTGGTTCCCTCACTCCTGCTCTATGGGATTCATTCCCCAATACACCACTTGCACTGAAGTCTTTGTCTTGGGCTCTGCTTTCAAGGAAGCTGAGCTAAGGACAGTAGAAGGCCTTAGAAAACAGACTCTCAAGATAAAAGTCTGGAACTAGAACAGCTTAAGAGCAGCAAGTACTGCAATGCTGCTGGTAAGTGGGGTGGTGATAATGCCCAGCTTGACGCAGTACTGTAGTTACTAAGACTCACCTGTGTTGCGTGCGGCTGGGGCACAGAGTGAAGGAGAAGCATGTGGATTACGTACTTGAACGATATGGGCACCACGGTCATTATAAGTTGTGGAGTTGGCTGGCACTTGTTAACGGCTTTGGAAGCCTGAAAGGATGACAGACTCAGAAGCCAACTTCAAAGAAAAAGCAACCAGCTCAGGACATGTGGCCATAGCCAGAGGCCTTCATGACAACCTTGGAAGGCCATCATGTCCTGCAGCTAAAGGGCTATAATAATTAGGTTATGGGTTTGAAGAGAGGCAAAGTTGCAAAAGAGACCATGCACAGTACTGGTACGTCTCCCATGCTGAAGCCAAAACCCAATAAGGAAGGAACAGTACTCAAGACATGGGTCAGGTTGTGCTAAGTAGATGAGCCCAAGAATGTTTGGTCAGATTCCTTTGAAAATTCCAGGTTGGCAGAAGCAAGCTCCTACCACCTGCAAGTGGCGAGCCACTGGTCATCGCCTAAAGACCATGCTACTCCACTTGATAATGCTTGTCATCAAGATTATCCCTCCCTTTTCCTCATTGTATAAAGAGACCTCAAATCGTGTAAGTTAGAGCAAAATGAGAAGACAAATATCTTGCAGACAAAGGGCCAAGATAAAAACCCACAAGACCAAATAAATGAAGAGGAAATAGGCAAACTACCTGAAAAACAATTCAGAGTAATGATAGTAAAGATGATCCAAACCCTCAGAAATAGAATAGAGAAAATACAAGAAACATTTAACAAGGACCTAAAAGAACTAAAGAGCAAACAGTAATGAACAATACAGTAACTGAAATTAAAAATACTCTAGAAGGAATCAATAGCAGAATAACTGAGGCAGAAGAACGGATAAGTGAGCTGGAAGACAGAACGGTAGAATTCACTGCCACAGAGCAGAATAAAAAGAACCAAAAGAACGGAGGACAGTCTCAGACCTCTGGGACAATATTAAGCACACCAACATTTGAATTATAGGCATCCCAGAAGAAGAAAAAGGGTATGATAAAATATTTGGAGATTATAGTCGAAAGCTTCCAACATGGGAAAGGAAATAGTCAGCCAAGTCCAGGAAGTGCAGAGAGTCCTATACAGGATAAACCCAAGGAGAAACACGCCGAGACACATAGTAATCAAACTAACAAAAATTAAACACAAAGAAAGAAACATTAAAAGCAGCAAGGGAAAAGCAACAGATAACATACAAGGGAATCCCCATAAGGTTAACAGCTGCTCTTTCAACAGAAACTCTGCTGGCCAGAAGGGAGTGGCAGGATATATTTAAAGTGATGAAAGGGAAAAACCTACAACGAAGATTACTCTACCCAGCAAGGATCTCATTCAGATTCGATGGAGAAATCAAAAGCTTTACAGACAAGCAAAAGCTAAGAGAATTCAGCACCACCAAACCAGCTTTACAATAAATGCTAAAGGAACTTCTCTAGGCAGGAAACACAAGAGAAGGAAAAGACCTACAAAAACAAACCCAAAACAATTAAGAAAATTGTAATAGGAAAATACATATCAATAATTACCTTAAATGTAGATGGATAAATGCTCCAAAAGAATAAGAATTGCAGCATCTTATTCATCCAAAAATATGGAGTTAAATCCCTGCTGGTTACAGAAATGAAGACCCTACATGTTCCCTGCATGTGGCTTCCAGGCTCTGTGTAGCTCCCATACACCCTTGCTCCCTAAACAAGATTAATCTCGTTTTCTTAGCCTTTTTACCAGGGAGGTCAGCTACCTCCATTTTCTAATGGAGTTCAATTAGATAATAAATCAATTCTGATTAAGGAGGCATTATCCTCCTGTTGAGGTGCCAGAGTCTCAGCTTGGGAAAGCTACTGTGTTGGGGATTGTTTGAAGGAAAAAGAGAAAATCACTATTCTAGGGATTGTTCTCCTAACAAGTAGTTTTGCTTTAACAAAGCAAAAAAGTTAACATATCTTTCTTCAACTTGTTTTTGATTTAGCATAGCACTCTTTGCTATTTGAGAACTTTGTCAATGCTACACAAGTGTAATTTCAGTCCATGTCAGAAGGATGTCTGGCAGTAAGACATAGCTGAAGAGGACACTGTGTAATGTAGTTGTACTACAAAAGTTTTTAAAACTTTACATACTGATTAACTCATCTCAGAAATAAAACATTCCACACAGTAACAAAGATTCCTTGGGTTGCCCTCAACATGAGATCATGTCGTCAATATCTCACATCTAAACGAACAAGGCTTTGAAGATGGAGATGACATACGTGGAGCCCCAACTCAAACTCAACCTGACTTCCAATTTCAGCCATGGCCTGAATTTGAAGCCTTACTTCAAGATTTCAGACAGCACCCTGCCAGCAACTCACTTCAAGCTTATAACCCTTTGCCCAGAGTGAGCCCCTCTGCATTCACTTTCCGATCCAGGGTTCCCCCAATTCCGTGGATGCAGGCAGGAGCTTGCTAAGCTTTAAAGAAGCTCACAGCACATAAACTGATGGTTAAACACTCCTGGCTCTTCATCCTTCAAGCAAATAATTCCTGGAGGTGTTTTGATGGATCTGAGAGGTCTCAGCAGAATTAAGCCCAGCAGGGATACCAATGCCCTTTCTTCCGTCTCCTCCTGTTTGACCACACCCCAAATAAGATACCCTTACACAAGTCCTCCCTCACGTTTTTAAGGGAATCCAGGCTAAGACAAGATCCCTTCATATCCAGCCAGATGAGGAACACAGCCTCAGCATGGGTCAAGTTGAGTATGCTTTATAACCAAGTTAGATTTGTTGAGAAAGTTCTATTCTTAAGTTTCTGGCTCAGGCAAGAAAGTCACTTGACATCTACCCAAGTTCATTTCCATCAACTAACAGTTGCCTACCACTGCTCAGGGACCTGTCACATAGATCATTCAAGTTTATAAGGGGGAAGTTTCAGGAAGACAGGACTAAGTTTGAAGCTTCTCAAGGATCAGAACAGAGACAAGTTAGTTAATTCCAGCACTTTTCCAACCAACTCAAGGAGAACTGAGTTTGCGCATGCCTCTTGCTTCTCCCATGTTCTTTGTTACTCAGTTCTGACCACTGAATAGCTTTCCCCACATCTTAGACCTGAGACCCTCTTTTCAACAGACATTTAAGAAGCCTTCTTGAAACTTAACAGGAGTTAGAAATAGACATTTGGCAAATGCATGCCCCACAGAAACTTCAGAGGTATGTCTTGAAGCAAGTGAAGTTGTTGGTGGTGGACAAGTAGAAGAGATGGATTAAACCTGCTCAGGCACTTCAAGGACGCAGGCTCTGGAGAAAGGTATCATATACACGTGTACACATTAAGGGATTCTCCACACAAGTCCACCTTGACATTGCCTTATGGAGCTGCTAACTCCCAAGTACCATCAGTTAGTGGTGTTCACTTCAATATGGAATGCTTTCTCAGTCCTCCAAACTCCAGCTCACACACTGGTGGCCCGTTAGAACCCTACACTTCAGAATTTCACTGCCATCCATAAGCATTCTGGAGTCTTACATGACTAAGCAGCTGATGAATATTCTATTTAATCACATAAGAACTGTCCCTTTACATAAGTCTGTGCAGAGTTGCTTGTAAGCCTGAGTAGGCATTAATAGCCCATAGTTACCCAACTCCTATGCAATTCAAGTCTGAATTGACAGTGGCAATACTAAATCTTTCCCCTTGAAGTTAATGTCATATGAAAGTTAAAGCTTCAGCCATAAGACTTCAAGCATCTTAATCTAGATCTGTTAAATTGCTACTTAATTGTCTTGAAGATGGAGGCTGGTGAGCATCTATTCGGCACGCACATATGCCGCTTTTAGCAGGGCGCTGAGTACCCTCAGGGTGAGGTCAGAATAAAGTTTCTAGAAGGGTTCTCAGAAGGTTGAGTTTCTTGGGGCCTCACCCACTTTAAGGAAGCATGCTAATGGCTAAGTCCATGGTGTGTCCAGTTTGATGGAGCTCATAGGAAAGGTGGCCATCCTAAAAAACTGTATCCAGATAGAGCTAGTTTCCAAGAATCTCAGAAAGTTCATAAACCAGATTCAAATAATGGTACCATTAGTGTTACTTTCTAGTTCCGACAGTCACCTTTCCAGTCCTGGAATTTTACCATTTGAAATAGTGGATATGAACAAAGTGAAAACTAACAAATAGTCCAGAAGACCAGAAATGCTGGGTTGAGGCTAAAATGTAAGTAAATGTTCAAGTTATCAGGGACAGTATGCAAACACAGCTGGAGGGGGTGACAGGAGCCTGAGTCATTCTCTCCCCAAACCCAGCTTCCCTGTGTCCCCAGGCTGGCAGAATAGGTACAGAGAAAGCCCTCCTGTTGAAGAGATAGGTCTGTGTCTAACCTGAAAGCATCTCTAACAAGGTATGCGATGATCTAAAGTTTTCCCACTAGTGCATGTCCTATGTTGTGTAGTAGAATCTTAGCCCATCACCACCCCCTACCCAGCCACTACCACGGTAGGGGGTACCTGAAGCCCGTGGGTTGCTGCAGCCTCTGCTGAAGCCTTTATCCTAGAGTCTTCCTCTCAAGCACATTCTGCTCTGGCTTCTGATCGGATTCACTGTCCCACTTTGTTTTTATCTCCGCCACCAGTGCCTGACACTATTCCTTTGGAGAGGGCGTTCCTTTGACTAGGACAATTCACGTTGTCCCTTTAACCCCACATGCTCCCACATGGTCACCTTCTCTGCTGCTTGTCCAACCCTGTAGGTGGTACCTAGTTGTTACTTGTAGTTGGAACTGGGTAACTCCAATACTAACCAATTCCAAGCATGACCTTCATTCTGTTCAATTTAGTAACCAAGATGAAAGACCCTTTGGTTCCTTCTCCCCACTGTGCTGCCAGCTCTACCAACAACCCTTCTTAAAGCAAAGGGAGTCTCCAGAAGCTCACGCCTCCCACTCCTTAGGTAAGTCAGCAGGTTCCACTCACATGTTGCCCCTCAAAGAGGGACGCTGGCATTGCTCCAAGCATGCCAGGATGGGGTCCTGTCACATGGAATGCTGACGATCTGCCCACTTAAGCAGTTAGCCCAGGAGGTGAGATTGACATACTTCTGCCGGTCGACATGAATGTTTGCCTCTTGTTAATTAGATCATGTTTCTTCATTTCTAAGTGCTTATGTCAAAGGTGCGGGTGGCTAATTAAGCCAGAAGGAGAGATCGCTAGAACGAGTTTTTCCAGCTGAGTACAAAACACAGCGGACATTCCCATCTCTGGTTTGTGGGACTTCCCAAGGTAGTTCTCAGAAGTTGTCGCGAAGTTCTCACGTCCAATCCCATGTCTAATGCCTGATGGACAAGGGAAAGTAGATCCTCTCCTTCTGAGCGTGTGCGCATGAGGTCCTTAAGCACAGTGATGTTCAAGAGACTGAGGGTTGGAACTGGCCAGGAGAGGGAAGAAAAGGGGCCATCAGGTATCAGAATGGAGGCCTATAGATCCTGTCAAAGGGGGGAGGCTGAGGCCACAGCTTAGGAACAGGAGATGCGGATATTCCAAAGTTATTATATAGTGAGCTTGTCAACGCACACACCCAAACCTGCCCACTACTAACCAAACGGCACCCAAAGGAGTTTGACTTGGGTGAACTGGGCAGGTGGGGAGTCTTGTCCTTGGCTGGAATCCTTCCCACTTAAGTCTCTGCAGTGAACCATCTGAACCAGCAGCTCAAATAGAATTTAGACAGAAAAATGCATGAAGCAGAACCAAGAGTTCACCTATGGCAGAGCACCAATGGGATGGATTTAAGAGACCATGTCCCCTCTCCGGAGAACTCAGGTCCCTGTAAATGACCAGATCAGGCAATGCACAACTTGGTGGGCTTACAGCACTTGTGAATTGTGATTCAGGAGGGGGAATTTGGTCCTGAAGAGCTTTGAAGGGCTTTCTTTTCTAGTCATTCTGAAGCCTTACACCTATCACCAACTGTCCAAACACTAGCAAGTGAGGAGCAGACGTCTGAGAGATTTCTCCAGCGACATGAGACAGCCGTACTGGAAGATCTGAAGCTTCGCTGCTCCTTTCCACACGAAGCAAGGCAGGACAGTGTGGAAACTCGTTGGCTGGAGGCGAGAAACAGGACTGACTTCCCAACAAAGCACCAGAGGGAAGAGCCCCCTAGCCATACGTACACTCAGTCCCGAAAGAGCCTTGAGAACCGGTTCCTGTACTGCCCCTCACAGATCCAATATTCCCCACTCACCTCCAGCCATACGCAGTGCTGGCCTAGGACAAGGTCAGGTGGGACCCGTGGACTCTCAAGCCGCCGCCGCTACTTTTCTATCCTTTCCTGCTTGGGGGCAGTGCTTGTGTTTCTCATCTTCCTAGACAGGCAAGGTACATCTCCAGGAGGTTGTTCTGTTGGGTGGGATACCTCTCTTGAAGACCCTGGACCCGTTCTCCATGCCCAACACCACGCCCAGGAGGTAGAACTCGTGAAAGTGCGGAGCCCCCTAAACCTGGGCCCCCCTAAAGCTTATCCTCAGGTAAGTGTACACTGAGCCTCCGTCGATTTGTTGATTATCCTTTAAGTGTTCCTGCTGGTTACTCACTCCAGCCACAGCTTTCATTCCTGGCAAACTGGTTTTTTCCGTCTCTCCAGTTTTCAGGGCAGAATTTTGTCCTGTGACCTCAAGCCTCTGAGATAAGAGTTGTTGCTTCAGTGAATTCCTCACTCCTGTCCTTACAGCAAGAAAGCCAATTTCCAAGCTCTTTTCATCTTGGGGCAGAAGGTCAAAGTCTAGTTAGGTTAACTTAGAATAAAAGCATCTCAAGTCAAAGAGGTTGACAGTCCAGTACATTTCATTGAAACGTTTTGTAGTAATTTAGAACAACATTCCCTTCGTATTTAAAGGGATGGAAGCCTGAAGTTGTCCTGTTTCATTCTACTATTGAAGCAAGGAAGGTCTTTCTAAGAAATTCCAGCCACCCTGAAGAAAGCCACTGGCCAACTAGGTATGAAACAAGCATTTAATTTACAAGGTGGTCTTCAAGATGGGCAGAAAATCTGCAACACCCTTGAGATAAAGTGCACCTTTCTGAAACAAAGGAACTGGGAGACTGCAGACTGAAGACTTTATAGGAAAACCAACTAGTTCTGAAATTATGAGTATGGACAGATCGATCTGCAGGGTCTCAAGCTTCTCCGTGACTCTCATCTTGATAAGAGCAGGAATCATTTACTCTAAGATTTTTCTTCTGCCAATTAGGTTTTCCTTAAAGAGAACAGAATTAAGACTGTCAAGTGAAAGTGTACATGGCATTGTGGAGACTTGGAAAAAGCCAGTTCCAGAAGAGTCTATCTAGTGGTAAGACCTTGGGTGTCTAGGAAGTGGTTGAAATATCATTCCTGTCCTTCCTGGCCCTGCAGTGCTGTCACCAAGGAAGATCATTCTGGGACATCCCAGAGAGGAAAGATGAAATCAGGGACTGATACTGGAACAAGAGCAAGGTGTCAGTCTGCCTTCACCTCAAGTATCCTAACGAATCTTGCAAAGAAAAAGGATGGCAGAAGAGGCGATTTCTTCCCATCTCCCTACCCAGGGCTACCTCTTAGCCTGAGTCTGTTACCTCAAGTCACCCTAAGAGTTTGGGCTGCCATAGTGCCACCACTTAAGATCAGACCAGACATGCTATGAGCTGGTCCAAAATCTACCCAGACCCATGAAGGGAGCCTGATGGGCTGGAGAACAGGAGTCAAGTGTTCAGAGACTAAGCCATCTCTGTAGAGGCCCATGGCTTGTGACAAGTGGAGTCTGGCAGAGGGGTGGGAGCCCCTGTAAACCAGAGCTGCCCTCAAGAGGGCCTCCTCCCCCAGGGCCCAAGCAGGGAGGCTCCTTTATTCCTCAGGGAGTGGCTTCTGTCCTTCCTGTGAGGAGGCCTGTGCTTGAGGACGCAGCTACATGAACCCCGCCACTACATCTCACCTACCACTGGTCCCAGGATAAGTCCAAGTTACCCAAAGGCTATGCAGTTTAGTGACGAAGAGGGAACCCCAGGAACCAACCTGAAAGAGGGAGATGAAGCCCAGCTAAGGCTTAAGGGTAGCTTACACTAAGGGGAGGGAGCTACACAGAGGATAGAAGCCTCTCAAACACACCTGGATGGAACTGATACCAGGTGACTTGGCAGGTACGTGAGGACAGGCCTGTCAATAGTTAGTCATAGGACTGGCAGTAAGTCAAGATTCCTATGATCACCATCAAAGCCTCATGGCTCAGAGTTAGCTTTTCGTTTACCCATTTGCACAGGTCAGATGCTCAGAGAACTTCAGCAACTCATTCAAGACATGAGAAACAAGCAGCAGAATCCAGGCTGAAGCTGTATGTGGCCCTGAGGCCTGTGACCTCAACCTTTTGGCTTTAAGACCCTCCATGGCAGAGAATGTGGTGGGCCAATTTAGAGCTTCGTCAGGAGCCGCTTCCCTGTAGCGAACCTACAGTCTAGATTCTGCCTAGCTCTGGACCCATCCTCCTCTCCACTCAGATGGGAGGAGTTCTCCTGCTGTAAAGAAAGCAGGATACGGAACAAGCCCAAATAAGCAATTGGATTGATCAGTCCATTATCAGCGGCAGCTGTCAGCCCCAGGTTAGCCGTCGCTTAGCATGCTCCTACCTGGCTGCCAGCCGAGTGAGGCCAGGATCCCTCCAGGACTACAACGTGCAAGTGTGTGCACTTCAGACTCGCGGCTGAAGTCACCCAGGTGAGGTTGGATCTGAGGGGCAGCCCAGACTGCACAGCACCCAGGCCCTTTCAGGCTCAGGCACATACTGGCCCTGGGTTTCAGTCACTGCCTGACCCCAGGGACTTGATGCTAGGCGGAGCGCTGGGCTGAATACGAGATCCTGGCTATCTTTACGGAATAAGTTACAGCTGTGGCTACATGACCCTGAGGCCAAGAACTCAGGTTGCAGCCAGTGGTGCTTGTAGACAAACTGGCAAAGAGAGGCTTCAACCTAAAAGATCAAGATTCTGTCTGTCCCCCTACTTTTAGTCTTTCATTAGGGCAGAAAATGTGGTTTTAAGTGAACTCTTCCAGGTGAGCCGGCCTGGTGGCTCTGACTGTGTTAAAAAGTCAGCCGTACTTTGAACCCTGAGCAATTAACAAGCAACTTTCATCCAGGTCTTAACATATGGCATTTGAAGCAATTGTTCAGGATATAAAACAGGCTCATACAATCCAGGGACAGAGGCTGCCTGGGTAGGTGAGGGAGCTATGCAAGCATGAGGTACCAAGCTGGGTTCAGAGAGCCTGCCAGGCTACAGGGAGGTTATAAGATAATTATAACAGATTAACAGGAGGTTCCATGCTGCAGGAAGGAAGGTGCCAAGTAAGACGCCTGTGACACAGAATGCCAGGAGCTCTGCACCAGGTGGGGAACTCTACCGGGCAGCAGCTAACATGTACTGAGCACATACTACGATGGGCACTGCTCTACAGTCTCATCACATCACAAGACCTGTGTAAAGCCAGTTTCCCAGCGATCAGTCACTTGGCCAGGTTCTCAGAGCTAGTAAGCGACAGTGCCAAGGACGTAGCCCAGGTGAGCTCCAGCCCATATCCTGTCACACACCACGTGGCTACGAGGGCACTTCCGTGAGATTGAGGCTCTGGTCAACAGTGGCTCCACTGCAAGTCCCGAACGCAGACAGATCCCAGGCCTCAGCACTCCCACCTCCGATTTCAACAAAAGCGATAGCTCCTGAAACGAAGTCATTTTCAGAGGAGCTGCCTTACAAACTGATACTTAAGCCCTCATCAAGTTTGGCCCAGAACCGGTTCTGCTGGGTAAACTCCACACCAACAGGCCTCGCCCAATTTTCAGATGAGGTCGGCACTGCCCACTCAGTTTCCCAGTTTAGCAGGTTGAGCTGCATCCAGGCCCTGGCTTCTCCCACTTCTCAGGCCAGCACATGTGGTCACTTGCCTGTCGATTCCCTGGAGTTCCTCTTCTGAGCACTTAAGACTTTATTTGCTTCTTTTAAACCTTCTTCAGCCTGTTGGAGTTTGTTTTAATACTGGGCCCTTCCAGACAGGCCAGGACCATCACCCCTATGCTGTAGGCGCTGCAGTCATCACAGCTATGGGGCTCTACGAGCTACTCTTCCAGGTGAGAGAGGACCTCAATCTAGACCTATGCCAGCAGGGAGCCCCCAGGAGGTGTTTAGCTATGATTCTATTAGAGAAACTCCAGTCAGTCCCGTTCCTACTTGGGCACTCCCCTGGAATGGATCCTCCCCTAAGGAGGATTTGGATAACACAAATCACAGGAAGACACCCTCATCTTCAAGGGCTGATGCCTTAACTACTATCTGTTGTCCTAGTTCGACTCACATTGATACTCTTTTCAGCTGGAGAGAAACAGGTGGGTCTCCAAACTCATTTTAGTTTTTGCCAGATTTATCTATCCTGGCTTTGCCAATAGCAAACCCTACTCTGCAGTAGCTTATTCCCAGAAGAGAACTTGAGGATGCTTAAAAGGAGCAAAAAGAAAGCAAGCAAGTGGGACTGCCATCTCTGAGACCTGGCCACAGAAGCCAGGCCACAGTTTGTTTGGAACGGACTTGAGCAGGAAAGCCGAGTTGATCACCCCATCAGAGGAAGGGCTAGAGCTAAGTCACTGCCTACCGGGAGCTAGAGTTTTTGGCTTTTGCGAGTGAGAGACAGCAAAGCCATCCCCTCCGGGGCACACACTCCAACTCAGGGCCCTATACTCTCCGTGTTAGCTCAAAGCTTACAGCTGTGGAGTTCGGCAGAGCTAGGCTTCCTCCACCCCATGCCCACCAATAGGCCATTCGTCTCTGGAACAACCCACGCCCAGAAAGAGATCGTTCCCAGAGAAAAGACAGCTTTGCCAAACAAGGAAGAAACCCTAGCTTTGTTTTAGCTACCAAGAGAGGTTTTTAAAGCTTCTACCAGTTGAGAAAAGAAAGCCTATGGATAAAGTCTTCCAGCTGTAAGAAAGCCGGCAGGAAAAGTCCCCTGGAGAAAGAATCAGGAGCCTTAGTCTTATGACCCCAGGACTATCTGTGAAGAGAACAGAGGAAAAACACCACACAGGAGAGAACCAACAGCGACTGGCGTTTGGAGGCAGCCCCCAGCCGCTGCACCTCCTTCCCAGAGTTTCCCCCCCCCCCACCTTCAGGCTTCTTCTGCTTTCCCCACTCCAGCTCCGAGGACCCTTCACAGGTACCACCACGCACACCAACCTCCCACAGCCACAACCTTCCCAACCAAACCGTGACACTGCCCTGAGTGCAAGTTTTATAGGCCACGGGCCTAGTCCCACCCCTGCCCCAATGCATTCTGGGTGGGCAGCAGCTCCTCTGTTTCTCATTGGCTCCCTCCCTCTCAACCAGCAGCTAGCTCCCACCCCCTCTGCTCATTTCCTGTTTGTAAGTCACCAACTGCAGTGAAAGCAAGGGGATGCTTTAATTGTAGTCGGCACCCAACCCTTGCTTAAAAACGATCCCAGCAGCGATTTTGATTGGAAAACGAGAGTCTCTTCAAAGGCAGAATATATAATTCTTTTCTACGTTCACCCAAATTCCCTGTTGTTAAGAATCACCCAAAGTGCTTATAAATCAGGGCTCTTTCCTGGAAATTATGATTCAGAAGGTCTTGAATGAGGTCTTGGGAGTCTGTGGTTTTCCAGGAGCATCCCGAGGATTTGTGTCTTTAAGGACATTGGCACACTGCTAAAAGATGGTATTCAAAAATTCCCTTCTGGCCCGTAGGGAAGATGGCGGAAGAGTAAGACGCAGAGATCACCTTCCTCCCCACAGATACACCAAAAATTCCCTTCTAAGAAATGGCTTCTGTTTACCTGTTATGGGTATCCCAGTATTCCCCATCCCTCCTTTGGATCTGAGTTTCTCCAGCAGCTGCCCCGAACAAGCATTGTTTCTGGAAAAGAAAGAAAAACGCAGAGTTTTAGAGGGGGCAGCCCTAGTCCTGATTTTCACAACCTCTCTGCCCTCCAAGGAATGAGCCACAGGTGGGAAGCATCCTATATAAGTCAATTCACCAGAATCAGTTTATGAGTTTAGCCGCTGGTCGCCTTCTGGATCTGAGTGAGGTGATAGGGTCAGGCAGGAGCCTTTCGATGAGAGGAACTTGGGGGTGGAATGAGAAAGTTTGAGGGCAGCCAGAAGATGGTGGGAACACGCAGGACTTTTGGCCAGAAGATGGCTTTCTGTGCACCATGCCTGTGGCAAGGGAACTTAAGATAACCACCCTGGGATCAGAATAACTTCAAGAAAGGAAAAACGTTAAACTCAGTGGTTAATTCTCTTTCTTGTTGCATATTTGAAAGCTGATTCTGTGAACATCAACTTGTTTCCTGTAAAATCTTTCAAAATCACTGTCAATTCCCTCCCTCTTTCAACAGGTGCTTCATTGTTCTGACTTCCTGTCTTTACTCCTGCGGTTCCTCAGTCAGTCCTTTTCCTCATTGTCTGCCACAAAATTCTATCCATTATTTGAGAGCCAGCTGAGATGCTAAATCTTTGTGGTGTCTTCTCTGATCTCCCAGGTTGATTCCACCTGGTCACCAAGTGTTTGTCAAGCATTTTCTGAGGTCGTTAGGGAATTGAGATGGCCAACATCTGGTCTTCTCCCTAAAGGACCTCACACCCTGATTAATAAATTGCTCTTGCTTTGCTCTGTCATAGCATCACTTGCATCTCCGTATAACACACACTCCATTTGCTTTGTGTTCAGTTGCTGTCACACTTGTCTACATCACTGCATTGTAAGCACCTGGAAGGATGACTTCTTCAAATCTGTGCCAAGAATGTGGTACAAATGTAATGTGTTTTTTTTTTTTTTTTTTTTTTTGCGGTACACGGGCCTCTCACTGTTGTGGCCTCTCCCGTTGCGGAGCACAGGCTTCGGACGCACAGGCTCAGCGGGCATGGCTCACGGGCGCAGCCGCTCTGCGGCATGTGGGATCTTCCCAGACCGGGGCACGAACCCGTGTCCCCTGCATCTGCAGGCGGACTCTCAACCACTGAGCCACCAGGGAAGCCCTGTAATGTGTTTCTTGAATGAATGATTGAAAAAAAGGAAAAGGAGGAGGAGATGGCCACAGAGAAATCAAGTAAATTCTGCCTCCTTCAGTGTTTTCTCTGTAGCCTCAGAGTTGGGTCTGGGGGGACATGAGAGAAAGTTCTAGACTTTCTTGGGCTCTAGAAACAGTTCCAGCTCCATAAAGCTAGCCTGTAAGATCAGGAAGAGCGAATATTACCAGAGTGAGAGAAGGAAGAGACTTCAGGGCAAGAACTAGGTTTCCTCTCCTTTACCCATAGTTTATGAGTTCAAGTTCTACTTGACACAGCTATGAATAAACGTTGAGAACTTGGGAGGGGGTATAGTGTGGTCTTTAAACATGCAGACTCTGGGTTCACATCCTGGCTCTGTGGCTTACTAGCCTGTAACCTTATGTGACTTTGTACAAGTTATGTAATCTCTTTAAAGCTTCAGTTTCTTTGTAGGTAAAATGGGGATGATTATAATAGTACTCATCTCCCAGGATTATTGTGAGGTTTAAATCAGCTAATACATAGAAAACAGAAGAGTGACTGGCACATAGTAAGTACTAAATTATTACTATCACCATCATCTGCCAGGTAACATTCTTGCATAAATCATAACAGTTAAACCTTATTGGGCTAGATATAATTCACTTGTTCTAAGAGAAAAAATGTAAATTCAACACAGAGGTAGACCAAAGTCTAGGCAACAGAGGCATATTGAGAATTGCTGGGAGGTTAAAGGGGTGTTTGTAAAGGCTCCTAACCCATTGCATGGGCACCCATGCCTTCCCCCACTTAGTCCACATGCTCCTGGTAGAGTCAGATCTCTGAACACAAGAGGGCCTTGTGGGGCTCAGGATGGAGAGGGTGACTGATGTGTTCATACTCTTGTTATTGGAGAAGATGAATTATCCATTTTCAAAGAAATAAACTATAAATGATTAATTTGTCTGTGATGTACAATGACTTTGCATCATGAGGGCTGTCACTGTATCATAATAATAAGACAAAACAACCTTATGGGTTTCTAATTAGTTTCTGGAAGAAGAGTCTTCTATGGGGCTGGGGCAGCCGTGGCAGGTGAGTATTTGAGGAGGAACGGAAGTACGAAGAGCAAGCCTACAACCTGTGGGGCAGCGTCTCCTCCCCTAGTGAAATTCCCTGTGAAAATACCCATCCCTGAGCTGGGGCCTTGGCAGAGATGGGCAATTAGATCACTTTCACTGGTGGTGGCTCAAGGAGGTGTGAGTGTGTGTGAGAGGGAGAGGTGGAGGCTGTCCTGAAGAGGGTGGTTTCTTGTCATGTCCCTGGCAGGATGGGGACAGTCATCCCTGTGCACCTGCTCCCAACTCCACGCTTACCTGGAACCCTGAGGGCTTTCCTCTAAACCAGGGCTTCTCACATGTCACTGTGTGTACAAGTCCCCTGGGGACCTTGTTAAAATGTAGACTCGGATTCAGTAGGTATGGGTTGGGGTCCAAGATTCTGCATTTTCAGATGTTTCCAGGTGATGCTCAGGCTGCTGGTATTGGGAACAGACGTTGACAAGGTCAAAGACTTTGCATTCAACAGCATCATCACCACCAGGGAGCTCTTTAGAAATGCAAATTCTCGGGCCCTTCCTCAGAATCAGAAACTTGTGTTAACAAGCCATCCAGGAGATCTTTGTTCATGCCGGAATTCTAGAACCACTGTTATGGATGATACATGAACTAGTCTCATTGGAAGGACAGATGAGCTTTTAGAAAAGTGATATTCAACTAGCATAGAACCCGAGGGTGGGAAGACTTGCCCAAGAGGTTACCCAGTCAAGCCATCTTCCACGTGGGCCCTGGAACAAGTCTTTTGAACCAGGCGGTGGACCACACCCTTTATGGAACCTTCCGTAGGAGCTCATTCTGGTGAGGGTGCTTTCCTGCAGTACTAGCTCCCAGCATCCACGAGGCGAAGCCTTGTGGTGGGCATGTCACCGAAGGGGTAGAGGAGAAAAGGATTTGCGCTTGGTAGAAAGAAAGTGGATGCAGAGAAAGGCGGGGTGGGTGGCGTCTCTGGCCTTGCTGCTAACTCAGTACATTCACATACAGACACTGCCCCGGGCTGGTGAACAGAACTCTACCTTGGGGTGGATACAAACCGAGTTCTCAGGGCCTGAGTGGGGTCCTCGAGCTCAGAGGAGAGATGGAAAGGACAGGGGAACACTTTTCACAAAATTCCCCAGCTACCTTCACATCCAGTTAATTAACTAAATTAAACCCTAAAGCCTGACTCATTTTGGAGGGGACCTTTGATGTCTCTGAGCACCGAGCCCAGGGAGGTGGGTAGTGCTGGGCTGGGAACCTCTCCCATGGATGGCTGAGCAGCGTTCTGTTAATTGTGGCTATTAAACTGCTTTCCTGGGAGCCGTTTTTGAATCATGTGAAATAGATTAAGAGTCTGTTTTGAATCCCTCAGGGCTTCCTGTGGTGCATAATTATAGATGCACTGGAATAAGAATTCAAGTCAACAATTACTTTAATGAGATGTCTGAGGAGCATGGCCCAGCAAGGCAGAGGGCAGAGGAGGAGCTGGGAGAGGGTGTGGGGGGCAGGAAACAAGAGAAACTGGAGGAGGTGAGGGAGGTAGGGAAACTGGCAGGAGGAGGGGGCAAAGGCACGAAGAATTCTGCAAGGAGGTGAGTGGAAGAGGGAGAGGAGGAATGCAGAGAAGCAAACAAAGGACAGGGGAGCAGCGTTCACTGTGTCCCACCACGTGCCTGGAACATTTTGAAAGATGAAGAGGGAAAACATTCAGTAAACAAGAGAATGATACCGGGTATCCATGGAGAGGTTCGCAGTCTTAGATTCTGATATTCCTCTCTTGAATTTATCTGGAGACAGTGCAGAGGTATTGACAATGGGCTTTGTCATCAGATAGACTTGGGCCTAATTCCTGATCCTTCCCTTTTTGACCTGGGTGACTCTTGACAAGTCACTAAACCTCTTTGAGCCTGTTTCCTCATCTGTAAAATGAGGGTTAACTACATAAGGTGCATGTCTCTTGTCTGTTCAGGCTACTATAAAAAATTACCATAGACTAGGTAGCTTAAAAATAACAGAAATTTATTTCTCACAGTCCTAGAGGCTGGAAAATCCAAGATCAAGGAAGACTTGGTGTCTGGTGAGAGCCTATTTTTTGGTTCCTAGGCAGCTGTCTTTTCACTATGTCCTCACATGGTGGACGGAGTGAAGGATCCATCTGGGGCCTTTTTGAAAAGGGCACTAATCCCACTCATGAGGGCTCCGCTCTCATGACCTAAACATCTCCCAAAGGCCCCACCTCCAAACACCAGCACATTGGAGATTAGGCTTCAACTGATGAATTTTGGTGGGACACAAATATTCAGTCCATAGCAGTGTATAACACTCCTAGCATGAACTACTACTGTCTGATATACAATAGGTGCCCAAAAAACTATTGTTAGAATGAGGAATCTGAGAGGTTAGTTTTGTCTAAGGGCTCATAGCTAGTCAGTAGCAGAATTGAAATTTAATCCCAGATTTGTCTGATCTCCACTGCCACCAAGGAAAATGTACATGACTGTCCTTTTTTGGGAAAGACAAGTTCTCCAGAGGGTCAGCCTCAGCCCATGAAGACAGTCCTTACAAGCTGGTGCTGGGGCTCAAGGGAGAACCAAACCAGCTCTGACCAGCTTCAATCCAGTCATGGCAGGACTTTAAAATTGAACACAGGTATGAAGGTCCCACTTGCACAAGCTGGTTTTTACAGAACATGCCCTTGCTTACATGCCCCCACCCCCCATAGGTATATAAGGGGGCATTCATTTTTTAGTTCATTCCAGGGCTTACTCAGTTCCCATGATATGCCCGGTACTATTTCAGGCCCCCAAGGAACAGATGTCTGGTTGGATAACTGTGGCAATCTTGGTGGTGCACTGCTCAAATTCCCTTCAAGTTCTAGAACCTGCTGCAAGAATCTGCCTTTGGAATCTATGAGAAGGTTCATGCCAAGGCCATAGTCTTCCCCAGGCTGCTTTCAGCAAAGACAGAGCATGGGGCAGGAGGTGGGGTGGGTAGTGGGGTAGGGTGGAGACGTACTAGAGCTGAGCCATTCCTGCCCAGTGTGGAACTTCTTTAATGGGGGTGTTGGTGGGGGTGGGGGCCTAGGGCTCCCAAAGCCTGGCCAGACTTTCTCAGAGCTGCACTTCAGTCTTAGGTGCTTCCTGCCCCATCCCCCTTCCTTGCCTCTCTCCTTTCTCAATGGTCAGACCTGCATCACAGTCTGAAGGCTCTCCTTGCCTCCCCTTGCTCCCTCTCCCCAGACCCCTTATCTTTCACAAGAGTTTCTCCAAGAAATCTCTTGCACTTCTATCTTGGCCTCTGTTTCCTAAAGGAACCAAACTGACCAAAGAACAAAGATCCATTGTTTATAAAAAGATTAAATGACGATATAAGCCAATTGAGGAGCGGAAGTCACAGGCCCCTCCTAGATAGCTCTTGAATCCACCCACTTCTCTCCAAGTCCACAGTCGGCACCTTAGTTCAAGCCGCCATCACTGTCAGATCCTGACTGGACACAGATGTCACACTCAAACTGGGCAATTTGTTGAGAGGTTAAAAAAGGGCAATTTACAAAACTGTGGTCCTGAGATATGGCTTTAGGTTAAAGGAACGAGGGACACAGTCAGTCTGCCTGCACCAACTGGGGTGAGTACTCCCACCTCACTCTCCTTCCTCCCTCTATCTCCTGACAGTGCTCTTTTTTTTTTTTTTTTTTTTTTGCGGTACGCAGGCCTCTCACTGTTGTGGCCTCTCCCGTTGTGGAGCACAGGCTCCGGACGTGCAGGCTCAACGGCCACGGCTCACGGGCCCAGCCACTCCGCGGCATGTGGGATCTTCCCGGACCGGGGCACGAACCCGTGTCCCCTGCATCAGCAGGCAGACTCTCAACCACTGCACCACCAGGGAAGCCCCAGTGCTCCTTTTTGGCCAAACCCAAATGGAAGCCAGAGGAGATGGGAGCCCATTGATGGAAGCCCAGGTCTGCTTCCCAGGGGCACAGAGCAGGGCTAAGAATGAATCAGGAGAGGCCAAAGAAGCTGTCTGGCACAACTGTGTCTTGCCCAAAGCTTTACAAAATCTTGCCCTACCCCGCTGCCCCCTTTTAATCTCTTTCCTCATTCAAACCAGAGTGACATGTTAAAAAGAGTGACCCTCCCAGCTACTTAACCCCATCCAGTGGCTCCCCACGAGGACTGACTTGTGCAAGGTCAAGGAATGTCAAGGTTGCATTCCCTGAGCCTAGAACAGGGTGGGCCCCCGCAGATACTTGTTTTATGAGTAAATAAAATGCTATGGGCAAACCATGTATTTTGGAGTCCAGGATGGTGCTGATTTCAAACATTTCTTCCTCTTTTTCCCAAACATTGAAAAGTCCTGGAGTTGCAATGGTTGTATATCCAAATTCTGTCTCTCAGGTACCACTAACAGCACCTACTATGGGCCAGGCACACTGGGAAATGTCTTTCTGAATAGGACGACGATCTTTCTGAATAGGATGACTAATCTGCACAACTAGTGCCCCCATGTGTGTTTTGCACATTAGGAGATGGACCCAGCGGTCAGAAACAAGTTGCCCATTGACCATCTGGGGTCCCAGTAAAGAATACAATTCACTTCTTTCACGTTTCCATGCTGTCCTCCCCACAGGCATACTTTCCCCCAGATGCATCTTCCTTATGGGATTATTGCAAGGATTGAGTAAATTAACTCATGTAGAGGGCTTAAAACAGTGCCTGGACCACGGTCAATGTGCAGTCACTGTTAGCTCTTATTAACGTGTCATCCTCTTCCTCTGTCACCTTCCAGGCTTCTGTATGGAATATCATTCCTGCCAAGTGGACACTCCCCCACCATCTTGCACACCATATTGATGCAATTTCATATAACGACCTATTCAAGGCTGATGGCATCCTGGACGCTGTTCAAGGCTTGCACCTCTTGTTTGTATTGGCTCCAGGAACTCCAAAGAATCTGTCAATAGTTCTGAAGTAAGAATGAGAGCACAGGTCCAACCCCCTTAGATAAGGAAGCTGAGCCCCAGAAAGGGACCTGACCTGTCCTCACATCAGGAAACCCTACATGTTCATCCACTTCCCAGTACTCATGCTGGCTTTTAATTCCAGCCCTGACTCCTCTGCACCCTGGGGGCTCCCCTGCTCTCTGGGCACATGCTCAGAAGGATCACCCCACCCCACCCCCAGCATTCCTCCCTTCCCATCCCTGCAGTCATGCACTGCAGCCTCCTCACGGGAGATATTTTAAATTGTAAATCATGGAGCGGAGACAACACATCACGAGTACATCCCTCCTCCCCCTCACCTCCCTACAATTCTCTCCCCATCTCCCTCTCCCCTCCTTTCCTCCCCTCCCCTATTTTCATGCTCCCACTTTCTGCACAAGCTGAGTTACCCTCCCGGGTCTATGGAGACCTGAGATGCCCTCACTTCAGCAGAATCCCTCGAGCTTCTTGAATCAGACGTCTCTTGGGTACCACTTCCCATCCTATTGGCCTCCCTCTCCTCCAGCACCACCTGTGGTACCCTGTTCCGCACAGACTGAGAGCAGCTTCCTGGTCATGTTCTCTGACAGCTCCCACCCCACCTTAGCCTGCATCGCAGCACATCCTTAGCTGGGTCTCCCTCCTTCCCCGATTCACTGCCCTGGTCTTTTGCTCTCACTCTCTGAGATCACTTCCCATGTAAACTACTTGTACACAAGTCCTTTTTCAGTCTGTTTTTGGGGAACCCAAACTAACACACCATGGTCTCCTGGAACAACAATCTCTCTTCCTGCCTACCAGTCTTCTCCATGGAATTCCTCATGAGCTCCTTTCCACCTTTCAAAGCCCCACCCATCCTTCAAGGATCATCTGAAATTCCAGTCCCCTGATTGCATCAACCCACAAGGATCTCCTCTCTTCCTCGGTAGCTGTAGCCCTTTCTAAGCACCTAGAACAGTTCTCTATTCTTATTTTTGTCTCAACATTAATAACGTAATATTAAAAATGAATAATAATTAGCTCACAATAATAATTAATAATACTAATAGCTAACAATTACTGATGTATACAATTGCTGTCTGCCATTTTAAGCCCTAATGAGATTACAAACACCTTGAGGCCAGGCCTGTGTCTAAGTCCGCATAGAGCCTGGCATAGGTTGTCGCCTGAATTCTGGGATTCTCCCAAACTCCTTCAGTAGGGGACAGCTCTCTCCTGGGGACCAGAGCCAGGTGGGGAGGCCCCTCTTTCCTTTCTCTGCTGTGCCTGGTTTCTCACTACAGGAAGACATGAGCTCCTTGCAGCCTTCCTAAAAACTCTATGAAGAAAAGAGAACAGTCGCCCATCACAGTGCATGAGTCTGCAAATCCTATTCGACCTCCAAAGCCCAGCTCACATGCAGCCTCCTCCAGGTAGTCTTTCCCATCCTTCCAGAAAGAACTCTCCACGCTCTAAACGTCCACAGTTCTTTATCTTCACCCTTTTAATGAAGCTTCTCATTTTCAAACACGTCTTGCAGTTAGTTATCCATAATTTGTCTCTCATTTAACAATGAGTAAGTTAATCATTTACCAAGCCCCAGGGCCTACACTTTAGTAGCTGCTCAATACATTTTGAATGAATGAACAACTGGGAGGAGGGGGAAGAGAGGCTGAGAGGCCACAGGCAGCAGATTATCAGGCCTCCTGGAATCCTGTTAAGGGAGGCCCACAGTTGCAAATTGATAAAGATTCTGGCAGAGGCTGCTGCTCGTCTCCCCAAACCCATTCTTATCTTGTTACATAAGATAAGATAGTTGGGCACACATGGCCACCAGAATACGTTTCCCAGCCTCCTGTGAATCACTAAGTGCTGATGATTGTGAGCAGAAGCGATGTGAAAATGAATTACAAATTATGTTTTTATTTTATTTAGTTAGTTATTTAGTTGCGCTGGGTCTTAGTAGCGGCCAGCAGGCTCCTTAGTTGCGGCTGGTGGGCTCCTCTGTTGTGACCTGCAGGCTCCTTAGTTACGGCATGCGAACTCTTAGTTGCAGCATGCATGTGGGATCTAGTTCCCTGACCAGGGGTTGAACCCGGGCCCCCTGCATTGGGAGTACAGAGTCTTAACCAGCGCACCACTGGGGAAGTCCTACAAATTATGTTCTTAAAAGGAGTGGCGGGCTTCCCTGGTGGAAGCAAAGTGATTCAGTTATACATATACATGTACTTATTCTTTTTCAAATTCTTTTCCCATTTAGGTTATTACAGAATATTGAGCAGAGTTCCCTGTGCTATACAGAGCTCCTTGTTTGTTATCTATGACAATTTCTCCTTAAAAAGCTCCTCTGGTTCATGAAAAATAACAAGGAATTATGAAGACTTTCTAAGCTTTCCAAGCAAAAAAGTCACTGTAATTAAATTCAGACTCATAAGAAACAATATTGTTCAGATGTATTAAAGAAAATACAGGGCTTCCCTGGTGGTGCAGTGGTTGAGAATCTGCCTGCCAGTGCAGGGGACACGGGTTCGAGCCCTGGTCTGGGAAGATCCCACATGCCGTGGAGCAACTAGGCCCGTGAGCCACAACTACTGAGCCTGCGCGTCTGGAGCCTGTGCTCCGCAACAAGAGAGGCCGCGATAGCGAGAGGCCCGCGCACCGCGATGAAGAGTGGCCCCCGCTTGCCCCAACTAGAGAAAGCCCTCGCACAGAAACGAAGACCCAACACACCCAAAAATAAAAATAAATAAAATACTGAATACATAACTACTTTAAAAAAAAAAAAAAAGGCGTGGCCCTGCATTCCCTGGGAAGGCAGGAGCTGGGGCAGCCACCTTGGGTCCTGAGGTGGGAGCTGCATGTTGAGGTTGGCAGAGCAAGAAGATAAAAGGAGTCTGGGCTCCTAATGATTAAGGAGCTACCTTGTTAGTCCTAGACCACTCACTAAGACTTCTACATGAAAGAAGAATAAACTTGTTTGTTGTTTGAGCCAGTCTTATTTGGTCTCTCAGTTAAAGCAGCTGAACTTGTATTTTAACTAAAACCAGACCCACTCTGTAAGTCTGATCAGTTCTGAAGGAGTGAAAGGAAAGTATATGCCAGAGATATGCTGGGCCGAGGATTTGTGGTAGGTGAAGGGTGGCGGTGAGGGCAGCTGTGTGGCTGGATAGGCTCAGAGCACAACATATGTGTGTTTTTAGACATACTCTGGTGTCATCCTGTTGTCTCGTCAAATTGGACAGAACTGACTGTGCTAACTGGATTCAAGCTAGCACTGGAGCTCAAGCGGAGAAGGGCTGGGGAAGGTGTGCCCCACAAGGAAGATGGGGGCCGAAAGCTGATGTAGGAAACCCTGGTGGGAGACACGGAAGGTAACCGTGAGTTCCTGACTTGTGAGCCTGATACAGGCACTGAGTCTGCAGGGGCCAGAGGGAGATGTTACATCAAAGCCAGACCCAATAGTCGGGGACTGGGATAGGGGTGCCAAGCAGGCGGAGTCTAGGATGATTTCCAGGAATACAGGTGAGCTATGTGGTAGATGGTAGTATATGGCTATATTCTATTGAATTAAAGATAGAGAAGGGCAACTAGGAGCAATTTTTCACCCTGCGCCCTAGCTCGTGATCCTATGCTTGGAATACCTGCCCTGACCCGTTTCTTCATTTGTTGGCTTCACTTATCCTAAAGGTCTCGGCTTGGGTGTCACCTTCTCTAGGAAGCCCTCCTTGACACCATAGCTGAGTCAGCTGCCCCTTCTCTGAGCTTCCCCTAGACCATGCTCTTCTCTCTATTGTAGCTATTATCAATCCTTCAATTATTGTAGGAGGGTAATTATTGCAACACAATTTATGACCAGGTTTGACAGGGATACCCAAGAGCAGTGATCCTTGCTTTCATCCCTTCAGTGTTTCCCATGATTCCTGATACACGGTGGGAGACAGGTAGTCTGAACGGGACCCCAGGGGCAAGTAGGTGGATGATTGGATGGTCTGGAAACATGGTTTGGGGGCCTCAGACATCCCAGAAAATGGGAAGTGAATGGATTCTCTAAAAACCCCTTGAGATTCAGGAGTTGGGGGTGTAGGACTGGGAGGTGGGAGCAGGAAATGAGTAGAAAGAAATGGTCAAGGCTGAGCTGATCTCATCAAGGCCCTAGTACTGCCCAGAACTGCATAACTCATGTCACCCCACATTCCCAAATGTGGTGCCCAGAAGGGACAATTGTCAATAACCCAAGGAGCAAGTAAACATCCCAGGACTGAACACTGCACATCCCTGATTATGCAATGCTCGTCCTATCCATTTTTCCACGCTGTGCCTCTGGGAGAGCAGAGGCTGCAGAAAATTCAGCCTCTCCCCGTAAGATACACACCCACAACCTGAGATGTGTTTTCTTTGGGGAGGAAGGTCAAAAGGCCACCTTTAAATCCAGGGAGTAGGCCCAGTGAGAGGAATCATGATGTGATGGCGTCTATCCCTATTTAGTCATTTCATTACTAATTAATAGGGTCATTACTGCATCTCAAAGGGAAAGAACTGTGAATAAAGGTTAATGCTGTTGCCTCATGCATCACACCTCAAATTATGTTATAAAAATGTCCAGAGCATTTAACTGAGCCCATAAGTAACAGTGTAATTACTCTTAATAATGTACGTGCCTCGTGTTTATTTGTTCCTCTCTGAGGTGCAGAGAGCCCCACGTGGGTGGGTTACAGAAGATCACGGTGACTCACTGTCACAGCGTGTCCTCCATCTTCTGGTCCTATCAGCTCTTTCCTAGCCCCCACAGGGCAGGAATAATAGGTGACCTGGTCACAAGAAATCCACCCCCTCCCCTTCCCACACTTCTCAATGGGACAAGGTCAATGTTTCCCACAAGGGAAGTGAGGAGAAGAGAGGGGCAGAGAAAGTGGCCATCGCCTGAGCCCTTGGCACTGTACAGCCTTGCCAAGGGGCCATGATGCTTCAAACTTATGTGTGTTAGACTGGGTGGCAAATGAACAACAAACATGTATTTCTCATAGTTCTGGAGGCTGGGAAGTCTGAGATCAAGATGCCAGCAGCTTCACCGTCTTCCTGGTTCATCGACAGCCATCTGTGACCTCCTGCCTGTGACCTCCCATGGTGGAAGCCATGAGAGAGCTCTCTCTCTCTGGAGTCTTTGTCTTTTTCTTTTTTTTTGGAATCTCTTTTTTTGTAAGAACACCAATGCCATTCATGAGGGTTCCACTCTCATGACCTAATCGACCCCCAAATGTCCCACCTCCTAACACCACCACTCTGGGAGCTGGGTTTTAACCTGTGAATTCTGGGGAGACACAAACATTCAGCCTATAGCACTATGATCCTCTTCTGTAATGTCTTCCTTTGAAAATACCTTTTCCTCCTCTTGGAATGTCCCCTCTTTTTTTTTTTTTTTTACAAAGTAGGGTGCATACAGATAATTGGCCCTCAGCATTCATTCTCAACCTCTAGTATTTTCTTCCTTGACTGCAAAAGCTAGAAACCTTAAAACTGCTTTTCCCAGACTCCCTTGCAGCCAGGATTCTGGATGCAAATTAGGCTCCTCCCCCGCCAACACTAGATGCACTCATGGGAGATTTGGAAGGTGGCAATGAGACGGGCATTTTCTGCTGCTTTGGCTGTTTGCTTTGGCAGGCAAGTTCATGGAGACGTGAATGTTTCTATATACTCACTCTAGGGATGGAGGGGCAGAGAACTGAAGGAGTATAGGACTTGGCCAAGTCATTTATTTTCTCTGTGTCACTTCTCAAATGACAACCAATAAAAAATGCTCTACCCTTTTACAAGGTTGTTGTAAAGATCAACTTTTCAAGAGTATCTTTGAGAAGTTGAAACAACCTTTGTGATTATGCATTATTATTAGTCCCACACAAGTTTCCTGTCTTAAATCAGAATTTCTTCTAAGACAGCCGATCTTGGATGATTTGTTTTCTCATTTTCGACAGATTTTAGCATATAATTCTGAGAGCCCAGATTCATTTCCCCCACTGGCTCCTGTTTGCCACTATCCACGTGGATCCCCACCCATAATTCTAGAAGAGTTTGCCAGGAAGGATTTCCTCTTACAGAACCAAGTGGCCTTCCTCGCTGGTACATAGCTTTGGCAGTGCCACTACTCTTTATTCTAAATGTGGATATGTTGGCTGTTTTCACAGCCAGTCTCACTGTTCAAGCTCCCAGGGTCCTTTGTGGAGGCACAGTCACCCTCTCTAGCTCTCTGGCGTCACGTCCCTTGGTAATGAGCGCTTACACGTTTTGGCCAGCATTCCCCAATTTCACCCTTGAGTTCCTTCACTACTCTCGGGGTGAGTGCCATCTGGTCCTAGTGATTTGTCTATATTTAGTTCGTCAAGTAGGTATAAAATCACTTGCACATTTGCTGCTACTTGAGTTGGTTTCTCTGTCCTGTCAGTCCCAAAAGACAGCCTGGAAGTGGGAATTTCAGAGAATCACATAGAATGACGGAACCTCAGAGCTGAGAGGGTCCTTGGAGAGCCTTTTAGAGGAAACATCATTTAGCCATTCATTCAGCTATTCATTTATCCTAGAAACAATGATTGAGTACCTACTATGTGCCAGGCTGGGTGCTGAGATAAAGCAATGGGCGAGACAGACTCTAAAATTGCCCCTGGTGCCTTTGTCAGCATCATATGCTGCAAATTAGTGGCTAAGCTGGCGCAGGAACTCTGTCTCCTGCTACCCAGAATCATCCCTATTAATCATAGGGAAAGGGACACAGGGAGAAAATAACGGAGACGGTTGAAGGGCACTATGGGGAATAGAACAAAGGGAACTGGGAGAATGAGGGGTGAGTATAAGGAGGTCAAAATAAAGATGAAAGGGAGTAGGAAGGGGGCGTCATATTGAATTTAAGAGAAGTTAAGAGGAAAGGAGGAACATGATTCATGACTGGGGTTAGGATTGAAGGGAATAGCTGAGAAACAGCAGGTGGGGGTCTCTGACCCCTTCATTCTCTTTATGCTTTATTCCTTCCCATCCACACTCCGGTTGGTAGGAAGGGAGGGGGAAGTGATGCATCCATTGCTGTGGATCGAGCTTATCATCATTATCGAGGGAGAAGCATTTATCATCCTGACAGATGCTCCCCTCTGACATCTCTGATAGCCCAGAGTCTGCTCCCAAGGGGATAGGAACCACTGTGACCATTACAAGATAAAGAAAGAACTGACGGGATTTTTCTCAGCCTTAATTATGTAGGGCCCTGGCAGAATGAAGCCAGGAATTTGGGGGCAAGGAGGAGGCAAAGAAGGAAGAAGCCCAGGAGAGGAGAGTGAGGTATCATGTAGGGAGATGCTGGAAATTGTAAGGAAACACGTCACTCTGTTTTCTGGACTGCAGATGTTTATGATGAGCCATAAGTGGATAGCTGCAAGTCCAGAAAACAGGGCAAAACATTTGCTGGCAATTCCCACACTGAACGTGAACATGGAACGTGAGTGAGAAATAAACCTCTGCTGTTGTAAAAGCCACTTCGATTTGGGGCTGTTACCGCAGCATCCTCTAGCCCATCGTGACTAATGGAGGGAGGCTATGGGAGCTGGACAACACTGGTGCTGGCAACAAATCAGAAAAGGTCAAAGCCAAGGATTCAACTATTCAAAAGTTTCTGTGCCAGGGAGGGATAAATAATGACAATGGGATGGAAGGATCTGGGTGTCTGGAGGACTGGGCCATGTAGACCCTTTGAGCTAGAAGAGAAGCTAGAAATTGTCACGAGAGGTAGTAGCCTTACCTGGCAACAGGATGGGCTCTGGCACCACGTCCCTTTTCTCTCCTCCTTGGGCAAGTTCCACTGTGTTTTGGTTTCCTTTTCTATAAAATGAAGATAACAAAAACAGCATCTAGGTATAGGGTTGTTGTTGGGACTAAATGAGGTACCCACATACGAGTTAACACGTGTGCTTAGAACACATATAATGAGTTACCACGGGTGCTTGTGAGTTGAGTATCCAACTCACTGTAGGTGCTCAATACACGTTACCCATCAGTACTGTTCTTTCCAAGGTTCCCAATCTGCAGATAATAAAACCGATAGGGTACAGGACTTCCTAGAGATCACACGGCCAACCAACAGCAGAGAAGAGTTCCCTGCAGCCAGCCAGAAAGTGGGCTGACTCTGCACGTACTGGGTGTGGAAGACCGATGACAAGCATTTAATTTGCTCTTAAGCCGAAACAGTTGTCAGTAAATTACACATTGATTGTAAAAGGGCCTCCAATTAAGATTCACTAATGACATCACCAGCTCAATTGTCATGCAATTCATATACAATTACCCAAGAACAAATATTTAACTACTTTCCTCTTAATACGTTAAACTAATATTATTTCTCAAGCTGTGGGATAGGAATATAAAAACATTTAATTGACATGGAGACATGAAATCAGAGAATTAGCGAGACAACGGCCTATTGTCCTGTCTGGTGGTGTGACATAGCCTCGGGATAATGAGAAGGAAGGGATCAGAAGAGGGAAAGCCCTCGGGTCTGTGTCTTCTGTTCCTATGATTGTAGAGATGGAAGTGGCTGGGGGATGCTAGAGACACATGGAAAATCCCTGAAGGGAGCTGTCCACAATCCTCATGGGCTGCAGTTGTCGTTGGTTGAAGCTGCATGGCAACTTAACTTCCCCTTCTACTCCGTCTTGCTCTCTTCCTTCCCCAGAGTTGTCGATCCCAAAGGCACTCCCTAATGCTCAGCCTGAGCACTAAATTGCCTTGTATAATCGGTTCCAGAAAATTCCATATGTAACACGAAGCCATTAGATTTTTCTGAGCAGACAAGTGGCGTGATCTGACTTACGTATTAACAATGTGTGATTAAAGGGAGGCAAGGGGTGAAGCAGAGATACCTGTTAGGATGTTTCTGTGGGAAGTTCGAGCAGAGCATCTAGACTCAAAGGATGGAGGGAGAGTCACAGCCAGGGGCCCTGCAGGAGGAGGACTCTGAGAGTCTGGGGTGGGAGAGAGGGGAAAGGGCTGGGGGTAGGAGCCTGTCTGAAGGGCAGGAGCAGTGTTCCTCAGGCACCCAGCAAACAGCTCCCCCATGGAGTTACCCCTGGGACCGCCCCTGTGTATCCTGGGGCCACTGAACCCTGGGGCTCCCAGAATCCATGGGAATGCTTGTGGGTTTGGTTTGCAGGGGGAGCTATGCAACTTACATCATATAGAGAGTTATTTCACAGGCTGATGAAATCACTGTAATAGATTAAGAATCTGCAATATAAAACTTATTACTTCCTTAAACCTGTCAGTTCAAGAAAAACTGAGTTTTGTTCATAATGTTCTAGAAGCACAGAGCGCGAGGAATAAACTCTGGCCTTGAGGAGAGGTGAGGGTCTTGGATGTAAATCTTTTCTCCAAGTCTTCTGAAACGTGGAATTCTGTTCACTACTGGCTCTGCCACTTGCAAGCTGTGTGACCTTAGTCAAGTTATTTAGTCTCTCTGAACCTCTTTCTTCTGTAAAATGGGAATGATTACTACAATAGATAGTCCACCCACTGGGTTGTGGGTAGTGAATGAGACACTAGCACGGCCATAGTTAATACGTCGTAAAATGTCAGAGAAACGTGACCTGGCCATCGTGGCTCCGCAATTTTCTCCGGGATACGTGCACCCAAGGAAAGAGGTAGGATTTGAGGTGACTAGATTCCGTCTACCAAGAAGACTCTCCAGGCCAGATGTGACTGCTCTCACTGCTGATCCCCAGAGCCCTTTTTACACATTTCTCTAGCAACGTTTTCCTCAAAGAAAATCTTTCCCTATGATTTTTTTTCAGACTGAAAGACCGGGAAGGGACTTTTCAGATATTGAGTGCTCACGATGTGCCAAGAACTGTGCTGGGTGTTTAAATATATCACCTCAGACCTTGAGTATTTCTTTGTCTTTTTTTTTTTTTAAGGCTTTGCCTTGTGCCATGTGGGATCTTAGTTCCAGGGATGGAACTTAGACCAGGGATGGAACCCACGCCTCCTGCACTGGGAGTGCAGAGTCTCAACCACTGGACCGCGAGGGAAGTCCCAGACCGTGCATATTTCTGTTAGGAAATTTTGTGAAAGACTTTGGAAACTGTTCAGTGTTCTCTTGAGCGAAACCTGCCAGATTATCTGATTCTGTTGGGGCCTGTGCATTTCATCGTCTTTGAGCCATTTACAACTGTGCAAATTCTAGAAAACTGATACTAATGAAAGGATTCCTGTCCTTGGAAATGCAAATGAAGTGTGTTTGGTGGAGATGCAGCTCATTATTACGCAATGGTTATTGACCGGTTTTGCAGATATTTGTAAATTTATTTCAGTATTCCCGATTGCCCATGTATGTGTGTTCTTTGAATTCTCCCCTCAATGGGTTGTCGTATCTTACTGGTTCCCTCATTAACTAATGAGTTAAATTCTTTGATGTGTATTCATTTTATGTTCATATGAGTCATGATTTTAACTTAAAAAAGTATCTTTTAATACTTTATATCATAAAATTGAGAAAAGCCTTGCCCAAGGTCACAGAGGTGGAAATCTCAGAGCTGGGATCTGACCTTGGGTCTGTCTGGTTCTTTCCACTTTAGGGAGTGGCCTCAATATGTCATGTCCTCTTGATTCATACATGTGCCTCTTCTCTCCTGTTTTGTGTGAGTCCTGGAGGATTAAAGGGCCTGGGCCTCACACTCAGGAGTAATTACTTTTGGAGGAGATGAAGGGGCAGGGTCAGACTGGGTTCTGGGCACTACAGTTCATGTAATACACTAGTGGATGAGGGATGGATTCAAGTGGTAGGGTCAGACGCACCCTGCAGAAGGGCCTGGGTGTGAGTACAGAAAGGGATGGGGTAGACAGGAGAAATGTCCCTCCCTCTTTTTACAAAACATCTCCCACCACCTGCCATGTCCAGAATCCTCCTTATAACTATGGTGTGGAGTGAAGATTAGGAAAGTCCCCATCTCCATTCTGAAGGACCTTGGATTTAGTCCCCAAATTTTCCTATGAAATTCTCTGAGTGGAAAAAAATGTCAGTAAACGAAGGATGTTGCGGCCATCAAGCCATCACATTACAGCTGCCCTGTGGTTGAGCCCCGAGGGAGCTCAGGACAGAAACAGGATGTCCATATACCTGAGACTGACACAACATTGTAAAGCAACTATACTCGAATATAAAATAAAATTTTTTTAAAAACAGACAAAAATAATACATCCATTAGTATCTAAAAATAAAATAAGAAGAACGAAAGAAACAGGATGCCTGCCATCAAGCCATCAGCCACTGCAGCGACCCCTGACAGTGCACCCTGAGAAGACTCAGGATAGGAAAACACAGGGTACTAGACCCAGATAGCTGAGGTGCATGTCAAAGGAATGATTTCAATGAGCCCAGACTCTTGCATCTTCCCATACATAGAAAAGCACTAAATTCCTTAACTTGAGGTGTCTGGTTTCCTTTAACAGTAATCTTTTGAAATTCTGACTACCTGGTCTTTGTTGCAAAAACTCCTATATATCCCGGCTCCTCCCTTACTTCTTCAGAGCAGTCCCTCAGAGCTATCCGAGAGGCTGTCTCCTGGGCTTGAAGGCCTCAGAATGTCCACTGAATAAAACATAATTCTCAACTTTTGGGTTGTGCCATTTTTTCAGTCGACAGGCAATCTCAGAGTCCTTCTCTGGGTCCCACAGCTGCATGCCTGGGTCAGCCCAGATGTTTTGGGTGTGCCTCCTAACTTCTGGTTTCTCCAAAATCAGCTTCTCTCTCACTGATCCATCTCACACAATGTACTACCGAATTAATCCTCCTGAAAGAACACTTCGAATGTGGATGGCCCTCCTGGCTGGTGTCAGAAGCGTTCAGGAAGTATTTGCTGAGGAATGATGAAGGGCAGGTTTCTTCCTTCCCTCATTCTTTCCTTTTTTCTTTTTCTTTTTCCAATAGGTTTATTTTATTTATTTATTTAATTATTTTTTGGCTGCACTGAGTCTTCATTGCTGCACGTGGGCTTTCTCTAGTTGCAGTGAGTGGGTACGAGGGCTTCTCATTGCGGTGGCTTCACTTGCTACGGAGCACAGGCTCTAGGCATGCAGGCTTCAGTAGTTGTGGCTCACGGGCTTAGTTACTCCGCGGCATGTGGGATCTTCCCGGACCGGGGCTCGAACCCGTGTCCCCTGCATTGGCAGGTGGATTCTTAACCACTGCGCCACCAGGGAAGTCCTCATTCTTTCCTTTTTTCATCCAACTAGTACTTGTATTAAATGCTTACCCCCCACTGGCTAACATTATAAAGCATCACCTGGGGGAATCCTAAGAGTTATAAGAAAGGACCTTTCAGATTTGGAAGGAAAGACCCTCTCAATAAATTGTCATCTAATAATATAATCCCTACCCATTGCTGATTTATCAGTCCCCAAGCACCTCTCACCTTCTAAGTACCGAATTTGTCTTGTTTATTGCCTGTCTCCTCAGTAAGAAAGTAAGCCCCAGAAGGGCAGGGATTTGGTTTTGCTCTCGTTTTTTTTTGTCTTGTTCACTGCCTGGCACATAACGAATAATCCATAAATATTTGTTGAATGAATAAATGTGTGTGTATTAGGGTCACCACATCAGCCAGTGAAGGACATTTAATCGCTTGCATTTTGCAGACTAGGAAACCAGAGTTCAGGCGCTGACTTGCCTAAGGGTGACCCAGCTAGAGAATGACAGAGCCCGGATTCTGATTCAGGACTCCTCAGTCACGGCACCTGTACACACCAGTCGGGCAAGAGATGCCCAATAAAGGCACACGGCAGGTCAGGAGGTGAGGGTCACTGAGAGCCACCCTGACCTGGGATGTCAAGGACGTGAGTGTGGGAGGAGCAGGCAGGGGCTGTCCCTGGAGAAGACTCTAGAGCCCAGAAGGGAGTAGACAAGCTTAGAACCGGAATCAGTGAAGCAGGTCAGTGCCCAGGCAGAGAGTATGTATGGGGAGAAGCAACAAGATGGGGGATTAGGGGTTGATGTTTCATTCATTCATGCATTCATTCATTCAACGTGTACTGAATACTATATTCTAGACACAACACCAGGCTCTGGGAATTAAAAAATTGATTAAGACACAGCACTTGCTCTCCAGGGACTTTCGGACTAAAGAGGGAGCAACACATATACAAGCAGATGTTGTGGGAAACATTTGTAAGAGGTCAGTGGGGCACAAAGATAGCAGCACTGAATTCGCGGGGAAGGAGGGACAGAGGTGGGTTGTGGAGCAGATATGGCATCACTGAAGAGCTCTGCCTTGAGCTGAATTTCGGATGACTGGTTCGTATTTGCCAGAAGTTGGGGCACGTGGAAGAGGACTCCTGGCAGAGGGAACGCACGAATAGCCGTAGAGGCATGAAACAGGCTGTTGAAGGCGCCAACCATTTATGGGAGTTGCTGCCCGGGGTTGGGGAAGATGGACACACAGGCGAGGCCGGAAAGCTGGAGGAAGCCAGGTCAGAGTCCTGTGTGCCGGGCTGGGGGACACAGACTTTATTCCATCCATCAGGGGTCGGCAAACTTTATAACAGACACTGGATGGTAAATACTGTATTTGAGGCTTTGAATTCTGCTGTCGTATTACAAAAGCAGCCACAGTGTGTAACTACATGGGCGTGGCTGTCTTTAACCGAAGCAGGCTGCAGGCTGAGTTTGCCTTCCAGTTACAGATAACGGGCAGCCACACGTAGTGTTTCAGTGAAGAGCATCGAAAGAAGATTTGTGAGGCTAGAATGTGCCAGATAAATTGAAACAGGAGACTCGTGGGGAGCCAAGTGAAACAGCCTATCTGTGAACTTATAAGTCTGAGCAGGATGGCGGCAATAGGAAATGAAAAGAGCTTTAAACGCCACTTAGTACAACAAGTGGAGGGACCTAATAGCTAAACTAATAAAAGAGATGCAGAGGTGGGAAGAGTTAAAAGTGGATCCCAGATCTGAGCATGGATAGGAGGGAAAAAAAGCAGTGGCTTCATGATTTAATTTTAGGCAGTGCTCTGCCACTCTATAACAGAGATGTAGATAAAGATATTCATCAGGAATTGCAAAACAAAGCAGAAAAATTTCTTCCACCTGACTGCAAAGATGGAGAGTCTTTTTAGAAGCAAACGTTACCCGCAGGTGGAAGGAAATGGGGGGGTGGGGAGGGGGGAGAGGCGATATCTTCCAAATAAGCTTTTTGCTAACTTGGAGGGAAATGGATACATCTGGAAAATTCAGACCTGTTTGCATAAGTGATGTGAGGCTGTTCAGGCCGTGTTTCACAAACTCCAGGTGTCACATAAGATAATGTTACTAAAATGTTTGGGACTTAGGGAGAGAAACCGTATAAACATGTGGTTTTCCTACAGCTCATAAAAGATGATTGTGTGAAAACCTCAGAAAAATGGAAACTCTGTATAGTATAAGTGAATGGTTTTCCCTTCTTCTTTTATGTCTGTGCCTCGCTCAAGACTTGAAGATGTGATTAGAAATGGGTGTCTGGGGCCCGGGCCAAAGTACTAGGATTTAGCAAGTGGCCTCTGTCTGTCTCTCGTGTTCTGGTGACTGGCGTGTGGGTAAAATGAAGATGGTGGGGAGGAATGCATGGGTGTGTGTTCACGGGTGCTTCAGGCCAGTCGTGGGAAGAGAAATGAGTGACTGTAAGTAATCAGCCGGGGCACAGGGAGGTGGCTGGTTCACGTAGCCGAGGCTCTGAGCCACAATCCAGGGGAGCTTGACCTCAATGCATCTCTTTGGCATTTTCCATTTTCTCAAGTAAAATGAAATGTGAAATGGACCTTTTTTTTTAGCAGCAGCATTTTGTTTTTATTTGCCCACAAGGGGACAGAACAACGGTGTCTTTGAAGAGCTGGCTGTGTGTGCAGCCCGGGGCTGCTCTCTGGAGCACAGGCTGTGAGAACTTGAGTGCGTCCAGAATACCAGAAAATGGGACAGAAAGAAAGCAGGGAGGATGGGAGGGAATGACAGGCTGGGGTGGGATGGGGGTGGTGAGTGGGTGGTGGGAGAGAGAAGGATTATAATGGGCCACTTGGAAAGTTTTCCTCATCTCAATGCAAGAGTCCTGCTACCACCAGGAGGAGGCTGGGTAGCACGGAAGGAGACAAGGCCTGGAGAACAGGTCAGGGGTTCAAGTCCTGGGTCTGCCACTTGCTAGAGGCCAGGCCTCAAGCTACTTACTTAATCTCTCAGAACCTCCTTTCCTCATCTGTAAAATGAGGCTGCAAAGATCTCCAGGCTTTTTAAAGACTTTGTAAACCACCAAGCCGAGGGCCTGCCCATTCAATTCAGACTAGCCTGTATATGGTCATATATGATCATTGCCAAGTCTTGTTGCCAGCAAGAATCGGGGAGTTCTGACTTCACGTGTCAAGTTCAACCCTGGTTTTCGATGAGTGGTTTCGAAAGGGCTCAGAAGTACTTGGGGCCTGGTTGCTGAAACCTTCTCTACTGACAGACTCTGTGCTGTGTTCTGGGGGCTCAGACAAAGCAAGTCACTCGTATTGCCTGCAGGCAGGGAGGTGGCGTGAGAGCCCCCATCACTATAGTTCAAGGCAGATGCGCAGTGCAAGGCAGGCTCCACCGGGGGCAGACGGTGGGGCTTGGGAGCTTCTGCTGCTTATGAGCTGTGTGACTGAGAGCAGATCTTATTACCTCTCAGAGCTGTGTCCTCTGTGTCCACAGGAGGACGCAACAGTGAGTGAAGTCGCCGGGAAGAGTAAATACCATATGGAAAAGCATGGAGTGAAGTGCTGATCTGGGTTTGACGGTTATGACGAGCAGGTTTGAGTCGATGAGTTCATTTTCCTTTCCACTCCTCATCTGGCTAATCCCACCGCTGGAGCCCTCTGCTGGGAGGAGAATCGCGCTGAGCTCCAGGAGAGCAGAATTCGTGTCTTATCTCTACGTACCAAGGTCTAGCCCAGGGGTTGGCGGGTGAGGCTTCTTCTGCCACAGTCAGCAGGCAAAAAAGAACGCATTTAATGGACCAGCCAGAGAGAGCTCCCTACATCCCAGTGGCCGGAAACTAGGAAAGGATGGGGAGAAAGAAACCTGCCCTGATCTCTTCCTTTGTGTGTCCAGGACCACTCTCTGCCCCTCTGCACCCAGCTCTGGCCCTGGAGAGGCTGACCTGCTGGGACTACATCAATGGGTGCCTTGCCCTCGGGCTTCTAATTGGGTTCAGCCAGTGGGAAGTACCAGCGGGAGATCAGAAAACAAGGCAGAAAGTGAGGTGAGATATTTATCACCTGGGATCCCTCCTGGCCAGGCCACTTTGGCTGGAGCTGCAGTCTGCTGAAGGCCACAGCCCCTGCTGGTAGCTCTTTCCCTACAGCTACCATCTGGGGCTCTGGTAGTGACTCTGTCCCTTCATCCCGTCAGGCCCAGGGGAGGTAGCAGCTCCCTGCCGTTGCCAGCACCAGGGTGAGCAGTGTCCTTTCATCCTGCCCAGAACTCTGTAATAGTCCCTTCGTTAAGAGCCCCTCCATTGACCTCATTGCTAACACCCTGGGACCTTGACTTTTACAAAACTTGTCAGAGAAGTTAGGAGACGATGAAAAGCGATTTGATCCAGAGACAAAGGCGACTGAGAACATAACAAAGAATTGGTGCACACAGTACCCGGGGAGGAGTAAGGATGTTTCTGAGGGTGGGCAGAAGAGTGCCTGCTCCATGCAGGGTGGCGGGTCTGACGCAACATGAGGCCAAGACCCAAGGAGCAGAGTCCCCCGTGAATCTGCTCCTTCAGGAGCCAGGGGGGCGGGAGAGAAGGCGCTGGTGTAGACAAGGGAGAGAAGAAGAGCTGGGCTTAGCAGGCGAGACTGTCTCCAAAGCCTGAATACAGGGGGTGAAGCCAGGCTCGAGGGCCTGTCTCCTTCCATAGCTTCCCCACAGCCAAGTGCCCTGCTGGCCCCTCCTGCTTGAGGACAGTCTGTCCTCTGAAGGACAGACGACCCACATGGAGAGGGTACACACTAGGGAAATAACGGGGAAAGGGCCGAGGTCTTTGGAAGAAGACCTCAGTGTTCTAGGTGAGAGATGCAGGAAACAGACCGGACGGGACGGCAGGTCTTTCCTGGGCTGTTGGCCCGCCAAGGGGTTTGTGGCCACCGTTCAAGGCGTGTGGCCCTAAGAATCGGGCTGCCTGGGATTGTAAGGAAGATGGGGTTTAGGGACAGGGTGGGACCCAGAACTCCACGGCTCTGTTTTCAGCTGAGTCAACAGAGGGCTTCAGTTTCCGTGGAGAAGCTTGGCTGTTTTACTGAAGACAAAATGTCTGCTTAATTGTCTCCACACCAGCCATGTCTTTAGACCCCCTTGTCACCCAACACAGGGGACCCATGCTTGCCTTTCATAAGACCGAGCGTGCCTGTATGTGTTCAGAGTCTGTCTCCTCAGCTAGACTGTGGGCCCTCCTCAGGGGTCCTGACTGTCTGGCCTCAGGGCTGAATCCTCCACAGCCTGCATCCTGCCCTGACCTCAGGAAGCCCCAGTCTGAGGGGAGAGACAGCCCTGCCCCAGCGACCCCCAGTCTGAGGGGAGACACAGCCTTTTCCCCCAGGGATCCCCTGTCTGCCCTGTCTGATTAGGGAGATGGGATTTGCACCCCTGGTTTCATAAAAGCTGACCCTAGAGGCAAAGTGCAAAAGTGCTGAGAAAGGGATTCACCGACGGCGCAGGTCTATGATGTGTGCACTGCAGAGTCAAAGGCTGCAGGGAGCCAGCCACCTGGGGTGACAGAGGGGCCAGTCCCTGCTCTCAGGGAGCCCTGCCAAAGCCTGGTACCTGTCAGCCTGAGCTGCTAGCAGATGTTCTGCTCACAGGCTGACCACACTGCATATGGTCAATTTGCAATATGGACTTTTGGGATATTGCCAACTGTGTCTAATCCTCTAATCTATTTGTCATGCTCAAGTTGTAAAAAAAAAAAAACAAGCCGAGAGCTAAAGGTCGGGTGACAACAGCCCAGCTGGCCCTGGAGGGATGGGGGGAGTGGGAGAGGGATTGGCCCTTAATGTGACAGGGAAGAAAGGGACCAGCATGGTGAGGGTACAGGTCAGGACTGCTGAAGTGGGCAGTCCCATTTCTGCAGGCTGCTGGACATGGCTGTGGGCGGGAGCTCTTTGGTGGCCGTGTGACGGGAGCTCTGGTCTATAGAAGGGCATGGGGGAGGGTGGGGGAGAGATCTGCCATCTGGCGTTTGGAGTCCAAGAACCACATAAATCCATACCTGTATTCCCAATCCCAGGTACAAATACTGGGGTGGCCAAAAAGTTCGTTCGGGTTTTCCATCCGATGCAATGAAAACCCGAACGAACTTTTCGGCCAGCCCAATACATCCATGCATTTCCCGGAGCAGCACCTTCCTTTTGTCACATAGGGCAAAGGCTGACACCAGGCTTGGGGGCAAGAACCTGACACAACCCTCCTGGTGCGTGCATTGCCAAGCTGGTGGAAGGTGCTGGGGATCCGGGGAGAGCTCCTGTGGGGGAGAGTGGAAAAGGGGAGAATGATTTCCTGAGCTCCCAGATTGGGCCCAGGAGGCGGTCTCTCCAGGAGTTGCAGGGACCGTGCCCCAGCCCCTGCCACAATGTCAGGGTTGGTGGGGAGATCCCGGAAAGCGTGGAGGCTGAGGGTTCCATCATAGTTCTTTCACGAGTTCCTTAAGGTCAAGTGGTCTTAGAACCTGTTGACCACTGAGATGATTCAGTCCGTACCCTTCTCTGGGTGCAGATGGGGAAACTGAGGTCCAGACAGGCCCACTGGCTTCTCCGAGATCATGCAGCCCATTAGCGGCCAAACAGGAGAGAGGGTTCCCATGCTTCGTCTGGTCCTCCTCCTGTCACAGACGTCACCTCCCTGGGCCTCCTAGGCCTCCCTAGGGGCAGGGGGTCCCGTGCAGCAAGCCCTGAGGTGGCGGTTAGCAGGCAGAAGCTTTATCAGGGCCGCTGGGGAGGGGACAGGGCGGAAGCAGGAGTGGGCAGTGGGAGAAGTCGGGCTGTCGTGCCGCCTTCACGGGAGCCTCAGTCAACCCCATGGGGGGATGAAGATGGGGCTGCTCTGGGAGGCTGTGACCTCGGAAGCTCTCTACAGCTACGGCAAACCCTCAAGAGGCCGGCGGGTGGGAAAACAGGCTTCCTTCCTGATGGGGACCCAGGGGGCTCATCACAGAACCACCACCTTGGTAAAGAGAGAAGCGTACCACCTGCCTCGTATACCTCCACAGGTGCTATGAGCCTTAAATCCAGTATCATACACACATGCCCTCTGCAATAGAGAGTAGACGTGTGAGTGAGGAGGTCTATAGTTGGCCTGCTGTGGGCAGCTCTGGTTCGGGTGTTAAAAAAACAGGAACACGTGAGAGGAGCTATGTCTGCTGCGCACGTCTGAGGGGACCTCGGAAGGGAGGCAGGTGGCCTGCAGGCCCCATGTTTCTCCCGGGTACCACTGTGTGTCCCCTGGTAGAACACCTCTTGGCATTCGAGTCTCTAAGCCAGCAGGGCCCTGCACCCTGCGAAAGGAAGAAGACATTTGGGGGCGGGGTCCCTGGGCCTGCTAGCGAGGGCGCCCACCTCCTCCCTTCCCTTCCTTGGCTTCCCAGACCCATGCAGTCTGGCAGTGGGAGAAGCAGCGCCATAGACTTTGGGGTGAGGTTCTACAACGTTTGCATAATAAACCACCGCCCACTTGATCAGTGAGTGGAGATGGAAAGACACTGAGCTTTGGACATGCCTTTAATCTGCTGCCAGCCATGACCAGCTGTGTGGCCCGGGGCAACTTCAGTTTCCATGCGGGAAAAATGAGAATAATCATAGAGAAGATGAAATGACCTGACATATAAAATGCATATTATACTGTGCTAGGTCTGTGGAACATTCTAGATCCCTTCCTTCCATCTTTGCTCCTGTCTTTTGGGGAGATCATAGGGACAACCACACAGAGAATAGGACTGGGGGAGCCATCTCCCCTTCTTCTAATGCTTCCTTTTGTTTTTATAAATCTTGGCCGCACAGACTGTGAGAACTTAGTTCCCAGACCAGGGATCAAACCCGGGCCCTCCGCAGTGAGAGCGCAGAGTCCTAACCACCAGACCACCAGGGAATTCCCTTCTAATGCTTCTTAAGGAGAGAGGAACCAGCTCCCCCCAAACCTGTCACCCTCCCATCGTGTCAGATCCTTTGAAGACGAAGCCTGTGGATTCAGCACTTTCTTCCTCCCAAAGTTCCTAGCCCGTCACTAGGCACTTTACAGTCATGGAAAACCCATCCACAGGAGAGGAAAGGGTGCTTCACTACTGTCCATGCCTTTGGGGAAGGCTCTGAGGTAGCAGCTGGGCTGCGTGAAATGAATGATTCACTCGAGAGGAAATACGATTTTCTCTGGTCTGTGGAGCTCGTCAAGTTAGGGCTGGCTGATTGAAACCTTGATAGATTAAATAAACAGAGAGGAGCTTCGAGATTGAATCTGGGTTCTTCCTTAAGAACCCCGGTGCCCTCCTGGAACTCCCAGCCCAACCCTCTTCCCCAGCTCCTAGAATGTTCACCCTCTTGTCAAAGGCTCTGCAGTTGGGAAGGTTCAGGACCCAGGTTCAGCAGAGACCGCTGAAGCCGGATGCTACTTCTGATAGATTCCCAGACTGCCAGCAGCCCCTGTGACACAGTCTTTAAGCAGGATGGAAAACGTGGACCTCATTAAGGACTGGTTCAGGGTGGCTCACAGCCAGACAGGAAATTCGAACTGAACACTGTTAGGGAAAACCTATTACTTTGTTGCTTGGGGCAGTGGGGGAGTGGCCATTTCAGACCACACGGGGCAGAGGTAGGGAGAGGGCGGGTGAGGGCAGGTGTGCGGGAAGCTACTCATCGATTTCCCTCTCTTAACAGAGGGATGGGGGCCTGGTCCCAGCTGACTGACAACCCAGCTCCCACCTCACCTCCCGGGGTGCGATTCTTAGCCCGTGCTGTGAAGGCATGGAGGACACGGCAGATGTGTGTTTAGGTACAGAGAGAGAGCTGAGCAAGGCCAGCTATGAAGGGGACCCTGGGGTAGGACGGCCAAGGAGAGGACACACACAGCCATCTCAAATGCACATGAGAAGAACAGCCCAATATTTTAAAGAGAAAAAATTAAATTAGACCAAGTTAATACAAAACAAAAACACTAACGCAGGGCTTCCCTGGTGGCGCAGTGGTTGAGAGTCTGCCTGCCGATGCAGGGGACATGGGTTCGTGCCCCGGTCCGGGAAGATCCCACATGCCGCAGAGCGGCTGGGCCCGTGAGCCATGGCCGCTGAGCCTGCGCGTCCGGAACCTGTGCTCCCCTAACGCAGACAAATGCCTAATATTCCTACATTAGGAGCAAGGATGTGGTATGTGTGCAGGATGGGGGAGGATGACGCTCATACCTGGTGACGGAAACTCTAACAGCAGTCTGAGCCCCACAGAACCTAAGCGATATTTTAGTGTCAGTAAGGTCCTTTGAGATGACATTTAAGTACCAGCTGGAATACTGCTTCCTTACCAACCCTCACAGGGTGGTTTTTCCCCACCTGGAAATTCTCTACCTCCCAGTTACGCTCGTTAAAAAAACAGCTGTTTGTTTTTATGCCATGTAAATGCCGTTTGCTTGAGAACTGTTTTTTCCTGGTTCCCTCCCTAGACTGCAAGCTCCTGAGAGCAGGGATCAGGCTTTATCTAGCTCCTTCTCCTCACACTGCTTCCAGGCAGAGTCCACAGACAGAAGCGACCACAGAACATGAAACGTACCAAGCATGTAATACTCTAGAAGGCCTGTAGAGGGCGAGATGCTGGTGTCCCTCTATCCGCCAGAGGCTGCAGGTGTCTGTCAAATCAGGAGAATTGAATTGTCTACTGAACGGAGAATTGGCTCCAATTCAGGAGACTTGCTCAAGGCCAAAGGGAGCCTCCACTGGGAGGCTGACCTGGAAGGATGACTAAGAGGAAGGGCCTTGGCCGGAGGAGGCAGTGTCCCCATCCCCTCCCCAGACCTCAGCTGACGGCCAACTGCACAGGAGACACGAAAGGCTGACCTCCTGGCCTCAAGGTGGGACCAACTCTGTGGTGCAGTTTAAGCTCCAGAGCTCCTGCTGGGATCAGGCTGATACGAGTCACTACCTGAGAATACCGCCTTACTTAGCTTTTTATCTCCTGTCCTCTCCCACTTCCCCCATTCCTCTCCTCCTGAGAGCACTGCCCCAGTACGTCACGAACAAGAATCCCCATCTCAGGCTCTGCTGCTCAGGAGCTGACTCATGTGCATGGGTACCCCGTAAAAAGCTGGCCCGATGGGGAGCCCTCAGATAAGGATTTGAGGGCAAGTGGCTTATTGGAAAGCGATCCCAGGAAGATCCACAAGGAGTGGGGCAGTGAGGCAGGGAAGGGAGAAAGCCAGGAAGGAGCTCATGGATGAGGGACTCACCCCTGTGGGCAACTGGCACTCAATCCTGCTGGGGACCCTCAGAGACACCATGAGGAATACGCCTAAGCATCGTCCACTTGGAGGGGCAAGAGGTGCATTCTTGGTTGAGGGTCACTCCTGGGACAGTAAGTCCTAACGCTTCCAACCTGCCTGCTCCAGCGATGGGGGAAACGCTCCAGGGCAGAGAGATGCAGGAAGCCATGCGTGGCCACGCCAAGTGACTTAGTGGGAAGGCCAAGAGGATATGGTGGATGCCACCAACAGCACATGAAAACCAAGACTAAACCACAAAAAAACAGGTTACGTGGCCACCTGGGTATTTCCAGGCACATCGCAGTTAACACGGCCCCAAAGTGAACTCACAATTTCCTCCCCATCCCCCAACCCCCAAAGCTACTTCTTCTCCTGCTTCATCACCTTTTGCAGAACCATCCAACCGGTTGACCCGAGCCATTGGTCTAACCTGCTAACAGATCTCTCATTCCCCCAGATCACGAGGCACCCTGAGTCCTTCATCCAACACTCTTAGCTTTGCGCCTGGGGAGGCCCACCATCTTCCATGTCTGCTTGGCTACGGTTTGTTCTCCTCCAGAGCCTCCCTGCTGTTTATTGTAGTTTGTTTTGTTTTGTTTCCAGGAAGGCACCACCCCCCGCCCCGCCTTTCTTGACAAGACAGATATTTGATGATCAGACAGCCTGGCCTGGTAGCTCCTCACCAGGCCCTTCACTGAGAGGAAGGACAGCAAAAAGACCCATCTTTCAGTCTGAATTCTTGAATCTTCACCCGGAGGAAACACCTCTTGGAGAAACAAGATCTCCTCGCTCAGTGATGCTGAGGGTTTTGTTTGGCATATCACCCTTCCCCTCTTTCTGAGGCTCCCTAGGAGACATTTCTCTATTTTCAGAACCAACACTCCCTGTGTTCCTCCCAGGCAGCTGGGGCGCTTTTACATGATGGGCTCTGTGAATCAAGTGATGGACTGAGCCTCCCTTTCCACTGATTTTAGAAAATCAGCCTAATCGTGTCTCACCCCAGGCAAACATAAGGACCCAAATGCCCCAAAGTGAACTTCCTTCATGACCTCATTTTATCTTTCCTATTTTGTTTTCCTATTTGTCCTGCTTTCTTCTACATTTATTTTTGATTTTGTTAATGCATTCATCTAAGCTACCTTAAATCCTTTCAAGACAAGGCAGATTACAAATACATACAAACATACACAGCACGCAAACATATCTACCTCTTATTATTGTCAATAATATTGACCCTGAGACCACCCCAAACTGGTACTCATGCATTGCTGTTACACAAATAATCTCCCTACTGGTAAAATCTGCTTCTGGGTCTGATCTCCAGGCCATCCTCTATGGAGCTGCCAAGTTAATCTTTCTAACATGCAGATTTCATAGGGTCACTCTTCTGCTCAAAATTCTTCAGCAGTTCCCTCAACATCTCCAAGATAAATCTAGCTTTTCCCCTCCAAAGACGTGACCCCTGACTGTTCAGCCTTTCACATTCCTCCCTCCCCCTATAACCCCCAATACACCCCATTTGACATTCCAGAAATCATGAAAGCACCAGTCTGTCTTCCCTGTCCACCTGCTGTACTCCTATTCACCCTTTGAGGCTCAGCACGAAATCACCTCCTCTGTGAAGCCTTTCCTGATTCCCCAGTCAGACTGTGAGATGCTCCAGCTATACGACTAATAGAATGTAAGAGCTTTGGCCACAACGTCAGACAAAATGTGAGGAAATTCAGGACACTACAGACTTGCACTGTGTGTCTTCCAAGCTAGAGCAGAAGACACTAAAATGTCTTAAGAGAGAGAAAAATATGGAAAGTCCAGGCAGGCAGGGAAGGAAGCTGGGTGGGTAAAGGAAGGTATCTGCCCTTTCCCTCGACTCTTCCCAGAAGGTATAATTAGTTAAGGGTGTGATTTGAGCACGGGAACAAGGATTGTAGAAACCCAACTAAAAAAGGACACCTCCCCTCATTGTCATAGCAGTTGTAACAAGGAGCAAACATGTCCATATGGTCGGTTGCATACTGCCTCAGTCTCCTCCACTCAGGAAGCAAGTGCAGTCTACGTGAGATAGTTCCAGTATAACAGACCTCAGTTATTGACCTAGTAACTTCCACTCTCTTTAGGTAGTAAATCTGCTTGCCTTGCAACAGTGATCCTTAAATGCAGGCCCCTGAGCCAGCAGCACCAGAATCACCCAAACTTGTGAGAAATGCAGATTCTCAGGCCCCAACCCAGACCCATGGTTCAGAACCTCCTGGGCAGGGCCCAGCAACCCAAGTGCTCACAATTTCTGCAGGAGATTCCTACCCTTAGAACTCCCCGGGGGGGCTTAAAAACGATGTTGATCCCCAGGGTTGAGCCCCACTGCCTAGTGGATGTCTTTTCAACCCTGAGTGGTTTTAGAAAAGATGGTAAAACAAATCAAATCCATGGCACTCATGCTTTTGGATTAGTTAAGGAATATGTTTGACACACATAGGGATAATGTGTGAATTTGTTATTTGATGGGTTTTTATTGAAAATATGATCACTTAAGGAATCTCGGAAATTGGTGTTAAAATTCCAATTTAATTTTTTTAAATTAATTTATTTTTTTTGGCTGCGTTGGGTCTTCGTTGCTGCACGTGGGCTTTCTCTAGTTGCAGCGAGCGGGGGCTACTCTTCGTTGCAGTGCGCGGGCTTCTCATTGCGGTGGCTTCTCTTGTTGCGGAGCATGGGCTCTAGGTGTGCGGGCTTCAGTAGTTGTGGCTCACGGGCTCTAGAGCGGGGGCTCAGTAGTTATGCGCACGGGCCTAGTTGCTCCGCGGCATGTGGAATCTTCCCGGACCAGGGCTCGAACCTGAGACCCTTGCACTGGCAGGCGGATTCTTATCCACTGCGCCACCAGGGAAGCCCCTAATTTAACTTTTTAAAAATTGCTTATTATGCAGAGTTTCAAACAAATACAAATGTTTACGGTATAGTCCTGGGAGCCCCCATGAACCCAACCCCAGCTTCAACAACTTCCAACTCATGACAAACTTTCCCTTCCACAGCCGCTTCCCTGGGAACAAATCCCAGATGTCATATAGCACCTTATATATATAGAAAGTGACAATGAGTCCTTAGTAAGAGCAAGTGTTTCGTCAATGTTCAACTTTCCTGTCTCACGAATGCCATAAAATTTTTTGTTAAGATTTTTTTTAAACCAAGAAGCAAATAAGGTCTACATATAATGTTTACTTCTTTCTTCAGTTTTTTAATTCACCACTTCATATTTTGAAAAAATTCCCTTGCAATGGATTTGTTAAAGAAAACAAAACTAATAATTGATTTAAAAGGCCTGTGATTTTTAACATTGAAGTTTTAAAATCATTTGAGTAAGTTTAGTGAAAATGTCACTATTAGCCTGATACTTGTAAGTTAATCAATTTACTACAGTTATTGAAACACTTGGGAACCTTTTCTTGTTAGTCCTAAGTTTCCCCTCTTAGGCATTTGATGGTCTTAAAGAGAAAAAGATATATTAAATATATGAATGTAGTTTAAAATATTTAGTAAATTAGCTAAGTGTATAAACTGGGTTCTTCTGAGAGAAATGTGTTCAACTTGAATTTATGGAACATTATTCAAAAGTCTCATGAAAGTGATTATTTCATTTTGACTTAATTTACCAGATTTGTAAATAGAACAAGCATTGCAGTTGAGTGTAGACTTAGGAAAAACAAATTTCAAAATATTTTGTTTTAAAAACCAATTTAAAACCCATGTAATTGTAAATAACCCTTTCTGCACACTTACAAACCCATGCTGACATTTTCAGTCCACTTCAATTACAGCAATTACTGTATTACATGACCGTGGCTGTGTCCTGCCGTGTCTGCCTGCTGCCCTGTGAAGTCTGAGCTCTTTGCAACCAGAGGCTCTTTGATTCGGTGATTTCAGGCCCTGGGACCGGCCTATGAGGGGCTCTGGGAAGCCCGTTTGCCTTCACTGTTGTCCCAGCTGCTGGGGCGCTGGCTGGCAGACCGTTCCTTTCCTTTGGGGACTCCTGCAGCTGCCAGCCACTTGCCTAAGGTCACGGCCCCCAGGGCAGCCCCTCTCCAGTGCCTGATGCCTGGGGGTGGGGGTGGAGCAAGGCAGTAACTCTGAGGCACCAGAACTCCCAGCCATGGGCCAGGCTGCAGGTTGCCCTCGGCTGGCATCCCAGCTCAGCGCCTCCCTCCCTGCCCAGGTGCTGACCCCCAGGGCCTTCTTAACAAACATCCTGCAAGCTGTGCTCCCCTTCAGAGCCTGCTTTCTGGGACGCCAACCTACAACATGACCCACAGAGAGGAAAAGCAGGAGAGAATTACTCCCAGATCAAAAAGGAAGCGCTGATAAAAGTGTAAGATTCAGGAGCCGCCCAACACGGATGCTAACCGACTCCAGCAAGTTCCGGTCAGATCTTCTCCAACCAAGGTCACCACTGCCGCACGCACTGGCCGGGCATCGCGGTCCACGGCCAGAGTCTGAGGGCCAGCACTCCTGGGGGCCAGGAGGGAAGGCAGGCTCTGTGGCTCTGGGCAGCTTCATCTTGCATTGACTTTCTCTTTCTTTCCCTCCCATCACTTCAGCCAAAAGTCCAACTTCCCCAGCCTCTGTATTATCTGGTTTCAACACATGAAGGACGAGCTCTCAACATGGAAGGTGTATGTCTTTAAGCTCTGATTCAGTCTAGGTCTAGTGAATTTGAGTGACGGCCTCACTAGCTCTGGGCCTCAGGGTCCATTCTCCAGGCTCTTTGTGGCATCAGTTTGAGGCGTACTCCACGGCTCATGTTTGCCACCTCCCCAGCTCCCCTACGCCTGGCCTCCTCTCTGCCTCACTGTGACAAGAAAAGAGGCTGCTGACAAAAAATCAAAAACAAAAAAAACACCTTTTGATTTCTGTCAAAAGAAACTGACAACAGAGTTGCCGTCTGGGCATTCTACAGTGTGGTCACCCCGCTCACACCCAGAGTCTGGACATTTAGATAGGGACGTGGGTTTAGGATGCCTGCCGGAAGTTCCCGCTTCACTTTTCCAGGGGCAACTTTCAAAATAACCACTTAGTGTTCAGCCCTTGAAAAGTTAGTGACCCCAGCCCTAACCACCTTGTAAGTAGTAGGTATTTGCTACCCTGCTCTGTCTCCTGTTTGCTCGCGACCTGGGACAGAGGACTGCCCTTCCCCTGGGTCACAGTGTCCCCTTGCTTCTGGGATCTGCAAGTAATAAATCTTGTGACCCTACTTCCTTTGGGTGGGTGTATTTAAACTGTAACTTCAGTCAAGACAACCCTGGGGTTTTTCACTTCCCCGGGTGGGAGCCGCGATGCTGAGCGAGCTCCACGCATCCTTCGAGTGGGTGGCTGTGTCCCCTCACTCGGCGGGTCGAAATCTGCTTGTTCTTAACTCAGAACACCAGCTCTGGCCTCTCAGCACACTCCCCCATAAACCACATCCTCCAACAGCCAGGTATGGAGCTGCACGGTGAGCTAGATCCGACTCCTACATCATTCTCCACTCCAGGGGCTGGCTCTCCATCAGAACCCAGTACTACAGCAGGTGTCCGGGCAGTTTTGTTAAAAGGATAAATGAGGAGAAACTTACGAAGCTTGAAAATAGATCAATAAAATTTCTCTGTGAATGTACCGGTCGCCAGAAGAAGCAGAGGAAGCCCAACACATGAGACACATTTTAAAAAGAATCCCTGGGGACGCAGTGGTTAAGAATCTGCCTGCCAATGCAGGGGACACAAGTTCAAGCCCTGGTCCGGGAAGATACCACATGCCGCGGAGCAAATAAGCCCGCGCGCCACAACTACTGAGGCTGAGCTCTAGAGCCACAACTACTGAGCCTGCGTTGTGGTGCAACTACTGAAGCCCGCATGCCTAGAGCCCATGCTCCGCAATAAGAAGCCACCGCAACGAGAAGCCCGCGCACCGCAACGAAGAGTAGCCCCCGCTCACCGCAACTAGAGAAAGCCTGCGCGAAGCAAAGAAGACCCAACACAGCCATAAATAAATAAATATTTTTAAAAAGAATCATGAAACAAAAGTACCATGCAAGAAAAAACCATCGCAGAGGGTATGTCAAGTGGGTGCATTTCCCAAAGAAAGCTCCTCCCACAACCCCCCAACCCCAGGAACCAAATCAACTTGTGAATTGTTTTAAACTTTAAAGACAAAGGCAGGATTTTTAAAGGGGCCAAGGAGAAAAGAAAGATCAAACTAAACGTTGGAAGAATTCAAGCCAATCTCAGCCTCTTTCGCAGGCTGCAGGGCAAGAGCATTGCTCAGGAGGAAGCTGTACCAGGCGCACAGAACTGGAATTCCTGGCCCCCAGCTGGCGGGCACAGCCAAGGTCAGATCTCCAGGTGGGAAGACCATTCATTAGAGGAAGCAGAGACAGACAAGAGCACAGAACTAACTAGACAAAGAGGGGAAATCGAGAGTTTAGAAGGGGCCAGTAGATCTTCACTTTGACAGTATCCACACTTAATCACATAAAGTCAACACCGTCAGGAAATTAAACACACGCTCTGAGAGACCATGAGGTGTAAAGATGAAATTTTTACCATTTTACGGCAAATGTCTAACCCTTCCCAGGGCTTAACACGTCTGTTTTCCTACAGTTAACCTTTTTTTTATTATCTTTCAAATTCCATTTGTATACCCTTAAATATTTCAACCCACCTTTCTGGACTAGGCAAGATATATATCATTTAAAAATATAGTATTTCATGAAGTAGCCCAGACTCCCAAGATATAAAGAAGTACGAATCGGAAATAAAATAGAGGGACAACTCTGAAAACTAAACTTACATCCTGTGCAGAAAAGGGGCTCCCCCTTTATTTAACTCATTCCACACACATTTACTTAATGCTAACAGTGGGTTTGACATGACACTTGGCTGTGGAAAAACACGTGAAAGAGGCAGAGTCCCAGCCCCAGTGAGATTATGAATAAAGTTGGTAACTGAGAGAGGAAACGCATTTTTTTTGAATTTTATTTTATCTATTTTTTTATACAGCTCCCACATACTGCCGTTCCCTCAGACAACTCCCATGTTCTATGCCGTGCCTAGTGTATCTCTGGTGCAGAACTTGGTACCAGAAGTGATTCCAGGAAACAGACTCGTAAGGATAAGTTCTCTGAATTGGTTCTGGTTAGCTGTGATGGGTCCTCTAATTTGGTTAGATTTAAAGGTATTAATGACCATGTTTCCTGTGGTAAAGAGGTCATTGGTGGCCCATGGCAAACAGTGGTAAACAGCTACTTAAATTCTCACCTGTAGACATCTGTTATCAAGTGACTGTAGAAGGCAAGACTTGAGGTGACCAGGTGATTGCTGCCATGGAATGTTTTGGTGACAACAGGAATTGAATTGCGTTGGCTGGTTTCCCCCAACTGTGCTTGGGAGAAAGAAATCAATATGCTCAGGGCTTTAAATTCTCACTCAAGTTCTGCTAAAGGTACCTGAACATCCTGTGATTGACCCAAAAGAAACTTTTATCACCTGTGGCCACCAAGATTTCTGAAAACAAGACCCAAAGTCTGAACTCACAGGTGGTTAAACTACACAGCAAGTGAATTTCAACCTCTCAGCCTCTTAGGTGAAACCTCGGGCTCTTCTTCGGAAGGGGTGGTACACTGAAAATCCAACGAGGACACATGGAGAGATTCTGATGAAGCTGGAGACCTTGAACCCGTAAATCCTGCCAAGTCTCCTTTTCTAAACGAAGCGGCCCTTCCACTCGTGCCTCAGGAGGCTGGCCTCCCCCTTGTGACAGCCTCCCCTGAGGTTGTCAGCCACCTTGCAAGGGACTACTGACTCTCCTGGGCACCCACCCCCCTTCCCACTGCTGACCTATAACCAGACTCAAGTTCAAACAGGGCCCGAAGAGCGAGGGAGGAATTGTTACTTGTGAGGAGGTGCCACACATGCCAAAAGAATTGCATGATTTTTTTTCCAATTTATAAATATAGATACATTTCTCTATATAGAGAAATCTGGAGAATACATGTGCAAATGGAACAAGGGTATTAGAGTGTGAGATGTAAGTGCTGGATTAAGTAGAAGTTATTGAAATGGGCTCACCAAGCAGAGATCCTGGACTTGTGTGTTAGCTCTAATGGCTAGCAGTAGCTCCAAAAGCCTGCTGGGTTGACTGACTGAACCCCAGGATGGTCTACACTAACTCGAGCTGAAATGCCAGTCTTTCTTTGGTACACTGTAGAGGAAGCTCTCCAAAGGCTTAGGGAGACTAGAACGTGAGAACGAATTCTTATATGAGACCTGCTCCCTCATCCACAAGGCCTACCACCTAGAGGACACTCCCTTCACGAAGGATGTAAGAAGTCTATTCAGAAGGGGAAGCCCTGCACTGTTGGAGAACTCTGTAGTAACTATGCTCTAAAGGCCAGGAATGGCCATGGGAAATACTGCCTCCAAACTGGGCTCCCTGAATCCACTGGAGATGATGGATCCCTGGGTGACAGGGGACAAGTGACAAGGTGGGCATGGTTACTTTGTGGGCAACAGAGCTGAAGCAGTAATCAGAATGATTTGACCTGCAGAGATCTTTGGTGTGGCTAGCTGATCGTGGTGGTCCTAAAACAGAAATAGAGGGGCAGCCTATTATCATTTTACTTGACTTATGTTAAGCAGAAAAGCTTTAAGTATGGTTAACAGAAGTCTAACCTGAGTTACCAGGATGGAGAGTTCCAGTCCCTCAACCAATTCTCAGATTTGAACCAATGCACAGATCCAGAACGTCTGGAATGAAGAGGCCAAGTCCCCTTGAGGAAGGACTTGTGACTATGTGATGCGAAAGGGAAATAATCAGGCTTTTCAGGGATTAATATCAGCATTAGTTCCTAGATTCCAGCTACCCCTGTGGAGCAGGGGCTCATGGCGGTGAGGTGATCACAGTGGGTCCAATGGGTCCCCAAGTCCACCCTGTAGGTATTTCAAGAATGTATACTGGAATAAACATGGAAGCTGGAAGAGTCCCCCACACTGGTTTCTGATCTGGGGAGTGAGGGCTGTCCTTGTAGGAAAAAACAAGTGGAATAGTCATTTGAAGATTTGGTGACTGCTTTAGCTGGGTGGCAACACCTTACAGGGCAGAGGCAAGGCTCTCCAGGATGTGGAATACGCTTTAAATCACTAACTGATATATTTTACCTATAGCACGATTTATGGGGACAGGAATCCAGCAGCAGAGATGAGAGTGGCTTCTTTCACTGTTACCCCCAGTGAGTCACTAGTGAAATGTCTGCTTTCTCATCCCCATCACTTTGAGCTCTGTTGCCAAGAGGAAAATGCTTATGCCAGGGACACAACTATGGTTCCATTAAACTGGAAGTTGGGGCGGCCACCTGGCCACTCTGGGCTCTTCATGCCAGTGACTCAACGGACAAAGAAGCGGGGTTAGCTGGGGTGATGACTCCTGACTTACAAGGGGAAATCGGGTGCTACACAAGGTGGGTAAGGAGGAGCTCAGGGAATGCAGGCAATCCCCTGGGCTGCCTCATAATATACTCCCACGTCCTGTGATTAAATGGAAAAAGACAGCAACCCAATGATCCAGAATCTAAAGTTTGGAGTCACCTCACCAGGCAAAGAACCATGACCATTTGAGGCACTTACTAAGGGGCAGGGAATGTAAAATGAATCATGGAAGAAGGTAAGTTATAGATACCAGCTATAAGCACATAACCAGATTCAGAAAAGAAGATGCAAGGAGTTATGAATATTTTTCCTTACTTTGATATGAATATATTTTGTATGTATTTTTGTTTGTTTTTTTTTTTTTTTTTTGTGGTACACGGGCTTCTTCACTGTTGTGGCCTCTCCCGTTGCAGAGCCCAGGCTCCGGACGCGCAGGCTCAGCGGCCATGGCTCACGGGCCTAGCCACTCTGCAGCATGTGGGATCTTCCCGGACCGGGGCACGAACCCATGTCCCCTGCATCGGCAGGCAGACTCTCAACCACTGCACCACCAGGGAAGCCCTGGTATCTTATTTTTATTAGTCATAGTATATTGGGATCAAATGTGATCACAGACAGAAAAACACTTTGTCAACTGTTAGACATTATAAATAAAATGTGTTGATGTGTTTATGATTGAAAGAGAGAGACAGAGAGACAGAGAGACAGAGAGAGAGAGAGAGATGCGTACTGACTGTCAAGTCCTTATGGTGTGGACTGTGGTGGCGTTGTCCTGTGTTAACTTAGCTGTGCTGGAAGTGCATTTCCTGGCATGTGTGGTTTCAGGCTAGAGTTGGCTGCGAGAGAAACTGACTCAGGTTTGCAAGGCAAATAGTCCTGCTTCCTCTCTGAAGGTCAGTGTAGGTGGATCTGCTCCTCTGGTTGAATCCTGACTGGTAAGAGTCCCTCCCTGTAACATCTAGCATATTTTTCTCTGTGGACAGGACAGGGGGCGTATTCTTCCTCCTCGTTTCCATAAAGGGGACTCTCACTTTATTCTCCAAGATGACTGAATGTTGGAATGACTACAGTTGGCCTTTCTTCCCTTCATCCTGTTTAGTCCCCGCCCCCATGTAGAGGAGCAGCCAATCTGATTGGTGAGCACCAGACGTCCTTTGACCAGAGTCCCACTGCTGGGTGAGGTCACTGTCAAAGGCCACTGCTCATATGGGGCACATTCTCTTACCCTCTCAGACAAACACACTCTTAAGACTAAAGATACCCTTCTCCTCCTCTTCATGTTCCCATTTGGTGTTGGCTACCAAAAGGGAGTTTCCAGGTGTAATTTTGTGAGGAAGGTTAAGAGATTCAGCCCCCTCATCCAACATAACGGTTACTGGAGAGGGAGGGAGGGAGGGATGGAGAGAGAGAGGGAGAGAAAAAGTGTGTGTGTGTGAATGTTTAGCAGTTTATAAATATAAAAGGTAATCAACAAAATTAAAAAGCGTTCCATTTTGTCTAGGTTTCAAAACAGCAAACATTAGCTTATTTATTTTCTAAAAAAATCTCCTCTGCTACAGCAGGAAGAGAACAGTGAGCTGTTCATCTTAACCTTTTGGAGTTTTCACTGAGCTTTTTTTAGTGTTGAAAATAATGCAACTTCAGAAAGAAGCTTAGGAAGCATGACTGCTGCTTTATTTATATCAAGTGATAGATTTTTTAAATTGTGAAATGGATCTTCATACAAAAGAGTATAAAAACATAGTTACTATAATACTATAAACCAACTATACTTCAATAACAAAATAAAATGTCTAAAGAGTATAGTTAAAAAAACCACAGTTACAGTTTAAAGAATCATTATGAGGTTATTTAATGTTAAGAAATGGGGACTTCCCCGGTGGCACAGTGCGTAAGAATCTGCCTGCTAATGAAGGGGACATGGGTTCGAGCCCTGGTCTGGGAGGATCCCACATGCCGCGGAGCAACTAAGCCCGTGCACCACAACTACTGAGCCTGTGCTCTAGAGACCAAGAGCCACAACTACTGAAGCCCACTTGCCTAGAGCCCGTGCACCGAAACAAAGAGAAGCCACTGCAATGAGAAGCCCGCGCACCGCAATGAAGAGTAGCCCCCGCTCACCGCAACTAGAGAAAGCCCGTGTGCAGCAAGGAAGACTCAACGCAGCCAAAGATAAATAAATAAATTTATATTAAAAAAAAAAAAGAAATGCCAATACCTTAGAAGCCCCTGTGAGTTACTCCCCAATTGCATAATCCCTCACCCACAGAGGTAACCATTATACTGTTTTGTTTTAATCATTCTTTGTTTTTACTTTTCACCACTCATGCATCTATCCCTAAACTAGTGTCAGGCACAAACCTAGCTATATAAGGACAGGGCAATGTGGCTCCTGTTAGAGGAAAGCTCCCAAGGGAAACCAAGCTGAACTGAGTCTTTCCGTCAGAGTCTGGGAGCAGTTAACTGGGCACACAGTTAACACAAGCCTAGAGCAGAGGAGAAGCTGGGCCAAACTTGCCGGAAAAATCTCATCTGTAGATTAAAAAAAATAAGGTAGGCAGCTGGGATCCTTATGCATAAGTCTTCAACATATCATGAGTCACACGTATCGGGAACAAATGCTCTCTATGTCTGTCGTGCAGCTGTCATCACAGGACCTTCATCTATTATATTTGCCTCTGTGATGGGACCCCTCTTGTATTTCATATCTTCCTCTTTCTGGATCTATTCTCTCATCTTTAGTGAAGCACACCCCAAAGCACATTGTTGAGAAAGGGTGCAAGGGAAGTACATGTTTTGATACTCTGAATATTTGAAAATATCTTATTCTGCCCTTACTCTTGGGTGATAGTTTGGCTGGGTATAAAATTCCACATTGAAGATAATTTCCCTTCAGCATCTTTAAGACCCTGCTTCACTGCCTTTTACTTTCCAGCTGCTGTGGAGAAGTCAAAAGCCACTGTGATTCCTGAAACTTTATAAGTGATTTGCGTTTTCTTTGGAAGCTCTTGGAATCTTCTCTTTGTCCCTAGTGTTCTGAAACTTCACAATGATATAGTTCACCCTGAGTCTATTTTGAACTATTATGCTAGGCATCTCGTTCTTTTTTTTCTTTTTTTCCAATCTGGAAACACAAATCCTTTACCTGATAATTTTGAACCATCAACTGAGAATAAAAATGAAGCTTCTACATACCTAGAAAAAGGCTGACTTTATAAAACCAGTTTAAATCTGTTTGATTAATCAGTGACAAACGGCCTCAGTCTTATATCAATGATAACTTACTTCATTGAGCACACCTCTAAAAACCAACCAACCCGTGATAGCCACTGAAGGTTAGTCAATCAGTAGCCAACTTACTCTAGTGAAGTGTTGCCTTGGTAAGCACACTTCCAAGGCTAACATAGCCTAACCCTACCTCTAAAACCATGAGAATCCACACATTATCCCTGACGCCAAAACTTTACATAAATACTGCCGTCTGCTTTGCTTTTTGGTGACATTGCTCGTAACTAGCATGTCTTTTCATTACTTAAGCTAATAATGAAGCAAACCCCTGTGTATAACTCCCTAATCATATATTCGCTCACCCCCATATGTCACTATTACTTTTTGTTTTAATCTTTTTTTTAAACTGTTTACCACCTACGTGTGTACCCCTAAACTGAGTATCTGGTGCCAACCTAGCTGTGTAAGGAAAAACTAACACAGCGTCTGTTATATGAAGACTCCCAGAAGTTGAGCTGGGTGGAGTCTCTTGGCCTTAGCTTTCTGTCTCAAATGTTAAGTGGCAGCCTTTTTCTTTTACATAACTATGGGTTTGAAAAACAATGACCAAGTGCTCACTCACACTTCAGATCACTCTCGCATCAGAAACTGACATGGGTGTGGACGTGTTACTGTTTACAACTTATGTTGGACATTTCAGGTCCCGTTTGTGGTTCTACTCCTCCAGAGTCTCTGGATTGCTTGCCCCAGTCTTGGTTCTCCTCAGCTTAAAACTCCCCTCCAGCCCCATGCCAAATCTAATAACGCCTTCTGGAAGACCTCCACCTCTTCATGGGACAAGAGCAATCAGTTATCCAAAGAGAAAGAGCGCTGAAGGGGTAATCGGGACACTTGGGTTCAAGTCCCAGTTCAGCAAATAATCAGTGAGGTGACCTTAAGCACATGTCCTCATGTTCCTAACTGTGCTTCCGTTTTCCCGTGAAATAAAGCTTGAACCAAATCAATAGCTCTCCACCTTGGCTGCCCATGAGAATCATCTGGCAACTATTTTAAAATACTGACTCCTGAGCCATACCCTAACCAATTAAATCAAATCTCTGAGGGGGAGGCCTGGGCTTCAGTATTTAAATCTCCCACATGATTCTAATGTACATCCAGGGTTGAGAGCTTCGACCAGATGACTTCTGAGGGACCATTCAGGGCTTAGACTTGGAATTCCAGGAAGTATTGTGATACATAACTGAATAGGTCAGAAATTATGTTGGTAGGACTCTGTTTGTTGGGTTTCTAAGAGAATAAGAAGCATGTAAAAGGCACAACACAAGAACATCTATGATGCAGTTTGTCTATCTGACACATATTGATGAGCAGTATGCATAATGGAAGCTTGTAGAAATCAATGAACACAAAGCGCAGACTGTAATCTTTTCTCAGCCATGCCTGTAACTGGTGACTGTAGTTGCGTGTGATAAACATGGTGGGCAATATCCATGAATCACCCTCTAGCTTACTGAGGCTCTACGTGTTGGGAGAAGGGGTAGCTCCAGCTTGTCAGAACCTCAGTCTAAGCAGCTGAAAGGCACGGTGACCACATCTCCAGGGTCCAGGGTCCCTTCTGAAGCAAAGGTTGCACCCAGACTTGGACATCATTAAAGACATCATCCTTGTAGTCAACACTAATTGAGGTGGCTTCCGAGTGCTCCCCAATGTCTGGCTCTGACACCCAAGAGGGGGCAGGCCTCTAGGGGCCATGTCTGAACTCTGTGATTTTGCCCTCCAGGAATCTTTTTTGCAAAAGTGGTTTCTTGGGAGAAAGTTCACTCCTCCTGTTTCTGAGATCCTTGAAGCGGTTCTGTTATATGCCCATCTTGCACCCAGGTTGTTTGGCTATTCCTTTGATTTTTGTGAGCCATCCCAGTATCCTTCAGACAAAGTTCCTTTTTCATTTAACTTAGTTTCTATGGCTTGCAACCCAAAGAATCTTAACTATTACAGGTCCCATCCTCAAATAATACTAACTTCCACTTATTGAATACCTGGTATTCACCAGGTACTTAAATATATTATTGCTAATTCTAAAAACAACCATATGTCCCAGGGTTGCCCAAATAAGAAAATTGAGTTTTGAGTAATTTGCTCAAAAACATAAAGCTAGTAAGCAGCAGAGCCAGGATTTGAATTTACTTCTAACTGAAAATGCTATTTTTTCCCGCTATTCCATGCTAAAAAAATTTTTTATTATCTAATGACTAGTCTTTCTACTACCAACTTCTACCCATATCCAAACTCACTCATACTAGTCTCTGAGTAAACCTCACAGAGAGGATGGGGAAGGGCGTGGGAGATTAATCTGTGCCCCACATGCACCTGTCCTTTCTCCTGACGACAGGAGCTTGCTGGGGTGAGAGCCAGGCTCTCAGCACTGAGGGCTTGTGGATGCTTAGCCAATACTAATTAATGGAGATGATAGGAACAAAATTCATGTCCCAAACTTCAGCAAATGAAGATTCAGCATCAGGAAACTTGCAACTTGCATGGACATCCCAGAATAGATGTAGATGAGGATGCTGTGATTGATGAAGAATATTGCTGGAAGGGACCACAGGAGTTGTTTCCTTTTAACTCCTGCTTTTTTTTTTTTTTTTCCAGTTGGGAGAACTGAGGCCCAGGAAGAGGACGACTGAGAAGGAAAGGGTAGCCAGGTTGTCCTCAACGTTGTGGCTAAAGCAGCCAGACCTCTACATCTATGGATTTTTCCCACTGGCTTATCCCCCATCGTCTGTCACCTTAATATCCCTATTTCTGATGGCAGTGCTGCTTTTGAAAGGGAGTCAGATTTAGAAATTGGCCTATCTTTATCCCCCATGACCTGACTGTGTACATTTCTACCAGGTTTTGTCCTCAAGGCACCCTGGCTCTGAGAAGGAAGTCCTCATCTTTCCACATAGAGATCCTGTAATCATCTCTTTCTCTCTGGGGATCCTTATTTTCTTATTAGACTTCTGAAATGCAGGTGTTCAAAAGTGAGAGAAAACTGATGTAGTGGCATCTGAGAGACAAGAATCCCAGAAGGATTTGGATTTCAGATGGACACCCTCAGTGTCACAGGTGATGTTCCCCTGATGACTACATGCTGGCAACGCTGCTCGGGGAACCCAGCCCATCAGTCTCTCTGCCTCAGATGTTGGCAGACGTGGAAGCTTCCTGAGACCTGAGAATGTACAAACTTCTCACTGGTGAAACCACCCACTGCTTCCTTCAAAGGGTCACTGCAGATCGAAGGGGGTCCCAGACTTGGGAAGATGTGACACACGCCCGCTCACCGTGCCTCACATCACTGATTTCAGCATGTCTGTGGCAGACAGAGTCCTGCCTCAGGGTACAGAGGAAGCCTCTGCTTTTCTGCCTCCGGGCTTTCTCCAGGGCTGCAGGACTTAGTCCACACCTAGGCGCAGCCAGGAAATGCTGGGGAGTTAATAACCGAAAGGGCAACTCCCAACTACTGGGGGACAGAAGCCAGTGGACAAATATCCCAGGCTTCCATCCTTCAAAGGGACAATTCTGAGGTATATTCTATATGCTTCCCTAGGGTGGTCCTTGCAGGATTGAACCCCAGTTTCCCACTGTGGTCCCCAGCTCACTCAATAATGCACTTTAAAAAAAATTACAGCAAATTATATATACACACATATATATGTATATATACTTAAAAAGGGTTAAAATGGCATACTCTGTTTATACATTTACATTTATATTATATATTTTGATATTTTATATTGTTTATTATATATTTCAATATGATAAAGTATGCCGTTTTAAGTGTACAATTCAGTGGTATTAATTTCATTCACAACGTTGTGTCACCATCACCACCACTGATTTCCAAACCGTTTCCATAATAACCCTGTACACCTTAAGCAAGATATCCCTCGTCCCCTTCTACCCCCAGCCCCTGGTAACCTCTCGTCTACTTTCTGTCACTATGACTTTGCCTTTTTAAGAGATTTCATATAAGTGGATTCACATAATATTTGTCCTTTTGTGTCTGGCTTATTTCACTTAGCATAAGGTTTTCAAGATTCATCGATGTTGTAGCATGGATCAGAACGTCACTCTTTTTTATAGCTGAATAATTTTCCATTTGTATGTGCAGACCACATTTTGTTTAGCATCTGTTGATAGACACGGTTGTTTCCACCTTTTGGCTATAGTGAATAATGCTGCTTGAGTCTCTCTTCTTAACTCTTTTAGGTATATATCCAGGAGTGAAATTCCTGGGTCATACAGTAACTCTGTATTTAACTTTCTGAGGAACTGCCAAACTATTTTCCATAGCAGCTGAACCATTTTGTATTTCCACCAACAATGTATGAGTTCCAATTTTCCACATTTTTGTATTATTATTGTTATTACTGTCATCCTAGTAGGTGAGAAGTGGTATATCATTGCAGTTTTTATTTGTATTTCCCTAATAACTAATGATGTTGAGCATCTTCTCGTTTGCTTATTGGCCATTTGTATATCATCTTTAGAAAAATGTCTGAGTCTTTTGCTCATTTTTAATTGGGTTGTCTTTTTTTGTTGTGTTTAGGAGTTATTTATATATTTTGGATATTAAACACTTATCCAATATATGGTTTGCAAATATTTTTTTCTCATTCTGTAAGCTGTGTTTTCACTTTGATAATGTCCTTTGCACAAAAGTTTTTAGTTTTGATGAAGTCCAATTTACATACTTTTTTCCTTTGTTGCTCATGCTTTTGGTATCATATCTGAGAATCAATTATGAAATCCAGGGTCATGAAGATTCACCCCTTTCTCTAAGAGTTTTATGGTTTTAACTCTTATATTTAGGTTACTGATCCATTTTGAGTTAATTTTTATATAGTGTGAGGTACGAGTCAAACTTCACTCTTCGGCATTTGGAAATCCAGTTTTCCCAGCACCATTTGTTGAATTGACTATTCTTTCCCCTTGAATGGACTTAGTACCCTTGTTGAAAATCAACTGACTATAGATTTATGGGTTTATTTCTGGACTGACTCTCTATTTCATTGGTCTCTATGTCTTTCTTACACCAATACCACTGTTTTAATTACTGTAGCTTTGTAGTAAATTTTGAAATTGGGAAGTGTGTCTTCCAACTTTGTTCTTCTTTTAAGATTGTTTTGGCTACTCAGGGTCCCTTGCAATTCTATATAAATTTGAGGATTAGCTTTTCTATTTCTGCCGAAAAAGACTTGGAATTCTGATAGTGATTGTGTTGAATCTTTACACTGCCATCTTAACAATACTAAATCTTCCAAGCCCTGAACAAGGGATGTCATTCCATTCATTTAGGTCTTAAGTTTTTTCAGCAACTTTTTATAGTTTTCAGTGTACAAGACTTTCATCTCCTTGGTTAAATTATTCCTTGGTATTTTATTCTTTTAGATACTATTGTAAATGAAATCGCTTTCTTTTCAGATTGTTCATTGCTGGAATATAGAAACACAACTGATTGTGGTGTGTTGATTTTATTTCCTATAAAATTACTGAATTTGTTTATTGCTTCTAATAGCTTTCTTATTGTTTCTTTGGGGTTGTCTATATATAAGATATGTCATCTGTGAATAGGGATAATTTTACTTCTTCCTTACCAGTTTTGATGCTTTATATTTCTTTTTCTTGTCTAATTACTCTGGCTAGAATTTCCAGTACAATGTTAAATAGCAGTGGTGAAAGCAGGCATTCTTCTCTTCTTCCTGATCTTAGAAAACTTTCAGTCCTTTTACCATTGAGTATGCTGTTAGCTGTGGGTTTTTCATAAATGCTGTTTATCGTGTTGAGGAAGCTCCTTTTCATTTCTAGTTTTCTGAGTTTTTATCATGAAAGGATATTGGATTTTGTTAAATGTATTTTCTGCATCAATTCAGGTGATTTGGGGTTTCTTCCCCTTCATTCTATTAACGTGGTTTATTACATTGATTATCTTATGTTAAACTACCCTTGCATTCCCGGAATAAATCACACTTGCTCATAGTTTATCATCTTTTTAATATGCTGTTGGATTTGGATTGCTAACATTTTGTTGAGGATTCCTGCACCTATAGGCATAGAAGATAATGATCTATAATATTCTGTGTGTGATGAATCTTTATGTGGCTCTGTTATCATGAATGCTAGCCTCAAAAATGAATTAGGAAGTGTTCCCTCTTTTTGTATATTTTGGGAGATTTTGAGAAGGATTGGTGTTAATTCTTCTCTAAATGTTTGGTAGAATGCACCACTGTAGCCATCAGGTCCTAGACTAATAGTATATTCTTTATTACTTTTCCCTTATTCCAGTTTTTCTCTCCCTGCTCCCTCACTTCTTCAACCAGGGATCACCTTCCAAACAAACTCACTGCACCCAAATCTTGCTTCAGCCTCTGCTTTCAGGGGAATCCAAACTAAAAAAATATATAATGTAAATGAGAGATTTTATCAATATATGAAAAGGTAAATGTTGTGTGAAAGAACATAACTCATTGGACAATCCAGGGAGATGGAGAGAAGGGGAGAGGGCTTTTCTACCCAACACTGGTGAACTAGGTATCATTATGATGGGCTGGAGATTGGAGATTCAAGAGAGAATGCTGAGACTTCCAGGAAAACTGGATGCAACAAGATAAGAAATAGCTGGATGTGCTACTTAAGAGTGGAAGAGCTGGAGACGGGGTCAGAGCCCATTAAAAAGAAAAAAAGTAGACCACACAAGAGGAAGAAATTTCGGCGAAATGAAGGACACACTGGTCAAGATGGAAGACTTAGTCTCCAGCCACTGAACTAGGCAAAGGGTAAAGGCTAGTGGAGGAATTTCTATGGGAAGAGAACAGGGTGAGCTGGTAGATATGGTGGGGAGCCGTGGCAGCCCTGAGAATATGCCCTGCAGACCTCCAACTGCAGGGAACTTAGTTGTCCAAGGGCCCCCACCGCTGTGCTCTGAAATCCAATATCATGTTTGCACCAGGGCAATGCTGCATGTTTCAACAGGCTGCTCCCAAACTATGACTGAGCGCAGCAGGGATACTAAGCAAGTCCCGAGAGACGCAGACTCCTCTGACAGGGGACTTTGGCTTGAGAACAGCAGCCTTGCCAAACCCCTTTAGAGTGCGTGGAGGCCTAGGGTGTTTCCAGCTAACCTTCCTTCTCTCTCTCCTTCATTCAGCGCCAGTCTTACTTTGCAGTCTGATAGCTCTTCTGGCCTCTCCTAGCTTCCCTCCTCATCTTCTCCTTTAGTAGGTGTCCCCCCTATACTAAAACGCTTGCACATTTAATTCTATCCTAGCATCTGCTTTTTGAAGGACCTGAACTAGACATTGTCTGAGACATGTCCATTTTGACCCAAAGTTAAGGAGGTGGACCTGGTGTCTAGGCAGAAAGAGGCCTTGGTTCATTAGACATCATGGGGAGCAAGGAGACTCTGCTGGCCTGGGACAAGAGAGAGGTGATCCAGAAAGAGAGGGCAGTGGGAGGACAGTCCCAAGGACAGAGAGACAGAAAGAGCCAGTGACTGGGAGGACTCTGGAAACAGCACAGCTGAGACAAGCCCACTGAATGCATGAACCGGTGCTAAGTCACTTGGGTGAGGTGTTTCATACTCCTTATCTCTGTTTTGCATGGTTGGTGCCCTGAGGTCACCCACACTGTATTAAAAATAGCTGTGTATACTCCAGCGACTGGCAACACTCCTGTCCATCTTTCCTTTTCAGGTGGTGGCCACAGGCATTTACAAAGCGCAGAAATGCCAGGCCCCCGGCCTAAGGGACACCTCCAAACCCCACCCATCTGCCTCAGGGATGCTTCCGGAACATCTCAGACTTCTTCCCACCTCTCCCCTGAAGCATTTTAGATGAGCCCTGTCTCTCTGTGCCTCTTTCTTTAGGTTGGCGGGAGATCACCCTCCATGGAAAAGTATTTTTTAGATCTCCAAGAAACACAAAGTCGGTGGAAGGCTTTTTAGGTGCCCTTGAAGCCATTCCTTTCAACTTCTGAGGGTCAGGCTAGCCTGAGCATCCTTTGGAAAGATGTCTCCACAGGGGAATTGGGCTCCTAACCAGGCAGGGAGGGCTTGGCTTCTGAGGGCTCAGATGGGAGAGCTGACACCCTGCCGTTTTCCAGGGTTAGAAAGCAGGACGTGGGACTTCCCCTGGGAACTCCCTGCCTCCTCAGAAAGCCTTCTGGATCTCAATATACCCAGAAGGAAAAGGGTTACCTGATTAAGCATCTGAGGCTTTCTCAAGACTGACAAAACCATCCAATATGTCCACGAGACAGAACATTTTTATTTGTGAACAGGTGCAGATAACTTCATAGAAATCACTGAGCCAAAGTGATAAATTGAGCAGGTGAGTCTCCAAGACTCAGCCCTGTTGGTGGAGTGAGCATCCTTGTTTGAAAGGGAGAGTCCTCACTGGACATGTGTAGAAGGGGGTTGGTGGCTCAGGGGCAGAGGTTGGCGAAGGAACGTGTATCAGCCAGGTTCTGTGCAAGAGATGGAAAGGGATCGAACACGTGGGATTAGGTGCCTAAACATCTCAGGAAGGGCTGGAACCATACGGGCTTCAGCCTGGGTGCAGGACCCTGGAGCTGACCTACCAGTGGAACTGTCCCGAGGCCACCACTGTTGGTCCCGGCTGAGTTCAAGATCACACCCACAGCTGTGATGCAGGGTCCAGGAATCCAGATTAGGGAAGCCAGCCCTGCAGCTGTGCCCGTGTCATGAACCACTGTCGATGCTGGTAATCAGGTCTGCAATGTGCTTTTTCAGCCACTGTGTCCACCACAGCTGCTTCTCAACACCCAAGAACATGAAGAATGGGCATTTGAGTGCTGCTGTAGGGGGAAAAGTCACATCTCCACAGCCTCCTTTTCCAGCAGGGAAACAGCTAAAAGCAGCGGCAAGACAGCCTCCACATCACCTTTGCCTCCCAGGTCTTGGGCAAGAACAAGGAATTAGAGAACTTAATTCCCATGCAGAATAATAGCTACAGAGAAACCTAAGGAATGTAATTTTTAGCTTTCCAGCCTTTGCAGTGCAGGGAGACACCCTAAGAGTAGGGCCGAATGGAGGGTGGACCAGCTGCTCCACAGCGCCCCCCGACAGGAGGCCTCCTACATTAGGAGGAGCCTGTGGGCATGTGTAAAGCCCCCTCAGGGGCTGCCCACTCTCTCACACCTTCTCCATTCTCCTCTCAGAAGGCCTCATGGAGACCCAATATGGCTGGATCCAGTATGCCTCATGTCATATCAAAACCCACTGGACAATAAATTGTATACAGATTTGATTTAGTAATTTTATGGGGTGTGTGTGTGTGTGTGTGTGTGTGTGTGTGTGTGAAAGAGAGAGAAGGAGAGAGAAGAGACACAGACACTGGCATTTTTGTTCTCTGGAGTAATGTTGATATTCAACTGTTCGAATAATTTCATGTCCCGAAGATAACAGAGGTTTTGGATACACACAGACCTGGGTTTAAATCCCAGCTCTGCCACTATGTGACTAGTCGCTTGTCTTTTCTGAGCTCAGTTTTTTCATCTGTAAAGCGGGACTAGTGATATTGCCCTCACAGGGTTATAGCGAGGAACAAAGAGATAAACCCTGGCAAGTTCCTGGTACAGTGCCCGGCACACATACACAGGGGCTCTAATGACTATCCTGCTGCCCCAGTTAATACATTTGGCAGGAATTGCCAATGCCTATGCCAGGAAATTGACTGTCCGTCTGATAAATATCAATTGTCTCATGGAGTTTGAGAAGGAGACGTGATGAGATTTCTTCCCTCGTGCTTCAGGGAGCCCTCCATAGACCCTCATCACCTGGTGTTCTAGGTGGCACACCTTTCCAGAGATCACCTCTTCCAAACAGAAGGGGTCACATGTGCAGCACAGTGAGGAGGCAGGTCAAGACCCGTTAGTGAGGAGCATTGGTGGTTCAGTGGTAGAATTCTCACCTCTCATTAGTGAGAAGCAAAACCAGTTCAGTGGGTTGTGACCAGTATGTTTCCAAATGGAGGAGGATGGAAGGAAAATAAAAAGAGAAAAGAGGAGGGCTTCCCTGGTGGCGCGGTGGTTGAGAGTCTGCCTGCCGATGCAGGGGACACAGGTTCGTGCCCGGGTCCGGGAAGATCCCACATGCCGCGGAACGGCTGGGCCCGTGAGCCATGGCCGCTGAGCCTGCGCGTCCGGAGCCTGTGCTCCGCAACGGGAGAGGCCACGACAGTGAGAGGCCCACGTACCACAAAAAAAAAAAAAGAGAGAGAGAGAGAGAGAGAGAAGAGGAGATAAGAAAAGAGAATGTGGATGTGAATCGTAATAAGAGCACTGTTTGGAGAAACTGTTCAGTTCATAGATGAGTGTGTGCGTGTGTGTGCGCGTGCACTCGAGCACCAGGTCACAATGTGAAATATACATTATTTGGATCTGAAGCATGGCTAACAAGGTTGTGAAATAGTAGTCAAGGGAGCCAGCCCCTTACTTTGGAGTGGGGACAACATCGATAACCAACCTGCTATACAACTTGTCACGAAAAGGGATTTGATTGAAAATAACTTCATCGCCCGGGAGATAAGCGTATACCTAGAAGTCTCTCAACAGCCGCACTGCTCACCTCCCAGCTCCTGTGGTCACTGTCCGGTGGCCGCAGGTGACCCAGTGTCAGGTTGCGGATGTGTCTCGTTCAGAGCCGCCACAGTGGCCGCGTACCCGCCCCCTGTGCCGCCCCCTCCCTTGCCGCCCTCCTGTCCCAGGTGTTCTGTATCCTGCTCTCCTCCCCGGCTGCTTCCTTCTGCAGCTCCACTCCTGCTGTCTCACCTGCTGCTTCCACTGCTAAACGGCTTTCTGCTCTCAGCCAGCAGACAACTCCCCTCACTCCACAGTCTGCATACAGCCACCACTGCCGATACCGGGCTGGGCCATCTCAGGCTCTCGGGCTCTCTCCTGGCCCCGATGATGGGACATGGGCGGCACCAGGGAGGCCTGCCACTCGGACCTTGACCCCTCTGAGCCTCTGTTTCCCCATCTGCACAATGGGCACGATAGTCACACGTGCCCAGGCTGCTCATCAACACGATGCAAGCACCACCCAAGACAATAAAGTGACTCTCAAACCAGTGAGATCCTTCCCAGGAGCTGTGCAGGTTTAAGGTGTTTTGTGCTCGTCACGAACCTCCCTGTCTTTCTGACTCCTCTTTGCCCCCCTCCCCCCTCTTCCTTGGTGCTGCTTAGAGCAGTCCATCTAAAAACTGTTGATTCCTATGTGCCGTGGTCCTGCATTTAGGAAACTTTTGTCTTAGAAGGAAAGGACCAGCAAGGGACAACCCTCGACCCCTGGACGCCCAACACCGCCTCATTTTTCATGCTGTCTGTTTTCCTTACTTTGAATCCCCCTGAGTCAAAGGGACCCTCCATTCCCGCTTATACTTGGTTGATTGTAAGACAAATGGAAGTGCTTTAAAAATGTAATGGTACGCATATTGGAATATATATGGTTTGACTCCCGGATGGATAAACAGGATCATCGCTCCCCCCCATCTGGTTTTGGACAATGGGGTGCCACATACTAAGCCTCACCACAGGCAAGGCTCCGAGCTAGGTGTTGCAGATGAATGTTGGGCCTGAAGGACCAGGGAATCTCCTGGGAATCAGACCAGGAATCAGATGCTTAAGACACAGGAAACACCTTAGAATGGCACTGTCCAACAGAACTTCCTGTGATGATGGGCATGCTCTATTCATGCTGATACAATAGCCACTAGTCATGCGTGGCCACTGAACACGAACATGAGTGCTAGTATGACCAAGGAACTGAATTTTTAATTTTGTTATATTTTAATTAATTTCCATGTAAGTGTAGGTAGTCATGGGTGGCTAGTGGCTATCATATTGGGCAGCATAGCCTGACGATCTCCTTCTAGTTCCTCCTCCTTGGCTTCCCCCTGGGAATCTGGCCCGAGTCACTGCCTTCCACGCAGGACACTGAGTCTAAGAAAGGTGAACAGGAAGGTCTCCTTGATCCCCTGGGCCCAGCCTCCTGCAGCCCTCCATCCCCACGACCTCCCCTCCTCCAGCATTCAACAGCCTCCGAATCCAAGATGCAGCTATAATGACAGCAAAGACAGCAGCCCAGAGAAGGGGGAAGACGGGAGGGTAAATACACATTAAGGAAACCAACGTGAAGATCAAGTGATTGAGGGAACAGGGCTCCTGCTGAGACAATCCTGCCTAACGGAGCATCACAGACGTCCATCTTTGGACCACGACACTCTATGCCAGGGCCCCGTCCCCTCCCAGCCAAAGAGCTGCCACTTCTTCACTAGCTACGGGCCACCTGCAGCCAGGGACCCCTTCCCTCCCAATAATCCATCTTCCAAGGTGAGCTGGGAAGGTGCCAACTCATTTTTCCATGAGCCTTTTCAAAATCAACAGAGGGAATCCAGGCTGCGTACAACCACCATCAGGGGCACCCAGCCCGAAAGCAAAGTGCCGGCCTGGGAGACAGCGGGAGCCCAGGACAAACCAAGGGGCCCTGGAAGCCAGACCCACCTCTGCTGTGAAATCTCTCCCCCAGGTAGGTCACTCACTAGGATCTAGCTTTCCCATTTGTTATGTGGAAATGATGATTAAACTAACACAGGACAAAAGTCTATCCCTAGCGCTCCACACAATGACGGACACGTAGTAGGCACCCAACGCGTGCCCCATACTCAACGGCTTCATTGATTAATTCAGCTGTGCAACTAGTAACTATCAGAAATGGTCAGCACTCCCACCAGACACTGTATATGGCCCTATAGAGTCCCATGCCATAGAGGACCTGTTTCAGGAACTGAAAGGGATGAATTTTCATTTAGGAGTAGAAGGAATCTCATTTTTCCGGCTACCCACTGCAGGGAAGACTGATCTCTCTCGCCTTCCTGCTGGCACAGGGGCCCTCAAATATTCTGATTTATAGGCACAGTTTTGCTCCCAGCACGCTTGGTAACTTCGGGCCTCAGTTCCTCCCTCTGTAAGATGGCGGTGGATTCCCCTCCAGCTCTGCAGCTCAAAGATCCCACAGCTTCCCTGCAGAGGGAGACATGCGTATGCTTGGGGACTCTGTTTGACAAAGATTTTCCATGTTGTCACATTTCCTCTTCCCTGTCTCTCTATGAAGATTCTGATTAGACTCCAGGGGGACCTCCTCCTCCCTTATTGTTCCTTCCCCCACTCACATCCTCTCTTCCCTGCTGTTTCCAACTAGCCTCTTTCGTTCCTCAGCTCTGAGGGTGAATTTGCATATTAATTTGAAAATGAGATCAGTTATTAGCCATAACCTGTCATGTATCATCCAATGCATCTGGACCTGGATTCGATTTAATATTGCCACAGAATAAAGACGGGGGGGGGGAAGAAAACTAAATAATTTAAACTCGTTAATTTACTAATCCTCCCGCTTGGCTGGGCTCAGGAGGTAATTGAAAACACGGAGATTCGCTGAGAAGGCATTTGAGATGAACCATGCCAAGCCGTAGAACTCATGGGACTTCATGGTTTTTCCCTCTCATTTACCCACAGGGAAGGAAAGAGCATGGTGGGGTGAGGTGGGGAGAGACCCCAAGAACACCGGGGAAGAAAGATGGAGTTTGAGGGCATAGGGCCCAATGCCAACGGGGTCAGTGACTTAGTTTCCAGTACAGTGCAGGGGAGTCTCTGCTCCCCCTACAAGGTTCCAGGAAAAGGGAAGAGGGAGGACGCTGTGAGCCCCCCTCCTGCAGACCCTTACCCACCCTGCTCCTTCTGTGCTCTTTCCAGCCTTATACCTAAGAAAGTGCTAAAGTGAGAGTCTGCAAAGGGGCAGCTCGGACTTGTGTTTTGTTTGATCTGATCGGAGTGTCTTTTGTAAAAGATGAGTTTAACGCCAACACTGTCATATCAGGAAACTTCCCACAGAAATTCAGTTTTCTGCTTCCCTTGACAATGCAAAGCTGGGTCCAGTTTCTTGAAACCAGTGTGGACGGGAGCTGGTCAAGTTGCCCACTAACTTAAGTGGAGCTTGGGGTCCCTGGAGAACCACCAGGCGGGCTTCGTTCCTTTGTTCCGCGCCTCAACCCCGCCCCACACATACGTCTGTGTTCGCAATCCCGCGTTTCAGGGGATAAAGGCCCTTGCCTTGCAGCTCTCAGGAAATGCATCAGTTGCAATGCGGATAATCAGAATCCCAGACTCACCTTCATCCAGGTATTGTAAGGGTCAACCATATAAAGGCAGGGGCAGGGAACGGATGTTTCTAGAACACATACTTGGCCAGGTGCTGGCCAGGTTAACAAGAGATGAGACATGGTCCTTAGTGTGGGGAGTCTTGGAGGGGAGATGGGCTGTGTCTGTATAAAGAAAACAAACCAAGAAAGAACTTTCTGACAGGGGTTCTGAGAAAGACTGAGCTGGGATTCCCTGCCCTGGTGGAGCTCCCTAGAGACAGTAGTTCATACGGCAGAGAGGACCAGACACAGCCCGCTGGGGACAGATGGTGCCCTGACCCAGGTATTCTAGGAGCAGAACCTCTGCAGGGCTGGGGAGAGAGCCCCCAGGGTGGGCAGAAATCACAGTGGTCTGGGCTCCAGGGCCGGCTCTGCCAGCAATTTACTTAGAAGATTGCCCTGGGGCAAACTGCCCAACCGCTCTGAATGCCAACTTCCTCAACCATAAATGGAACTGCTGGTGCTTCTGGCCCTCCCTCTTTCCAGGAGCAGAGAGTAAGATGCGGGAGAGCAATTGCCTCCACTGCAGGGAACTTAGAGGGATGGCAGGGCTGCTCTGCGGGAGACTGGAGTCCCATCCACTCCGTGTGCAACCTCTTTTAAGCTACCCAGCCCCTCCTCTCCAGAGAGTGGGACACCTGGCACCAGCCACAAGGGACCCCATCTCCTGTCAAACCAAATGCTTGGATGTTAGCTCTGTTTATCGCTGCTGTAGGGATTAGCTGCTGCTTAATTAATTCCTTAACGAAGAAAACGGTGCGCGTTCCTGCACAGCCAGACACACGGAGCAGACACTGCCCTCCGCCCCCACCCCCCGCCCACTCCCGCGGGCCGGCACTATTATTATAAGTTCTCTTTTAAGGCTGCACCATGAACAAGTCAATTGTCCTCTCCGGGCCTCAGTTTGTTCATCTGTACAACGGGGAGTTAGGACATCACTCGCAAGCATATTATTTTCTGTTTCTTGTCTGTGCATCATTCCCCCGCCCCCATCAACTCCATCATCCCCTGAATCTCAAAACAAAAAAGAGAGTGGGCAATAAAAACAACATACTCTGGTTTTTCATCAGTTAAGCCCTCTAACCATTCGAGAATCATTTCATTAATCGTTTCCACCCAACCCAGCCTCAGCTGTGTGAAGGGGGGTAGAGAGTCCCTTGATGGCTCCCTAAGTAACTCAAGGAAATGAAGCCAGGTAAATCCCCAGCTCATATCTCACCACTGTGGCTCTGGCAGGCTTGTTAGTGAACTTGGAAAATGACCTGTGGTTGACAAGGTCTCTCTTGGGTTGAGAATGAATCTTACATTTGGGTTCGGTCCCCACACATCAGATCCCATGAATCACTGCTGGCTCAGCCCCCGAGGTGCTTTGTACAGCCCTTGTCACCAGCATCAGCCTTCTTTGTTTACCAGCCTGTCTCCTGGGGTGGGGGGGGGGAGGGAGCGGCATCCTACTGGTCCCTCCAATGTCTGCCCCAGAGCAGGCCCTCTGAGAATGATTGCGAATAAAGAAGTGAATGATGTGTAGTATCCTAGAACCATGAATTCACTGAGGATTAGGGCTGGGAGGCTCTGTCCAGTTTATCTTCAGTGTGTTCTGGCTGGGCTGTCCCCCAGGGGCTTCTGCAACACCTGGGGTCCTGGGCCTTCAGGTTAAGCCTTGGTTGCTCCCTTTGCCATGCTCCTCACGCCTAGGCCTGCTGTTCCGCATCATAAAACGTTGGTGATTAGGGCCAGGATTACAGTGAGGTAAGTGAGACACTTGCTAGGGTGTGAAATTTCAGAGGGACGCCAAAAAAAGACCTAGTAACCAAGGATTTTAACACACTATTTCTAAAAAATCAAAATGAATGCAAAAACTATCCACGATGAACAAAACATCAACATTTTAAAGAAAGACAGGATCCAGTCCTACACTTGCAAGACCCTGCCTCATTCACCTCCCCCTGGAAGAGTCTTTCAGGAGATAATACCTCAAAAATAGCTCAGACTGGGAATCTGGCCGTAACATTTCCATCTATTGGCTATGACATTGGTCTCTTGGTTTCCTGAGAAAGTGTGGCCCCGGGTACCGGTTTTCAAATGGTGGGGGGGCGGGATTCCAGTGTGTGACATTAGTGTCCCCTCCCCCACCAGCCCAGTTAGAATTTGAACTCCCCAGACTAGACGGCCACTGAAGCCCCTGCCAGCTAGTCCGGAAGACAAGCGCTTTAAAGAAAGCCAATCAGGGCCAGGCTGGCCTTGCAGTGACCCACAGTGCATGTGAGGAGGTAGCCATGTACCACTCCCTCGCTTGGAGCCAGGCCCTGCCATAATTCTGCTGCCCTCAAGGCCGTGGGGTGCTGTTTGCTCCATTTGACGGATACGGGTGCTGAGTAGGCCCTTAGAGATCTTCCGAGCCTCGCAGTACGTGTACAGCCCCTGCCTCCCACCCCCAGGGGCATTTGGCAATGTCTGGAGATAATTTTCATTGTCACAATTGGGGAAGAGGACGCTGTTATCATCTAGAAGATAGAGGCCAGGGACGCTGCTAAACATCCCATGAGACAGCCCCTCAAACAAGGAATTCTTCAGTCCCAAATGTGAACGGTGCCGAGGCTAGAAACCCTGAGGTAGAGAAACTAGGAAAAATGGGTTCAAAACCACATGGCGGGTGCGTGAGGGACAATCCCCGCTTCTCGGACTCCTCACTGAAAGGCAGCCACCTCTCAATCTGTCCCCCCGAGTCCTGAAAGCTTTGCAGTCAGTTCCTCTGCCCACACATAAGACCAACGCCAACTCAGGCATTTATGAGAGAGGATTTCATAATTTCCTTAGGTCCTTATAGCTTTCCTTGGCTTTCAGAAAGTCCTTCTTGAGGTCTAGCCTTAATCTCTCCTGCTGCCGTTCAAGAATGTTTGATTTCTCAGTAAGGGTAAAGCTCAGATGTCTCCTGCTCCAACCCCTTTTGATCGTTTGAAATAACCTACCATAATATTGCTGATTGAGGTTCCCCAAAGAAGGGAAAAACAGCTCAGGGATCATGAGAAAACGGCAGCTGTTTCCTTAACATCTTCTACATACCGAGATAAGCAGGTACCAAGGCACCTTTCACGTCACCTAGGCAGCCTCTACCGGGTTAATTATGACGACCCCCGGGCTCTCAAGCAGCTTGAAGAGAAATCCCTCTTTGGCTCAAAGTGACAAATCCTCAATGCACAGATGCGATTTGAGAAGGAACCCAGGGAGAACCTGTGTCTACAGATTGGATGAAGAGCATCTGTCTGCAGAAGTCATTCCTTCCCTCTGTGAGCACTTCCTGTGCGCCCAGGCAGTGACACTTAACCCTGATGCACCTTAGAATCCTCTGGAGCGCTGGGTCACACACAGATTCCCGGGCTCGCCCCCCTCCCCTGCCAGTGTTGCACTCAGTGGATCAGGATGGAGCCCAAGAGTCTGCATTTCTAACAAGCTCCCAGGTGATGGTGATGTTGCTGCTGAGACCACACTTGGAGAACCCTGGTGCTCAGCTGTTCCAGAAACTAGGGTTAGAGCAGGGAATACTCTACGCAATAAGCCCAATACACAAGTAAACGATGTGATACGTTAGAGGTGATAAATGCTCTGAAAGAAAAGAAATATAAGAGCAGAATGAGTGGGAATCAGGGATGTGGGGGAAGGAAGGGGAGGGGTTGAAATTTTAAATGGAAGAGTCAGGTCTCATTGAAAGAGGGTGACCAGACATGCCAATCTGCCTGGGTCTGTCCTGGTTTTAAAATGGGAAGTCCCACATTCTGGGGAGCCTCTGAGTCCCAGGCAACCCAGGACAGCTGGTCACCCTACCTTGAGATGATACTGGAGGAAGGAAGGGAAAGAGTGAAGCAGTTGTCTGTGCAGAGATGTGGAGGATGAGCCCACACAAACCCTGCAGCGAGACTTGCCTGTGTGTTCCTGGATCAGCAGAGAGGCTGGAGTGGCTGGAAGGGGGTAGATAAGAGGGAAAGTGGTCGGGCATGAGGTCAGAGAGTAATGGGGGTCAGATCATGCAAGGCCTCCTAGGAGAAGAGCAGCTTTCCCAGTGTGGGTACCTGGCCCTGACTACCGCAAGCGTGCGGGGAGGAGCACGGCTAGAGCTCCGGGCTTGGGGCAGAAGACGTGTGATCTAACTCATGCAAGGATCAATGGCTCTGGCTTCTGTACGGAGGACAGCGTGTGGAGGGAGTGTCTTAGATTCTGCCTTGTCAGGGGAGAAAAGCATCTAAGACAAAAGCTTGCCGGCAGGAGGTTTATTTGACCTGTGATTCCGTGGAGAAGAGTGAAGGACAGAAGAGTGGGAACGGGAAAGGAGAAGCAGGAAGGAGGATGCATCAGTGAGTTGGCCACCAGCCCGGGGCCAGCGGGGTTTGGTTTTGGCAGGGTCCTGGGAGAGAGACGTCTCAGGGCTCTCCTCTCGGACAATGCCAGGGGCCAGCACCACCCCACTGCCTTCCTTGCTCTGTTGGTCAAGTGTGGCCTCGCAGCCCTAACTACCACACACTGCTGGGTTGCCCGCGTGTGCCGCCGAGTGGGCTTCTGCCAGCATCCGTGTGCCTCAGGGCCCGAGAAGTCCCAGCACAGGAAGCAAGAGGTAGAGAGCACGATGTACATTATGTAAGGGCCGTTAAATCGCAACCTGCATGAGGCTGGCTGTAGCCTGCACAGGACCGACTGCCACAGCAGTGGCTGGAGTGAGAAGTGGGGATGAGAGGGTGTGAAGTGTCTGGTACAATCCAGCCCTCGAACCACTCAGGCCTTCTTGGGCCTTCTGCTATGTCCGACCCGTCATAGGGTTTCCTTCATGGTGGTGGCTGCCTACAATCTCTGCCAAAACTCAACCCAGGAAGGTAAGTGGAATTCGCGACAGTCCCTGTGGTTGCAGCTGGTCCTGAGACCAAAACTGGTACTCATCACCTCCCTCCTCCAACACACATCCTCAGCTTCCCTCTCCCTTGGCCAGCTGGTCTGGGCTGCTTGCCTGTGAGATACTGCTGCGCCTCATCTCAAGGGGTCTGAGCTCTCAGTTGCTTTGCCCTTGTCAGGCTGCGATTGCTGCAGTGTTCTTTACCATGACCAGGCACAGAAGCCCAAGAGACAGCTCAGTGAATTCTTGAGCTCTAGACAAGCTCTTCCCTGCCCTCAGTGGGTAACAGCAACCCTAGCTCCTCATGGGGGTCAGGGCCGATTACTTCCACGTACAGAGTCACTCCTTTCTCTGCTTGCTGGTCCACTGGCAGGAGGAGCCCAGAGTGACCATGCTGTGGTCATAGTTTAAGTGCAGCATTCCCTGGTGGAAGCGTGTTCCCTCCCTGGGAATCTGACAGAGCTCAAGGTTATGAGAACAGGGAGCAAAAGTTCCCTAAGTGGTTCGTTAAGAGTGGTGGTGAGAGGAGCGCCATTTATCAGCCACTGGTTCAGTTTGTATCCCAGTGGATGGCAGCCCAGATCAGGAGGCTATGTCAACTTAGCTTTTCTTTCCCGTTTACCTTCACACATGCTCATGCGTGTGTACACAGGCCCAAATACATGTTCACATGCACACACACAGACGCACATAAGACCACGGACAGAGGCCTTTCCCAACCCTGACATTCCATTCCATTCCATTTCCGTGTCTCCACTTACCCCCCAGTTCTTTCCATCCTCTGGTCCTCTCTCAGGGCTACTCTCCTCCAGCCTGTGGGCAAACTCCTAAGAGCACACAGCTGGTATTGGTGGCACAACTACTACTGCCCTTGCCCCTCCCTGAGGATAACGTCCCACCCAACCCAAGACTAGGATTCATCTTCCAGCCCAAGGCTCTCCCTGCTTCATCAGCCAGTCCTTACTCCTTGTATTTTCTCAGACACCTCCACGTGCACACTCACACACACACAAAGATACGATAGCCTTCTAGGACATACCTAATGGACACAGAAGCTAGGCCTCAGATAAAGCATGTCCATTTAAACCATATGTTATATAATAAAGCATTTGGCAGGTCTCCGTTCCTGGGTCCTTGGAATTTCCCATGCTATTCATAGTGGGTCCTTAGACACACCTGAGTTTATGCTCACAAGATGAGTCAGGATGGGGGCTGGTCACTCCAGAAAGATGAAATATGTAATTAGATGGGTGGGGCTTTGAGCCACATTTCAGCCCAACCTCCTAGAAGGGGCGGAGTACTAGAGATTGAGTTCCATCACATGGCCACTGTTTTCATCGTGCCCAGGTAATGAAATCCCAATAAAATCCTCGACACTATGGTTCAGGTGGTCTTCTCGGGTTGGTAATACTCAACATGGGCTGCAAGAGTGTCGCATCTTGAGGACACAGAAGCTTCACATTTGGGACCCTCCCAGACTTCCTGCGTCTCTTTTTTCGGCTGGTCCTGATTTGTATCCTTTGTAATAAAACTGTAGTTATAAGTAGAGCGCTTTTCTTAGTTCTGAGTCATTCCAGTGAACTATCAAACTTGAGGAGGTAGTGGTACCCCTGAGTTTGTAGCCAGTTGGTCGGAAGTATCAGTGGCTCTGAGGACCCTTCAAAACTGGGGCTAGTGTCTGACGTGAGGGCAGCCTTGTTGGGCGACTCTGCCCTTGACTTATAGAGTTTGACCTAACTCTGAATGGTTAACATCAAAACTGCATTGGACCAAAGCTGGGTGAACTGGGGTGGAGATTAAAAACAGGTTATGGGGCTTCCCTGGTGGCGCAGTGGTTGGGAGTCCGCCTGCCGATGCAGGGGACACGGGTTCATGCCCCGGTCCGGGAGGATCCCACATGCCGCGGAGCGGCTGGGCCCGTGAGCCATGGCCGCTGAGCCTGCGCGTCCGGAGCCTGTGCTCCACAACGGGAGAGGCCACAGCAGTACCGCGTACCGCAAAAAAACAAAAAACAAAAACAAAAACAACAGGTTATGGACAGTCCAAGAAGAATTAGGTGAGAGGGAAAGAACAGAAATGAATGACCCAGAAAAGGCAGATTAGAACCCACTCTCTCCCCAGCTGTTCAGAGCATGTAGAAGCAGACCTGACGGTCAGTCCTCTGCACTGTTGAGATATTAAAATGCTTTCATCCCCACCGCTGCCTTGAGCCCTCCAGCACCCCGCCCTGCCTCTCTTCCAGGATACCCCCGACACCGACTACCCTAAGATCCAGAAACTAAAGAGTTAACATTGCTGGGGAGGGGGAGGGGGAGGAGGGAGGAGGCGGGGCGCAGGCCACGCCCCCTCTGACTGGTCAGTGCCAGAGCCCTCCACTGCCTTAAATAGTTTCAATTTCAGTCCCACATTCCACGGGCCTCAGTAGGGGACCTGTCAGAACAAACCGTATTTTCTGGCCTTAAGCTCTGCAAGGACTTTTTCGAGAAAGACTGGTCTGTATCAGGGTTTTTAGGCCAGAAAAGACAAAAGCAGTGACTGGAAAGTGAAAAATTCAGTCCGTTTGGTTACTTGGAAGCTTGTACATTTAGAAGCGATCCGCTGGTCGGATTGAATTCAATGCTATTGTGGGTTTTTTCTTTTCCCCTTTCCCTACGTTCAGCCAGAATAAGAGTCAGCAAGTCAGACAGCATCTCAAAGAAGGAACTCTAATTGCTCTGTTCCCTCACTCGGATATTTTGGGCAATTTCAAGACGCATAAATAAGCCTGTTATTCAGGCACAGAGGAGAGTGAGATTTATTAATTTAAATGAGTTGATTTGGAGGTCTCTGGGGAAAGCCGCCTGCATTATTCACTTGCTAGTCCCAGGGTATGATTTACAGTGAGTTTTCCCTTTATGTTTTGGACCCCGTGGAAGCTAGGGCATAAATTTCCTCAAGTTATTGTTATTATAATTTATTATTCATTGAATGTTGACTCAGTGTAACATAAGCAGTGGCAGAAAGACAGGATCCTCCCAAAGGGCAGGAAAGCCATGTCCCCAACAGTTCCAGAGGGACATGTAAAGAGCTTCTGGGATCAGAGGAGGGTTCCTCCTCCCCAGGACTGGGACGCCACCTGAAGCTTTTTGCTGTCCACTAAAGTCTCCCCAGGAGAAATAGGCTTCCGGCAGGGAGAGTGCACAGGCGGGCTTTGTGAGGGATCGGCCACAAATAGGGCTAATTGTTGACCTTAATTCAGACAAAGAGTCCAGTAGGATGGGAAAGGGCCACTGCACAGGACTGGGACAGAAGCGAGACCCTGGGGTGGGGTGAGGCAGGAGATGTTCCCACTTGGGGGCCAGTCACTCACTTTTACCTCCTGGTGCTGGGTTAAGAAGCTAAGCGGTTGGGCAGGTGGAAAGCAGCTAGGTGCAGGCATCATCCCCCACCCCTCCCCCACCCTAGTTCACATCTGCCCCTCCTCCCTCTCCCACCCAGGTTCTCCCATGGGGAGCAGAAGTAGCTCTCTTCGCTCCTCAATCACTTCAAACAATTGTGCAGCTTGGAGGCGCAGGCCCGAGTGACAGAACGTTTTAGACCTAGCAACAGAAAGCAATTACGTGCTGTTTGGCGCGGCCTTTAAGTACAATTGAAATTAGAGGGGAGACAAAAATGATTTCAGAATGCCAAGACTGGGTGACTGGTGACAATGCAATGACAAGCCTTGCTCCCTCCCTCCTTCCCTCATTTCTCGAGCTTCAGTTGTGCGCCAGATTCTGTGCTGTATCTAAGAGGCATTCGCTATTAGGTGTGGGGTGGAGGCGGGGGAAGGACACACAAATCAGTGTGTTCTGCCAGGAAGAGCTCTGGGGGTGCAGGGAAGTTACTTAACCTCACTAAGCCTTAGCTGCCCCGTCTGTAAAAGTGGAGGGCCACCCCACCTCACAGGACAGCTGTGAGGGAAACGTGTAGTGGACAGAGCACACGGTCAGCGACGATTAGCTCTCTATTTCTGTCATTACCAGTAAGTGTTACTCTGTTGGTGGGAATGTAAACTGGTGCAGCCACTATGGAAAACAGTATGGAGGGTCCTCAAAAAATTAAAAACAGAGATACCATGTGATCCAGCAATACCACTCCTGGGCATATATCCAGACAAAACTATAACTTGAAAAGACGCATGCACCCCTATGTTCATAGCAGCACTATCTACAATAGCCAGGATATGGAAGCCACCTAAATGTCCATTGACAGGTGAATGGATAAAGAAGATGTGATTATATATACATATATATGTGTGTGTGTGTGTGTGTGTGTAATGGAATACTACTCAGCCATAAAAAAGAATGAAATAGTGCCATTCGGAGCAACATGGATGGACCTAGAGATTATCATACTAAATAAGTCAGAGAAAGACAAACACCAGATAATATCACTTTTATGTGGAATCTAAAATACGACACAAATGAACTTATCTACAAAACAGAAACAGACTTACAGACGTAGAGAACAGACTTTTGGTTGCCAAGGGGGAGTGGGTGGGGGAGAGAAGGATTGGGAGTTTGGAATTAGCAGATGCAAACTATTATGGGATAAACGACAATGTCCCATTGTATAGCACAGGAAAATATATTTAATATCCTGTGATAAACCATAATGGAAAAGAATATGAAAAAGTATATATGTGTATAACTGAGTCACTTTGCTGTACAGCAGAAATTAACACAACATTGTAAATCAACTATACTTCAATAAAACTAAAAAAAAGACAAAAAAACAAAAACAATAAAGTGTTACTTATAGATGCAGTGTGCTGAAAAGCTATGCTTCCACCAAGCAACCGCTTTTATTCGAAATTGTCAATGAAACATACGTACAAACACACACACATCATAAATGCACAGCTTGATGAGTTCTCACAATTCCACACCCAAATCGAGAAATAGGACATTACCAGGATCCCCAGGACCCTCCCCCTACTATCTTGCTATTCATTGCCCCACTCCCAAAGGTAACAATTATCTTGACTTGGAACTGCATGGATTAGTTTTGCCTGTTTTTGTACTTATTATATAAATGGAATTTCATAGCATGTACTCTTTGTCATCTGAATTCTTTTATTAAACCTTCTGTTTGTGCGGGACGGGGGTCATCCATTCTGCGACTGACTTCCCTTTGTCAGTGAATTTTGCAGCTGATCATATTTTTATGGAGCTGAAAGCCACAATAACGGCCCACTTCCAGAAACTCTACAGGATCCCCCCAGAGTCATTCTGTACACTCATCTTGCCCTCGCTTCCCCACATTTCCCCATGAACTTTATTCTGTCTCTTTTGGTGAAGTGTAAGAATGTTTATGACTTGTCTCACATCCCATTTGGAATAACATATTTGGAAAAATAATAATAATAATTGAATGAATCTTAGTTCTTCTTCCTTCCCTAGTCCAAGCTTCCTCTCACTATACAACTGTTTTAGGAGGATAATAATGATGATGTTGATGACAGTGATGATGGAAGAGGCAGAGGGGAAGATGATGCGGAAGAAGCTGACGCCGGTGATGAGAGGTAACGCATTTTATGTTGCGTAGTATGTGCCCGGCCTTATTGTAGCCTCCTGACCTGTACTGACTCATGAAATCTTCATCACAACACACTTCTATCCCCATTTTCAATGAAAGAAACCAAGGCACAGAAAGGCTAAAGTATCTTGCCCAAGGCCATCCAGCTGGAAGGTGGTAAAGCTTGGATTAGAGCCCAGCCTGAGCAGTCTAGTTTTGGAACCCTGCCCTCAGCCAGCACCCAGGACGGTCATCGAAGGACAAGGATGTCCTCTGAGCCATTTGTAGTGTCATCCCTTTAGAGTCAGTGCTCCTGGTTTGCTCCCCTGATCCTCTCTGTTACCAAAGCACCAATGACAAGCCTCAGTTGCAGTCTTGCACAAGTATATGTGTGTGTGCGTGTGTGCACGCACACACACACACACGCCCACACACACGCAGGCACACGATGCTTCTGAGCTTAATGCAAATGAGCACACACCACACAGCAGAGCAGTCTCCCGCCACACTTCCCCCCGTCCCACACCAGGTGTAATTATCACTGCCTTTCAGCAGAGCCATAGGCAGCCTTCAGTGGCATCAACAAAGGGAGAATCTCTGCAAATCAAGCTGCCCTGCTTACAGAGGAAGAGCCACGGCTGCCTGGGGAGGCTGATCCGAGCTGTTATCCTTGGGAGAATTTACCCAGAGGCCCCACCAGAATCTCCACTCACTGACTCGATCCAGGCTCTCTAGACACTTATTTCTACACTTCACAGCCATCCCATAAAGCAGGAGTTACCATTTCCACTCTCCAGTTGAGGAAACTGAGGCTCCGATAAGATGTAGTCAATTAATGGAAGCCTGAGCAGTCTGGTTTGATTTGCCCTGAAAAAGAAATCCCGGTGTTTGTTAAGGAGAGAAACACACTGATTTTGGGGTTTTTTTCCCCCAACAAAATCAAAGGGACTGGGCCCCCAGAGCAGGAGCAAGGGAGGCCTTAGGTTCAACCCAAGTCACAGTGCAGGTGCAAAGGAAGCTCCCTGGCTGTCTTTCCTCTGAGCAGAGCAGGCTCCTCGCCTCCAGGAGCTGCCACTGCAAGTGGGAATAACGGTGAAAATACGCGTTGACCTCAGGCTCCCCAGGAAAGCTACTCCCGTTCTGGGTCCTTCCTTGGGCTTTAGTCCTTCTTACCACTTAATGTCTCAGTAAATTTTGTTGATAAGTGGTCTATGCTTTCTCCAAGAGCAGTAAACACCTTGTAATTTATAAATCATTTCATCAATAATTGTCTGCAGAAGAAATGAAGCAACCAAAGGCTGGGCGGCGAGGATGGAGATGAAAGAAGGACCATCCGGTACAAGGGTGCTGCTTAAAGAAACGGAGACAGGCACCCGGGTGCTTAGAAAGGGCTGTGACTAATTCCTGTTGTCACGCTTAGAGCAAAGGAGTGATGCTGAACGTCCAAGGTGCCTGGCATTTCTCAGTTATTATTTCTAACCCATGTGGCCAACCTGCACAGCCAGCATCATGGTCCCAGCTCTCACACGTATGGTGGCTAAGGCTCACCTTGGGTGAGTAGTCTGTCCAAGGTCAGGCAGCCTGCAGGTGGCAGAGCCAGGATCCAAGCCTAATTCTGGCTGCCTTCAAACCCATGCAGGCTCCCAAGGCCACCTTGGTCTCCAACGGACGATGGTTTTTAAGAGCACTTGACTGCAATCCATGGGAAGATATAGATGGGACGTCTCCCTGGGCTGGAAATTGTCCCTTCGCCCCTTGGGATCCCTCTGCCCCAGGTGCTGTAGGGCACTGCGCCCGTGGCTTTCTTGCCCTCTGGCCTCTGGGAGGCTCTGCGAGTGGGTAGCTCCAGCAGGACATGGAAGGATGGAGAGTGAAGCTAGGGGTATTTTCCCTCCTGGCTTCCTTCCTGCTGGGTTGCAGCAGCCTGGCTGTCCCTCCACAAAAGGCTGTGGCTCCTCTCAAGGTGGCCTTTTCTATAGGACTCCCCATTGGGTTCTGGAAAGCACTCCCTCCCTACGTTCCTCCTGCCTCAGGGGTGGTAGCAGCCCTACTGCTGCCAGCCCCTGGTCCTGCATCCATGCTTTCCCTATTCTCCACCTTTGTAAACAGTCCGTGAAGCCCGGTGCCAATTATTGTCATTGAAGTGTGTCTTGTTTCCTCTTGGGACATGGACTGGCACAGCGACCCAGTACGCATGCGTACACACACACACACACACACACACACACACACACACACACACACACCTGAAACAAAAGTTTCAAGGAAACTTCCTATTCTGCCATGCCCTACCCTGCCTCACCAAATAACTAAAATTTTTTCATGGCCCGCATTTTGGAAAAGTCCATGTTAGACTACACCCACGGTAGCATCCACAGTGATCATCTAGCCCAATCCCGCTTTTTTGAAAACTGAGGTTAGGAAAAAGAAGTACCTTGTTTACAAGGATGTATTGTACAACACGGGGAATAGAGCCAATATTTTATAATAACTATAAATGGAGTATAACCTTTAAAAATTGTAAATCGCTATATTGTACACCTGTAACATATAATATTGTACAGCAACTATACTTAAAAAAAAAATAATAATAATTGATCAAGGAAACTTGCTCCAGGCAGAGTCCGGACTAGAATTCGGATGAAGTGACTGCCGATCCTGCTTGCAGCACCTAGACCAAGTCCTGCTGCCTTTGCTGTGGGGACCCTTGACCCTCCCACGCCTTTCTCTCCCAAAGAACCGGCTGGAGTATGGTTATCTCCTTACTAACCAGCTTTCGCTTCTCGTTTCTAGTCTTTTCCAAGGCCGCCACTTACTCTCCCACTCACAAATGGCGTCACCACGGTTGATGGGAGCCTCGCTCGTCGGGGCTGGAAGGAGACCAAGCAGTCACTCAGTCCACCCCTCTCACCTCACAGGTGAGGAAGCGTGTCACCCGAAACAGGACCCGCCACTAAATCAGCACAGGCCTGATTCACAGCACAGTGGCCGGGATCCAACGTTAGAGAGAGAAAGGAGCGTGGCCTGCAGCACGGGCAGTCAGGGAGCACCTCGGGAGTCAGGGGGTGCCCCGCCATGGCTCGCCACAGCTCCCCACACCCTCCAAAGGCAGCAGAATCACGAGGAATTCACAGTGGAGGGAAGGGGAGCCTGAGGTTTCACCCTGATCATAAGCGTCTGGGTTTCCTCCTGAGAAAACCTCCTGGTTTTCCTCCCATAAGGGGGAGATGACTCATGATCTTGAAACTGAGCATGACCCTGTGGGGCTCCTGGGCCTGGAAACCTTTCAAACGGTTGCTAATCAGGGAAGGGAGAGGATGCAGAGACAAGGGAGGAGCAGGCAAGAAACAACAGGGCAGCCTTGAAGCAGGGTCCTAGTGCCGCCTCAAGCTGATACACATAAAAATATCTTGAGCTCTTTACAGATCTAAAACCCCCAACAAATGGAAGACGTCAGCATTCATTCCAGAGAAGATCACAGTTTGATAACCTTGCAAAGCTCATCAGGAGACCACCTCAGACCACATTAAAGGACTGCAGCAACCCCCCTCCCACTCTGACCCTTACCAGCAACTCCGCCCTTGAACCCTTGCTATAAAACTCCTCACCAAATTCCCCCAGGTTGGGATGCACAGTTTTTCAGGGCACGAGTCCGCTGTGTCCCCCTTTGCCTGGCAAAGCAATAAAGCTATTCTTTGCTACTTCACCCAGAACTCCGTCTCTGAGGTTCAATTCGGCACTTGTGCACAGAGGCTGAGTTTCGGGCATCATTCTCAGTGGTTAAATCTCCTCTCCCAGTCCCTGTGGCCATGGCCTCCATAGTGGGGCGCACAGAGGGTTAGAAAGCAGAATTGAGGGGGGTAGGGAGGAAATATTACAATTCCTATTTGTATTTATTTTTACCTTTAAAAAATGTTTTCCTTCTATTACTTAATGTCGTAGCTTTCAGTATCACATGTATAAAACTGACAAATTAATACCCTTATTTTGGGGGTGATAGGTAAAATGTGTTCATTCTTGGGATACAAATCTGCAAAGGCTCTGCTCTGGGGAACCGGGGACTCTCAGAGTGTGGGCTGCATCAGAATCACCCGGGGAGCTCGGTTCAGGGCCCACGCCAAACCCGCTGCAGCAGGTTCCCTGCAGGGCCAGCAATCTGCATGTTAAGCAAGCTCCCCAGGGAAATCCATGGCCACTAGCCTTTGCAGGTGGTCACTCTGGACTTTGCCTCTGTAGCAGTTGGGAAGAACCCACTTAGTCCACAGCCATCCCTCTGTCCCCATCCCCAGAGCTGCGTCTCACAGAGAAATAGGTCCTGGCAGCCCTGTCTTCCATGTGCTGCATACAGGGTGCTTGGCCAAGGGGTAGCACGGGGCTGAAGCCCTTGGGATGTGCACCCTGACACGGGAGCTACCTCTACCTCGAAGAAGGGGCACCTCTTTTCTAGTTTACCCAGAGCTGCCCTGAGGGCTGGCGGTGGCTCTGGGCTGCTCTCCATCTGCCTGCTGGGGGAGCCTGACCTTTCACTAGGACCAGACTGGGATCACCACAGCAAGGACAGTCCCTGTGAGGGCAAGAGGGGAAATGTGACTCAGACACGCCAAGACCGGCCTAGGGTTAGGCAAACACCCCCGAGTCTGGCCCAGGGTTTAGAAAGAACTTCCTGATGTGAGCGTGTTAAAATGGAAAGTCACGGAAGACCCACCTCAGGAAAAGGAGGAGAGAGAAAAAGATGGGATAGAGAAAAGGCAGATGAGAGAGAATAAGGCAGAGACTGAAAGAGGAGAATAAACAATTACCCTTGAGGGGTGGGCACAGTGAGGAGTGGGCAGTAGTCACCGTAGCACATCTGCCCAACAGGCAGAGCTGGGGAGAGGGTAGGTGGTGGGTTATGGCTCATTTTAGGAAAAAAATTATGCCCCCTGCTAAGGCAGGAGACAGACGGGCTCCAGGCTAGATATTTACAACTGGCTTCCTGTTCACACTTCCTGGGGTGAGAAGAAGTTGGGCTTCAGGCCAGACATTCATTACCAGCCCCGTTTACATTTCTGAAACAAGAGACAAACGGGCTCCAGAACTACATAGTTATGACCTGACTCCTGTCTATATCTCGAGATCTGCACCTCGATATAAAACCTAGCAACAGAAATAAGGTAAATAACCAGACGTTGGACATTTTTATGGCAGGGACGGAGTAGGACTAAACCCTGTTAAAAGATCAAGAGGTCATACATTTCCCATCCTTGGGGCAAGGGAAGTATTGCACATGCGCAGAAAGGCTCCTTGGGGGTCAAAAAGGAGGTGGAACCACCCCATAATAATGTGATGCTAAGGCCATCCCATAGGCCTCTGGGCTGAAATCCATTTTGGAAAAAAGTTGCACACATATGTGGGGGAGGCTCCTAAGGCAGGTCAGGTGTGGAAAAAGAAACCAGATAATTGGCCAAAGGTACACAAAGACCAGGAAGAACCAACCTGCATAAATGATTTAATCGCCTTTTTACTGCATTCCTCCTCCTTAGGGAGAACGCCCACACCCTTTCTCTCCCGTGGGCATCTCTGCCTGGCTTCTATCTTAACTAAACAAACGGTTTCTCTGTGTGCTCTCCCACGTATTGTTGTGCTACCTCTCTAAAAATAAACTTTGTACCTGTTTTTATAGTTTTGCCTCCATGAGAAGTGCATTTTTTACTGGGGGCAAGAGCCAGGGGGTGTGGTGGCTAGGATTTCCGGTTTTCATCCAGGTTACATAGGCTCAATCCTGGGCAGGGAATTAAGATCTCGCTTCACACCACCACTCACTGCTGCCTCTCCGAGATCACCGCAACCCTCCAGTCTGTATATTCCTTCACACTGGCCCAAAGTGGCTGGAGTAGGAGAGGAAGACCAGGGATGCTCAGCGTTTCTGGGACTTTCCCTGGTGAAGGTGAGGAAAAGCATTTTGCACTGTCAGTGTTTTTCCATTGGCCACTGGAGCCTGTTTACATTCGTGTTTTAGCATCTGAGCCGTAAATCAGCAAATGACCTGTTGGGCTGTTTTAACCAGGATGCCTGCTGATGATGACATTTCCACTGCTGATATGCACAGGTGGGATTCTACAGGGTGACTGCTATTATCACATCATCAGGAGTTTATCTTGGGAGCATTTGGGTTTTGCTGATTTAATAACCAAGCCCTGGTGTCTGTGCCATCAGGGAAATGTTTAGTCTGATGAAGGAACAGGTGAGTCCAGCATCTTCTCCCATAGGTCAGGCCAGAGCTTATTTAAGAGAAAGTAAAAGGTGCAAGGGGAACATTTGCTTGTTTAGTTGGCCATAGATTTTCCTGGCAATAATTTGCAGCAAGATAAGGGACCTCTTCAAGGTCATGCATCTTGGCTGGCTGGGTAAGGAAAAGGACTTGGGAAATTCTGGGTGCTTGTTTTTTTAAATGAGTTTGTTGATTTCTCTCAGACTCATCCATCAGCTGATGAATGTCTATTGTTTAACTGATGGTTCCTGCCCAGCTGGCCTGGCTCTCTGCCTGGACATGCTGTGTCTGGATAAAGGCAAAGATGGAGGACTTGCCCTGGGGTCTGGAGTGCCAAAGCCCTTGTATCCAGACCCCCAGGCATAAACCCTGCCCCAAGGTCAATAAGCCACTGAGCCTCATGGCAGAGAGGTAGCTTGGAGAGAGAACAGGCCACCTCTGCATGAAGTGGGATGGACAACAGTGCCTGTGTCCCAGCTTGCACAGGTCCAACACCCTATTTCCGGCCCAGTGATCTGCTGGAGCAGAACCTGTGATTCCTCGCATTAATTCCTGGGGTTTAGCACATGGCTTGACACTCAGCAAATGCTAAGTGCTGGAATAAATGAATGAATGAATGTAGCGACTTGCCCAGGGACACATAGCTGGTGGTGGCACAGCCAGGATACCCAAGACTAACGCTGTGCTCCTTATACCCCCCCGCCACTGTCTACCAAGGGGTTAAGTACACAGGCGTCTGGCCCCAGACCCCTGGAGTCTGAGTCCTGGTTTATTTCCTAGCTGCGAGGTGGCTGTGGAGGCATGCCTCTCAGATCCCTCTTCAAGGAGGAATTTCCTGTTCAGTGATAGGAGGGCAGTTAGCTGAGAGCCTCCGGTTATAGCACCTTCAGGGGCCACCTCACTTCTGGAGCTCAGGCCAGTTCCTCCCAGTCGGGGCCAGCCAGTGACCCAGCATGGCAGGTGCTGGGGCTTGGCCATTTCTGCCCGGAGCCGGACTCGTCTAATGGGCAGTCTGCTGGGGAGCTCCCCATTGGGCGGCCTGAGATGCTGCCGTTGTGCGTGACCTGGTGAATGGTGGTCTGAGGCGTTCCTGCCCCTTTCCCTCCCCCAGCTTGCAGGTCTGCATTATGGTCTGAAGGCTCTCTCTGCCCAAGGACCATAGTTTGCTATGTAATAAATATGATGACACTCCCCAGGGATAACTGATTCCATCACCTGGACCACAGTGATTGCTGGGGGAGGGAAGTAGAGGGAATACATAACCCAGTTTGGGCCAGTGAGTTATGAGATGCATGGGGGGGGGGGGCTTCTCCAAAGCTCCTTCTTCTTTTATCAGAACCTCTCAGAGAGAGGCTGTTTATCTCCAGATGGTTCTGTAGACACCAATGTGGTGGGATTGGGGGGAGGGTGGTCAGAAGAGAAAACTAACCCAGGAGTAGAGTGGAGCCCAGGGAATCACAACAAAATGGGGCCAGAGTCCTGCTAACAAGGAGAACCCCTGGATCAAACCATGCCTGAAGCCAGAGACTTTTCAATAATCTGAACTTTTCAATAATTCATTCAGTTATATCACCTGAGACCAAGCTAAGTGTTCTAACTATCATTTACAATGAAAATAATCCTGATTCAATTAGGGAACAAGAAAAGAAAAGAGGGATCACCCACCCACCACCCCAGGCCAGGTCACAAAGAAATGAATCTCTGATGGTAAAATTTCAAGCACATGAATGGCAAGGAAATCTCAGGAAGAGGTTTGGGGACAGAGGATTCAGCAGATGTTCCCCAACCCAGATTTCATAGGCAGTGGATGCTCCAGGATCCACCTGTGGCCTGAGAGCTGGATAGATAGAGGCCAGGGTTACAGTGGTGGTATTCACACCAAGTGGGAAACAGACCAACTCCCTGGGGCAAGAAGAGAGGAGAGCCAGTCCATCTGCCCACACAAACACACCCAAAATGAGAGGAGCGGGCTTCCCTGGTGGCGCAGTGGTTGAGAGTCCGCCTGCCGATGCAGGGGACACAGGTTCGTGCCCCGGTCTGGGAAGATCCCACATGCTGCGGAGCGGCTGGGCCCGTGAGCCATGGCCGCTGAGCCTGCGCGTCCGCAACGGGAGAGGCCACAGCAGTGAGAGACCTGCGTACGGCAAAAAAAAAAAAAAAAAAAACACCTTTCAAGCCAGGGCTGGGTGAGGGGGTCCTTCCTCAGGCTGGGAAAGGGGATCACAGGCCACACCCGGTGGCTTTTGAGGGACACACCAGTCCAGTGCTGCCAGCTGGCCTGACCCTGAACGTGGTTCAAATTCTGGCGTGGGCTCTGCGCCGTGAAGTGATGGTCGAGGTGAGGATGTGGCTGTGGTCCGAGCTCTGCCCTGATGCATCAGGTGAGCCTGGACTAGTCACCTTACCTGGGACTCAATCCTTCTGATAATGAGGGGTAGTTCCGGAATCAGTGTTTCTCAAAACAGGGGTCTGTTGGCACTTGGGGTGGCCAGTTCTTCCTGTGTAGGACTAGTCCACACATTGCCCCAGGGGGCACATTCACTAGGAATCCCCACTGTCCCCCAACCCCGCAAGATGGCCCCAGCCACTGTGACAACCCAAAACCACACACTCATATCTCAACACATCTCCTAGGGAGACAGTGCCAGCCCTGGCTGTGGACCACTCTCCGGTAGCTTTCCTGAACAGCTGGGTGGCCTCCCTGTACCTCAGTGTCTGCATTTCAGAAATGGGGATGATAACGTGCCTGCCTCATTGGGCTATGAAGCTTAAATGAGATACTGCTTATAAAAATGAAGAATGGTGCCTGGCACACGAACAATAAGCATTACCCACAGTAATCAATAATTAATCAAGCATTACCCTCCCAAGTATCTGTTATCCAATTTCAATCCTACCTAGTACATGCCATTATTCCCATTTTATATCTGGGGAAACGGAGGACCTGAGAGGTGAAATAACTCGACAGATTTCAACAATGGCTCAGTGTGACTTCCCAGCCTGGCCTCTTAACGGCCCATTTGCAGGGGACATGACAAGGCCAGGCACTTACTGGCTTCTGTTATAGGATGTCTGTACTGGGGGGCTGGAGAAAGTCGGGACAGGACCTGGGGCTGATTACCGTCAGTTCCAGAAGACGGACTGGAGGTGAAGGCCTTCCTGAATCTGCCCAGCTACATGTTTCTCTGGTACCCTGTCTGTAAATCCAAAATTCAGGTCAAGGAGGTTTTCTCCTTGCTTGCTTAAGATGGCTCTAAGGAACAGGACATGAGGGGCTGAGCTCAGGGGACCAGGTCTGCAATAGCAAGGAGGCTGGGGGCAGGGAGTCCAGAGTGTGGCTGGAGAGGCGGCGGCCGGGGGCGGCTGCAGGAAGGGCATCGCGCTGGCAGGACACTTCCTCCGTGATATCCTGGGGCAGCAGAGGAAGGTGGGCAGGGGACAGAGCCCAGAGCCCATACCACGGAGAAGCCACAGAAAGCTCCGGGAGACCCCACGGGATGGCAGTCAGGCCCTCGCTATGCCCAGACACCCTGGCCTTTCCTTTCCTCCCACCTCAGGGCCTTTGCCCTGTGGTTGGTTCTGCCTGGAATGCTTTTTCACCCAGATTTTCCCACACCTGTCTCCTCCTTATTGCTGGATCTCACAGCTCAGAAAGGCCTTCCCAAAACACCCCGGGTGAACCAGTCACACAACCCTGCTTCTTAGCGCTTAGCAATGGCAAGAATTGTTTGCTGTTTATCAGTATAATGTTCTGAGAGCCTAGAACAGTGTCTGGCACTAAATAGGTCCTCGGTCAATATCAAATGAATGAATGAAGGACGGAGACACACTTTCCGATGGCAGGGAAACTTCGGTCTGAGGGGAGACGCGGCCCCGCCCTCGGGGAGCCCCGGCCTGAGGGGAGACGCAGTTGTTTTCCTTGCGGCAATAGTCATCAGCAAGTACTAACCAAATACATAATCCTTGCAGGCAGTGCGGCTGAGGAACCTCAGGCTTACAAGACTGTCGGAAGACTTCCCGTAGGAAGCTGCCTCTGACAGCTGGAGGCCCCACATCTTAGACCCGTCAAAGGGGTCTCTCCCTAGTGGACCAACACTGTGCTTTTAAATCAGAGCCAATCAAAGTGGTCATGCTCATATGTGGCTGCTGAGTGTGATTAGTGACAAACCCCAGAGATCTGTCACCACAGGTCCAGACACACCTATGTGACCACTCCTTTTTGCAGTATAAATACTTGTCTGGCTCTTGATTGGAGAAAATGTGGTCACACACCACCCTCTGCTTGGAACTTCTCCCCTCTTCTCTGATCTCATGTCCTATCTATATCCCCATTTATAGACTCCAGGACCGTGGAATGGGACGCGGACTCACATTGCAGTCTGCCAGTGGCACCTACCTGGAGTTGTGCAGTGCACAACCTCTACAGCTGTGCTTAGCAGCACTGGTAAACTCCCAGAGTCTCAGGACTGAAAGGGACATCAGAAAGCCTAAAGCACAGTCACTCAACCTTAAAATGAAGAGCCTGAGGCTGCTGGTGGAGACAAGGCTTTTCCAAGGCCATGCAGTGATGCCTCAGTGAAATGGCTGGGCTGTGGACCCACAGCTCTTGGCTCTCAGAATGGCACCATGAGGTGTCCTCTGCCGTCCTCCCTCCCCTCCTCTAGGGCTCTCAAAACGCCCCCTTCCCTCCCCTTCAGCACACCCTGTGCGCCCACCTTGGTTCTGTGCTCTCATTCAGAGTCAGTACATGCCATGCTTTGGGGTCTTCCTAGGTAAATCACATCACCAAGCTGTGGCACCCACCACTGGTCCGCTCAGAGTGGGGGGCCCCCGCCAGAGTGGGTCCGCATCTGTACAAGGGCTAGTAATGGGGGAAGGGAATGACGAGGAGGTGGGGAGGACCCCCATGTTTCCTGGCAGAGTAAAAACACAGAGTCAGACACACTTGGGTAGGAGTTGCTCTGCCCCTCACTCTACTCCCCCAGGGGTGTGACCTTGGATGGTCCGGTCCACTCAGCCCTTCTGGGCTCCAGATGTCTCAACTATAAAGGGCGGTAAAAATAACCCTCATTTCTCCCCCCACCCCTCACCCCAGCCTAGTAAGGATTACATAAGGTAATTGATGCGAGGGACCGAGCTTGGCTCAAGCCACGGCTGCACCTGCCCCTCGGAAACAAGCCCTCCTCCTGGAAGCCTTTCTCAGCCTCTGTTCTGCATGTGTGTTATGGCTCTTCCCCGTGGAAGCCGTTTAAAGGCAGGAACTGCTACTGGGAAGAGAAAAAATCTTTGGCACAGCCCAGCCATTACCAGAGATGTTTAACCAGCCCGCATTCAAGGCAGAAGGACGTGCATGGAAGCGTTTTATCTTCCTCCCACAAAGGGAGAGCAGAGCCCTGTGCCAAGCTGAAATGAAGGCTTGATTTTTTAAAATAGACATTTAGGATTCACTGATGCTTTGCTAACCCCCAGTCAAATCACGACATCAAGGAAAGAAAAACTCCATTTTCTGCTAAGATGTTGAAATGGCCCTTTCCAATTAAGCGGTGGGCTCTGGGAGGGGGAGCCCAGGCAGGCGGCCCACAGCCGTGTCTGCTCATCTGTGTGTTTCTGGGTCTGTGAGCACCTCGGAGCTGAGCCCACGTGTCCTGGGTGAGGAGGCTGGCCTCCAAGCCATCCTGCCCTCTGGGTCTCCCACCAGGCTGGGTCCCTGGTTGTCCCTGGGAGGGATGTGAGACCTGTTAGTTAGCAGTCACTTACATGTTTTGCATATATCAGTAGGTCTGATCATCTACTTCGAATTAGCAAAGACCAGGACTCTCACAAGATTGCCCACGAAACACGACTACGTGCTAATAACACCATCTATCTGAAACCCACCGTTCCCCAGCTCCCCATGGCTGTCTGTCAAGAGAGCACAGACTCATCTATTAAGACTCAGCGCAAGGGCGGTAATTAAAGCAACAACGACAAACACTTGTATGTCCCTTTCGCTGTCAGTCACGGCTCTAGCTGCTTCCGCATATTAACTCATTTCATCTTCGGGTAACTGTGATGCTTTAAGAATGGCCACAAATCCTTTCCGCTCTTCCCACTGGAGAGTTTGAGTCTCAGTCTTCTCACTTTGAACCTGGGCAGGCCCGGGGTCCACTTGATGAGTACAATGTGGTGGAAGCGATACCGTGCCAGTTTCTAGAGCAGACCTGAAGACACTAGCAGTTCCACCTCCATCTCTTGGTGTACTCTCTTCGGCAGCCCTGGGCCTCCACGGAAAGAGTCTGACTAGTCCAAGACTGCCATGCTGGAGGGACCACATTCACGTGCTTTAGTGGACAGTCCCAGCTGGACCCAGCCTTTCAGCCATCCTGGCCGAGGTGCCAGACACGTGAGTGAAGCCATCTGGGACCTTCCAGCTGAAGTACCATTGAGTGACCTCAGCTGATGCCACGTGGGGCAAAAGCACCAAGCAGCCAACTGCCTGAGTAACTGACCACAAAATCATGAGGTATAATAAAATGGCACGAGTACTTTGTTAGGCAGCGGTAGATAACCAGGACAACCTTCTGAGGCAGGTCCAATGGAATACCGTTTGACAGCTGAGAAAACTGAGACACAGAGACGTCAAGTAATTTGCCCATGGTCACACAGCTAATAAGTGATGAAGCCAGGATTCCAAACCCAGACAGCCTGGTCCCAAAGTCCATGCTCCCTCTTCTCTGAACCCTAAATTGACTATTGTTCCACTGTCCTAACATCTCTTGAACTTACCCATTGGTAAATCTTCTCCCTTACTGGATGCAAAGGCTACTGAAAGGCAGATCCCAATTCTTAGTCAATGCATAGCCCTGTCCTGGGACAGAGGAAGAGTGCTCAGTGTTTGCTGAGAGTGGAGGGGGGTGAGGGGTGGATAGATCGATGGACTGATGGATGAACAAATGAATGGGCTTGGATAGGAGACAGCCTGGAGAACGTGGAGGGGCTAGAACTGTTTGGGGTACGGGCTTATTAGAGGTGCCGTGCGAGGATTAGCATGAGGGAAGCAGAGGAACACCACACACCAGGCAGAGGGGTGCAAAGACTCCCTTGACTGACTGTGTGGTTCCCCACCCTCTCCTCTCCAGGGCCTCACGAAGAGTCACTCTTTGAGGCTAAAGATTAATTCTGAAAAAACACTTCTATTTTAGTGTTATATGTTGCCTCCATTCTTTTTTCTCCCCCAGCACAATTTTAACAAGGACCCAAAGCTTCCACTAATAGATATGTCACGTACCTGAAATGTCTAGTCACCAGCTGAACACTAATTTTCCCTGTGAATGTCCTGGTAGCCCAGGCAAAAGGGAAAATACATTGTAGTTAAGAGCTCTCATTTGGGGGAGATTTGCTGACCTCTTAGATCCAGAACCAATAACCTTGCAGAAGGCTCACCTCTGACCCGCAGGCAGGGAGTCCCTCCACACTCAGCCTCTGGACACATGCACCCCATGTGTTCACCACCAGTCCACCCTGGACGCAGTGGTGCTTATTCCTAACTCCTCCTCTGCTGTGCTCAAAAGGGCGCGGGCTTGAGTTCATGCGTCTCTCAACCATGAATCCTCAGTTCTGCAGATGCCGTGCTTATTGCCAGAACAGTCAGTGACCGCAAGGTCTTCCAAACCTCTGGAAACTTCTGGAGAAACAAGAGTCCCTGGGCTCCTCCCACCAGCACTCTTCTCTTTAAGATTCCAGGCAAACAAGGATTTCTATTACCTTGTCCAAGAGTATTTTTCCGGGAAGAATGGTTATGCTGAACCTCAATGGAAATTTCCACTGGGGCTTCTCTGTTTTCTGGAACTCATTACACAGAGCAGCGTTAAATTTACAGGATGCAATCCCTTAGATGTGGATGCTTAGGTTATATAGTTCACCGGAGCAGATAAAAAGAGGCCAACAGACTCATCTGGAGAGATGAAATTTCCCCTGCAAAGAGGGTGGTCTCTGCTCAGAGTTCAGAAAGAGAAGTCTGTCCTTCCAGGACATAGATGGCTGTTACATAGATGGCTTTGCATAGATGGCTCTTACAAAGGATGCTGGATAACATAACAGTTGACCCAGAGATGTTCATTGTCTCATTAACCTCCTGAGAGTGACCAGGACAGCAAACTCTGAGCTACTCAGAGAGAGCGTCGAGAACAACCAGGCACAGCAGTCGCCCCTCCTGCCCTGCCCTCACCAGCCTCTACCACTTGGCTTTGCTCAAGGCAGGTAATGAACAGACTTGAGGAAAATGCTTAATCCCAAGCCAGATGCCACATTCACTCTACCAGGTCTCCTCCCTGCCGCCTCCCACCCCAGCATGCACACGCACACACAGTTTCCCCAGTCTCTGTGTTATGGAACTAATCTACTTTACTACCACCTTGAGGAACATGTGAATCACTGAGCAAAGACAGAGAGAAAGCTGAAGATAAGTTATTTTTGGAAGGTTGTCATTTTGAAGCCCCAAAGGCAGGCTTCTCCAGGGTGGGTGAGGCCGTGGAAGTAACAGGCAGCTGGGGCCGTTCCCTCTTCCCTGAACAGCCCTTTCTCCCCCACACTCTGGACCTTTGCACTGTCTGTTGCCTCCACCTGGGATGCCCTCTTCTGATCGCCATCTTTTCCTGGCAAAATGCCATCTGTCTCTCTCGAGGCCCAGATATTCCTGATCTCCCCACCCCAGCATAAGCTCCCCGAGCTTAGGGCCCTTACCACTCATGTCATAGAGTTGCTTCATGGCAAACAGTGTAGACTCTGGAGCCAGTGGCCTGGGCTCGACTTAAGACTGCTACTTACTAGCTGTGTAATAGGGAAGAACAAATCTGACTCCATATTGGATCTGTTTCTTTTACTTTCACCTTTGCATTCCATTGCTTTTGCTACAAGATAAGAATGTTGCCTGTAGCTTGAAATATACAGGATAGCCCATTCTCAAGGCTCTGACCTTTAAAGGTATAAAACACTGTTCCATTCATACAGAGATACAAAGTTGCGGAACAGACAATAACATTTGTTTTGTTCGAGGTTTATAGGAACATCGTGACTGGACCTACAGGGACAGCTGCAAGGACAAAGGATTCTGACACCAAGAGGGCGGCAACGATCAATAACACCCCCTCCTCTTTTACTATAAGAGAAGCCTGAATTCTAACGAGGGTAAGATGGTTCTCTGCGAAGCTAGGCCACCATCTTCTCCATTTGCTGGCTTTCTGAATAAAATCACTATTCCTTGTCCCAACAACTCGTTTCTCAGTTGATTGCCCTGTCATGCGGCGAGCAGTACAAGTTTGGACTTGGTAACAGCTGTGCAACTTTGCACAAGTTACTGAATCTCTCCGTGCTTCAGATGCCCCTTCCATGAGATGAGGATGATAACCATGTCTACCTGATTAGGGTTGTTGAGAGAATTTTAAAAGCAATGACTGTAAATTGCTGTCATTATCATTATCCCTAGGGACTGCGTGCTCAAGGCTGGGCACTCAAAGGAGCTTGGAATGCCTCCTGAACTGCAGTGTGCGAATCAGGAATTGGCTGCAGTCCGCTAGGGAAGTGGGGATTGAGAGACAATAATGCAGTCGGGGCAGCTCCAGGAGTAATATGGGGGCCCAGGGACGGGGTGGGGCTGGAGGTCCTGCCCAGCTCACCCTGACTGCCTCTACCACACCCTGAGATTTTCCTCAGCACCACCCCCATCTCCTCCTCCAGGCTCGGGGACCATCTGAGAGCAGACTGGAAAGGGAGCTCCTGCCTCAGATCTGCCCTGCAGGGAGCTGCAGCCTTGGTAGGTTGGAAAATGGTCACAATCCGCGCTTGGGAGGAGGAGAGGCGCAACTGTGATTCACAGTGTCTGCCAACTGCCAAGGTGTAAATACTCCCAGCATGGCGGGCTTCAAGCTCCTGACACGACGTCACTGAATACGGAGTTGAGAATGGATGGGCAGTTCCCTCTATTACACGGCAATATCACTATATGCCTACAATAGATGTAAATTACCTGAAGCGCATGGATCACAGTAAAATACACAGAATTAGAATGTAGCTAAATAATTACAAAGGAATAGGTTGCAAACATGTATTTCTTTTTGATATAATAATTTAATATAATTTTAAAGCACGGTTGTGTCGAAAAAGTAGCTGTCAGGATGCCTAAAACGGTTGGTTGTTTGGCCTGAGGTGACCCAGCACTGGAGCCTACCCAGCTCTTTGGTGGGGCTAATGGCAGACTCAAGCCAAGAAGTACTTCCCACAACTTCTGCTGCCAGTGTCCTTGTCCCCACGGTGAGCCACAGCCACCCCCCGCCTCTGCAGGAGACCCTCCAACACTAACAGGTAGAGCAAATGAATCTAGAAAATTATATGGAGTCCAGTTCCACCCTGAAGTTGGCCTGACAGAAAATACGAAAGTAATACTGAAGAATTTCCTCTTTGACATAGCTGGGTGCAGTGGGACCTTCACTGTGCAGAACAGAGAACTTGAGTGCGCTCAAGAGATCAAAGAGAGAGTCGGCACATCAAAAGTTTTGGTTTTGCTCAGTGGTGGAGTGGACTCAACAGTTTGTACAGCTTTGTTGAATCGTGCTTTAAACCAAGGTCAAGTCATTGCTGTGCACATTGATAATGGCTTTATGAGAAAACGAGAATGTCGGTCTGTTGAAGAGGCCCTCAAAAAACTTGAAATTCAAGTCAAAGTGATAAATGGCGCTCATTCTTTCTACAATGGAACAAACAGCTCTACCAGTATCAGATGAAGACAGATCTCCACGAAAGAGAATTAGCAAAACCTTAAAATGACTACAAGTCCTGAGGAGAAAGGAAAAATCATTGGGGATACTTTTGTCAAGATTGCCAATGAAGTAATTGGAGAAATGAACCTGAAACCAGAGGAGGTTTTCCTTGCCCAAGGTACTTTATGGCCTGATCTAATTCAAAGTGCATCCCTTGTTGCAAGTGGCAAAGCTGAACTCATCAAAACCCATTATATCCACTACCAAACGTAAGGTAGATAGCTAGTGGGAAGCAGCCGCATAGCACAGGGAGATCAGCTCTGTGCTTTGTGATCGCCTGGAGGGGTGGGATACGGAAGGGTGGGAAGGAGGGAGACGCAAGAGGGAAGAGATATGGGAACATATGTATAACTGATTCACTTTGTTATAAAGCAGAAACTAACACACCATTGTAAAGCAATTATACCCCAATAAAGATGTTTAAAAAATAAATAAATAAAATAAAATGTTTTAAGTCACAAAAAAAAATAAAAATAAAAAAAAATTATAACGACACAGAGCTTATCAGAAAGTTGAGAGAGGAGGGAAAAGTCATAGAACCTCTGAAAGATTTTCATCAAGACGAAGTAAGGATCTTAGGCAGAGAATCTGGACTTCCGGAAGAGTTCGTTTCCAGGCATCCATTCCCAGGTCCGAGCCTGGCAATCCGAGTAATATGTGCTGAGGAACCTTATATTTGTAAGGATTTTCCTGAAACCAACAGTATTTAGAAAATAGTAGCTGATTTTTCGGCAAGCGTTATAAAGCCACATACACTATTACAGAGAGTCAAAGCCTGCGCAACTGAAGAGGCTCAGGAGAAGCTGGTGCAAATTACAAGTCTGCATTCACCGAATGCCTTCCCGCTACCAGTTAAAACTGTGGGTGTGCAGGGTGACTGTCGTTCTTCCAGTTATGGGTGTGGAATCTCCAGTAAGGATGAGCCTGACTGGGAATCTCCAATTTTCCTGGCTAGACTTATACCTCGCCTGTGTCACAACATTAACAGAGTTGTCTATATATCTGGCCCACCAGTTAAAGAACCTCCTACAGATGTTACCCCCACTTTCTTGACAACAGGGGTGCTCAGTACTTTACGCCAAGCTGATTTTGAGGCCCATAACGTTCTCAGGGAGTCTGGGTGTGCTGGGAAAATCAGCCAGATGCCGGTGATTCTGACACCTTTACGTTTTGATCGGGACCCACTTCAGAAGCATCCTTCATGCCAGAGAGCCATGGTTATTGGAACCTTTATTACTAGTGATTTCATGACTGGTGTACCTGCAACCCTTGGCAATGAGATCCCTGTAGAGGTGGTGTTAAAGACGGTCACTGAGATTAAGAAGATTCCTGGTATTTCTCAAATTATGTATGACTTAACATCAAAGCTCCCAGCAACTACTGAGTGAGAGTAATAAACTTCTTGTTCTGCTCCAAAAAAAAAAAAAAAAAAAGCCTGAAACTTCAGCAATTGGTTCTCCCCTCATTAGTAACCCTGATACTCTTTGTAGCACATACCTACCTCAGGACCTTTGCACCTACAGTCTCCCCTACATGGTATGCTCTTTCCCCAGATAACCCTGTGATTCCTTCCCCACTTCCTTTAGCTCTAGCTCCAGCAGCACTTTGTCACTTATTAAAAGACCTTCTCTGGCCATTCTATATAATAGCAGCACCCTTTCCCTCAGTCCTTCCTAACCCCCAGCTCTGATGTATTTTCCTCCAGAGCCCTTGACACCATGGACACTCTATTTGTTCATTCATCATCCATCCTCCCCCACCGAAATCCCCACAAGGACAGGGATTTCTGTCCATTGTGTTAACTGACCCCCAGTTAAATTATGTCTGATAGCAGGTACTAAATATAGATCCACAGAATAAGTATCTACAGCTGTCCAGAGTCTCCAAGGTGCAGCCACAATTATCTCATCAGCTCTTAGCAGCAGGTAGTTATGACAACTCCCATTTTACAGAGAACTCCTTCCCCTACCACAGAAGGTATGAGGTTTGGGGATAAATTGACTTCCCCAAGATCACAGCTAACCAGACAACCTGCCAGACCAGTATTCCATTCTTGTGACCACACACCCGGGTTCTGCCCTCAATACTGCAATGCCTCTCAGAAGAGCAGGGGATCTCCCCTGGGTAATGCACCCCTGAAGACCCAGGATTCGCAGGCACACTATGTATTACCTCTCTTGAGGCCCCAGTGAAGTTCCTGGGACACATTAACTGCTCAATAAACAGGTTTCTAAGTTGAAGTCAGACAAGTTCTTTTCCCAATGCCCTCCCTCACCCTCGCCCTGCACGCTCCCAAAGTCCCATCCCTCCACCTACAAGATCTCCTTCGCCGTTGGGAAGCTCTAATGAAGCTCTAGGGTGAAGCTTTGTCTGCTAAGGTTTAAGGCATTTTTTCAGGTCAGATGTAATTGCAAGCGTCCTCATCTCCTAGCACGCTACCTGGCACAAGAACATGCTCAATAAATAAATTTGATTGAATAAAGCGTGTGTGTGTGTGTGTGTGTGTGTGTAGGTGAGAGGATGAAAAGACTGCTACACTGACGGTGGGGTTTCAGGTACCCTATGAGGCAGGGAAAGGAGAGAGGGTCCTCTGGAACCACAGTTCTGGGAGCACAAGGCCGAGAGGCCACGAACCTCCCTTCCCTGTCAGTCCTGAGACAATGAGTTTGCCCCAGAATTTAAAAATGGGTTGAAAGGGGAGCAAAGGGGGCGGCTCCTTTTTCTGATGACTGGTGAGCCCAGCGCCTGCTCAGTTCTCCTTGTTATTCTTAGCGGGGATGCTCTTCCCCGGCAGGGAGGAAGGAGGGGCGGGGGAGCTGGGCTCCGCAGGTTGGCTTCCAGAAAATGAGATGTCAGCTGGCAGGAATGAATTAATAAAAGGAAGTGACCCCTGCTGACCCAGACTCATTCTTGGTAAATTTTGGATTCTGGAAGTTTCTCCATGGCCTCCACTTCTTCCCAGGGGAGCCACGGAGGCCGGGTGTGGAGGAGTGGATGAGTGTGCAGGTTGAGGTGGGGTTTTTAATTATCTGCTCCCCAGCTCTTCTGAAAATTACCTGCTTGTAAAGGGGAAATACTGACGGTTTCCTGGACACCTTTTTTTCTGGAGAGGACCAGAGGCAAGCTGGGGAGAATCCAGGCCTTCGGGGAACCTTGGGTAACAGGAGCTGGTTGTGTCCTCAGTGATGCAAGGCTTCCCAACCTTGTCCAGTGCTACCAACCACCTGCTGTAATCGTTAAGCAATTCAAATTCTAGGCTATGACTGTCACATTAGCAGACAGCAGACTCACCTGGAGAGCTTGTTCAAACAAATGGGGGGCCTGGGCCTCGGCCCTCGAGATTCCGATTCAGCAGCCCTAGTGTGGGACCTGACTGCGCAAGTGTAACAAACCCCCGGGTGTGCCGGGTGCCTGTGCTCCTGGGACCACACTTTGAGAATCACCGCCCTAGGCCAGCTCGCTGGACCACAATCTCCAGGGGAGGGATCGGTGTTTTTCACAACTTCCCAGGCGATTCTCAGCACCAAGACAGTTCAGGAAGCTGCTAAAATGTGAGGGCCACCTGCAGCCGAAGCCCCTGGGACCCTTGTTATGAGGCAGATTCCCAGGCTCTGCCTCAGCTCTGAGGACTCAGAACCTCTGGGCGGTGGGGCCCAGGAATCAGAATTTAACCATTACAGTTTAAGAGTCCTGACCCTATATACAGAGGAGTAATCACTTAGTTATCCAAGTGAACGCCAAACCAGGCTGTTTTCCAATACAAGAACAGTCCGAGGTTCGGGCAAGCTCGAGTTGCCCCGGGAGTCTCAACCTCCACCCCCCACCCTCCAACCCCGGAGGAGTTTGGCCAGAGTCCTCTGGACCCTGGAGCTCTCTCCCTCTTTAGGCGCAAGAGCCGCGAGGCACAATTCCCCAAGCACGCCGCCCTCCCTCGCGTTGCCGTGCCTCTGTGGCATTGCACAACCTAAGGTCTCAACCAGGATGCCCTCTCCGCCTCCTGGCGTCTTTCACATCTCAGCCCTCACTCATCCCTCCGTGAAGCTCAGTGACCTCCAGCCCGCAGGCACGCTTTCCCCGGATTTGCACTGACCTTGCACGATTGTCTGCTACTGCTCTTGCTGCAGTGACGGGGCCAACGTATTGAAGGATCACAGCCGTCCCCACCTTCCTGGGTGTTGGTCCTGCTTGGTGATGCCTCTGTCGTACTGGCCGCGGGTAACAGGCAGGGAGGAACATTGGGACGGTGCTACTGAAACCGTGGTTCAATCCACTTCACTTGCCTTCACTAATCCAAGTCGTTTTAAGACTCGCCTGTCCTCCAAGCGGCATGTAGCCTAAAGGGTAAGACGTTTGCCCCAATCGTTTCCCAGGAACTCGGGGTCAGTTGCCTAGTTCAAGCTGAGCAGGTTAAGACCGGAAGGGATCCCCGACCCTTCAACTGGGCATGCGCGAGCGTCCTTGATGAACTTTCGCACGTGTGGAGGCATAGAGTTTAGTTACGCCTGCACGGAACAAAGATCATCGCACCTTTTTCCAATCACCTTTCCCCCACGCTCCCCACGCCTGAGACCGCCCTGCTTCTTTATTCTTTATCCCATAAATACCCGCGAGGCCCTTGCCTTCAGGTGGGCACATTTGAGATTTCTCCTCCTGTCTCCTTGATTGGCTGCCTCGCAAATAAACCCTCTCTTTGCTGCAAACCCTCCGTGTCTCAATGTTTTGGCTTCCTGTGCATTGGGCAAAACAAACCTAGTTCGATGGAAGCATTGTGGAAGCGTGACACAGGTGGGCTGGAGCTCTGGACAAAGCAGACCCACCTAGAGAGCATTTTCTAGAGGGAAGTGGGGGTTAAAGACGATTTTTAAGGAGTTTGGGTCTCTGCTGTGAGATGTAATTCCCACCTCACTCCTTCACCTTCCAGAGAATCTGCAGCAAAACTGCTCATGATTTGCAACACCTTTCGGATGTGGGTTTTTCTGTATCATCACTGTGATGCTGTGCTGATACGTTCCTTAGATGGAGGCAAAAAGGCCCATTTTCAATGGGTCCTGACACTCTGTACTGTCCTGTGTTAGTTATTGCTGCTTGACAAGTTACGTTAAGACTTAGTGGTTTAAAACAGCGATAAATATCTATGGTTTCTGGGTCAGAAATTTGGACGCAGCTTAGCTGGGTGGTGCTGGCTCGAGATTTCTCATCAGGTTGTAGTTCAGATGTTGGTCAGGGATACTTTCATCTGAAGGTCTGGCTGGGGCTGGCGGAGCCCGGGAGGAGGAGCAGTGGCTTCCCACGGATCCCTCACGCGGCTGCAGAGCTGATGCTGGCTTGGCAGGAGGGGCTGTGTGCCTCAGGGTGGCCTCTCCCTGGTTGCACGAGTGCCTTGAAGCTGGCCACCTTTCCCCAGAGTGAGCAATTCAAGAGAAAGAGAGGCAGACAGAACAATGTCTTTTACGACCTAGCTTTGGGAGTCACACATTGTCACTTCCGCTACATTCTATTGACTAGGAAAAACATCACTAAGGACATCCCACATTCAACGGAATGAGGCTCCTTCTTTTGAAGGGAGGAGTACCGAAGATTCCGTGGGCAGATTTAAAAATACCCCAGTTGTCATGTATGGGAGACTGGGTACCTACTTCTGGTACATAGGAGCTGCTTACTAAATGTCTGGTGAACTGGACAGACAGCCCATCTTTCCCTAATGCCACTCTGAAGCGGAGATGGAACAGGAGGCAGCGGTGGCTGGCCTGGGGCAGCACTGTCTGTGGGCATCTCTAGCTGTCCGATGCTCTCTTGGCTGCCGGCCTATCTGGGACATAACAGAGCAGCCTTTCGTGGCCTGGGTCTCTGACCAGCAGTGTCCTTCCTGCCCTGTGCAACCCTCTGGCTCCCAGTCTCCTGTGTGTGCCTCTCACATGACTCCTGTTGACTCTAAAAGGCCTAGACAGGCAGCCACTTCCACATGGGGTTTGCTTCCAGGCCTGGATTCCTTCTAGAGGGAGACTGTTATTCCACTGTGACATGGTAGGGACGGATCAAGGGGGTGGGAACGACCTTCCTCCAAGGCTACTACAGTATGGATATTAATCAGACCAGCTCCTTTCCTCATAGCCTTTATATGTACATTTCAGTCTCTAAGACTTTGCTTGTGCAGTTCCCCCACCGAGAATGCCCTTCCTTGTCCTCTCTGCCCTGCTAGATCCTGCTCCCTGGGAGGCAGTGTGGCACAGTGGAGAGAACACAGGCCTTAGAATCTAAAGGCAGGAAGGAACCCAAGGCTCTGCTTCACCATACAGTACTTGAGCACCTTGGACAAGTCAGCCCATCGCCTTTCTGAGCCTCGATTTTTCCCGTTTGTAAAATGGGGCCATTATACCACCTTAGGGTATAATAAGTCGTTTCTAGGCTTAAACGAGAAAACAGAAGGAAGAGAAAACAGCATAAAGCACTATAGGTAAGGAATCTTTATTTTTCCTTTTCATCCTCTTGAACCCAGCTCAGTCCTAACTCTCCCAGGAGAACCTCGTCACATTTATGAATCTTTCTAGCAATCACGTTTCAACCACACAGACATGCATTTGATCTGACACCCTCAAATTTTTCTTTTCATTTGTGTTAGGCCAGTTTCTGACATGGAGTGTTGAGTCCAGCAGGACTTGCCTGTGTCTCTACCACAGCACACAGCGCAGTGCTGGGTCCACATGGGTGCCTGGAGCATCCGCGCCCACAGACCACACAGGGGCATGCTGGTCTGGGGGGCTCCGTTTTCTGTTCTGCTGTCTGTCATCCTCTTGATCCCCGTTTGGTGGAGATTCTGTGCAGCCGGTCTCCAGCTTCCATTTAGTTTCTAATGGCCCACACTTGTTATTCTCATCAAAGAACTGCCTTTGGGAACTGCTTGGTCCACACTTGCAGTGGACCAAATGCCTGGGAGTTTACACCCTCTCTGGCTCCCGGCAGTCCTTAGTCAATGACTGACCTGTGCAGAAGAAGTCTGAAAGCCCAGCTGCCTTGCCTTAGAAATGCAGAGGTATAATTTATGCTCCAGAGCTCCCGCTGGGATGTGGCCTGAAGTTGCACCTTGCCTCGCCTTCCTCGTCCTGCCTCCCCGACTCCTTTCCAGCTTCCTAAAAACATCCTTTGCGCACGAATCCTCAGCTCCGGATTTACTTCTAAGGAACCTGCCTAAGAGATCCCCATCCAGGCTCCCGTAAGAATGAGCAAGGTGGCACTGATGAGCCATGTGGGCCGAGATCTGCAGAAAGGAAAGGGAGGGAAGAAAACCACGTCTCTTTTCCTCCTTTGGTTGCTTCCTGATCACCACCAACGCCACAACTGGGGAGAAAAAAGAAGTGATTCATTTTCAGTTTACATTTTCTTTAACATAACAAACTCCCGCCTTTGGAGGCTTAATTGGATCTATTCTTGGATGTGACAAAAAGTTAGTGGGAGATGAAAGGGGCACATCAAGGAAGAAAAAACATTCCAAGTGAATAATTTAAGATCACATCCATAATTAATGGCATTTGGCATGTTTCCCCTGGAAGCCTAATCATAGCGTGGAATGTGCTAATTAGAGCAGTTTGGTGCAAATCAGTCATTGCAGGTGTGGAAAAGCTGCCTCTGTTCTTTTCAGCACTGGTGGCAGCTGTGACACTGGATCCTCAGGTGGGGCGGGGCTTGAGTAAATGATGGAGCTCCGTTTTGAAACGTCTAATGCTGTGAAATGAGTTTCTCTTCTTGTTGAGGAGGGGGACGTGTATGTGGTACGTGGTGTTTGATGGTGGGACACGGCAAGTTGGAGCTGGAGAGACATTTGAGGTTAGTTCTTTCCCTCTCTTATCTTTGGGGAAGACAAGAGAATGAAACAGGGTCAGAGTTGGAAGGAGGGAAGTGAGGAGAGGAAGTAACTCCCCCAGCCCCTGCACCTACCCAACACCCAGTGGGATAGGGGAGATGACCTGTTGCAGGGCCAGGTGCACCTCGGAAAAGGTAAGGCACCAGGGCATATTTGGTTTACTCTTTCGTGTCCACGCTCCACCCCAGGAGGCTGAAACCACGCACTCAGCCCTGCCTGATGTCTGACTTCTGGTCAGATTTAGCACATGGGAGCCCCTATTAGAGATTGGAGGGAAGGAGGGAAGAGATAGAGAGCTCAGGTGACTTACTTCCCATCTCCTGCCTCCTCCTTGCTGGGATCTGCCTGGCCCCTAGAGCTGAGATTCCACTTGTTGTAGATCAGCCTTCTACTCACAGCCTTCTCGTTGTCCCAGGGTCTCGCTGACCTGGGCTTCAGGGCCTGGGGCATCACATCCCCACCCTTCCCAGCCTGGTCTACAAGTGCTGTCCCTTGTGCTTCCCGCTCTACCTGCACCTTGGTAAACACCCCTTTAATAAATTCTCCTCAAATGATCCTTAATTTGAGGGTGACATTTCTTAACAGCTGTGTCAAGACCCTGAAAAAGAACTAGTTCACAAGAGTGACCTTCTTTTTAAATGGAGCTCTTTCCCTTAGAAACCAGTGTTTTGGCCAGTATTCTTCGGCAGTCTTTATAAAATGCATCCGTTATTTCCCTGCCGTCTGAAAGAGAAGTAACTACACGTGATTGAAAAGCTACCCTTGCTAGTTCCTTACGAACATCAACTGTTGTCCCACGGTGGGCACTGCAGACTTTGGTGACTGTTATGGTCTGAATAGTGGCCCCCCAGATTCATATGTTGAAGCCCTAACCCCCTAATATGACTGTATTTGGATATAGAACCTTTAAGGGGGTAATTAAGATTAATGATATCATAAGAGTGGGGACTGGTTTTCTTAAAAGCATACGAAAAGACACCAGAGCTTTCTCTCTCCTCCTGTGCCCACAGAGAAAAGGCCACGTGAAGACACAGTGTGGAGACAGCAGTCCGCAAGCCAAGAAGAGAATCCTCACCAGAAGCCAACCATGCTGGCTCCCTGATCTTGGACTTCTAGCTTCCAAAATTATGAGAAAATAAATGTCTGCTTAAGCCACGCAGTCTATGGTATTTTGTTTTGGCAGTCTTGAGGCAGGAGATAGATGGGCCCCAGGTTAGACATTTACAACTGGCCTCCCATTTACATTTCATGGGGTAGGAAAAAAGTGGGCTTTGGGCTGGGCACTAGCCTCCTGCTTGCATTTCCTGAGACAGGAGATAGATGGGCTTCAGGTTAGACATTTAAAATCAGCCTCCTGGGACTTCCCTGGTGGTGCAGTGGTTAAGAATCCGCCTGCCAATGCAGGAGACACGGGCTCGAGCCCTGGTCCGGGAAGATCCCACATGCCACGGAGCGACTAAGGCCATTTGCCAAAACTACTGAGTCTGCACTCTAGAGCCCAAGAGCCACAACTACTGAGCCCACACGCCACAACTACTGAAGCCCGCGCACCTGGAACCTGTGCTCCGCAACAAGAGAAGCCACCGCAATGAGAAGCCCGCGCACTGCAACAAGAAGCCCGTGCACTGCAACGAAGAGTAGACCCCGCTCGCTGCAACTAGAGAAAGCTCGCGCACAGCAACGAACACCGAACTCAGCCAAAAATAAATAAATAAAAATAAAATAAAATAAAATAAAATCAGCCTCCTGTTTACTCTCCAAAATGGAAGAAACTACAGAGACAGGGTAAATAGCCAGGCTTTGTCTCTTGTGGATGCCTTAAGATAACAGTCATGGCAAGAACAAAGAGGGGCAAAACCTTGTTTGACTAAAGGATCAAGGGATCTCTGCTTCCCCCTCCTTGGGGCAAGGGAGACACCACACATGTGCAGAAAGTCTCCTTGGGGGTCAAAAGTCAGAGGGCAATGCTAGGTCACAGTGAGTCTTGCTTCTCCCAGATGCCTTCACGTCAAGATCCACCTCGGCTGAGAGGCGCGTGTGCATCTAAAGGGAGGGTCCTGAGATCAATTAGCCAGGGGGACAAAACAAGATGATTGGCCAGAAGGAAGACAAAGACCTGGAACACTGTCCCTCTATAAAGGATTTAAACTTCCCAAAGGCACGACTCTTTCTCTCTGAGTTCGCCCATGCGTCTCTCCACATGTACTCTGCTTTTCCAATAAACTTTTTACATTTCTATTTACCTTCTACCTCCTCTCCTGAATTCTTTCCTGACAAGGTGGGCAAGAACTGGGGGTTTAGGGTGTAGCCTCTGGCCTCTGTGGTCTAGCAGTTAGGACTCCCGGTCCGGGAACTAAGATCTTGCTTCCAGCTGCTGCAAGCTGCTGTGTGCTTCCGAAATCAGTCTGATCACAGACTAACACGGAGACTTCAGAATATAGGACAGTTTGCCCTTGCCCCAAGTGGTTCCAAATTGCATGCTCACCCCACTCTGGTTTTATAGTTCCTTTGCCTTATCTCTGAGCTATTACCTCTTGTGGCCAATAACGTCACTACCTTTAGCATAGCCATCCCTTATTCACTTAAATCTTACCTGTTTCCTAGTACTAAACTGTCACGTGAGACCAGAAAAATAAAGCTCATTAGAATTATGTATAAAGCAAGAGTTAATAGGTTCTGAGTGAGGGTCTGAATTGCTCTTCCTTGAGTAGCGCATGTATTTTAATGCAGAGACTTAATCATGAGGACTTTTTAAGTGCCCGGAGGCCATTTCTTTCTTACTCTGGAATCCTTGTTATATTCTTGTACAGCTGAGGTTGCCAAATCAGTGGCCTAAGGAAAAACGTGTTATCACAGTAACTTCTCTCTTTTCTTCTCTGAACTGGTTAGAACACAATGAAACTTCAAATCTTGTACGATCAGGTCTTACCTCACACCTGAGGATCCTTTGGCTTGAAATTATTAGAGACTTGGCTCCTGGCCCCTGCTGCATGCCCCCTGGTAGGAGAGGGGCCTCTGGATTCCTTTAGCCCAGTGGGTTCCTGGAGAATTTGATTAGCTCTCAGGCCTTGCATTAGCCATCCTTTGTCTCGGCCTGGACGGCCCTGCAGCCAGTGGATACGGGGCCGATTTTATGAGGCAACGCCCCTCCACCCTCCTCGGTTTGTAATGCTCACTGGCAGAGACAGCTAATCGATTGTTGCTCCTTGCCAGCCCCCCACATATCGACTCAGGTCTTGGGAAGACTTTATAAAGAGTCATCGGGGGGAATCTTCCGTTCAAATTGAACTGTGGGCCATTAAATCTCTTTAGTAAAAGACTGCGCCTCATATCATATGCCAGTGCACCTTCTGAATTTTTAACCTGCGCAAGAGAACGACCGCCTTTCCTACAGCCCTCTCAGCAGGTCCCGGGTTGTTTTTTTCCCTCCAGCAGATCTGGTTAATTGTTATGGATTTTCCAGCAGGTAAAAGAATTCGGAGTTGGGAAAGAGCAGGCTTTGTTTTCTCTTCTAAAGAAAACCAGTTCAGGTGGCTCAGCCTGGAGACACAGGAAGGAGGGAGGAAAGAAGGAAAAGGAGAGAGGATGGGACCTGGGGGCACTGCCCTCCGGGGCATCGCAGACAAAACTGGCTATTGACCAGATGTCACGTGTGTGCCCCCCACACATGCAGCTCAACACACACAAGCAGACCCACATGCGCACGCACACACACACGTCCACACCAAAGGCACAGATATGTACACAGATACACGCGTAACACATATGTTCATGTGCACACACGTAACACATGTTCATGTGCACACATGCACACACACGATGTGCACACAAACACACTCGTGCGTGTGCAGATGCCCAAACATACACACATGAATGTACACACACCGGCTTCATCATTGTTAACATGTGACATTAGGTGAGTTATGTAACTTCTCCCAACCTTGATGTTCTCATCTATAAACCCAGAGGTAATCTGGGTCACCGTGCAGGATAAATTAGTCCATAGGTGAGAACCCTCAGGCATGTAATAGGTATTAAATGTCTGGCCCTGCTGCCTGCAATCCTTGGTGAGGTCTGCCATGGAATCAGAGATGGGAGGAACTTTTAAAACTCTCATTTTATCCAGGAGGACACAGAGGCCCCCATAGAAGACATACTTTGTCCAAGGTTACCCAGCGAGTTAGTAACAGGTGGGACTCAACTCCTGGTCTGCTGCTTTCTAGTACTGTTTTCTATTACGCTGCCTCCAACAAGGAGAAGCAAGAGGCCTGGCCAGCCACATGCTCAACCCCAACAAGATCACTTGTTTTCATTAACAGCTCACATTTGTGTAGCATTTTACTCTTTTCAAAGAGCCGAGGCTAATTAGAAATTGCAGTCCTCAGAGAGGCTGCCCTGGGCTTCCTGCGGGCGCCCTTGCCCAGGGTGAAGGAAAGCGGGGCTAGAGAATAGGTCTCATTTAATACGAAGACGTCACTCCCAGGTCTGACCTCCCGGGCCTGTGTGTGTGCCTTGAGAGCGCAGGGTCACCTGGGAACGGCCTCAGGCTCCCCTGCCCAGCAACACCATTGACGTCAGCAAGGGCAGCAGTGCATTATGGGTGCAGGTGCAGGCCAGGCTGGGAACCAGAGCCCAGACTCACAACACAACATGTGGTCAGGAGTGGAGGGGGAGCCAAAGTCAGGAACACCGGGGTTGGAGTTAGGACAAGAATTTCATTTAGTAAATATTGCCAAGCACTCTGCCCTGTCTGGGAATGGTTAATAACACACACAAGGTGTGTGAGGCTGGAAACGCCCCTGGCCTTGCGGGGCTCACGGTTTAGTAACATTTGAGCACTCACCACATGCCAGGTACTATGGTCAGGCTCTCCATGTCATCACTCATCCAATCTTCAGAACAACTCTAGGAGGTAGGGTCTGTCATTATGCCCATTTTACACATGAGGAAATGGAGGCGAAGAGAGCGTAAGTCTCTGACCCGAGGTCTGAGTAATAGAAATAGGATCTGAATCCACACACCAATGATGCCACTGTTCATCTGGGCTCCGCTACAGAGGCCTGAGTAAGGACTTGTGTGCTGGAAAACTCAGGAAGAGGGGAAGGGAAGTGGGGCAGGCAAGGGAAGGAAGCCAGTCCAGTGTGCACTGATGGTCAGATCACCAGCTGATCCTGCTTCATCTTGCTAGGAGCTCTAGAAGCCAGTGCAGAACCTGCACCTTGGACTTCCGTGCCCATGGAGGGGAGGGAGCTGGGGCATTTATACACCTGCTCCCATCAGTCACGGGCTGAGCTACTCCCGGCTTGTTTATTCCCCAGCTCTTCTAGCCCCCCATGAAGGGGCACAAAAGGCTTCCAAGGCCAAGGGACGCTCTCAGTCAAAAACTTAAAAGCATCTGGAAGTGGGCTGTCGTGTACCAGAGGGGATATGGGAGCGGGGGCACTGACAGTTCAGTGTGGCCACCCCAACATTCTAGATGGCAGAAGAGGATGGGGATCCTCGCGTCCAGCTCAGATATTGAAGCAGGTAGACCCAGAGGGGTGAGCGATTAAAGATCTGCAATACCTGATGCGTTGGGTGACGTCCCCCCTCCCCTCGTTCCAGCTTACAGATCAGCCCCTGCGGCCTCAGTCCACGGACTTCCCCACGTTCTAGCACAGAACCTTCCTGTCAGGCCTGAACACGGGGAACGTAAGTTCAAGGATAAGACAAAGACCTCACCTGATCCAACAGCTTCACCTGTCCTACTCCTGCCCCCACCCTTGACCTTGAGAGGCACAACACCTGTGTCATGTACCTGTCCCTAATTCTCCCACCCTGGCAGGGGAGCTCCCGCAAGGCAAGGCATGTAGGCAGGAGAAGGAAGGAACTGGATGTCCCACTGCAGAGGGCCACTTGCCCCCAACGTCGTGAGCCCTGATGCACTGGAAGCAGCAGCCCGGCTTGGGAGAGGAGAGCGGCAGCGATGAATATATACACCCTTGTCCGCTGTGAATTGGTGTAACTGGGCTGTTCTGTTGGCTGAGTATTGGAGAATGCCAGTGGAATGTGGAGAAAAGTCAATAGACATATGTAAAAAGAAATCATTGCATTTCAAATGATTTCCCCTTGCAGGCCTTGGGAAACTGTTGCTACTAAGGAAAGAAGTGGGCCTCTGCTGAGCTGGGAAAGGCTCGTGGGCTTGGGCGGCTGCGCGATCCTGCAGACCAGACTGTCCTTCCTCATCTGCTCAGCAGTGATCTGTCAGGCACCATCCAGGGTGACCTTGGTGCTGGGATGTGGACGAGGAGCCAGCATGTTCACAGTAACTCCCTGCCCAGGGAAGGGTCAGAGTTATTCTTGATCTGCTGGAGTTTACATGTGTATTTTTTTATTCCGAGCACCCAGGGAAGCACTGAAATCCAAAAGTCTGTGGCCTCATGGAGATAACAGTTTCCTTACCTGTAGGTTGGGGATGATAATGACCCCCGGGACTGTTATGAGGAATAGAGTCTATGAAGTATCTAAAATGCAGCACATGCCTGGCGCTGGGCGTTACGGTAACCATCACCGAGCTGCTCATTGTCTGTCTCCCACCTGGAAAGTGGGCTGCATGAGGGAAGAGAGGAGCTGTTGACTTCCTGTCCATCCGGGCCGTAGGGCTTGGCAAACTGTGGTTTTCGGTAAGCAGTGAATGAATGAATGAGTGAGTGAGTGAGTGGAGCTGTGACAACTCCTGATACACAGTAACCTCGAGCTTTATTGTTTAAGATTTTAACCCCAGGTTAGGTAAATTCCCCTGTACTTTTCTCTCAAACACCCATCCCAATCCTATTTACTGATTATTTTCTATCATCATTTGCTTACTGGCTCTTCTATTAGAATCAAAGTCCATGAGGGTGGGGTTGTGTCTTCCTCTTCACTGTGTATCCCTAGGGCTGAGCATCCTTCCAAAACTGGTGCTCAATGATGGATGGAAGGGAGGAGTGGAAGAGGGAGGGATGGATGAAGGGAGGAAGGGAGGGAGAGAGAGAGACAACGAGTATGAAAAGTGGAAGCTGTAGGCGCTGAGCACCAGAGGCTTTGGCTGCCCTTGTGATGGGAAGGCAGGGTCCTCGGCTGGGACCAGGGGTGGGGTAGAACTGCAAGAATGAGCCTGTGCTCAGGAATGAGGCTGCCCTGCTTGGACTCTGTGAAGCTCCCCCTTGCTCCAGCCCCCAGCTTTGCATGCTGTTCCCTCCGCAGCCTCTGTGTTTTCCCAGGGAAGAGAGTTGTGATTCGGTGCCTGTTAATGCCTGTTAATGATGCCTGTTAATGAACCTGGCCCGTGGAGGGATTTCATTTCCTCCCTGCAGAGGTCACTCTCTTCCCCCCACCAGGTGGGGGGGTGCACAAAACAGAGGGGGATCAGGCAGCTTCTCGGGGGAGCCCCACTTCCCAGCTCCCTAGGACCTGTGGCAGCTTTGCACATCCCTGGCTATGCTTGGAAAAGGCACCGAATGTCCCCTTTTGTCTCTTGGTAAAAAGCTGTGTTTTCCACTTTGTAATTAGTATGGCTCTGCTCGTAACACCATGTTCCTTTAATCACCAAAGGGTAAGCTTGCGGTTAGCATAATGCAAGCTGTTCCTCCTCAAACACACAGGCAGGAGGAGGACAGAGAGAGAGAAGGGATGAGCAGTGGACCCACAGGCAGCATTCTTGCCTGGGAGAGAACAGCCATCTTCTGGAGCAGAAAGCGGACTGGAGCATTGCCGGGGGCAGGGTGGGGACAGATACCGAGGAGCCAGAGGAAGGGAGAGGGAAGCTCTCGGCCCTGCCCTCAGGAGCCCCAGTCTGAGGGGGAGACAGGTCCCTTGACCTCAGGGGATCCCCAGACTAACGGCAGAAGGAAGGGAAGTAAACTCCATTAAGCCCCTACTGTGCACAGCTAGATGCACCCACCGCCTCACTTTACCCCGTGGTGTAAGCAGAGCTACGTGTCACACACCAAGGGGCATCACTTGTGTGGAACACAAGGAGGGTGGTGCCCTGAAGGTGTCTCTGGGTAGAAGCATGCCTCCCGCCAACTTACAGACAAGAGGATGGGAGACAGAGGCTAAGCCCAAGGACTCACAGCTGAAAGCTCGGAACCAGGATTTGAACTTGGTCTCTGAATTCAGGTCAAGTGCCGCTTGGGCAGTTCCCGGTGTGTGAAGGAAAGCGGGACAGAGAGAGGGCAAGGCCTCCCTGCACATCCCGTGTCTCGGCTGACTTGCCCCGAGACAAAGGCTCACAGGCCTGTGGGCAGTTTCCTGCAAGTGGTCCCTGCAAGTGGGATGCAGTGAGAAGGGGAGATGGCACGGAGAAGGGTCAAAGCAAAGCCAAGTTTGTATTGTCGGATTGGCCACCTGTGTAGGCAACTGGGTCTGGACCCCACGGGTCATCTCAGGAGTCTTGGGGCACATGTCTCAGAGCTGTACACCAGGAGATGAGTGGGAGGAAAAAAATTCTCAGTGGCCGCCACCCCCTCTTGACCAAGGGTGGCCAGTGCTTCCTGGTTGCAGTTACCTGAGCACCAAGCAGGTACTCCAAGCAAGTACTCCCGTGATGGGTCTGTTTCTTTTACTTTCACCTTTGTATTCTATTGCTTTTGCTACAAGTTAAGAATGTTGCCTATAGCTTGAAATGTACAGGATAGCCCATTCTCAAGACTCTGACTTTTAAGGGTATAACACTTTCCCATTCATACAGAGATAAAAAGTTGCAGAACAGAGAATAACATTTGTCTTGTTAGAGGTTTATAGGAACATCACCAGGGGACCTACAGGGACAGCTGCAAGAACAAAGGATTCTGACACCGAGAAGTTTGCAGCAAACAATCACACCCCCTCCCCTTTTAGTATAAAAGAAGGCTGAATTCTAACTGGGGTAGGATGGTTCTTTGGGACGCTAGTCCACCATCTTCCTGGTCTGCTAGAACAATGAAGTCACTGTTCCTTGCCCCAACACCTTGTCTCTCGATTTATTGGCCTGTCGTGCAGCAAGCAGTATGAACTTGGACTCGGTAACGCCGGGAGAGCCATGCTGGGGCCTCAGAGAAGCCCTGGGCAGGAAGCAAGAGATGCAGGTCACCGGCAGAGATGAGGGCTGCAGGGCTGCACCTGCAAGAAGCTGGTCCAAGCCTATCCGAGACCGTGAGCAGTGGCCAGAGAAGGGGCCTTGCCAAGCAGCTGAAAGTGACGAACAGACAGTGTCTGGGAAGCAGAGACTGAGAAGGATTTAGGAAGAAAAAGTCTCGTTGGGAAGTACCACTTGAGAAGGAAAGGAGAGAAAGCAGACTAGACAGGGGAGTCTGCTTTGGGATCTAGAGCCTACAAGGACCCAGTCTTCTAGTCCCTAACAACAGTCTGAGATTCTGTGATGGGGACATATATCACAGTCCTCTTGGCCCCAAACACATGCAGTGGTAGAAGTTCCTAGCTCAGAATTCTGCCATCCTTGGCCAGGAAGGATTCTGATTTGTGGTGGAGGCTGCTAGATGTCCTCAATCTCTCTTTCTTCCATCTTCCTTAGTGATAGCATCCCTAATTTTTTGCTGGGCACATAGACGCCTGGAATAAAGTTTATATTCTCAACTGTCCTGCAAGTAGGTGTGGCCATTTGACTGAATTCTAGCCAATAGGACATAAGCTAAATCAGCATAGACAGCTCTTTGGAAGTGTTCTTAAAAGGATAAGTGCCCTTCTCTTCCTCATTTCCTTTACTTTGCTGGCTGGAATGTGGCTGAGATGGCTGGAGCTCCAGCAGCCATAATGGATCACACAATGAAAGCTGTGTGTGGAGGGTGAGGGGACAAGAGGATGGGTCTTAGATGCATATAGAGCTGCTGTACCAGCCCTGGGCTACCTACTTCTGTAATTGATTAATGTTAGACAGAAATGAATGTCTGTCTTGCTTAAGTGACTGTTTGGGGTTTTCTGTAATTATTTGTATATGTTTCTATCTCCCTAGAGTGGGGACTCAGGGAAAGCAACGACCTGACAAAACTTATTTCTTTTTGTGGCTCTTGCCCCTAGCATGGAGGCTGTCATAGTGTTTGTTGAATGACACACTTTCACTCCCACCTGCCTCCTGGAAAGGGGACCTAACAGCCTCCCTCTGGTCTCATATCGAGAGGGCAGAATGGAATCCTAAGCTGGAGGCCCAGGGTCCAAGCACTCAGTTTGGGTCACACCCCGCACCACTCAGTTCTACTATTCAAGAGGCCTAGGGGCAAGAGACAGAAACCATGACCCTAGGTGGGGAGCCCCTCCAGGGGCACATGGCCCGCTGAGCAGTAGCCTCCTGCAACAGGCTGAGGGAGAGGTGCCCGGAAGGGCTGGTAGCTCTTGAAACTGCCCCGCTGTCTCCTGCCTCGTGGACTTTGCACCTGCAGGTCCCTCTGTCGGGCATGCTTTTTCCTTCCCCCAGCCTCCCCCATTTCGCTTGCCTGGATTACTTCTCCCAGATTTCAACAAAACTACCCCTGCCTGGAAACTTCTTGAAGCCTCACCCCCGGTGAGCGCTCCCTCGGCTGTGCTCACCCCATCTTAGAAGTACTTTCCGTACTGGATTGTGCCCTCCGTGAGGTCAGGGACTGCATCCCCTTTCTTGTGGAACCTGGTGCAGGTGGGCCCTCAGGGAGGGCTCTTTGCGCTGCCTCTGAGCCTCCCACAGGAGAAGAGCTTAGAAGTCAGGTGGCTTGGAGAGGATCGGACAGCTCAGTGCCGGCCACGAGTCCCAGCCCTGTGCTGCCAGCCCTCCCGCCAGCCCTTCAGCCATCTTCTTCCCTCCCTCCCCTCTCCCCCACCCGCCTCTGCAATGCCCTGGCAGGACTGAGTGTTTTCTGCTCTTGGTAACCTGTGACCAAAGCCACTTGCAGCTAATTAGCACTGGCTGTGTGCTTGGCCCCTGCCCCTGGCTGGCGCACACCACCCCAGCTCATTCCCACTTAATGGGCTCAGCACCCGCCTGGCAACACCCCGTCTCTTCCCCTTCACATGATTGAGCTTCTAGCCTGAGGATTTTTTCTGTTTTCTTTCTGGTTTGCTTCACTTCATAATTAACACTTTCTTCTGGCTGTTCTCTTCCCTCCTCCACTCACTGTGTGTGTGATGCTGGCTTGGGTCCCCTAAAGACAGGCTGAGGCAGTCGTGGGCCCTGCCCCTGGGGAACCTTTAGTTGGGGCTGACGCGATGATGTGGAGGGACAAGGATGGGGCACAGGGATGCACAGAGGGAGGGACCCCCGAGAACGTGTGGTCCAAGGTCTACCCACTGTGCAGAGGGGAAGACTGAGGCCCAGAGAGGGTGAGCAAGCAGACCAAGCTGACTCAGTGATCTAAAATGTCTTGGCCCGGGTCCCCCTAACCCCCAAAGCGTGAAACAAGGTCTATGGATATGGGAAGAAACAGAAGTAGGGAGCTCGGAAGAATGCAATAGGAAGGAGAATAAGCCAATTTGAGTGCTTTACCATCACACTGGGGGCCTCTAAGTGCTTCTAAAATGTCTCCTCAAGGTGGGGGTGGGGTGGGGCGGGAGGGCACTATTTATCCTTCAGCTTCGGGCCAGCACTGGGCAGCGGCAGCCTCATGCCACGGCGGTGTCGACATCCTTGCACTTTTCAAGGGTGTTCGTATGTCTGCGTGCTGGGCAGGCTCTAGGTAGCTATTGCCAAGGTGTGGGGAGGGGTGCTGTGCATAGCTGATTCCCACAACAACGGCCGTGATGAAAAGTTGGGCTGAAGGTTGGCGCACGTTGGAGCTGACATATGGTGGAGCTGTGCAAGGACAAGAGAGCATGGCCAACTGCCTCAGTCAAGAATGTGCTGGGCAGCAATGATCAGAAAACCCAACTTCAGTGTCCAAAAAAGAGAAAACTTCATTTTTCTCCCATAATAAGAATAGGTAGGTAGCTACCGGTACAAGTTCAAGGACGTCAGCCCTGAAGCCTGAGATTTTCTTAGTCTTTCTGTTCTAAGCCCAGGATGGTTGCTGAAGTTCCAGCAATCACATTTGCATTTTCAGCAGGAGAAAGTGGAAGTATGGTGGAGGGGAGAGAGGCAGTATCTGTATTAGGTCAGCAAGAGCTGTCCCCATGATCCCTTCAGCACATGTTGATTGGCTAGTAGGGTTGTCACTCAGTACCTTCATGTGGAAGGGAAGGGGGTTGGAATGAGGGCTGGGGCAGCCAACCAGCCATCTGCCATCCAGACATGGCCCCATTTTCCTTTTCTTTGTGCAGCTGCTGTCCCGTTCCCCTGTCCCCACTACACACTTCGTTTGTGGCTTCTAACTCATGGCTGGCCCTGGTCTTTGGGACAATTTAGGCATATGTTGGATTCTTTTCACTGAGACCAGACAGATGAGAACAGATGGAAAATAACCATGAGTTGCTCCATTTTGTCTTCCTCCACTTTTATCTCCTTTTGAAAGAAGGAGAAGCCCCTGGGGGAGACGAAGCGAGCGTCATCTGATTCCATCACGGACTGAGCACTGGCCGTCATGAGAAGGGTGCGTTTGGATGTGGCTGTTCCCCTCTCCTGGCCAGTGGGTGATTTCACCCAGTGGTGAGCCTAGAGGAGGGTGCTGAGGGGAGAAATGAGATCTGGGCCCCCGCAGCTGTCCCTGTGTGTGCTCGGGACACGGGGATGCTGGGCAGTGTGGGGTCCCTGCCGTCTGCACACCTGACCCACGCACCATCCACCCGAGGGCTTTGGTTAAGTTCAAAGTCCTGAGCAGTTATTCAGGCTCCTCCGAACTCCTGATGGGCAGGGGCACTCATGTCCCAGCCACTCTAGACAGCTTAGCAGGAAAGCCTTTGTCTGGTCTCCCCAAAAAGCCAACCCTGAGATAAGAATTCGAGTGAAAATAAGGGAGCTGAGAGTAAGACAAGGAATGGAAGGAGCCCATGGACAAGGATATCATCCTAGGTCCCACTGTGGGCAACAGAGTCCTCTGGAGACCCTGTGGAATGGAGCTCAGAGTTACCTACCCGAGGGATAGGGAGCTGGGGTACGTATACACCAACTCCCTCGGTTACTGGTGAGGGCTGCTCCCAGGGCCTGTTAACTCCTAGCATTCCGGCTGTCAATGTGAGCTGCCAGAGAAAGCCCGCTGGTGAAGAAACGCAGGCGGTGCCGACTGGGAGCTAATCTGCGAGTGGCTAAAATGGTCGAGGCCGGGGCCAGCGGCTGGAGCACCAACAGTGGCTCCTGCACACAGGCGGCTGTCCCAGCTGGGCACGTCTCAGCGGGCACTACCAGCATTTTGGTGGAACGATTTTTCTCGGGTGGAACAATCGCTCCTTGCAGGATGCTGGCATCCCTGGCCCATCACACTTCCTCGTCACTGTGACAACCAAAAAGGGCGCCCCCCCCCCACATTTCTAAATATTCTCCCTCAGTTAAGAACCGTTAAGAATGGTTAAGAACCGTGGATCCAGTCCCACCCCTTTGTTTTCCAGATGAAGGCAAGTGACTTGCCCAGCGACACACAGCTAGTTCTGAGAGGCGGAGTCAGACCTGGAGGGCAGGTTTCCTGAGTCATTAACTTGCTTATTCCCCCAAATATTGGGACGGGTCAGCACACTCACTCATTCATGCATTAATCAAAAAGTAATGAAATGTTCTCTCTGAGCTCTGGGCCCAGTGTCCCCTCACTAGCCTGGCACCCTCCTGCTGGGACCCACACCCCTCCTGCTTATTCCAGCCTCCCTGGAGGGGGCCGTGCGCCCTGTGGCTGACGGGCTCTGTGTGAGGGGAGGGCCGGTGGCTACAAGATGGACTGACATGGGCTGTCGCTGGATGGGAACCTCACTCTTGAACAAGGCTTCCCCGATGCCCTTTCCTGCTGCTGACAAGGGCCCCACAGCTGCAGTGATGGTCACAAGGCCCTTAAGTAGGGAACAGAATGCTTTGGGGATGCTGCCCGGCGGCCCTCTCGTCCCTGTCCCCAAACCATCCATCTGCCGTCTGCCCGCGGCACCTGCAGCCAGGCTCCTGGCCACTCTCCCCACTCCAGGCCCCTGGCTCCTCTGTGATTGGCGGCCCTGCTCAGCCTGGCACAGACTCCTGGCGCCAGGTGCCCCGTGAGCGCAGCGACAGCCTTGGAAATGATGGCGCGTCCCTGGCTGCTGCACCGAGGGGCCCGGTTACCCTCCCTCCCTGCCTCCAGCCAGGATCCGCCTGGCCTGGCTCCCTCTGCTCTGCTAATGGCCGGGACCAGATGGCGAATTATCAGGCTGATTTACACCCACAGCTAAGTTGGCGGAGGATGGGCCATGCCCCGACAGAGGGGCCTGCCGGGTAGCGACGGGGGACAGAGTGGGGAGAGACAGGACGTGCCCCAAGGAGAGGAAGTGGGACAGAGAGTGAAGGAGAAGCACGGGGCCATGAGAGGAGAGAGAGGAGTGGGAGAACAGAGTCTGGGAGACGCGAGGGAGGGAGCAGCACAGCCGATGTTTATGGGGTACTTACCATATGCCAGGCCTGCATTTTCTCGTGGGCTTTGGTTTAGAGCCGGGCTGTCCAATCTGGTAGCCACTAGCCCCAGGTGGCATTTGAAGTTAAAATTGAAATTAATTATAATTAACTATAATTGAAAGTTCAGCTCCTTAGTCACACGAGCCACATGTCAAATGCTCCGTCGTCACACGTGACTGGCGGCTGCCGCATCGCACAGCGTGGACACAGAACGTTTCCACCGTGGCAGAAAGTTCTATCGCACAGGCTGGCACAGGGAAGGCCGCTATCAAACAATAGCTGATACTTTCATGTTGCTGATACACACCTACATCTCCGTCCATCCATCTACGCATCTATCTATCTGTCTACCTACCTATCTACATATCTATCTAACATCTATAGCTAATCTATATCTATATAGATACCAGGCACTGTTCTAAGATCTCTACATGTAATAATTCATTTATATCAACCCTAGATGGTAGGTATTTATCTCAAAGGTCAGCAAATATTTTCTGTAAAGAACCAGATAGTAAATATTTTAGGCTTTAATATTTTAGGCTTTGTGGGCCCTGCAGTCTGTCACACATGGCTCCATTCCACCATCGTAATATGGAAGCAGCAGTATGGGGGTGGCTGTGTTCCAATAAAACTTTATTTATGGTCACTGAAATTTCATATAATTTTCACGAGTCACAAAATATTCTTCTTGTGACTTTTTTCAACCATGTAAAAATGTAAAAGCCTTCTTAACTTGTGGGTCAGCCAAAAACAGGCAGTGGATTGGATTTGGCTCATGGGCCTGATTAGATCACCCCCATTTCACAGATGTGGAAACTGAGGCACAGAGACACCATCTGGGTTGTCTGAGGTCACACAGATAGAAATGGCAGAGCTGAGATTTGCACCCAGGTAGTCGGGCTCCAGAACCTAGGCGCTTAACTTCTTGACACATTCATGAACAATGTCATTTCAAGTAGTGATGATTGCTGGGGAAAACTATAAGTGTGACATGGTAGCAACCGGGTGTGGGTGTGTGGTTGGGGTGGTTACCTGGATGAAAGGAAGACTTTGAGAAGATGCCTTTTGATTCAAGACAGGGATGAGCGGAAGGATCCAGCCACAGGATGAGCCAGGAGAGAATCCTAGGTGTGGAAGGGACAAATGCTATGCCCGACAGCAGGACCGCAGGCCAGTGTGGCTGAAACACAGAGGCACAAAGGCATAGAGGATGAGAGCAGAGATGGACGTGACCACAAGTTTCATGAACTATGACAAGGAGGCAGTTATCGTAAATGTGATGGGTCCTTCGGCATTTTAGCGGAAGAATGATTGACACGATTCACATATAAAACCAAAGAGAACCCTGGGTGCATAAAAGAGGTGGGCAACTAGTTAGGAGGCTACTGCAGCCACACACACAAGCAATGAGTGGCTTGGGGTGAGGCAGGAGCTGGGGAGACATAGGTACAAGGATAATTAGGGGTTATGTTTTGTATTGGAACCAATAGAATTTACCGTTCACATAGATATGAGAGGAGAGGGAAAAGCCTGGAATTGCCTCCTACTCTGGGGGTTTGAGCGATGGGTGGAAGGTATTGCCATGTAGAGATCGGAAGGACAGGAACAGGTCTGGGGTGGGGAAATCAGGACTTCTGCTTTGGGACATGCTAAGTTAGAGATGCCATTGGACATCCAAGCAGTGATGTCAAATAGGTGGTTCTGTATTGGAGTCCAGAGCCCAGTGGAGAAGCCAGGGTGGGGGATATACATCTGGGACCAAGGAAGATACGGGCGACAAAGAACAGTGGGTCCCAGGACTGCACACAGCCTCTGAGGGGGGCGTCGAGACGGAGGCTCCAGCAGGGGACAGAGCAAAGGAGCAGGAAGCAGAGGGAGAACCACGAGTGTGAGGCCACCGAAGCCAGGAGAAGAGAGAGTTTAAAAGATCTAGGAGCACTTAAGAATATGTCAAAAGATGCAGGATGGTCCAGCAAGATGGGGATAGGTGACAAACCAATGGGATTCAGCCACATAGAGGACAAAGGTGACCTTGAAAAGAGCAGCTTCCATAGCTGGTAGAACTAGAAGTTTCCAAAGCATTACCTCATGGTTAAATGGGGCGCCAGGGCAGGACAGGGTGAAGAAGGCGGCATGGGAGAGTCCCGTGGCCGGCTGAGGGCAGCGGGAGTTAGGTACAGGCCCATCTTGTGATGCTATGACTCCTCGGGGGAGTGGCATTCTGGGAGCTCCAGGAATGAGCTCCAAGTTCCCCGAGTTGCCTGAGATGCGCCTTCCTGGAGCCTCTACTGCCCCATCGCACGCTCCCTCCACACCCAGCCCTGCCCAAGGTCGTGTGGCTGGGCCACCAGGCACTAGGGCATGGCTGGTACATGCTGTTCTACAACAGACCTGGTTTGTTTTCCCCACTCACTGGCGCCACCTCCAGGTAAACTTTCTCGCCTCCTAAAGGGTGGGGAGTGGGGTCCCGTCTTCTTCTAACTGTCTGCCTGATGTCCCAGGCTGAGGGCTGCCCTCCAGCCATGGGGTGCACTCCGTGCCCAGAGGCCAGGTCACAGTGGAGCCTGTGCAAGGCTGAAGATCACTGCAACCACCAGGGGGAGGGTGTAAGAGTCAAGCCTTCTGTTTCCTGCAGGAGCCACTGACCACCTCACAAGGTCCAGGGCAGGAGGTCACCAACGACTTCCCCTCCTTCCGAACACTTGAAAGCAGAATGCCTAGAGCAGGGATGGGCAAACTTGGTCTGCGAAGGGCCACACAGTAAATATCGTAGGTCTTGGGGATCCTATGATCTCTGTCACAACTACTGGACTCTTTCTTTTTGGCTTGAAAGCAGCCACAGACATGATATAAAACTTTATTTACCGAATCAGGCAGTGGGCTGCAGTTCTGCTGACCGGTTAGGGAACTGGGGCGGGAAGGAGTCTCAGGGGGAGAGGGGTGGGCGCTGGGCTCCAGCAGAGAGGATGAGAAGGCCTGGGAAGGACCTCAAACTGGGCACTAGAGGTGAGGAAGGGCCCTCGGAGGGAGGTGACAGGACAGACAGTCTGATGCCTACTCCTGACTTAACTACTTTTTGGCAGGAGGCAGAGGCTCTAACCGGCAGGTGTTGGAGAGACCAAGAGCAGGCAAGGTGGGCGTGTGCACCTGTGTGGGGGGAGGGGGTCAGCAGGAAGGGCTAGCGGTCCAGGCTGGAGGTGGCTTGACGGGCTGCCCCATCACGCCACCTCCCCCAGGAGCTGCAACAATTGTTTCCTGTGGTTCAAGTCACCGCAGGCTTCCAGCACAGGACAAGCGTAACCATTACCCCTTCCCACTGAAATGGCAGTAAAGACTGTCTAAAGGGAGTGTATCCATCCCCTGCAAGACAGGAGGGAGACATCCATGGACCCTCTGAGGTCTGAGAGGAGAGCAGGGACTGATTGAGTCAGGTCAGGGGCGAACCCAGAGCAGAGAGGCAACCCGCCAAACTCACCAGGTCTTAGAAGGACAGCGGGGAGGGAGAGACTTGTTCTTCTCTTGCAGCAGACAAATGAGAGGCCAGAAGAGGAAGAGCAGATCAGAGTCGAGGTGATTAGTTGGGAGACTGTCTGTAGAACAGCTGTGCAGTCAGCTGCCCCCAGGCCCCAGCGTGGAGAGTGGCTGCAGGGGGGATGTTTACCCCGGGCTGGAACCAGAATGGTGCTCTGGGAGAATAATTTCCTAAGACTTCTGGGATGTAGGTGTTAGCCTCACACCGTCACACCTTCCTTCACGTGTCAACATTCCATGCTGTGCACATTCACAGAGGTTACAGGAAGGCCTCTCATTCTGGGGACTTCTGATTCTCATCTTAACATTTTATACCCTTCTGTACTGTTGGATTTTTTTTTTTTTACTACAAGCGTGTATTACATTTAAAAAATTTCTTAAGAAGAGCTAAGATAAAATATTTATACCATATTTAACAAAATACTAATATTTATACTATGTGAAGAGTTTTTATAAATAATCATAAAGGCAGCGCTATAAAAATGGGTAAAGAATATGAATAGGCAATTTACAACAAGCAACAGGCTGGTGCGTCATACAGAGCCCGGACAGGAAACAGAGCTCACGCCCAGATGGTTCAAATGATGGCAGTTACATAAGGGAGCAGCTTATGGGGGGTGAACAGGGTTAAGGGAATAAGCAAAGGATGGCGAGGCCCCCAGAGGCCAGCCAGCGCAAGAGGATGTCACCGCTCACGGGCTAAACGGACTTCAGTCCCACGAGAGGTGAGGCATGCGGAGGGGCTGCCGTGGGGGAGCTGTAGTCTTAGAACAATGCCAACGTCGGAGACATGGGGCTGAACCAGGGAAGAAATACCCCGACCTCTCTCTCCTACCACCCTTCAAACTGCTCACCCAGCATTCCAGAAAAATACTCCATAGGCAAATTCACACATAACATCTTCATTATAGCATTCCTTATAATAGGAAAGACTGGAAATAATGTTAATTAATGTCCATCAATAATAGTGATTATAACGTTGGTAAAGATCACGAGAGCTAATAGTTTTGTCTGTGTGTGTGCGTGTGCACGTATGTGCCAGGATTGATTCTAAGAAATTTGCATGCATTATCTCATTTAATCTCACAATAATCCTGCGTGGCAGGTACTATTATTATCTGCATTCTACAGAGAGTTAACTGAGCATTAGTAGAGGTGAAATTCTGATACAGCCACTTTATGGAACAGTACGGCCACTTAAAAAAGAAGATAGGTCTAAATACATGAATCTGAAGAGAAACACATTAAGGGAAAAAAGGTCATAGAAATGTTTGTATAGTGTAATCTCTTTTATATTTTCAAAATGTCAACTGTGTGTGTGTGTGTGCATGTAGATAAAAGGCCTGGAAGGACGCACTTGACAAATACTGGTGCTCACCAACGGGAAGGGGGACTGCTGGGGATAGAAAGAATTTCATTTTTATCTTACACGTAAGCAGAATGTACTCACATATTTCTTGTGTACAAAAAAATGAAGGAATAAACAAGTGAAAGAAAACAGAAGAACAAGCCTCTGTGTGGAAACTGGGGCTTCAACCCACCAACGTGGCCACTGCCCTTGTCTAGCTGTGTGTTCCTGCTCCTTGCTTCTCTAGGCTCAGTTTCTTTGTCTACGAAGAAGAGTTCTAATGGCTGTACCCTCCCTATAGCTGGCGTGAGGAGTGGGTGGGTAGCCAGTGAGGAGTGTCCCACAGACCCGCCCAGTAAGCGCTATGCTTCCAGCCCCGGGATGGCTGGGGAAGGTGGGTGGGTAGGGGCCCACTTCTGGCCTTAAGGCTCCCTAGTGTCCAGGGGACACTGTCCTCCCTGACCGAACAGAGCTCGAAACCCAGACCTGAGGCCTGACCTGCCCTCATGTAGGCCAGGCACGTCCTCTGTGCTTGGCTTCTCAGTTTGGCAGAAAATGGCCTGAAGAATCATGTCCTGGGAACCAGCAGCCTCATCCCCTGATCAGAAGTTGGAACAGAGGCCAAGGTCATTTAGTAGAAAAGTGAGTTAGAGAACCCCAGGCATATACCTCTGTGACTTTCTAGACCTTAATGGTAATTATTTGCAGAGTGTTGCCAACCCCCCTCTGCAGGTCTATTTTAATAAAGCTCACGTGCTCTGAGCACACTGATGAGGGCTGATAGGGAGCTAAACGCTGCCCGGGAGAAGCAGCTGGTCTGCACCCTCTCCAGCAGCTTATTCAGAGGCGAATCTTTACCTAATGTTGACAGGGATCTGCATTTTACATCTCCAAGGACTGTATTGTAAAACACAAGTGTGTAACTTTAAAGTCTGGAAGGGTAAGTACCAAACTTACCCCAGAAGTTACCTCTGGTGTATGTGTTTTATGGGGGTGGAGTTGGGGGGCAGGGGGGTCCCCTAAGCGGGTGGTCAGGGAAGACATTTGTATTTTACTCCAAATACTGAAGCAGTGCTTGACTCTGTTACTATGAGAATGTTTGCAAATATTTCTTGTGGAAAAAAATTAATAAGAAAAAAAAAGGAGAAATGCACCAAACCAGGTTTCTCTGTGGAATAAACAAGCTCATGGATATGAATATGTAGTTGGCCCTTACGTCGTCTATTTAGACATAAAAGGATGCACTGGACTGTTTATTGAACCCTGATGAGGTGCCAGGTGCTGTTAGACATGCGTTAGCATATTGGGTTGACCAGATGACCCTACCAGGTAAGTATTATTTGCCCCATTTGCAGACAGAGTCAGGGCACAGGTGGAACTACACCCAGAGCCCTCAGCCATGCATTTACGGGTTAGTGAAATCACAGAGCAATGTGAAATGGATTTTCTCCTCCCAGAGAAAAGCAAAGAACCTCACGGAGAAAATTCTTCCCCCCCTACCTGGGAATCCTCGGAGAGAACCTTGCAGCATCTGTTCACATGTTATTGGGGAGCAAAATGCTAGGAAAATTGGAAACCCTGCAATTCCGCCCCGCTGGAACGAGTCTGGGAGGGTAATCAATCCTCCTGACAAGGAGGAAGAGCGAGGGGTCCTGGTCACCCAGGGGAGCAAGCCAGGTCACCCCTTTTCAGTGGACACTCAGGGAAGACTCCAAACAGGGGGTCATGGCAGTTTTGCCACCAGGGACTGTCCTGCAGCTACCGTCCAGGGCGTAACGGGGGGTGGCGGGGGCGGGGGGGGGTCAGAGCAGGTCCCTTTTCCCCAGAAACGGGGCCAGCAGCCAGCAAGCTCACAGCTGCCCTGTCCCAACGCTAAGATGGATTTTATAGGAGCAGCTAGATGGGCATAAACCACACACAGGCAGGTTGTTACTCGCTCCAGATGGGTCGTGCTGAACGCAGGCCTTGGCTTTTAGAACCAGCTCCCTGCCTTCCCCATAGCTAGAGGCAGACGGAAGAGGAAAAGTCGCAGCTGGAACTGCTCTCCTGGTGACTGTGCCACCCCCAGCCCTGGGACCCCGGGGGCCTGTCAGCCCTTCCCTCAGCTTCCCTGGAAGTTCCTTGGGGGCTTTCCTTTTCCCTCCCCCAAGCCCCTGCTCACTAGGTGGCAGATAGCCAAGGACTCCCACCACACCAACGGTCGAGTTTACAACCCAATTACATGGGGTTTCTGTGGCTGAACACCGCTTGCGATTACTCTCAACCTTGACAGGACTCTAGGGGTGGGGGCTTTGGATTCAGGTCTTCTGGATTCATCGTCAAGCGCACGGCCCCTGGACCGGGTTAGAGTCACTCCTCCACCTTGTGGTCATCCTTGGAACTGCACCCCGGGAAGGAAAGCAGATCCCGAGAGCTCTTAGCCCAGCCGATAGGGATACGGAGATGGCTGGGGGGACTTAGGATGATGATTTATTGATGACCACGATGATGACGCTGAGTCAGTGAGTTTGAAATCACTGGCTTCTTGCCACTTTCTGCTCACATCACCTCCTCACAGAGGCTTTCTCTGACTACCTTACTTAAAATAACACCCACCCATCATTCTACCCCTCTACCCGACTTTACTTTTTGTAGCCCTTATCATCACCTGAAACATTATTCGTTTGTTTACTTGTTGATAGTGTAAGCTCCACGAGGGCAGGAACTTTGTCTTGTCCACTGACTTACCCTCCCTCACTAAGAGTGCCTGGCATGCATGCAGTAGGTGCTCAGTAAATGTTTGGGGAATGAAGGAGTTAATAATGACCCCCTTACCCACCCCTGTGCCCAGCAGTCCTCCAAGCCCCTGGCAAGGCCTCATGTCCCTCTCCCGCAGGCCCAGCGATGCCCCTTGTGCTGGGAATAATTACCATGTTGGACCCCTGGGCTCAGCCCCAGCCAGCCTGTGCTGGCCTGGCCCTTCATGCTCAAGCCCCTGCCTCAGTTCTCATCTTTAGTACCTGTGTCCCTCAGTGTCATTCCCTGCGCCTGTGGCTCTGCCTAAGTCACAGCGGCTTCAACTTATTGCCCACGCGTTGAGTGCCTGGCCCCGGGGCTAGGTGTTTCATGTACACTAACCTCTAGTCTTCATAGCAACCTGCAAGGCAGGTGTTGGTTACCCTCATTTTTCAGATGAGAAATGAGTTCAGAGAAATTAAGTGATTTTGCACATGTGATTGCCGCCACCCTGGTGTTTCCTAGAGACCATGCCCCATGACGCTAATGGGTGAAACAAACAAAGAAAAATTCGTATGAACCAGAGTTTCCATGGTGAGAGATTTTAGAAAATGCTAAACACGGCAGGATTGTTTCTACCAGGACTTCTCAGAACCTTTAAAATACCCACGGGCATTGCCACCCTGCAAATGGGGAGGAGCATATGGAAAGCACAGCAGGTTCCCAACGTATTTGACTTTGGAACCCCTTTATCAAAGAGCGCCTCACAGAACGTGGCTTGGAATTCGATGCCTGCAACCTTGAAAGCATCAAGGTCCACCTCAATCGCTCCGGCCAGGGATGCCACGGGGCGGGGGTAGACAAGCGTCCGGCACCTCCAGTATGTATCTTGCTTGATCTAGTGACAACCCTGTGAAGGACGGCTCATGTATCCTCACTTTCTAGATGGGGAAACTGAGGGAAAGTAATTTGCCCTATTTGCCCCACAGATATTTGACGCAGGTGGAGCACGATTCTTCACCACGTTCACCAGGGTTAAGAATAATAATGAGCATCTATGGGGAACGTGGAGGCAGCCCGGGGCCTGCATGAAAGGAGCTGGGGGTAGGGGTGCGGCTGTGCCAGGCCTCTGAGGGTCCCCCCAGCCCTGACAAACTCCTGCAGCCACGGCCCTCCAAGCTCTTTGGGTCCACATTCTCACCCGCTCCTTCAGTTTTCATTAAACACTGTGTATGGAGGCTCGTTAAAGAGAAAACAGTTGTTCTATTTCTGAGTAGCCTCAGGACTCCTGACTATTTTTACTGCTTGAAAAACACTGCAGAGAATTTTGTACTGTTTGAACTTGACATTGCCTCTGAGCCCAGCAAGGCCTCCAGGCCAGGGCTGAGAGACAATTCTCTCCACTCCAGGACACCTTCCTCGCTGCGCCAAGGATCTGCCTCAGGCCCCTCCTCTCCCCCAGGAGCATTCTTCTCATTACTGGAGGTCCTCATTTCTGGAAGTTTGCCTCACTTCCAAGCTCTGAAACACACCATTTGGCCGTTTGGTTCCCTGTTTTGTTCCTAGTGCTTTTTCTGAGAAACAGCCTATTAACAGTATTAGCTTATCCTTAGATAGCACTTGCTGGGCGCCAGGCACCGTTCTAAGCTCTTTACCTATATGAACTCGCTGAAACCTCACAACAAACCTATCAGATAGGTAGTGAAATAGATGGGGAAACTGAGGCAAAGAGGGGTTAATTTCCTTGTCCAAGATCATAAACTACTAATTGGTGAAGCCAGGACTCAAACACAGGCTCTAGATTTTGTGCTCTTAACTACTCTGTTATGCCATCTGCTAATAAACTCCCAGGTTTGGCCCTGCTCTTGTCTACCACCCGCCTCGGGGGTTGTAATTCTGCCACCAAATCCCAGCCCAGTGATGACAGCTGGGTGGGCTGCCCGCCTAGGTCTCCAGCCATCACCTGATCCTGGATTGCCATCACCTGGATTGGCATCACCTGTGGCAGATTGCATTTCCCAAAGACGGTGCAACAGTACCCCCTCATGCCACATGTTCTTCTAGAAACTTCCTACTCCCCTCACTCCTTGAACCAGGGAAGATCTTTGGGACTGCCTCAACCAACGGAGTGTAGCTGAAGGGTGACACCATGGGGCTTCAGAAGCCAAATAATAAAAATATCCTGCAGGGAATTCCCTGGTGGCCCAGGGGTTAGGATGAGGTGCTTTTACTGCAGTGGCCTGGGTTCAGTCCCTGGCTGGGGAGTTAAGATCCCACAAGCTGCGTGGTGTGGCCAAAAAAAGAAAAAAAATTATCATGCACGTCTGCCTTCTCTTCAGGGACTCAGCCACCATATTGTGAGGAAGCCCAAATAACTGTTGGAGAGACCCATGTCTCCTAGCTGACAGCACCAACTAGCCCCTGGGGGTGACGGCGTGTCACTTTGAAAGCTGTCCTCTAGCACCTACTAGAGTAACCCAGCTAACGCAATGGAGGGCGGAAGCAAGCTGTCCCCACCCAGCCCTGCCCAAGTGGCCGAGTCCCGAGCAAAAGAAATGATTATTGTTGTTTTCAGCTCCTAAATTTGGGGGCGGCTTGTTACATAGCGACAGACAACCAGAACGCCTGCTGTGACTGTCTTTTGAAGCACTTTGTGACTCTGGGTGGTCATCCCTGATGCAGCTTATTTTACTACTGGCTTTACTCTAGGGACTTCCCTGTGCTGCTCTGTTCCCACAATTCCTGTCTCCCTAACAGAGAAAGTGACAGCTGATGCTCTTCCATCTGCCCACCTCACTGCAGGGAACAGGGCCCCACCAGACTGGTCCAGCTGCCACCCATCCTCCCAGCAACTGAGATCCGGTCTCCTCACTACAAGGACTCAGTTTCCTAGGCAGTGGGGTCAATAGCCACCTATCTTCTAGTTCACAAATTCTCACTTCAGCAATGCCTCACTCTGCTGTTTGCCCCTTCTGTTGAGTTTTAAAGTTCACTTCTTTTATTTCACTTATGGAAGTTATATTTAGTTCTTTTGCAAACTGGTCAATTTTGATAGCTCTTCTTTGCTTCAGCATCCTTTCAATCTCCTTTTCATTCTTTAACCATATCCAACTTACTACTTTTGTACTGGGTATCAGATGGTTACAGTAGCTCCCATTTGGGGGAATCTGATCCTTCAGTGTATGGTTTCTCATAACTCTTGCTCATGGTGGCTTGTTTCCTTGTGTATTTGGTGATTTTAAAGCGTGAGTTCCAAGTTATCTGCAATTTTTATCTGTGAGAATACTTCAAGATCTGTATTTAAAGTGTGTTCTTCACACGGGTCAGAATGGTCATTATTAAAAAGTCTACAAATAACAAATGTCGGAGAGGGTGTGGAGAAAAGGGAACCCTCCTACACTGTTGGTGGGAATGTAAGTTGATAGAGCCACTATGGAGAACAGTATGGAAGTTCCTCGCAAAACTAAAAATAGAATTACCATATGATCCAGCAATCCCACTCCTGGGCACGTGTAGGGACAAAACTATAATTCAAAAAGATACACGCATCCCTATGTTCATAGCAGCACTATTCACAATAGCCAAGACATGGAAACAATCTAAATGTCCATAGACAGATGAATGGATAAAGAGGATGGTACATATATGCAGTGGAATACTACTCAGCCATAAAAAAGAATGAAATGATGCCATTTGCAGCAACATGGATGCAACTAGAGATTATCGTACTAAGTGAAGTCAGAAAGAGAAAGACAAATACCATATGATACCACTTTTATGTGGAATCTAAAATATGACATAAATGAACCTATCTGTGAAACAGAAACAGACTCATAGACATAGAGAACAGATTTGTGGTTGCCAAGGGGGAGGGGGTTAGGGGAGGGATGGAGTAGGAGGTTGGGATTAGCAGATGCAAACTATTATATATAGGATGGATAAACAACAGGGTCCTATACGGTACAGCACAGGGAACTATATTCAGTATCCTATGATAAATTATAATAGAGAAGAATATCAAAAGACTGTTTATATATGTGTGACTGAATCACTTTGCTGTACAGCAGAAATTAACACAGTATTGTAAAACAGCTATACTTCGATAAAAAGAAAAGTGTGTTCTCCAGAAAAGATTTGTGTTTGTTTCTGCAAGGCTCCTGGGGATACCACCAATTTGGAATCACTGGCAAATTTCACATGGATTTACAGGTCGACCTCATCTTATTGCACTTCACTTTATTGTGCTTCACATATATTGCATTTTTTTACATATCGTAGGTTGGTGCTGACCCTGCTTTAAGCAAGTCTATCAGTGCCAGTTTCCAATTGCATCTGCTCACTTCGTTTCTCTGTGTCGCATTTTGGTAATTATCTCAATATTTCAAACCCTCCACCAGCAAAAAGATTACGACTTGCTGAAGGCTCAGGTGATGGGTAGCATTTTTTAGCAATAGAGTATTTTAAAATTAAGGTATGCATTTTTTTAGACATATTGCTATTGCACATTTAGTAGACTATAGTATAATATAAACATAACTTATGCACTGGGAAACCCAAAAATGTGTGTGACTCACTTGATTGCTATGGTCTGGAACCGAACCCATAGTATCTCTGAGGTACGTCCGTATTAGGTCAAATACGAATCTTTAAGGACATGCCACCATGGCCACATTTGGCTCTTTTCAGGTTCCCTGAGGTCTACTTTTCCTCTCTTCTAATAGTAGAAGTATTTTGAAAGAAAGTCTGCTTCAAGTTTCACTCTCATTCCAGTGCCCCAATGTGCGCAAATCTGCCACATGTTGATCTGAGTTAGTTTTCCTGTTTCTTTTCTTACCAGAGGTCCCAAAGACATCCTTAGGGCACTGTGTACCTCTGGAGAAGAAGGGGGCCCTAAAAATGGAGGCGTTAAAACAACAAAGGCAATAAGAGATAAACATTTTTATGGAAAAGAAAAATTGTGGGTTTGTACCCATTTCAAGAAAACTATTTCATGGGACTAACAACTAAAATTGTTTTCTAAATGCTTTGGCAGCTCTCCCTGCCATATCAATGAGTTAATTACGATTGAATTTCCTTAAAGTCCATTCCTCAACCCGATAACAAGTGGTTAACACTTACTTGCTATAGGCCCTAAGAAGCAATTCTCAAAAAACTCTTTTCGCTTCAAATATCTTAACTAACTCAGTGGATCTCTCAGTGGTTCAGCATTTTTATCCACCTGGTTAATCTGCACGTGTCTGGTTTGACAATGTCTGCATTATAGCAGGTGTATGAGTTATACGTCGCCACCACCAAACTTAGTGGCTTTAAACCATGAACATTTAAACAGTCCGTGATCTAGCCTGGGCTCAGCTGTGTGGTTCTTCTGGCCTCAGCTGGATTTGCTCAAGTGTCTGGAGGTGAGCCTGCTTTTGGCTGACACAGGCTGGCCCTGCCTAGGGGGACCGGGCTAACTTGGTTCTCTTCCATGTGTCTCTCATCCCCCAGCAGGCTGGCCTGGGTGTGTTTTCAAGAGAGCATTTTTTTCAAGCCTAGGCAGTGTCTCACCCATGAATATTTCACTGGACACAGCCAGTCACATGACAAGCTGAGAGTCAAGGGATGGACTTCACTCCACCAGGTGAGAACATACAACAAAGGGTGTGAATACAGGGAGGAGTAAAGAACTGTGGCCAAACGATGTGATCTATCACAGCCAGCGTCAGGCATTGCTCTCACGGGGGGCATGTCAGGCAGCTGGTTTAATGGACCAGGGTGCCCCTCAGGCACTGGGGCACAGACAGACAGAACTCTCCTCCCTCCTTCCTGAATCCACTTTGGTCTTTGACTTCAGAGTCAAGGTGTCTTGCTCTCTCACTACACACCTACTTCTCCTGGTAACGCAATGTTAGGGTTTTCAGAGATCACCTAGGAAGGCAGTGGTCAAGCAGGGCTGATCTTCCTGGGGCCAAGGAGTCCACTCCCCAGCTCAGGCCAGGGCAGCTACTCAAGTCTCTGGGCACATTGCTGAAAGTAAATAAAATGCGGCTGGAGTTCGATCACTTAAAAACTGAACATGATTTCTTTCCTGCATTAACTGGGGATACCTTAAATTGATGACCTGGAGAGAATCTATCGAATCTTTGGTTTGTCAATACCATGCCAAGGAAAGGAATATAAATCAGAGAGCAATTATAAGAAATTGTGTAGGATGCTGCAAAGCCCAAGGTCAGGGGCCAGGACACCCACTTGCCTCCATGAACTCAGAGCCCACACCAGGGCTGGGGCACACCAGGTGTGTGCTTAATAAGTGCCCAGCAGCCTTGGCTTCACAAGCAAAGAATATGCTTGTGATACTTTGGTGCAAAGAGAAGGGCCGAGTAGATGTATCCTGAGAAAGATTAGAGGAGACCCTGAAGGGCCTTTGGTCTGAAAGAAAGGTGCATATGGGGTATATTTGTCAGAACTATAAAGGGAGCAAGTGACAGAAACCTAACTCACGTTTGCTTAAAAAGAAGGGGAGATTTCTTGTCTCAGATGACTGAATAACCCGGAAGGCTGGCAAAGGAGCTGGCCTCAGGAACACTTGGAACCAGCAGCTCTGTCCCTTTCGCTCCCTCTCCTCTGCTTCCCAGGTTTTCTCTGCCTCAACTCTAATCTCACTGACCTTTTTTCTTCACGTTGTAGGTGGAGGGTAGGGAATTGTTGCGGAACTGATCAATAACCAGCCCTGAACTCCATCTGGAAACCTCCATCTGGAAACTTTGTGACCAGAGAGAGGAAAGGGCTCTCTCTTCTGAGATCTTATCTGAAAATCCCCAGGAAGGGTTCTGACTGGCCAGGCCTGTGTCATGGGATCCATCCTAGGCTGATGGATGGAGCTGGAGTTGGGGGTATGGGGCAGGAATGGGGTCCATGATTGGTAAGTCCTCACCAGAACCACGTGGTTCACAGGCACATTTCCAGAAGACGAGGATACTGTTGGGGGCAGAAGAACCATCCCGTCCACCACAGAGGGCAGATCATTCTAGTACAAGGCACAGCTTTGTCCCTATATGCTTCACCTTCACACCTCACCTAGCTTATGGGGGGTGCGCACCGGTAGAGACTGTAAGCTACTCTCTTGCTGAAGGGAGACTGGGCTGAGGTTAGTGAAATGTGGACGGGGAGTGAAGTAGACAGGAACTATCACTTTCTTAAACATGCTAAGCACCACAAAAGGTGCTTGACAAATATTATCTTTTAAGCCTTATACTGAACACTTGAGGGGTTCTTAGTCCCACGGAGGCCCAGAAAGGACAAGTGGGAAACCCAAGGTCAAACGGTGGTGGAACACCTGAAACAAGGCTCTCTGACCTACTCCCCCAATAACCTAACTAGACCGTGAAACCCTCTCTGAGCCCCAGCAATTCCACCGCCAGGTTTTGACCCTGGAGACGTAAGGGCTTATGTCCATCAGACAACATACATAAGAATGTTTCCAGCAACTTCATTCAGCCCCAAACTAGAAACAAGCCGATGTCATCAACAATGGAATGGATAGATAATTTGTGGCATATTTGAACGTGGAATACACCCTGGCACAGAAAACAAACAAACTTGTTAACGTGCATGAACAGACATTTTGTTAGAAGACAGACACAAAAGAAAACATACTGTATGCAGTGCATTTATAGAAGTTCAAGAATAAGCAAAGCCAATCATGGTGACAGGGATCAAATTGCAGTTACCTCTGCGGTGGGGTAGACACTGGGAAGAGGCACCAGGAAGCCTGAGGGCGTGCTGGGAAACTGGTTACTTGGGTGTATCCATAGATAAGAAGGCAACAAGCTGTACACTTAAGATCTGTGTACTCTATTGTATATATGCCACACCTCCATTTAAAAAACAACTATTCTCAGGTTTGATTGAAGTTCCAAACCCTTCCAATTTGCATTGGTCTTTAATTTTCATTCATTTCATTGCTCACTCATTTATTCAGAACAGAACCTGGGGTTTTCCCATCTAGGTTTCCAACTGTATCATTTCTCAGTGTATCTCCCTACAGGTGCTTTAGTGAGACCTCACTCAGCAGACCACTCTGGGGTTCCACCCTCCCCTTCACCCAGTTCCCAAATTCCAAAAAAGAAAACCCAGAAGTTCCAAAGGGGCCTCCTCCTTTCCTGGGATCAACCGTCAGGGTGAGTTGGGGCTGGGAATGCCAGCTCCCAGCACACGATCCTCCTGAGCCAGGTGGCGCTAGCATGGCCAAGAGGAGCTGGAGCTCCCTGGAGGAGCTGAGGAGGGGCTGCCTGGCAGAGGCAGGATGTGGGGAGATCAATCCTTCCACACTTGCCCTGAAGGAGGAGCACCAATAGAAACATCTTCATAGAAGGCACTGGAACCAGACACAGGACCATGGCTACAGGGGCCAGACGCAGTGGGAAAGGGGCTCTGTTTTGGGCTTGCTTTGCAGTTTGGCTAGTTCCTTACTTACTCACTGGATGACTTTGATCTTGCCCATGTCAACTTCCTTACCAGCAAAATGGACCCCAAATACCCATTCATAGGGTTATCTTGAGTTAGAGATCAAAAGTAGACTTTGCAGAAGGGCTAATCTAGTTTATACAGTGCCTTCTCATGAATGACAAAAGAGGAATCCTTCCTCAAAAGATTTTACTGCCTTACATTGGACATTTATCATAATATACTGATTTTCTTAGGACAAGAGATATCATAGCCATCTGTCATAAAAAAATGGTCATATTAAGCTTTCAAAGCCACAAGGTCTCTAATGTGACTGGTAACCAGTAGGGTTGTGCAGTGCACAACGTGAACAACCATATATATCCCTGCTTCCAGGATATGAGGCAGTATGAGAATACAGGAGCTTTGCCTTATTTTTCTAGCCAGGAGGCTTAAGTTAGCTCCTTCATTCTTGCAGGGCGTTACTCTTGCTATGGACCAAATTGTGCCCCATCCCCACCCCATGCAAATTCATATGTTTGAGGCTTTGGGAGAGAATTAGGTTTAGATGAGGGGCAGGGGGAGAGGGGCTCATGATGGGATTAGTGCCCTCATAAGAAGAGGAGGAGGCACCAGGTTTCTCCCTCTGCCATGTGAGGACACAGTAAGAAGGCGGCCATCTGCAAGCCAGGAAGAGGGCCCTCACCAGGAGCCAACCAAGCTAGCACCCTGATCTTGGATTTCTAGCCTCCTGTGAAATACCTTTCTACTGTTTAAACCAGTCTGTGGTATTTTGCTATGGCAACCCAAGCTGAGTAAGGCAGATTTTAGTCCCAAGAAGTGGGGTACTGCTGTCATAAATACCTAAAAATGTAGAAGTGATTTTGGAACTGGGTAATGGGTAGAGACTGAGGAGTCTTAAGATGCATTCTAGAAATAAGGACCTTAAAGGGGATTCTGGTGAGGCCTTAGACAGAATTGAGGAACATGTCATTGGAAACTAGAGGAAAGGCACGATCCCTGTTTTAATGTGACAAAGAACTTGGCCGAACCGTCTCTAGTTTGGTGGAGAGTAGAACTTTCGAGGGATGAAATTGAATACTTAGCTGGGGAGGTTTCTAAGCAAAGCATTGAAGGAGTGCTTTGCTTCCCTCCTGACTGCATAAAGTGCAAAAGGAGAGAGATGTATTGAAGAAGCAGTTGTTAAGCAAAAAGGAACCAGAGCTTGAAGATTTGGAAAACTGTCAGCCTATCTGTATTGCAAAAAATGAGATATCTTGATCTGAAATGAACACGAAGGGTGTGGCTGAACGGGATTTGATAAGGAGGTCATGGGTACAACTTGGGGGACGACACTGGTTCCAGGAACCTCACAGATAACAAAATTCAAGGATGTTCAAATTCCTTATATAAAATTGCATCGTATTTGCACGTAACCTGCGCACATCCTCCCATATACTTTAAATCATCTCTAGATTACTTATAATACCTAATACAATGTAAATGCTATGTACGTAGTTGTAAATACAATGTAAATGGTATGTAAAGAATTGCCTGCATGTGGGAAATTCAAGTTTTGCTTTTTGGAACTTTCTGGAACTTGCTTTTGAGTATTTTTGGAATATTCCAAAATGTGGAACCTGCAAATGTGGAGGGCTTACTGTATATAATGACACTGCCAGCTTGAACTAAAGGGGACAGAGAAAACAGGGTGAAATGAAGGAAAACTGCTGGACCTCTTAGATGAGCCTTCAGGGCTGGATCACAGAGCTGTTTGCAGCAGGTGCTATTCTTCAAGAAAAGGGAAGATGGATCCCAAAGGCGATTCAGAGGTCATCAGGACCCTCTGTTCAGGGGCCAGACAGCCCCTGACTAAAGCCTAGGGGCCACAGCTGCCCAGAGTGTTAGGGATGTGACCCCCACTCAGCAGAGATGCAGAGAACGGACCCCTGGTCCAGTGGGTCTGGAAGGCAGAGCATTGAACCAAAAAGGATTATTCTTGAGACTGAAGATCTAGTGGAGCTTCCCTCGCTAAGTTTTGACTTGCTTGGGACTTATTACTCCTTTTTTCTTTTCTGTTTCTCCATTTTCAATGGAAATGCCTATCCTTTGTCTGGAAGCACATAACTTGTCTGGATTCACAGGTTCACAGCTGGAGCGGAATTTTGCCTCTCATGGGTCAGAGTGCAAAGGCAGAGGATGGTCTGGGAACTTCTAGCTACCCGAGTCTCACCCATATCTGATATTTAGATGAGACTTTTGGCTTTAGACTTAGACTTGATGCTAGAATTAGTAAAGGATTTTGGGAGCCATTGGAGCGGAATGAATATACTTTTTATGAGAGAAGGACACGAGTTTGGGGGGTCAGGGCTGGAATGCTATGGACTGAATACTTGTGTCCCCACAAAATTCATATATTGAAGGCCTAATGGGATGGTATTTGCAGGTAGGGCCTTTCGGGGGTAATTAGGTCATGAAGGTGGAGCCCTTGAGATGGGATAAGTGTCTTCACAAGAAAAAGAGAGGGTAAGAGCTCTCTTTTTGCCTTGTGAGGACACAGCAAGAAAGAGGCTGTCTGCAAGCTAGGAAGAGGGCCCTTTCTAGAACCCAACCACGCTGGCACCCTGGTCTTGAACTTCTAGCTTCCAGAACTGTGAGAAATCAATTCTTAACGCCTATGCCACCCGGTCTACGGTATTTTGTTATGGCAGCCAAAGCAGACGAAGACAGTTCTCATTGTCTGCTGAAGTGACTGTCCCTGAAGATATACTGATAATGGCTTGTTATTACCCCTCACAGGGACATTTGAATTCTAGGGTCTAAACTAAGCCCCCTAGGAGTGAAGTGCTCACGGTGGGCCTTTGAGCCGCATGGCTGTCAGTGGGCAGGGATGTATTTAAGGGAGAAGGGAGATGCTGCCACCTCCTGAGACAGCTTCCCTCCCTCATCAGACTGCAAACAACACTCTCCTCCACCCATGCCTGAAGATGGTCTTGGCTCTAGGTTCTGAGGCCCTGCTCTCTGGGAAGGAGACTGATCCTTCCAGATGCAAGGGTATTAAAGTCCCTGAGGTGGGAGTTTACCATCCCTGGAGCCTCCTTCTGGCTATAAAATTAGACCTGCCTATTTCAGAGAGCCAGCTGGCAGGTGGGAGGAGTAGGGAGTGGGCTCTGACCCCTCCAGGGATGCCTGGCTTAGAGACAATAAGGGAAGTCATCTAGTGTCTTCTACACGTTTCCTTCCCCACAGTTTCTGCTTTAGTATTTTGGGAGGAAAAAAAAGCATTCTGGTGATGAAAGTGGGCCCTGCTAGAAGAACATGGCTGCCCTTGGAGGGAATGGATCCCTGGGGAACCCATGGTCTCCCAAGCTCCACGGGGCTTCCTGGAGGCTGAGCCTCTTCAGTCCCTTGTCCATTTGGCATCTCCCATGGGTGCCCCAGTGTGTAAGCCGTGGGGAGACATAGATGTACAGGAAAACACCCGCACTCCTGCCAGGAGCCCACAGCCTGCTGTAGGACTCAGGCTTGCAGACAAATCATTACCAAAGGGTGTGAGAAGTCCTGCAGGAGAAATGATGGAACTATGGTGCCGGGGGTATGCACAGGAGGGGAAGAAAGTCCTCCTGACCCCTCAGGAAGGGCTTCCCAAAGGAGGTCACATTTGTACACCATGGGTCAGAGTGCAAAGGCAGAGGATGGTCTGGGAACAGCTGAGGGGCACAGGATGGGTTGGCAATGGATAGACCCAGACACCCAGGCAGGGGCAAGGTCCTCGGGGGCCTGTGGGTAGCACTGAGTGGTTCAGATTTTATCCAAAGTAGGTGTTGGAACTATAAGATTTTCAGCAAAGGCAGGAGGTAACTTTCCCAGTGAAGAAAAGCACGTGCTCACCTGAAACCTGGGCTCTTCCAGGAAGGAGCATCAGCGGTCTGAGCCCTTGGACCCTCCTCCCTGGAGCCTGGCTGACGCTGCTAGCCAGGGCCTTGCATGTCCAGCCCAACCCTTGACTGTGTTCTGTGCGGGTTGGCCCACCTGTGCTACCATGACTACATCCCTTCCAGTCATCCTGGAAACCTCCAGTGCAGCTTCTCCAGTCATGGCTCAGGTATTGGGGTTCTTTTGTGATCTTAACACATGGGAGTCTAGGAGTAGGTGAATCTTGAAAGAAGAAATCATTCATTCACCTTGAGAAACTAGCAGAGCTCCCTGCTCCCGACCAGGCTGGGGGTCCTGGGAGGGGGCAGAGGTGGAAAACAAGAGGCTGAAGGGTCCCAGCCCTGCCTATACCCAGTCAGGCTCTGGAACAAGGCATTCGTGTTCTTCCTTCTTTCCTAAGAATGTCTACATGAAAATATACTTACACAATAGAGCCCAGGCCACACTCAACGTGACTCTCAACCAACAGAACAGGCTGCTGCCTTCCCTGCTCCACGTGAAGGGACCCTGACCTCCCAATAATCCTGCAAACAAATGACCTTGATTTTCACTCCATTACCAGGGCTAATCTGTCAACTCCCTCCTGACTCGCACAGGAAACAGGCTCATTCATTATGGATGGTGTGTGTACTTTGCTGAGTCCTCCTGAGGAATCCGTTATGTGGTGTGTCGTGACACCTTCCTAAGCAAAGGGCAGGGCTGAGACGTGTCTCCCAGGAAAGCGTCAGGTCCAAAGGGCAAAGGGCTAAAGCATGAAGTGATGCCTCTCGCCCCCCCACCCCACCCAGCAGGCAGCTCTGCGCCCTTCAATCGCTCCTCAAGGCCACAGCATCATCTCCCTGGGCAGCTCCATGCCCATTTTGTCCTCAGCCCCTCTTGGTTTACAGAGGGGAAGACAGGGAGTCTCAGGGAGGGAGCTTAGATTAGTTCTTCCAGGGCAGCGGTTCTCAACCTTCAGGGCACATCAGAGTCCCCAGGAGGGCTGGGAAAAACTCAGATTGCTGGGCCCCACCCCAGAGCTTCTGTTCGGCAGGTCTGGGTGGGCCTGAGAATCTCCTTTCTAACAGGCTTCCATGTAATGTTGGTGCCGATGCTGGCCTGAGGTCCACACTTTGAAAACCACTGCTCTAGCTCCTTCCCTGGCACCTTCCTCACAGGTGATGCTGGAAACACTACGTGTGCTTCTTCCTCTTAGTTGCCTTCCTCCAGTCACCACTCTCTACTATTTTATTTTCTTGTCTGTCTGCCTTCCCAGGCTGTCCGTCCCTAGAGAGCAGGATCTGTGTCTTAACTACCTGTGGATTCCCAGGAAAAATACTTAGCAGGACTCAAACTGCTTGGAGAGCAGTGGATCTCTCTCCGGGAAGAAGTGGCACTGGGGTGGGATGGGTCCCAAGAGGCACTATTACTTTTTCATCGTATTTACTGCTATACTGTCTGGATTTTTGAAAAGGAGAACAATTCATGTATTATTGTGTGATTAAAAAATTGTGTCAAGAGAATGAGAAGACAAGCCACAGACTGGGAGAAAATAATTATAAAAGACACATCTGATAAAAGACTGCTTCCACAATGTACAGAGAACTCTTAGAACTCAAAAATAAGCAAACAACCCAACTAAACAATGGGCCAAAGACCTTAATAGATGTCTCACCAGAGAAGATATACAGATGGCAAATAAAAATGAAAATATGCTCCGCCTTATATGTCATCAAGGAAATACAAATTAAAACAACAAGATACTACTGCACACCTCTTAGGATGGTCAAAATCCAGAATACTGACAATACTGAATGCTGGAGAGGACGTGGAGCAACAGGAGCTCTCCTTCACGGCTGGTGGGAATGCAAAATGGTACGGCCTCTTTGGAAGACAGCTTGGTAGTTTCCTACAAAGCTAAACCTACTCCAACCATACAATGCAGCCATTGTGCTCCTTGGTATTTACCCACAAGAACTGAAACCTTATGTCCGCATAAAAGTCTGCACATGAATGTTTCTAGCTGCTTTATTCATAATTGATGTCCTTCAGTAGCAACCAAGATGCCCTTCAGAAGGTGAATGGATAAGTAAACTGGTACATCTAGACAATGAAATATTATTCAGGGCTAAAAAGAAATGAGCTCTCAAGTCATGAAAAGACATGGAGGAGCCTTAAATGCATATCACTAAGTGAAAGACGCCAATCTGAAAAGGCTCCCTCCCGTATGATTCCAACTTTATGACATTCTGGAAAAGGCAAAACTATGGACATAATAAAAAGATCAGTGGTTGCCAAGGAGTCAGAGGGGAGGGAGGGATGAATAGGTAGAGCACAGAGGATTTTTAGGGCAGTGAAAACGCTCTGTGTGATTCCATAATGATGGATACGTGTCATCATACATTTGTCCAAACCCATAGAACGTACAACACCAAGCGAGAACCCTAAGATAAACCATGGACGTTAGGTGATAATGACGTGTCAGTATAAGTTCATTGGTTGCAACACAAGTATGACTCAGGTGGGTGATCTTGGTAATGGGGAGGCTGTGCACATGGAGGAGTGGGTTTGTGGTAAATCTCCCATAACGTCCCTTCAATTTGGCTGTGAACCTAAAACTGTTCTTAAAAAATTAAGTTTTTTAAAAAAAGAATGGATAAAGGACCATTTCTTTGACTGAAGCATCCTCTCTAAAGATACTAAAGATACTAAAGGTACCATCCCACCCCCCCACTGAGTCCTAAAATGTATTTAGCTAATAGCATCACTTAGCACCAGGTGCTGCTGAAAGAGTTGTAAACACACAGACTTACTTAGTCCTCAGAACAACCACGTGAGGCGGGTACTACTTATTATCCCTCTTTCCCGTGTAGGGAAACTAAGGTACAGGGATGTTAGTTACCTTATTCAAGGTCCCTTGTCTAGTTAGCAGTGGGGTTGACATTCACCCGCTGGTAGACTAGTTCTGGGATTGTGTCTTGACCTCTAGGAGGGCTGTAGGGCTGTATCACTTAAGTTATGAACACCTTGAGGATGGTCAGAAGATGGAGTCGTATTTATTTACACCTAACCCACTTTCTTCTAAAGAATATTTGAGGGAACTACTACCTGATTTTGTTAGCCAGAGCTTACACTGCCTAGAAATGCTTGCTACCGTATATATATATACACACACACACACACAAAACTATATACATATACAAAACTATATTTGTGCTAGAAACACAATACAGAAACATGAGCTTAAGCACGTGTGCTCACTCCCCACCGAAAAAAGTCATCAAAGTAGATGTGATCAGTGGCTTCTGGGATTTCTTGCTCATACTGGCTTCTCACTGGTTACTGGCAGGCACACAGCATGAGGTGCCGAAAGGAGAGGAAACATCTATGGGGGGTGGGGACAAACCTTAAATACAGAACATTTTCTTCATTAGCCTGATTTTTTCCTGTGCATTGGGAAAAGAGCTGCATGATTTGATGGTTGGGCCCGCTCTCAGAACCCCTGAGTTCCTTGTCAGTGGAGCCTGGAGCTTCTGGACTGGAGGGCAGTTCAGAAGCTCCTCATCTGAGCAGCTCAGGCCCCACGCAGCCTGACTGAGTCAGCATCTTCGGGGGCTGTGGAGGGGAGGAGTCTGGCTTTTCTCTCTGTCTCTTTTTTTAAATGCCCTGCAGGTGATCCCAACGTGCAGCTGGGGCTGAGAGCCTCCTGGAAGGTCCCCTGCAATTTTAAAGTTCTGATTCTCACTCTAAAATCCCTCGCTTTTAAAAAATATTTTGTGTTCTTATCCCTGTCCCACAGCCTCAGAGTCCTGGCCTTTCTGGGGGACGGTGCTGGGTTCGTTTAGAATTTAATCACCTCCTTGGAAGCGGAGCCCAGCTCCCCAAGGGGCTGCTTGTTCACCTCCGGTGAGGCCAGTGGATTTATTGATGGTTTCTGATTTTATTTATTTCCCCGCCTCGGAGATGTTCTTCTGCATACAGAGAACTCGGGCTGTCTGCTGCCTGCACAGCCAGGGCCACTGTGAGCTAGGCCAGATGGATGGCAGAGTCTGCCCAGCCCGCTGGCTGAGAAGCTGGTTGCCTTCCTGGGGGTGATCTATGTGATGCGGCAAGGCCCTGCCTGCACCCGAACGTCTTCCCCACGAGATTTCCCAGCACAGGGCTTTGGGATGGATGGGACGACACAGGCCTTGCCTGCAGGAAGCGCCTGGAAAATTCTGTTCTAACTTGGAGGGCTCGGCTCTGCCTATTTATCCCTTTGCTTCGGCACCAGCCCAGGATGGCATCAGTCGGAGCTTGTTCTAATGCATGTTTACTCCCCTGCCCTACCTTCTATTGCCTGGGACCAGTTTGGAGGACACAGCCTTTGGGAGGGCAAAGGTCTATGCTGGAGACCACAAAGAGGGGATAGGCCCATCATTTGTCCTTGATTTCTATTTTTCATGCTATCTCATTTAACACCCACTCCCTTCCCTCCCCTGCCCCCAACCTAGCCAGGTTCCTGCCAAGTAGATGGAGTATAAGTCAGGATCTAAACAGGAAAACAAATAAATTCAAGTATGCAATGGAGGGAATATAACACAGGGGCCTGGTCACGCAGATATTGGAGGAGTCAGCCAAATAGGGCACCAAAGTAACTTAGAAATTAGCAACCTTGAGAAGCCACTGCCAGTGCTCAGGTTGGGGAGAGAGAGAGAGAGAGAGAGGGAGGGAGAGAGAGAGGGAGAGAGAGAGGGAGAGGGGGTGCTGGCAAAGCCTGGGAGCTGGAGCCACCAGGACAGCTGGGACCAGATGGCCTTTAGAGCCAGAGCTGGGCCACAGCTGCCCCAGGCAGGGAGAGAGGGACCCAGACCTGGCTGCTTCCTTCCTGATCCTGTGCTCCCTGCTGGGGAGATGAAACTCAGCTGACTCAGAGTCTGCGGAAGGCAGATAAAGGGCAGGGAGAGGACAGAGGACAACAGGCGTGAGACCAACACAGTGGGATCGCCAGACCACCCTGTACCGGCTGAGAGGCCACTTAGCCAAGACCCCACGGCTAGTTCGGGTTTGGGCCAAGGCCTACGCTGACGGCCGCGTGGCTGGGACCCCATCGTGGGCCTTCCCTGGGTGGGACATAGCAGGCCTCTGGCTCCGGCCCTCTTCTTTAGGACCAACCAAGACCTGCTTTGAAGGCAGGTGGCTGACGAGAAAGGGTTGGCTGTGGTGATGCTGACTCACCGAGCTTCTCTTTCTGGGCTCCGGCCACGTGAGTCCCTGCGGGAGAGACAACGCTGCGTGTTCGCTGGTCTGTGTCCTCTGTCTGAGCACACGGCCAGGCTGTGTCTCCCAGGCTCCCCTGCACCTAAGCTGGGGCCACGTGACCAGAACCAGCCAATGGCGTGTGGGCAGGAGCCTTGTGGGTCTCTTCCAATCCAAGGCACTTAAAATCAGGTGTGAGGTTCCCGGTTCTTCTCTTTCTGCCGCAGTCACCTGGAAGCTGGTACGTATTGAACACGACACCACAAGACAGAAGCAGCCATGATCCCTGTAGGGAGGATGGCTGTCCCAGGGAGTCACACAACCTACAATGGAATGTGTGTGTGAGAACATCTTTATTGCATTAAGATACTGAGATTTCGAGGGGTTTTTGTTTGTTTGTTTTCTGATTTTTTTTTTTAAGCCACAGCATACTTGACATTACTGCAATACAGTTGCTATATGCTATAACAAGTCCTCCCATTATATCAGGCCCCCTCTTACATGCTTCTGCAGGCTTTCCACAAGGGCAGCCCTGGTTCCATTTCAGTGGTCCTCGTTGAGACTCTGGTCTCCACGGAGGCCAGGGACTGCCTTAGGCATGACATTATCCTCGAGCTAGCAGAGTGGCTGGTGCAAAGGGGAAAAGCAGCTGTAGACTAAATGGATAAGTGAATAAAAAATGAATAAAAGCAAGTCCAGAACTAGAACTTGCCTTACACTGGAGCACTAGAAGGAAAACACTCAGTCGAAGGGAGCCAGGATATAACTCAGGAGAAGCTGGATGGATTAGAAAAGCAATCCATTCAGGACAGGTGAAGTACAAGGCAAGGCTTTCAGAAGTTACGCCCAAGCCCCGGCAATCCAAGAGGAGGCAAGAAGAAAACCCAAGGGGGCCCAGGATCGCAGCGGACCACAAGCCTGATAATATCTTCAGTGAAGGGCCAGCCTCCACCACTGGGACAGGGCCCAGGAAGGAGGAAGCAGCACATGCAAGACAGGGTGCGATCATCCCACTGCACTTGGCCTTCTCCCGGCATCTTATTTTAGCTTCACATTTAAGAAGGATTCGGAGGTTCTGGAGGGGAGCCAGAGCCAATAGGAGAAATGATGGAAAGTTGGGGAAAAAATAGAACTTGTAGGAAAAGCCTAGAGGGTGGGTGGGAGTTAAGTGGGGCCGGGGGAGGAAGGCAGAGGTTAATGGGCGCCTCTCTAGCTCAGGGGGGCAGAACTAGGGGACCTGGGTTCATAAAGCAAGAAAGACTCAAGTTAGACTTCAGTCGGCGAACCTCAGTGAAAAGGGAGTGATACGTTGGAGGACGTGGTTGGGCTTCTGGTGAAGTCATCACCTCCCTTGGCGATCCCTCTTCTCTGCATGCCTCAGTGGGCCCCTCCCTGGTCCCATAAAGGGTCAGGCACAAAGGACGACCGGGAAACATGAGGTCCTAGAGGAAAGACGAGAGAGGTCTGATAATGCCACTGGTGTTGCATGACAAGGAAGAAGAGGAGACTGACCAGCGTCTGCCTACTCTGGTTTATGGATCTGAGGCAGGGGGCTGGACCAGATGACTTCTGTAGGTTTGGAAATTCCTCACATGGTGTGGAGAAAGAGCATTGTTTCAGCAGTTTGGTACTTGACACTTTCCGCCTCGGTTTTATCCTGCATGGCTATGGCCCTAGGAAATGTCTTATATCTGTTGGAGCAGATCACATATTGTAACTAACCATAGCCCTGGGACAGGCTTTAGAGAAAGGGTCACGGAGAAGTGAGGAAGCCCCACGTATCCCTGGATGTCAGGCCTGGAAGGGTGCTGGGAGGAGCAAGGAGCTTTCGAACATGATTTTCCTGCAAGAGAAAACGGATCCAGTTCCCCTAGCTGAAGGGCCTCTCCGTTCTTCTCAGGCCTACGGCAACGTTACAGCAGGAGACACTCAGTCCCTCTCCCAGCAACGCACCGGTGGGATCTTTGCTCCATCTTCCTGCCCTCAGCACTGCCCTGAGGCACCTCCACGTGGCTGCCTCTTTCTCTCCACAGGGGGACAGTCTCTGGGCTTCCTCTTGCTTTGCTAATGCTTTTAAGCCAAACCACAGGCCCTATTTGGGTCTATGGAGGCAGAAAGGGCTAATACAACAACCCCCCTCCCCCCACTCACTTACTTGCTCCTAGGGACCGTCATTGGTCTTACCGAGCGCCTCAGTCCCACCTGACCCCTACCCTTTCCCCTGCCCTAATGCTGCAGCCGCCCCTGCACATGGCCACAAGAGGGCACCATGCCATCACCACCCTAGCAATCTGGCCCTCTCCTATTCCCCCTTCCTTAGAGGACAGAAGGATTCACATTGGCACAACTAGGAAATACCAGGATATTCTAAGGGGCTTAAATCAAAAGGTGTAAAAGGCTGAAAGATAGATAAAAATACGTGCCGGGCCCTGTGCCAGATGCCAGGGATTAAAAAGGGAATGAGACCCACACCTGCCCACTTCTCAGTCCTAAAAAGGAAACAAACAAGGAAACTAATTACTATGCAGACGGGTAGCCTAGGGAGATACAGAAATGTAGCCTTTTGAGGGAACACCTAAGAGGGCCCCCTGCCCACCCCCAGCTACAGCAGGGGGCTCAGGGAAGATTCCTGGAGGAGCCAAGTCTTGAAGGGTGTGCAAGAAGTAGCCTGGTGATGGAGGGAAGGGCAGCCCAGGGAGCCGGGACAGCATGAGCAGAGGCTCAGAGGCATGAAAGTTTTCATACTGGACTGTAGGGTAATTAGAGCTATGCCATAGTCTGTGCAACACGATCTGTTCCTTTCCTCGCTAGGCAGAGGAAACACCAACTGTGTTGAGCTTAGTGGGGTTCCCAGACCCTCCTCTTCCTCCTGGGGCCGGGGAGTGGTGTCACTCTGTCCTCACTGGTGCTCGGGATGCTGACCTCCTGGTTTAGGTATTATTATCATGTTCAGTTTGCTGAAAATGTAGGAACCTGCCCAAGTCTGACAGCTAGTGAGTGACAAGGCAAAACTCTCATCCAGCCCTTCTAGAAGACCCTAGATCCTATGGTCTGTGCTGGCCAGAAGAAGGGACAGTGCCAAATGTTCTCTCTCCACAGTGGCCTATAAGGATGGCCATTTGTAAGCAGATTTTTTTTTAAATGGGTGTTTTCTGACTATAAAAGTAATGCATGCTCATTTTTTAAAAAATCAAACAATATAGAAATTCACAATATTGACAGTAAAAGGCCCCCCTAATCCCTCCTCTCCCTCCCCAAGATAACTACTGCTTGGGGTATATTTTCTTCTAGACTTTTGCATGAGTTTGCAAATATATATTATTGTCCATTTTTAATGGAATTAAAATTAACAAAATAATTGTTTCTGCAATTTGCTTTCTTCACTTAACCGTCAGTCTTGGACAACTTTTCATACCCGTACACACTGTCCTATAAAGCAGGGGCTCTTGTGGTCCCCACTTATCGCTGAGGAAGACGGGCTCAGGGAAGGTTGGTTGCCCCAGGCACACAGCCCACAGGAGACAGGGTTGTCAGCACCCCAGGATCCAGGCGTCCAGCGGGGACTTGCCCACAGCTACACCTGCCCACTCACCACTTTTCTCCCAGCAGCCTCAGCACCATCGTCAGCTGCTGGGAATTTTTAGGAATGGATTTCTGTGTCATTTGCAATAGATCAGGAATATCCCAGCGAGACAGATTGCCTGAGCTTTTTGGGTGGTTTTCTGTGAGCTGATAAAGTCCTGTCAGTTGAAAATCAAGACTCATCCCTCATGTATATCGATGATTCCTTCCTTCAGGAAGACAGCTTTCAGGCAGGAGATGGAGGTGGAGTGCAGCAGTGCAGACCTGCTGACCCAACAGCCTCCTGAAATAGCCCTACATCCGGACCTGAGGAGGCGTGAGTCGTGGGGATTCAACCAGGAGCATCCCTTAGCCTCTCGCTACTCAACGTGTGGTCCCAGCTTCCCTGGGCACTAGTTAGAAATGCAGAATCTCAGGCCTCACCGCAGACCTGCTGAATCAGAACCTGCAACTTAACAAGATCCCCAAGGGACTCCTGTGCAGAGCAAAGTATGAGTAGCATGGCTTTGGCAGTGTTCTGGAGCCTGTAAAGCCAGCCCGTGGCTTCTTTTCTAGACGTTTCGTTGATGTGCTCAGTATTAGAAACTTAATAAGAGCTAGCAATTACAGGGAAGCATCTACGTGCCAGGCAACACTGCAAGGGTTTTACTTGTATTAACTCATTTAATCCTCACAAGGACACTGCGCAATGAGGTACCATGACTATACTGACCTTACAAGGAAGAAACTGAAGTGCAGAGAAGTTTCCTAACTTGCCTGAGGTCACATGCTAACACGTAGGTGAGCTGGGACTCCAAGCCAGGCCCCCAGGATCTCAACCACTACACCCCACTGCCGGGAGGAAGGTGAGCCCGTCTGACTCCTCGAAGCTGTTCTGACGGGCGCCTCCTAAGCAGCATTTCCCAGCACTTGCCAACACATCTTGTTCTATCCCTTACTGCCTTCCACCCCCTCAAACACTGACCACCTAAGGGAAACCAGGACGCTCAGCACTGGTGTCATCACGGCCTTCGCAGCGATGCTGGGACCAAGAAGTCATGACAGCACATCACGTTCACAAAACCCTTTGTCCTCCCAAGAACCGAGTGAGAGGAGACAGGTGTCATCTTCTCCATCAGACAGGTGGGCCAAGGAAGTCAGAGACACCAGGTGACTGACTTAGCCAAGGTCACACAAAGCTAAGAGGCAGCTGGGCCTCCTGGCTCCTGAGCACGTTCCTTTCGTCTCCCCAGGCTGCCTGCTTTGCTAGAAGACTCCATCCCAGTCTCCCCACCCTGAAGGCAGCCCACATCTCCTCTCCGTGCTTCCACAGCTCTGTGGGGAAACCTGGTCCCTAATGGGGCCACAACCTCTCTCCCAGGCTGCCTCCTGCCTGAAGCAACTATAAATCACGGCCTTTTCCCTTCATTCAGACCTGATGTTTAATTCATCGCTCTTCTGGTGGCTTTAATGTAGAACATTTATTCAGCGGAATAGCTTTGCTTTGCCTCCCAAGCTTTGCTCTGTTTAGCATACCGTTTCCATTGCAGGGGGTGGGGCTTGCTAGTGGCCAGCTCCCAGGATGTCCCTCCTCCCCTTCCTCAAGAACGGCCCAGCTCTGCCTTCTGTGGCGACCCACCCTGGGGCTGAGTCAGCCTCTGTGCCTGGTGAGGAGTCCAGACTTTCCTGTCTTTCATGCAGGCACCTGACATTTTCAATTTGTCCCCTCTCTCCCAGGCCATGTGCCTGACGTAATGAGCTGCCTCGCTCCCTGTGTCCTGTCTCCCAAACCCCGCAGCTGGGGAACCTAGCCCCTGAGGTCTGGGCCTGCCTCAGGCCCAGGGCACAGAAGTTGGAGAGTCCTGGCGGGCAGCACGGCTATCATGTCACACGCTTGGAGCTCCTGCCTCATGCCATTGACCACATCTTCCGCTTCCCCCAGTTTAGACAATTCTAGAAACCTGGGTTCCTGTCCTTAGATGCTTATGCCAGGACCCCACCTCCCGGATGGGAATTTCTATCGTCCAGGATATCAGCATATTTAAAGTCAAGAGAAAATGGCAAAGACTGCTAAGTGTCTACAAAATATCCATTTCCCCCCTCTTTTGTAGCAACAAATCCCTTAGTTGAGTACAGGGCTTAAAACTCAGCTTACATATAAAACTATACTCCCATCCTCCCTAGTAGTCACGTATGTCCATATGACTGGATTCTGGCTAATGAAATCTAAGTAGAAGTGTTGTGTGGGTCTTCTGTGAAGCCTTCCTAAAAAAGAGAAGGCACAATTTTCTGAATTTTTTTCTCTTACTTACTAGTTGGAATACGGATGCAAAGGCTGGAGCTCTAGCAGACATTTTGGACCATGAGGTGGCACTCACATACAGAGTATAGGAGAAACACCAACTGGAAGGAGCCCACTGAAGATCCTCCCTGTTTGTGTGGTTGGCTCATCTATGAATTTCTTTTACAATATCAATAAGCTTTTGTCTTGTTTTAGCTACTATTATTTTGTATCTTTCAGATATAGGTAGTTGAATTGATTCCTAATTGATGAAGATACAGCCATTTACCTGTTTCTTTTTTTTTTTTTTTTTGCGGTACGCAGGCCTCTCACTGTTGTGGCCTCTCCCGTTGCGGAGCACAGGTTCCGGACGTGCAGGCTCAGCGGCCATGGCTCATGGGCCCAGCCGCTTCGCGGCATGTGGGATCTTCCCGGACCGGGGCACGAACCCGTGTCCCCTGCATCGGCAGGCAGACTCTCAACCACTGCGCCACCAGGGAAGCCCTTGCCTGTTTCTTTTTTTTTTTTTTTTCCGGTACACTGGCCTCTCACTGCTGTGGCCTCTCCCGTTGCAGAGCACAGGCTCCGGACGCGCAGGCTCAGCGGCCATGGCTCATGGGCCCAGCCGCTCTGCGGCATGTGGGATCTTCCCGGACTGGGGCACGAACCCGTGTCCCCTGCATCGGCAGGCAGACTCTCAACCACTGCGCCACCAGGGAAGCCCCCTTGCCTGTTTCTTGATCTGGGTGATGGGAACTGCTTGCCTGCCAGGCCCATTGCCTGAACCAGTTTCTGATACAACACTGATGGATGTGATGTCTGATACGAATGAAGGACAAGAGAGACACAGTGGAAGGGAAAAGGGGTCTGGGACACAATGAAGAGTGTGTGGATATAATTCAGTCTGCTCACTTTATAGATGAGAAGACTGAGTTTCAAAGAGAATGAACCATTAGTCCACAGTCACAGACTCTGCCACCACTTAGAGACAGCTTGGAAAACATCAGAGAAAAGCTGACATGATTTCCAATCTTGCCATGGGCTGGTCCTGACTCAAAGAATCAGAGCTTGCCTTGGCAAAGCTCTGTTCCTTTCTTCTTCTCTTGTGAGGCGCATTTATGTATAAAGCACCAGACTTCTAATTATCACACAAGGCAGATGCAGGGGACAGAGTCAATCCTCTCTGGGGCGAAGCTGCTTGGTAGGAGGCGAGCTGCTTCCACCTTGCCTGAGGCTGGAGGAGGGTACTTTCTGTTTTTCCACACCAAGCTTCCCAGCCTGTCCGTAGAGGGTGATGGTGAAGCACAGCCTGGGAGACCAGGCTGCTCTGGTTCGAATCCTGGCTGTACCACTTACGAACTGCATAACCTTGGGAAAATTGCTTAACCTCTCTGTGCCTCAGTTTCCTCACCTATAAAAGAGGTGATAGTTTATACCTGCCTCATAAGGTTACTGTAAAGATTGTGTTAGTCAGTAAGAACCCAGAATAAGGGTTAGTTATTACTATTGCCCATGAATTCCAGATTAAATTCCTCTTGCAGGAGAGACTCTGACATGGTCAACATTTTGCCATTTTGCTCACTTTCACATTATCATATGATCATTGATGGTTCTTCGATGGCAGGCGGCAACTGTCTTATTAGTCTTTGCTCCTCTGTACTTAGGATGGTATCTGGCAAGTGGAAGATACTCCACTAAGAATGTGTTGAATAGACCTTAGTGGAGCTAAGTTATTTCCTCATTTTTCAGATGAGCTTCTCTTCCATTCTCTCTCCTTCTCCCTCTGTCTCCCTCTGTCTCTCTCTTTGGCTTTCTTTCTGTCTCTGTCTGTCTGTCTCTCTGTCGTTCATTCCACCATCCTTCTCTTTCCATCTCGTACACTCTCTCTTGCTCGCTCTTTCTTTATCAGCCTTTCCTGCTCCAGCCTTCCAACTGGCACTGGCACCCTTTTCCTGGGCTTCCCACCCCAAAGTGCACCCTCTTCCTGCTCCAAACTCCCACAGAGGCTCAGTCTTGTTGTGAAGAGCCTGCCCACTCTCAGCCGTGCGGACACCCAGGCGTCAGGGCTGGATGGGACCCCGCTGCCCCCTCTCTGTTCCAACCTCCTCACTTTTCAGATGAGGACACCAAGGTCCAGAGAACAGAGGACACTGTCTCACGGTCACACGGCCAGTTTGTCCCAGAGCTGGGAATTGAACCCGGGCTTCCCGACTCCCTGCCCAATGTTCTTTTCCCTGTGGTATCCCCAGAGGCAGACTGGTGGACATGCAGTGGGAGACTATGGGGTGTTTGTTGAATGAATAAATGAATGAATGAATGAATGAATTGTATCAGGAGGGAAGGGTTGCTCCAACATCACCACTTCTGGTTTCTCTGGAGACCCTCGTGACCTCTGGCTCCTGCCCCACCAACATAAGAACAGAGGGTAGTGGGGAGGAAGGCTGACACCTTGTGTCCAGGGGTCCCCAGACAAGGTCTTGTCTCCACCGCTCACGTGGGCAAGGTCACCTCTCCTCCACCCACATTCCCTCCTCTACTGGCTCCCATGTGCATAAAGGCTGTTTTCATTGTTCTCCCTGGAGTGATCTTAGAGGTCCCAGTCCCTTCTCTGAGATTAAGTCTCGTGCCAGGAGTCGTGGACCTGCCCTTTTCTCTGGGGCTCGCTGTCTGCTCAGGGCCACCTGTTCTGGCCTCAGCACTGCCGACAGAAACCAAGTGACTCCTATTGGAACCCTGTAGCTTGTAGCTGGCTCTGCCTGTTTGTTTTTACTGCAAAGGTGGCACCCCTTTTCCTCTCAAGGAGAAGGGGGGATGGTTGACTGGACACTCCTTCCCCCAAAGCCCAGCCTGGGGCCCTCCCTGCAGGCCCAGCTGGCTCCCTCACGTCCTCCTTGCCTGCACCTCCCCTGCGTTTCCCGAATGCTACCTGGTGCTGCAGTTCCTCCTTTAACTGTTCTTGTCTTAATTCCATCCCCTGCAATCGGAGCCTGAATAATGAGTTATTTCATAGGAAGATGGATCTGGGTATTAGGGCATCATTTAGTTTGCCATTACAACAGTCGATTCTGGTTACATGCTCAGCTGTGAAGGGGAAATGGGCCAGGATGCTGGAGCTTTCTAAAGCATGGTGCTTGTGGGTGGGAGGAGGGGGCACTGGGCTGAGAGGCCAGAGGGCGTGGAAGTCTGTCTAGCTTTAGCCCATATTCTTTATTCTTAGAATGTGATGCTGGGGAAGAAGCTGTAGGACTGAAAAGGGATGGAACCCTTTATGGAAGGGTAGGAACGATCAGGGTTTTGAGGCCAGACATGCCAAGAGTGGGAAGGTATTTGTTAAACAACTGAGTGAAGGACCCCAAATTAAAGAACGTTTCAGACTCGTCAATATTTCAAGACAACAGAGTGGCTGATGTCCCTACCCACCACGGCACCTACTAGACCCAGTGCAGGACTTACAGTGCCTTCCCTTTCGGATCTCCAAGTCTGATGGGGGAGACACAGCAGCTCCCCTCAGGGAGCTCCCAGTCTGATGGAGGAGGGAGATTCTCTTTCACGTCACCTACACAGGGTGGTGGTGGTGGTGGGGGAGCTTCCCCACCTCCCACCCATGTCTCAGTGTCTCCTCATCCTCTATTCCCCTCTTGTCACTTCTCACAACCAGGCAGTGCCCTTTTCTTTATTTTATTTTGACTCACTTGCCTGTCTCCTCTTCAGCTAGAACAAAGGCTCCCTGAGGGCAGAACCGGCATAGGAGCCCCCGGCACGGGCAGAGAACACTGAGTGTGGAGTTGGCAGGCTTGAGGCTTGCCCTTTGGAGAAGTCATCACACGCCTCTGAAGTTCACTGTCCTCGACTGTTTCATGAGCCTTTCGTGCCGTAACGTTTGTGACAATGCGGTTTCCTGCACAGGTTGCCTGAGTGCTGTCATTAGTAACATCATTCATCAGTGTGGCGGCAATCTCAAAACCTGTCTATGACCAATGAGCCCATGGGCCTCGAGGGGAACCAAGGGAAGCCTATCCCGTCAGGAGGCTCAGATCAGCCATCGCTGAACAAAGCAATCCCTTTTGACTCTGGCCACAGAGGGGCCATCCCCTGGCCCTCAGAGGACCTCAAATATCTCAGGGACCTGTGTGCTTCCAGTATGGCCCATTGGGGAGAGAACCAGAAGACCAGGGGATGATTTGCCTGAAGCATTTGGGTACCAGTAACAGCAGAAGTTGAACAGGCTTTAGCTGCATTACCAAAGCTATTAAAGTTAAAAACCACTAAACAATCACAGCTGCTTCCCGTCATCCACCCCACAGCCGTCCAGAACAAAACCAACAAGAACGTGTTAGAAGAAAGCAGACACTGAGGTTTATTAATACCTTGTGTTTGTCCAGAGCTTTAAAAGCAAGCCCCCGGGCCTTGAGAACACCTCCCACCAGGCACCGTTCAGCAGCACTGCGGGTCCCTCCCCTCACACCTCCACCCCAGAAACTTCAAGGTCTGAAGTTCATTTTTCAGACCCATTATCAGAGAACATTTCTGAGCACAGCTGTAACACAGGGGGATGGTGGGTGAGGGATACTTTGACATGGGTGGTCCATGGGTCACAGTTGAAGACCCTGGGGGCAGGCAGAGCAGCCAGAGAGAGGGGAGCACGGTGGGAGCTGGGATTTGGGAATCCTCTACGTGAGAGCAGAGGCACTGACTGTGAATCCTGGGGCCAGAAGTAAGCCAACAGCATTGGTCTGCAAATAACCTTCATCCTGCAATTGTTGGCAGACTCTACAAACAGAGGGAGGTTCTGCAAACAGTACAAGTGTGTTAAATAGCTTCAGACTCCCTAAACAGCAGCTTGCTCTATACACAGAGAATGGTGCAGTCATCAGGGACCTAGTGAGCAGACAGTCACAGGATTTATACCTCAGGTTTAAAGCCACAAACCAAAAGACCATCTGCTGGTGCAAGTAGGAGAGAGAGTAGGGGTCAGTTTCAGTGTTTCAATGAGGTTGTCATAAACAAGGTGGTCTGAAGACCTGAGCCTTTTATATTGCTCTGTGGGGCACTCACTGACCGCACCCTGGAAGGATCTGGTCGGGGGCAATGTTCCAATTCTTCTCCACGGCTTCACTTTGGTCCACAGCATAACATGGCGCCTCATGGGGAATCTGGGCATCTGGCTGTGGCAGGCTTGGACCATGCATTATTAAGAGGGATGCTGGGTTCCTTGCAGAAGGCAGAGGCTGGTGGCAATCGCATCGTGGCATTGTTGAGTCCTTCTGGTTTACAGTCCATTTGCACATCCATTATTTATGACGGTGGAGTGGCTGTGAACGAGCTGAGACTCAATTAAGATAACGTTCTCCTGCACAGAAGCAGCGGTTAATGCTGAGAAGTTATTCCAACTCACCCTCTACACTGCACAGAGCCAGGGATACAAGAGACCAAGGGAGGCTCAGAGACAGAGAGACAGAAGCAGAGACAGAGAGATGGAAAGAGAAAGAGGAAGGCAGACACGCCCTGAGTCAAGAGTGGGAGCCTCTCCTCACAGCCCGTCTTGGCCCTTATCCCCCGGCCTCTACACCGGAATCCCTGCTCCCTGTCCTGGAGGAGACGGACCAGGTCTCCTGGAGTTGAATCTCCCAGGGTCCACTGTTCCCCTCTCTTCCTTCCCTTAAACTGTCCATCCTACATTGTTGGGTTCCCCAGCACATGGGAGAGTTTGGTACGTCCCCTGAGGACTGTGATACGTCTCCTGTAAGGAGAACGGGATGCCAATTCGACCTGCTGTGCCGTCTGCCCTAGAATTCACGGAGCCGGACCACAGGAGAGGCAGGTGAGGACGGCAGGGCTCCCGGGAAAGGATGGTGGGCGAGGGAAGAGGAGGAGAGGTTGGGGGTCAAGGTGGAGAGAACGTAGGTGGTGGACAAGTGGCTAAGAGAGGTGGGGGAGCGGGAAGGGAGAAAGGGAAGAAAGGGGAGGGAGAAAGGGGGGGCTGGTGTGGGATACGTGCAGGGGAGGCTACAGAGACCGAGGTAAGAGGGGACAGGGAGACAGTGGAGGCGGGGGTGGGAGAGGCAGGGAGGGGCCTCATCAGGCATGTGTTTCAGGGCAGGGAGAGCCCGTGATGGGTAATTATGGTGCTTCACTGAGAGGCCACCAAGGGAACTCTGTCCACTGGGACCCTGAGTTGAGCATGTGGAGGGGAATGGCAGCCACGTTCCCTGAAAGTCCTGGGTCCTACATCCCTGCTCAGCTCCCTGATGAGGGCAAAGGCCTGGCTGAGCACCTGGGGGAGCAGCTCTGTGGGCAGCAGGCACAGCTGCATCCACCAGAGAGTCTGGACCTGGGAGCTGGGAAGGCGTCTTCTGGTGGGACCGAGTCCTGTCTGAGGGAGGCAGCTGGCGGCCCAGTGCCCCGGCTCCTGCTCTAGGTACTACGGCATCTCTGTCCCGATCACTCTCCCTTCCGTTCATTTCCAGATGGGCAGCCCTGCAGGTTGCCCTGCAGAGTTCCGCTGAGTCCTGGTCACAGTCACCCACCTCCTCCTGCTCGGACTGTGCTGCCTTCCTGTCAACACACAGTTTCACTGTCATCACCACCATTACTTTTCAGCTTGTAAGCTTGAGGGCAGGAGCTGTATATCACCCAGCACTGTGCATGCATGTGTGTACACACACACCCTCACACACTATTGACACAAACCTCAGACCTACTCCAGGGAGTGCTGTGCCAGTCCGGGAGTTTGCAAATCTACTCTGGATAGTTTAAGCAGAAAAAGAAGATATCAAATCTTTGGCGGAGCCAGACTCAGACTCTGGGGGAAGCCACACAGTCAGGAATGATGCCCAACCCACCCCTCGGCTGTGCTCTCACCAAGACCCCACAGCTGCACGATTGGGCACATGTATTATGGTGCTGATTCAAGGTGCTGGGTCCTGGACCTCCACCATTGCTTCCCCCAAAGCCAGATGGCTCTGCCTCGGCTCTGCAGGTAACAGCCACTGCGTGGCACCTGTACCTGCATGCTTGTCTCAAGCCGAAGCCTCCTGCAGGGGCGTCCCTTTGGCAGCGTCCAGGTCCACGCCTGTGTCCTGGATGTCGCAGAGGCTGGGAAGAAAGTCTGGTTTCTCACCCCGAGAGGTAGGACTCCCGGAGTGGGAAATTCCCAAACAGGGCAAGGGTGTTCAAGAGCTGTGGGTGACCAGAAAGCATGCCGAAGTCCTCAAGTGGTGCTGAGGGGTGGCTGAGTGCAGGAGTGGAGAGCAGCAGTGAGCAGAGCGACCACTCACTGAATTAATCCCCGACATGTATTCCAGTGTGCAGCGCATGGAGGGCCAAAGGAGTACAGCACACACGCTTCCTGCACTCAGGAAGGTACTGCCCTGGGGAACAGATGTGAATGTGTCCCATCATCCGTCACCGTGGAAGGTATGTGAAGGTATTGCAGGGGAGCTGAGGCACCTGTGATCAGTCAGTAAGGATGAAGTGGCCGAATCCACGCACGGCAGAGCCCTGCTGGGAAGCAGGGAAGATGGACCCTTGGCGTCTTTCCACCTGTAGCTCCCCTGCCTGGGAGCTGTCCAGTCGAGCTGGAGAAGGGCTAATGGATGGGAATGGCAGGGGTGTCCCTTCCCCAGGTGTGTTTGCTGGCGAAACAGGTACCAAAGTGAGGGAGAAGAATCGGACCTGAAGGCATGGAGCAGGGCAGTCTGGCTGTGCACACATCACATTGCCAACCTGCTCTCAGGATACTCCTGCCCATCAGCTGCCTGTGTTCCCTCCCTGCCTAGCTTGGTGCAGGGCCATAGAGACAAGAACACTCCCCGCTGGCCTCCCCAGAGGTGGAAGATACTTGTGCTGGGATTTCAAGCACCTAATAGGGACCGGGGATTGGAGGGCATGGGACCCCTTGCCTTGCACCAGGGGGTCATTCATTCTACCCAGGCGTCACCCAGGTGGTGGGAGATGTCTTCTGCCCACTCCCCCATGTCTGTACCCCAGACCCTTCAACGCATCAGCAGGCAACTTCCCGTCATGAATTGCTCCCCATTTCCTTTTATTTTTGGGGCTTTCAGCTAAAGGGATCTGTGAGAAGCAGGCAGGTTCATGGGCCTAATAGGGCCGGAGGCATCTCTAACCAGACAGGGAGTGTGTGTCTGGATTTGTCGCCCGACAGGTGCAGATGTTGGAGGCTCTCATCCATGAGACGGAATCACTCCTGGGGATTGAGAAGCTCAGACGGCTCAGTCAGAGGCAGGCTGCGCATCTCAAATGGGGGATGGAGGCTGCTGGCAGAGCCCTTCCAACAGACCAAGGTCAGTAGGCCCAGCACTTCATAAACGGAGTTATGGAAGCTCTGCCTCGCAGCTGAGAATTTCTAAGGATGCCTCCTCTTCTAAGAATTTCTAAGGATGCGTTTCTCATCACCTCCTTCCTATCACCAAGGAGTCCTTCCCAGGTAAAGGTAAAAGGATGAACAAAATCTCTGAGGTATGACACCCGGGGTGAAAACCCAGCTCCACTGCCTGCTTGCTGAGTGACTTGGGCCAGTCACTTACCTGCCCCAGGTCTCCGTTAACTATCTTGCATGTGGGCCTGTTGTGAGCAGCCAGTGGCTTCTCCGTGTGGTCGTCCAATCTTCTGCACTTCTGCAGTGCTTTATTCCTACTTCTGTTAGGTGATGTCGTGGTAAGAAACCCTGGCCTGTACTCGTTAGCTGGGTGGCACTGGGTCAATTACTTAACCTCTCTGAGACCAGTTAGTTGTCTAAAATGGAGGTGGTGACAGTACCAGTTGGTCGGACTGTTGAGAGGGTTAACACCTGGGAAGCCCTAGGACAGACTGGTGCCCCATGAGCCCTTGGGAAACGCTGCTGGTTGTTTTGCCGGTGGCAGTGGTGTAGGAGTCTTCCAGTACCCATTCCAAGAGTTAGATGATTCCAACTTGTTCATCTTGCCTCTCCTGTCAGCCTGGGAACTGGCCAGGGGCCTGGAGTGTATGCAGCCTGGGTCCTGGTGAGTAGGGGGACGTTCCATGAATCCACCTTTGATGAATCAGTGAAAGGGCCGCTGCCACATGAAGATAACGTGTCACCCCAGCGCCGTGCAGAGCGAGCAAGCCCCTGTGGCTTCCTGTCCACTGTGACTCCTCCTCTCCGATTCTCAGTTTTCCCATCTGTGATGTGGGGATAATTGGCTTGAATAATGTCTCTGAGGCATCCAGCACCAACCCTGGCTCATGGTGGGGGCTTCAAAAATGGTGGCTGGAAGCCGTCCCATGAGACCCACCCTGGAAAAATGGTGATGCTTCCCAAGAACCTCCCACCTTTCCCCGCCCTGGCCCACCTCTCCCTTCTGCTGCCTGCTCGAGTCCAGGTCAGTGCCCCAGGCTCCAAAATGCGCCCAGCCCACCCCCAACCCCCAAGAGCCCTAGTCAACTGGTTATTGGAGGATGGCTGTGAAAAAATTAGTTCCCACGAGGAGGGAATTAGGTTCTCCCTTTCCCAGGGCCACCTGCATTTACAAGAAGTTTGGAAATGGCATCATTCATGAGGTAGCAAGCAGGTAAAGTAAAGGTTTAGAGTAGTAAGTTGGATAACAGGGAGTGATGGGATCCAGAAAGAATTAGCACAGCACTCACATTCAAAATCGTGAAACACTATGTTGGCCAAAGCAAGCACCGGGTTATGGGTCCCCAATCTGCCACCTGTGGCTGCAGTGGTGATCCCGGCTGAGGATGGAGCACGAATGGTCTGCCTTCAGACCAACCCAGGGCGGCTCTCAGTCTCCTCAGCCAGTGAAGAAAGTCTCTCCTCCCTTCTCCTCTCAAAGGGAGCCCGAGAGAGGCCAGTGTCCCTCATGCCGCTGGGAAGGCCCTCCTCCGTGGCCACCTCCCTGCAGCACAAGCTGGGGTCGATCTTGTCCTTTCCATGTTTAGAAAACGTTGGGACCTAAATGTCAGCAGATGATATCGGAGCAGCATGACAGTTACCAGCTTAAACTGAAAGGAGGAAGGAAAAGCCCACCCAGCACCCATCAAGCCAGGCCAGAGTGGGGAGCAGAGCCCTGTGCTTCCACGTTAACCCTTCACCTGCCCCGCACTGGGGAGGAGGTATCTGGGGACAGGGAAGTGGTGTGCTCGGACGTGGGGCTGGGAGTCACTTGACTCCCTGGGGGCAGCTGCAGCCTCCTCTTCGCCTTGGGTGCAGGCCTCGGTGGGGCAGGCGTGCCAGGCCAGGGGCCTGCCCCCACCTCCGAGCCGCCTGAGCCCCTGCAGCACCTCCTCCTTCCTGGCTGGCCTGCTTCTGGGCTTCCCGGAGGTGGTGAGATGGTGGAGGTGAGCCCTGCAGGGCCAGTGCAGCCTGGGCAAGCTCCCAGGAAATGTTCCTGCCATGCATTCGGCCTTCTTGAGGGGGGCTGCTCACTGGCATTACAGCCTCCCCGGATGTCCTGGGACTGTCTCCGCAGCCTGACCCAGCTCGGCCCTCAGGCTCCGGGTAAGCTGTGGTCTGGATTTGCTTCCCCGTTCCTTTCAACCCTCTGGAGGAGGGAAGGACCCTTGGTCTCTGAACAAGGGCAGTGCTAGGTTGTCTTTGAAAGGATCTGCTGGGATTTCCACCATCTTTCCTCCAGCGTCCACAGCAGTTGGGTCACTGAGTCCAGCTGGTGGCCCCCCCGGGCCACGCCAAGAGCCTCTGCTGCTGTTTCTCCATACACCTGCAGCTCCTTCTCCACGACGTCACATGCTCGTGACGTCAGCCCATCCATCCCCACCCCACACCCAGCTCCTTGAGCCCAGGTCCCTTTAACCCCAACCTAGGTCCCTGGGCGCTCTTGGGGCTCCCTTGACATGGACCCAAATCCAGAGGCAGACTGTCCCTGGAGAGCACTGGGCTGGGAGTCAGAGCTCAGAAAGCCTGGGCTTTAGCTGTCCACACATCGTGTGCCTCTCCGAGCCTCAGTCTCAGAATAAATTTATCCTTTACGTCCTGACTGGCTGTGAGACTCTGAGATTTCTAAATATTGTTTTTATAAACAGAGTAGACTTGGCCATATACACACATGCACACACATGCAAGATCCCCAGGGAGCTGGGCACAACTTTGCTGGGTCAACACAGAGGCACTGGCCAACTCCACCCAGAAAGGGGTGGGGGACAAGACGTGCTGGGGAAGGAGGTGCGGCTGAAGAGAAGGTGGGCAGAGAGCCAGGAACTGCCTCCAGTTAACAACCCATCCCCCCCACCTGACGACACATCCCCCACCTGGCAACCCATCCCTCTGACAACCCATCCCCCCACCTGATAACCCATCCCCCACCTGACAACCCATCCCCCCACCAATCCATTCCCCTACCTGACAACACAACCCCTTAACCAAGGCCTGTGGTTTGAGGGCCTCTGGGCCAAGACTGGGTTAAGAAAACCTGCTGAGGGCAGGCTGGAGGGAGGGCAGAGGAAGCTGGCAGTGGGGGGAGATTCAGAGCAGGTAAGAGCAGGAGTAAAGAACTTCGCCCACATAGTAGGAAATTCTGAGCTGGGCCAGACCTGGGGGCTCAGGGCCCTGCTCCCCTGCCATTGCCACCTTGGCACCGGCCTCAACTAGACCTCCCAGAGCAGCGGCTGCCACAGCCATGCCGATGACCTTGAGGCCGCACGTCCAGCTTAATCCACGTCAGCGTCAGAGTGAAGGTCTCACTGTCACTCGGGGATATTTATAACCTGCCTGCCAGGCCCCAGTACCTGGAGGCTGCCTGGAAACTAGGCCACAGGAGCCACAGAGGAGGCAGGCTCTGCCCCTGCCCCAGCTTCGGAAGGCTCCCAGGAAGTGGGGCCCAAGTTAGGGGACAAAGGAGAGAGAGCCTCTCTGCCCAGCTAGAAAACTCGCCCCACCTACTGGGTGAGTGGAGTTTCCAGAAAGGGCTTCCCGTGTCCATAATAAGCTTGTGTCTAGGCTGAGTCTCCCACCCACTCCTAACAAGCAGCCCATTAACAAATGACCCAGCTGTGTGCATCCTCCCGGTGATCAAATCACCCAAGGGCTCCCAGTGCTTGGGGGCAAAGCCTTCACCCACACCACCTCCCCACCCGCTCCATGTGGAGGGGTCATGGGGTCACTAAGGACTCAGATGGCCTGGGGTCCAGTGCGGGCTCCACTGATCTCTGGGTAACCTTGAGTAATCTCATGTGAAACTTTCTGGGTCTCAGTTTTCTCATCTGTAAAATGGGCTCAACAGTGAGGCTTCCATGAATAAAATGCTCAGGATGGTGTCTGGCATGTAGTAAGCACTCAGTGTGTGCCAGCTTGTATAGAAAGGCTTACTGATTAGGAGAAGAGGCTCCAGACCAAGGCTACTTGGGTTTAAATCCTGATGCTGTCACTCACTGGCTGAATGTCCTTGTACCCATTACTTAACCTCTCTGGGCCTCAGTTTCTTCCTCCCTAAAATGGGAAGAATAGTACCTACTTCATGGGGTCATTGTGAGGATTAAGTGAGTTAACATGGAAAGCTCTGAGAATGGTGCCTGGAACATAGTAGGTGTTCAGTTAGTATTAGCTCCATGATGATGATGATTCTGGCACGATTTTCTTCCAGCCAGGCTCCCTCTCTTCTTCCTGCCCCTGTACTTAGCTGGCACAGCTGCCCTCCCTATTCACCCTCTCCTTCCTCTTCCTTCCCAGTTCAAGTTCTGTACTTCTTTCAAACCCCACCTCCTCCATGCAGCCTTCCCTGACCACTTTGGTGGACTCTGCACTGCCTCCCTTCTCTGATCCCCTAGGTCTGACCCCGGCCACCCCACATTATTCCTCTGAGTAAATCTACTCTGTGGGCCCTGAGGCAGGGGCTCTGCCTGGCCCACCTCTCCTACCCACCTTGCTGCACAGAGCCCAGCCTCGTGCTGGGTGAGCAGCAGTGAAACCAAAGCTTTCCTAAGTCAGACTGGTCCTTGATGAGTCTGGACCTGTCTGTTCCATGTAGGCATCTATTCTTGAGCTGGGGGACAGTGCGTCCTAGGCCCCAACACACACACACACACACACACACACACACACACACACACACACACACACACACACACACACACACGCCCCGTAAGGTAGAATCGAGTTGTTTCCCTAGAAATAATCCCCATTCCCACTAATGACAACGAACGTGCATCTTCCCCAAGCCCAGGCGTTCTCTGGAGTTTTCAGTCCTCCCCAACCCTGGGAGATGGGGCACACCCAAGAGCCTAGGTGCGACTCTTGGCAGGGTGACATCTGACATCACGAGGGGGCACCAAGGCAGGACACCCCAAGAACCAGGGCCAGCATGGGGGAGGGGGGCGATGTGGGAGGCTGAGGCACTGCAGTCCCTTCCTGAGGAGGAAAAGGGCACCAGAATGTCATTGTTTTCTCTCCCTTGAAGGCCTGACAGACAGCAGTCAGCCTTTCTGACCCTGAGGCTGTTCACACTTGCTGTCTCCAGGCTACACTCAGCCCCAGGGACATCAGAGGGCTCTGTTGACCAGCTTCCCCTCCCCCCCTCACCCTGGCTGGGCTCCCAGGAGCTGCCTGTCTCCCTAGGACCTGTCACAATGGAGGGCTGTCCCCCCCGCCCCCTCCCCTGCCTCCCCCAGTGATCACTTCTCCTGGGGTGCGCCCTGGACAGAGGCAACCTCGCTCATCGTACAGGGGCCACCTTTGGCGGGGGCCCCTCCTTTTCCTATGAGCCGGGGCACAGGGAAGAAGGGGGCTCAGCAGGGCAGGGAGGGAGTGCTGCCGTTGGACTCATTATTCTCTGGGTGACAGAGGGCCGCTGTCGCCAGCCTGAGTGCTCAGCCCTTTCCAGCCTCCATGTCAACCTGCCCCAGAATAGGTGAGGATGGGAAGAGGCCCTCCTGCAGCCCCCTCGGTGGAACCCCGAGCCTGTCTGCTTGGCCCTCACGCCTCTCCCTTGCTCTAGTCTAAGACAGCCTGAAAACGGTCTCACACTAGTATCTGTGATCTGTGAATGAGAGCTGGAAATTAACCCCCTCCACTTTGTAAGTTATCCCCAAGGATAATACCTTCCCAAAGGAAGGTTTGTCTAACGGAGGGAGCCCGGGCCAGGGGAGAGGGGGACGAGAGAAGCCTTGTACATCCAGCCAAGCGTTGGTCTGTGTACTCCAGCCCCATGCAAAGGTAAATCCGGGCCCTTCTTCCCCAACAGCAGGGGGTTATGTGCATAATACTATTGGGTATTTACAGAGCACATCACAGCTAAAAGATGCCTTCCAACACGCTCCATCAATTTGCTACCCTTCTGCACTACAGGACAGCAATCCTCTTCCACATGGGAGGGTACTGGACCTCAGAGCAGCTGGTCCAAGCCTCAGCATGGAAGGATGTATCAGATGCCGCTGGTGCCCCACCCGGATCTCCTTCACCTGTCAGGCACCTGCCCCAAGCTGCTGCAGCGATGGCTGCTAATGGCTTACAATGTGCCCTTGTCCAGCAGGTTGTCCTTAGCCAACAGGAGACACTTCCCTGGGAGACAGCCAGGAGGTTAAGGCCTCCATCATAGGCCCCCGCCCTGGGAACAGCCCTTGGCTAATGACGCTGGGTAGGGACTAAAGGCAGCCCCCTTGTCTTAAGGTGGGACAACTCCACATGCCATCCGGCTCCAGAGCTCCTCGTGGGTCAAGCCGGGGCTTAGCCTCACCTGAAGTGACTTCTTGGCCTCGATTCTCCTCCTGCTGCCCTCACTCCTTCACAGCTTCTCCTGAGAGCACTCCCTCAACAAATCACACAGACTCGGGGATCCCAAAGAAGACCCCTCTTCTGGGGAACCAGGAGGGCTAGAACACAGGGCTTCTGATCTGAAATCTTCACGCTCTTAAGATAGTTCCTGGGGTGTTTGTTGCAGTGAGAACCTAGCTTTCTGTCAGGATCTGTCTCCCTCTCCTCCCAGAGGAGAAGCAGGTTCTTACCACTTTCCCCTGAACCTGAGCCCCGGCCCCGCCCACAGCCCACAGCCTTTCCCCCTCCCTGCCCCCAGGCCGCCACAGCCAACACCAGCCATCTAGCATCCTCCTGGGCCTCCAGGATCGCCACCCAGTGGCCTGACTTGTTAAGCAGCACAGATGGCAATTAACTGCATGATATGAAAATATCCAACCCTAATTATTTCAGGGATGAGGCCAGGGACCATAAATAAATGATGAAGAGGCTTTCCAGAGTCTCCTCGGCTGGCCCCTGCTCTAGCTTGCGGAAGGCTGGGGAGCAAGGGGGACGCTTCTCCGCACAGAGTTCAGCGGTGTGGGGTGGTGAGACAAGGGGCCATGCGGAGGGAGGCGGCGTGAATTTACCAGGGGAAGTCAGGCCACTCTTCCAGGCACGGAAATACACAACCGTTAGGGCCACCGTGCTGGTCTTGCGGACAAACAGGAAGCAAACAGCAGTGGCTCCCTGGATGTCCTCTGATGAATAATTGATTGTAGAATGCAATCTGGTGAACGAATTCCAGGAGGATCCCCAGTCACCCCCTTCTCCCACATCTGCCTCTCCTTCCCTGTCCCATGCCAGGCTAAGGCAGGTTTTTCATGTTTCCCAAATGATTAAGTTCCCTTTGTGCCTCGCCCCAAGGTGGCCACCCTATGGGTATGCCCCTGGGGAGTCGCAGTCAGACGCCAGGAAGGATAGGCTGCAAGCTCAGATAGAGATCTGAGCCACTCAAGGGCTGCCCTTTGCTGGAACAGGGTGTCTTTTTCCAGCAACATATCACAACAAAGCCGTGGAGAGAAAGAAACAATTTGCATTCATGGATCCTTTTATGTGCCAGAGTGAATGCCAACGCGCACACACACGCACAAAGGCACACACACACACACCCAGGGACATACACACACAGACACATTTGAACAGATGGGGCTCCCATACTTTGAAAGCCTGAATATGAACATTGGTATTTATGGAGGGAGAGCTATTTACTTCACAAGAGGTTTTGCAACAGGGCTGCTTTAAACAGTAAAGCAACCAAACCACATTGAATAGAATTTGATTTACAAAAATTTGACTTACCTGCACATTTTCAGAAGCCCATGCGTTGTAGGGGTGCGAATGTGTGTTTGTACATAAGTGGAACTTGTCAGGGCCTCTGGTCATCTAGTCGGGGAAGGGGCAGGCACTTCTGATGACCGGCTACGCACCTAGCCGGGTCCACACACCAGTTCCTCCTCCACCTCCAGCTGGAGAGGAAAACAAACCCTGACCCACGGCTCATCTTCAAAGAGGTTCCCCCACTGACCCCACCCCAGTGGTTGAGCTTCCCATGAGTGTTCTGAGGGGGGCAGCTAGAAAAGAGCTTATTGACTGTCTCTACCAACCCCCTCATTTTTTTTCTTTCTTTCTTTTTTTTCTTTTTTTTTTTTTTTGCAGTACGCGGGCCTCTCACTGTTGTGGCCTCTCCCGTTGTGGAGCACAGGCTCCGGACACGCAGGCTCAGCGGCCATGGCTCATGGGCCCAGCCGCTCCACGGCATGTGGGATCTTCCCAGACCGGGGCACGAACCCGTGCCCCCTGCATCGGCAGGTGGACCCTCAACCACGGCAGCACCAGGGAAGCCCTAACCCCCTCATTTGACAGATGAAAAAAATGAGGCAGTGGCCTGTCGCAAGCCCAGTGCCCACCTGACCTTGGGCCTTTAATGCCGTTATCCCAGCCATCTCCACAGTACCTGGTGAGGCCAAAAGCAATAAGGAAGGCTCCTGGGAAGTAGCCTTGCTGTCCAGTCTCCTCCAGGCTTGGGCCTGCCCCCTCACTTCTCTGCCCTCCTCCCCTCCCTGCTCCAGGTGACAGATGTGTCCTCTGAGTGTGAGCCAGCCTATGACACTCCCCTGATGAGATTAAAACTCACTCCCTGGGTAAAAACCTTACCTTTTTATTAAGATCTCACCCTTCAGAACCAGCTCCTGTGTCAACTGCTTACTGTGGGTCCCTTGTTCTGACTTCCCGTCCCTGGGTGTCCAGTCCCTCTAAGGGGAACCAGACTGTTCTGGTTCCCCTTAGAGGGACTGGACACCCAGGGACGGGAAGTCAGTACAAGGAGTAAGATTCAGTTCTCTCCTAATTTCCAGTCCAGAACTTGTCCCAGCAGAAAAACACACACACCTCTCAAGATCTAAGCCCCTTTTCTGTAATGACAACGAGGCTGATCATAAGAGCAAACGCTTATTAAAAAGGAATAGCTGACACATGCACATGGCACCTATGACGAGGAATAGCTGACACACATGCACATGGCACCTTCGTGCCCGGCAGCGTTCTAAGCTCTTTACATATGTTAACTTATTTGATCATCACAACAACACAGAAGGAAGTTCTGTCATTACCTCCCCAGAGACCCAGAGTGGTTAAGTAATTTGCTCAAGGTCACACAGCTAGTAAGCAGCCCAGGAGGGAACTGGGCCCAGGAAACGTGACTGCAGAGTCCAAGATCTGACTTCTTGAACCCTTCAGACCCGGCCCTTGCTGACATCTCTGACCTCAGATCCTACCATCCCTCCTCACCCCAGCCCTGCTACTGCTGTCCAGCTACAAACACACCATGTTCATTCCCACATAGGGCTTCTGTCTTTGCTGTCCCTTTGCCTGAAATGCTTGGCCTTCAGGCTTTCATGTCTCCTGGGACAGGCTCAGCCCGGTGACACTACCTGAAGCTGCCACCCCACCCCCCTTACCCGTCACTTACTACACATAGATGTGCTGTATTTCCTTTAGCACTTCTCACTACCTGACACGGTCTTACTTCTTGGTTTACTGTTTCTGCCACTGAGATGTAAAGTCCACAGACACAGTGACCTGGCCCTCTACTTCACCGCGGTGCGCCCTGCACCTGGACCAGCTTGGCCTGGCACGTAGCGGGTGCACACTGCTGCGGACTAGAGTGTGCCCATGAAGGCGTCCACGTGAGGCGCGGCGCACAGATGGCCGTGTGTGTGAGACAGTGCTCTGCAGTGTAGCACCAGCTAGAAGTGGTGAGACCAGCTTAACGTAAACGGGCTTTCTGGCAGCCGATGCTAAGAAACAGAATGGCTCTGAGGACTGATCTCTAATTACCCGGCCTGGAAGAAGGCAGAACAGGAAAGAGAGCCCCTGTGTTAGAGCCCAAGCATCTCCACCACCTGGCCCAGGCCTTTTGTTGGTTGCCTGGAGAAATGGAAGACTTGGTTAAAAGGTGCGAGGAACTGGCCCCTCCAGAGTCCTTTGAAGGGGTGGGGACAGGAGCTGCGGTGGTCCAGTCGCTCTAGTTACTGAGTTGAGCTTCTAAATATAGCCGGGCCAGGCATTGGGCCCTGAGGAGGAAGGTCTGAGATCAGATAGGACGGAAGGGGCACCCCTCCCCCCAGCTCCCTGCCCCCCACCTGACCACTCCCTGCCCAGGAGCAGTCTGGGGGGAGGGGATGCCATCTCTACTCTGACAAGGAGATAGGGGGAGAGAGGCCAGCAGGGACCTAAGCTTATGAATGTTCTGACCCAGGGCCTGACCCAAGCTGGGGCATTCTGTTCTGGACAACAGGTGTTTGGGAAACGTAGGATCACACACCCGTGTGTGGTCTATGGAGGTACCGCCAAACTCAGGCGGATGTGACCCTTGCTCTGTGGCACTCGGGCCTTGCCAACTTCAGCGCTGCTCCAAGTCCTCGTCTGTGTGTGTGGTGATTCATACAGTAGGAGGAGAATACCCAACCCCCGTCTACCGTATGGCTGAAGGCCAGTACGTTAAATACGATGCCTTCCCAGAATGGAGGCGTGGATATGGAGGGGGGAGAAAACTCCAAAGCCACCATGAGTGGCATGAGGCAGGAGTAGTCCTCCTTGGCCTGGCAGATGCCCAAAGCCTCTGCTTCCGCAGAGAATGTCCCAGGAGTCCTGTACTGAATGGGAAGGGCTGGGCAAAGCTCTCCACAGCAGGGGGCTTGCAGAGCCCAGGGACATTCAGCAAGCCCAGGTGTGCACCTCTGTACCCACCCTGCCCGTGGTGCCAACATGCCCCATGTCCTTGTCTTTTGGTCACTCTGGCCTCTGGGGGTCCTGGTGTCCCTTCCCCCCACGTGATGTTCCCCCCGGACTGTCAAGGAGCCAGGAAGCCTTGGCTGGAAGTAGGTAGCTGGATGCAGGGACGGTGCAGAGGGCGCCCAGTCTCGTGGCCCAAGATTCTCCCTATCAGAGCGTCAGCATCAATCATCCTGCCCCACACCCACCAGCAAGGGACCTCGTCTATAAAAGGGGACAATAACGCCCTCTTCAGAGAGCTGTTATGAAGACGAAATGAGAAAGGACAGTGAGGCACCCAGCACAGTGTGTCAACCCAAACAACAAAGAGGCATGTGGACATCCACCGTGACTCTCTTCTCTGGACTCTCTTTGGAGAGTGTAAGTTGGCCTTTCCCATGAGAAGATGTGGTCAAAATTTGTTATTGCTTTCTACCATCTTGAACTGCCCAAGACAACTGTCTTCTCCACTCCTACCTCCAGTGGAACTCCCACCACCCCCCGGGCACTCCCCATGCTGGTACCAGCTGCCCCACAGGCCAGGGCTCAGTTGATCAGTGGACATTGGAACTGGGTGCCCTCTCCCTTAACCCCACTGGTTTACGCAGGGTCGGGGGAGCTGGCAAGGAGCTCCTCCAGGGACCACCTTCCACTGCCCTCGGCTATTGCCAAGGCTCCACCTTGGGTCTCCCTACCCAGGCAGGGGATGCGCTGTTTGCAGGCCCGCCCCAAAGCCTCCCTTGAGCCCCTCCTTTCTCGGGTGAGGGTTCTCAGGACTGCTCAGAAGGCAAGACTGGGATGTGAGCTGGAATCCTAGTACGAGGAAAACATGGCCCCTCCCATCATCCCTGCTCCCCGCCTCCCCTCCCTGACCACGGCTCCGCTCTGCCCCTCCACTTACATCCGAGTGAAGTCAAGTCTTCACATGGCCAGGTCTCTGCTCCTCGGCCGAGTGTCCTGGAGCACCCCCAGTCTGCCTCGAAGCCGACTCCAGGATGTCTGCTTCACCCACGGCCGAGGGGCCCCACCATCACCCAGGCTCCAACAGAGTCCCTCTTGCATCAGGCTGGGATGAACAGGTTCCTTTAAGAGAGTGTTTTATACCTTATTCTTTACTGTTTGAGGTGGTGCATGGAGTGGTGAAGTTAGGACAAGAGTCTACCTTTACTTTCTATCCCAACAGGTGGACTGAGTTTGGGAAAGAAGAGAGATGAGAATTACAGGGAAAGGGCCCTGGTCCCCGGCTGCCTCACTACCCACTACTCGAGGGACCCCCCCACCCCTTGAGTAGTGATCACTTCCTGTGGCCTCAACAGCTCTAGAGCAGAGCCTGCATCACTTGGAGGAGTGGGACCACCTTCCTGCGTGTGGTTACATTTTGTGGAGAGTGTTCTGTTAACATGAAGGAATGGGCTCCCCCCCAGTGCCAGGTACTGGGCGAGGCTGGGGGCAGGGTGGGGCAGTGTTCTTCACTGGTGTGGTTTCTTGGTGATCGCTAAGGAACAACTGTGTGAGACGATGACTCCCAGGTGACAGATGAATGCGGCAGCAGTGCTGACCACATCTGGGGAGACGTGATCCACAGGGAATCAGGGCCCTGCGCTGTGAGGTGTACTCTGGAGTGATATCAGGAGCTCTTCGGGGACTTTTAGCTGATACTGGGACAGGGGGGCCCATTTCCTCCTGGGTCTGGGGGAGTGGGCCACCATCTCCACCCCCTGTGCCCATCTGCCCTTTTGTCCTTCCCTTCCTGGGGTGAGAGCATGGCAAACACCACAGCAAGTGTTCCAGTCCAATTCCTCACCCAGAGCTGGTTTTCTTGTTCGGATGGTGATGACAGGCCACCCTGGATGCCGAATCTGTCTGTGCCCAGGGTCCAAGAGGACAAGAGAATGGATCTGGTTGGCCAGGGCTGCCTGGAGGGGGGTCGGCACAGACCTCCTCTCCCGGTCCCTGGGTGGATTCTGAAATTCAACATGCCCGTTGTTAGTCAGGATGGTGTCAGTACTCCTTGGCACAAATACGGATCAGAGAATTCTAATATCAGGTAAGGGAGACGAAGCTGGACGGCCTCGGAGGCACTTTCCGTGCCAGTCCAGTGATTCTAGAGCCCAGTATGCCCACTATTGTCATTGATATGATGTAACGATCACAGTGTGCTCACGGTACATATTATAAATACGATGGAGGTTGTTAGCCCTCCATTTCTCCAGTTCTGGGTGTCATGGATTTAACTACTCAGTGCTTCTCAGTTTATAAACGCACAGCTGCCTGAGCTCGATCTGCCTCTGAGGCCAATTTGCCAATTAAAGAACTGAGGCTGAAAACTAAAGGCTCCCCGCCTTACTCACGAAGAGACGGGAGTCCCCTCACTGTTCTCTCCTGCCCACTGTCTGCTCCTCCCACAAGCCCACAGGACCACGTCCCCCCAAACTTTAATGCCAGAGTTTGCTCCCTCAGGCCTCCTCTTCCTCAGAAACAACCATCAGTCTTAACTGACTCCTGGTTGGACTCAGAGCAACTCTCTTCCCCTTCGAAGGCCTCAGTCGCTTTCTCTGATAAGTGAGGCACGCGGGTCTGCAGACCTCGAAGAGTGCCATGAATCCTCAGCTGAGAGCCACCTTGCACCAGGCAGTCCTCTGGCCAGTCCATCCTTTCCCAGGCCGGGCATTCCTGATACAAGGGGACCAGAGAGGGCTGCATGAGAAGCACACCAGTCCTTGTCAACCAGAGACGGTTCCTTAGGGAGACTTGTGAAGACCTCATGGGCCCGGGCCTAAGTGCTCTCACATCTCACCACAAGGGGCAGAGCATCTTGTACTCAGCAAGTCACTGAATGTGAATTGTCCTGATTTCTAGTCTCCTGCACAGGGCTGCTGGCCTCTGTCTTCTTAAAGTTCACGGCCCAGGTGTTAGGAGTCAGGACTTTAGGAATTAAGGAACTGTCTAGGTTTCATATCAATTCCAACACAGGAAAATGTGTTTATTGAAGGCTTCCTCAGCCCTGTCACTCCCCAGGACTGTGACCTTGGACATAGAGGTTTGTTTAACCTCTCTGTGCCTCAGTTTGCTCATCTGGAACATGGATATCCTACCCCACGTCACGGGCTTACTGAGGATTAACTGGCAGAGCGCATGTGCAAAGAAGCACAGGCTTCTCCCTTCTCTACTCAGAAAGCCCTTTCTGCATCGCTAAGAACTTTCCTTTTCATGGAGCCTCAGAACAGTCAAGGAAGGTCAGCAGGGGCCCCACCTCTTGGGCTTCTGTCTTTCATCACAGATGCCAGGGCTTGGCCCATCCAAGTGCCCCGGGAGGCTAGATCTTGGCGTTCCTCCTCTGCTCCGCTTTCCCTGACCTCCAGCTTAGCCCCACTCCCCATACGCAGGAGTTGCAGCCGACCCAGAGATCGTGACGGTTTTTAAAAGACCGGTGGCTCATTATTTCCTCCCTCTGCACTTTGGTCCCGTGGGCTGGGCTCAGCTCATCTGAGGTCAGGACCTGGGTTGGGGTGACGGGTAGAGCTCGGCCACAGAATATTCATAGCGGAGTCTGGAGCCAGGCTTCTTAACTTGCCCCAGATGTGACAGCTGTTGTGTCCCCAAGAACATGTGTATCTCCACACCCACCGATCCAGGTTAAAAACTGACAGGTAAGAGCGATAGGTATCAGGAGCCCTGAGGTGCCCAACAGGGGGGACACAGCCCCCGAAGCAGGAAGAAAGAGCACCCTGAGGCCAGAGCACAGGGTCCCCTTCCTCAGAGGGCTGGCCGCTGCCTTTGTATGTTGACAGACACATTGGCTACCACTCCCACTCCTGCCACGGACTTCCTAGTGGCTGGGACATGAGCATGGAGAAAAAAGAAAGGAGAAATCGGGGTGCCTCCCCATGTTCTGAGTTTTAGGAGTCCCTTCTTTCACTGGTCTAACCAGAACCAGGGGGTCTCTTCTGCATCTCTCTCTCTGTGTCTCTGCACCTAGCACTCACTTCTGGGTTTCAGGCTGTGCTGAGTTCTGCTCAGGGGAGGCCCAAGGGAAAAACAGGCTCAATTCACCCCCAGTTCAGTGGTACTTGGAATCCTGGTGCCTCTTACCCCCCAATTCACTTGCTGGTACTTACTGTTCAGAGACTTCAAATAGCCGTTCCGTACACCCTGCTCAGGTTTTATAGTCAGTGGGAGACAGGCTGCCATGGGTTTACTGCATCTCTCCTGGAACTGGAACACAGCAAGATTTTAAAGCCCCACCAAGCTACAAAACACTTGGTCCTTCTCCTCTCTCCAGGAAGAAGGAGACGAGTCCTGGCTGACTGTCACATTGTCCTCCATCCCCATATGAAAACACAATCACACCTATTCACTCATTCATTCCTCTCACAAATATTTCTTGAGCACTGGTTCTGTGCTGGGCCACTTCTAGACACCGAGAATTCAGCAATTAAGAAACAGACAAAGCCACTGTCAGGCAAGGCAGTCAGAATATAAACAAATAATTAAATATATCCTATGTAGGCGTTAAGTACTATTGTGAAAAATAAAAGAAGGTAAAAGGATGGGAATGCTTTTTTACAAAGGGTGGACAGGCAGAGCCTCTTTGAATAGGTAATGAAATCTAAGGAGAAAGTAGAAAAAAGTGAGTTCTCTAAATATCTGAGGCAGAAGTATTCCAGGAAGAAGAAACTGTCAGGGCCCTTTGAAGACAGAGAAAGCACGTCCGTTCGGCAGGCCTGAGGAACAGCCAGGGGGCCTGTGTAAGCGGGGAGCACAGGGCAAGGAGGGGCGCTGTTGAGGATGAGGTCAGAGGTTGGTGGGGGGTGGGGCAGATTACATGTAACCATGTAGGTCATTGTTAGGACGCTGGGGAACAGGGAGTTTGACACGGAGAAGTGGCATTGCCTGACTTCTAATTTAAAAGGATGGGACTTTCCTGGTGGTCCAGTGGTTAAGACTCCGCCTTCCAATGCAGGGGGTGCAGGTTTGATCCCTGGTGGGGGAGCTAAGATCCCACATGCCTCACGGCCAAAAAACCAAAACATGAAACAGAAGCAATATTGTAACAAATTCAATAAAGACTTTAAAAATGGTCCACATAAAAAAAAAGTCTTTAAAAATTTTTTTTAAAGGATCAGTTGACTGCTCTTTTGAGAATAGATTTGGGCAGGAGAGTGGGGGGCCAAGAGGGAAGCAGAGGAATCATCTAGAAGACCACGAAATAATTCAGGAGAGAGAACACCGTGGATTGGTCCAGGGCGATTCAGATGGACGAAGTTAGAAATGGTTGGGTTCTTAATATATTGATATGTTGAAGGTAGCATGGACAAGAGCTACTGACAGTGAGCGTTCAGATGGAGAGAGAAGATGAACGATCAACTTGGCGTTGCTCTGGAGACCATTTGGCAATCACCCTGCTGACCCAGGAATCTCCGGCTCAACATCCCTGACATGATATTCAGCCACTTAATGCATACTCTTGAGGAGAGAGGATCCACCACCTCACACAACGGCCTCACGCAGTGCTTGAAAGTTCTTTCTTTCTTTTTTTTTTTTTTTTGCGGTACTCGGGGCCTCTCACTGTTGTGGCCACTCCCGTTGCAGAGCACAGGCTCCAGACGCGCAGGCTTAGCAGCCATGGCTCACGGGACCAGCCGCTCCGCAGCATGTGGGATCTTCCCGGACCGGGGCATGAACCCGTGTCCCCTGCATCGGCAGGCGGACTCTCAATCACTGCGCCACCAGGGAAGCCTGAAAGTTCTTTCTTATACTCAAAGTCTACATCTGTGCTTTCTCTCACTGCTCCTAAAGCAATACAGGGCAGGTCTCCAACACCTTCCTCACACAGTCCTCCAGATTGTCTGATTTCTCTCTCGGTTCGCATCCCCCATCAATGCCATTTTCAGTTGCTCTGGACATGAACACATTCCAGAAGGAAGTAGCTCTGGGTACTCCACTTCCTTCCTCGGTAGAAGGGCCAGGGACTGATTGTTCTCTGAGGTCCTTCTAGAACATCATTCACAGATTATGGTAAATGATTTGCATTCAGACCACAAATTTAAATTTGGCAAATTCACTCAACCCTTACCCTTTTTCAGGTGGGAGAAATTAGAGAGTTAGCTTAGATCTTGCTTCTTACCACTGAGAAAGCCAAAGCCATTAGAAGAGCATCTCCTTAGGTACCACCTGTCAGCATCCATGTCCACACCCCCTGCTTTCCTTCCCATTACAAAAATGGACTATCTGTGCTCCTATCTAAATTCAGCCCCTCCACTTTTCTGCTATATTCCACCCCTTCTCTCATGTTCAAGAACACTGGTGACCTGAGAGTTGGAGGGAACAATGGAATAGAACTAATATTTTTAAAATAAAATTTAAGAATCCTTTATAGAAATAAAAGAAAGCCTAAATTTATGTAAGAGCTAACCATGTGTCTGGGAAAATTGAGAATGATCAACTCAGAGACACAGCCTAAAAAATGATTAGACTTTAAAGACAAAGAAATCATACTCAAGGACTCCAGGCACAATACTCGTAATACCTACAAGAGTATGAAAATTATATTGGCATCAGGATATTTAAGAGCAACCTGCAAAGCAAGGCAAGAATGGAACGTTATTTTCAGGTAACCAAAAGAAAGGAAACAAATTGTGAGCCAAGGACTTTATATGCAACAAAGCCATCATCTAATTACCAAGACTATAGAAAAATAAATTATATACACAACGAGTAGGGCTCCCCTGGTGGCGCAGTGGTTGAGAGTTCGCCTGCCGATGCAGGGGACGCGGGTTCGGGCCCCGGGCTGGGAAGATCCCACATGCCGCGGAGCAGCTGGGCCCGTGAGCCATGGCCGCTGAGCCTGCGCATCTGGAGCCTGTGCTCCGCAACGAGAGAGGCCACAACAGTGAGAGGCCCGCGTACCACAAAAAAAAAAGAAAAAGAGTAAAAGAATCTGTGCAAATGAGCCCTTCATGGATAACCTGCTAGAGGATGAATTCTATCCAATCAAGAGATGATGGGGGAAACTTTGGCAAAAGAATGATGGAGGATGTAATGTATTTAAAGTGTATTTATTTATTATTATTATTTTATTTTGCGGAGGTTCCTTAAAAAACTACAAATAGAACTACCATACGACCCAGCCATCCCACTACTGGGCATATACCCTGATTATACATTTTATATGGTTTGAAATTTAGAATCATGTTAATATTTCACATATTCAAAGAATAAAATGGAATCAACATGAGGGAAAAGATACTTACATCATCTCTAAGTATCTGCCAACAAATTACTTACTAATTCCGAAAGAAAAAAGTAACAACTTTACAATGGTGAAATCTGGCTTAAAAACATTTTGATGAAGTGATGAACATTAGCCTAACCAACAATGAGACAAACCAACATCATGGCCCCCTATTATTTCACTGACAAGGACAAGATTCACTTAGAGTTTTTGCCAAGGATGCACTAGCTGAATCCAATCTACGTGTAATACAATGCAAAAGAGGGAACTGTTCCAGATTAAAGAGACATGACAACTAAATGCAGAATGATGCTGAACTGAATTCCGGGCTGGAAAACATAATTGGTACAAAGGACGCTACCTGAATAATAGAAGAAATTAGAATATAAATAGAATATAAATTGATTAAATACTAGTATTGTATAGATGTTAACTTTCCTGATTGTTAATGATACCGAGCTCATAGGACAGCATTTCCTTCTACTTAGAAAAAAAATAACTATGGAAGAGTAAACAGGCATGATGAAATGTAAATTACTAGTAAATGAGAGAGAGAGAGAGAGAGAATGATAAAGCAAATACAGTAAAATGTTAACCATGAATAGATCTAAGTAAGCAAATATAGGAATTCATGTACTATTCTTGGAACTTTTCTATAAATTGGCAACTAAAACAAAATAAATGTTAAAAAAATTGTATTCACACCTCTCCTATAGCAGCCCTTATACCCATTAAGTACCCCAATTTCTATATTCCATAACACTTAAGTTCTAATATCAAATATATAGTATGTTTATCATGAATCTCCCTCCATAAAAATACGAGTTCTCAGGGACAGGAACATTTGCAATTTTGTACAACGAGGTAATCTTGTTTCTAGAACTGTACCTAGCATTTCGTAGATGTAACATAGATATTCTTCAGTGAATGAATAAATGTATAATTGGTTAAAATAGGCTCTAGGGTCACATGAGTCAAATCCTTGCTCTTAGTGTTCCTTGATACAACATGGGCAAGTTACTGAACCTCTCAGGAGCTTAGCTCCTAATAAGTATTTACTTCAATACTTATTGAGGAGAGTGACATGAGGATATGAGGAGAATGACATCCGCAAAAATTGTGCAGTAGGAACAAACTCCAAAAGTTTGTTCTCCACAAGAGCAATAAATAAACTGGCAAAAACTGTGAGAATCAACTTTTTTCAGAACTCTGGAATCGAATCAAAATTTACCACAAGCAGAGAAATGATTAATTGATTAAGAAAAAAAAAACAGATGAGTCTAGATAAGAGAGCTTTGTGACATTTTAACTTACCCTGATACCATCTCCCACTTCCCAGCTTGCAGTGGCATGAAGACAACAGCTGGCATTCCTAGTATGTACCTGGAACCAGAGGGAGCAGAACAGACTTTATTCTCAAACAAATGTAGTTTTTTTCTGACCTGTCTGGTGGCTCCTTGAAGAACCCTCTCAAATGGCTTGCTTTACTTCACCTCACTCAGAACATTCCCAGGGTGGAAGCAGCTACCCAGGGAAAATTTGTTCAAAACATTTAAAGGCAAATGTATTAGCTTTTTCTTCCTGAGACCGGGAATAACGGTTGGGGAAAACAATAGACTAACCTAAAAGTTTGGGAGGAAAGGCTGGGAAATGAGATGATTTGGGGAATAAGGATTTTGAAATGCAGTCACATATTTCTGGGAATCTAGAAGGCCATGCACCTATTCAGGGCTGGGCGTATGCTAAGAAAAGACCTGAGAAGGCCCTAGGTTCTTACCTCTGGCTGAATCCAGGCTCTGTAGGAGCAGGGAGTGAAGGCTTAGGGGGAGTTGTAGTCTGCTTAGCTGAGTGCTGGAATGCATGTCCTAACACACACACACATACACACGCACATGCACACACAGAGTCCATCTGCAAAGACTTGAGGAATTTTTTCTTTTAGTTCTAAGAGCATAAGGAAATTTCTCTTGAACCACTAACTGAGCATTAATCTAACAGAACAGACTTTAATGACCACACATAACAAAGGATACAAACTTCCCAAAACTAGTTCAGAAAAGTCAAAGAACAAGGGACACGCAAATCAAAACTACACAGTGAGATGCCATTCACACCTACTAAGATGGCTATAATTTTTTTTTAATAAAAGTAAAAAGTGTTGATGAAGGTGTAGAGAAACTGGAACTCTCATATATTGCTGGTAAGAATGCAAAATGGTACATCAATTCCATGTTGGCAGTTCCTCAAAAAGTTAACTATAGACTTATCATATGACCCAGCAGTTCCACTCCTAGATATATATCCCAGAGAGAACTGAAAACAGATACTCAAACAAAAAAACACGTGTACACAAATGTTTATAGCAGAATTATTCATAACCGAAAGGTGGAAACAATCCAAATGTCCACCAACATGAATGGATAAAGAAAATATGGTATATATGTGCAGTGGAATATTATTTAGCCTTAAAAAGAATGAAGTACTGATACGTGCTACAACATCGATAAACCTTGAAAACATTAGGCTAAAAGAAGCCAGACACAAAAGGTTATATACTGTGTGATTCCACTTACATAGAACGTCTAGAATAGGCAAGTCATCAAAGCAGAAACCTGATTAGTGGTTGCCAGAGGCAAAGGGGAGGGGAGAATGGGGATTAACTGCTTAATGTGTATGGGACTCCCTGGGGTTGTAGGAATGGTGTGTGACAAAATGTTCTGGAATACTGGTAATGGTTGCACAACGTTGTGAAGCCACTGAATCGTACTTTTAAAAATGGTTAAAGTGATAAACTTTATGTTATGTGAATTCTATTTCAATTTTTTTTTTTTTAATGGGATCTCAGTTCCCCCACCACGGATTGAACTCCGGCCTCTGCAGTGAAAGCTCCAAATCCTAACCACTAGACCACCAGGGAATTCCCTATTTCCATATTTAAAGAAGTAATATGGGATGCTCAAATACATTGATGGATTTTGAGCTTTTCAGGACTGACTCTTTCAAAATAAGTGCCCAGTGAATATTCACACATGGGCCTCCCCCAACTGGCCTCTAAGACATTTTCTTATTCTCATTGGTCAGGGGCATCCTCATCTGCTCAGCAACCCTCTCCCATTGGCTGGATCCTTCAACTCTCTCCCATTGGCTGGATCCTCGATGCCAAGGCTCTGAGTGAGAACCCGGGTCCCCCAGGTTCTGTGGCAGGGACACAAGGAAGCATGGGATAATGGTAAACCGTCCTAGAAGGGTCTGGGTCCCCAAGGGCTGGCTGAGACTGGGTAAAGCTTCCTCTATAGTGAGAGGCCTTTGGTTGGTGGGAAAAGGTCAGGAGTTGTCATTAGGGGGCTCTGAATTGCAGCTCAGCCCCTAACTCCTATGAGGCCTCAAGCTATTCACACCTCTCCTGTAGCTCCTATAGCTGGATGGTGCTTTTCTCTGAGGTAAAATGGAAGTGAGGACTCTGGGATCACAGGCATCACATTATCAATGTGGTTTGATGTTCTGCCAAATATAAAGCGAGGGCCACTGCCCTCAGAGGCCAGACGGCAGCCTATCTACATTCTGGACGGTCTACGGGCTCCCATCCCCTCCCACACCCCCAACTCCTACTCACAGTGCTTGGCCCATCCAAGACTCAGAGGTTCCCTAGAAGGCCCCAAACTCCACGGAGTCCAGGCGGCCTCTCCCCCTACTCCTGCCTTGGGACTGCTGGTGTAGGACCTGTCGAAGGCTCTGAAACGTTCTAGAAGGCGCGAGGCCATCCTCCGCTTCCCCCTTACACACCGCAGGGGTGGGCAGAGGGAGGAGGGCCTCTGATTGGAGGAGGCTTGGTGGGAGGGTGGCTTGATGGGCGTGGCCAACGGCTGGAGGAGTAGCAGTTGAGAGCAGTTAATTTCGGGAAGCGCCCTGCGCTTTTTTCCTGAGGTGGCGCTGACTTAGTTGAGGAACAGGCTTTTGGGGATTCCCCCCTCCAGGAAGATCAGAACTGCTATAAGGACGCAGGAAAACCCTTGAGGCCCAGGACGTGGAGAACGGGGCACACTCTCCCTCAACCCAGGTTGGTCGCAGAAGTTGCGGCCGGAGGGTCCCCTGGGGCCACAGCCCTGCCGTCCTTGGGGCCTGGTGCTCCTGTCCCGCCAGGAGATGGGCGGTGGTTGGCAGGGCCCCGAAGCCCCTCCCAAGCCCCCTCCCCCTGGCCTCTGGCCTCACCAGAACGCTTCTCTGCTCTTTTCTCCCTTTACCTCTTATTGCCTCTCTCATGGAGGAAGGATTCCAGTCTCCCATCCCAAGGAGGAGAGCCACCTGAATGCCATGAAAGACACTGGGACTCCGGGGACAAGTACGTGCCTGGCAGAGTGACCTCCCAGGCCATTCCTGTGTGCCCTGCTCTGCGCTCTGCCGGCTTCTACCAGGCCTCTCCTTCCGGGTCTGAGGGTATTTTTCCTGGCTTTTAGTCTCATTTCTCAACTCCCTTTCTGCGGTGATTTGTGAAGGGTTGGGGTGGACAAACTGGAGACCTGGGGGGTCAGGGATCTCAGTTTCGAGTCCAAAGACGTCCCTCTAAGCTCTGGGTGATCATGGGAAATACGCTAACCCCTTCATGGGTCTGTGCTCTCACGTGGAAAGTGACAAAATCATAATGCTAATTCCGAGTCTTGGTGAGAATGGGAGTGATTTATGTGAATGTCTTTTGAAAATGGATGTGCCACAAATTACTTATTGTGATTTTAACTCTGTTCTTCCCACTCCCCGCCACCCAGCTGCTGCCTTTCTAGGTACCGAGTTTCTTCTGATTGCCTTTTTACTTCCACAGGATGGGTCAATCAAGCCATAACAAAGAGCATGGAGGCAGCCCTTTTGTCCACCCCGCCATCTTCTAGGAACTGGGAAGCACCCTTCAGGAGTCTCCGCTCCAGTGGACCTTCCCAGGCTCCTTCCTTCCCAGCCTTTGCTGTGGCATTAGCCATCTGGAAAAGGAGCTGCTAGTAGGACCCTGACTTTTGTTCCCGGCGCCACTCCCACCCCTTCCCCTCCTGATATCCAGTACTCTACCTTCAGGGAGGAGACGTGAATTTCAGGCAGCAGGAAAAAAACCGAGCCTTCAGGGTTATGGTTCCCTCCGAGGCCAAGGTTCCCATGACCATCAGTAGAGAGGGCTGGGCTGGGCCCCTTCCCTTCCTCACTCTTCTTTTCCCTTTTTGTCCAAGAGCTCCGCTCTGACCCCAAGGCTTTTCCATTTACCATCAACATGGAAACTTGACTCTTCACACAAGTATATTCTTCCTCGTTTGTGCATTACGTTGTTCCTCAAAACTGCCCTTCCACGCAGGAGGCCTGTAGGGCTCAAGGGGCCTGGTCAGTCAGCTAGGCCCCCCTTTAGGGCCTCTCAAACCACAGGTCGAGTGGAAAAGCTTAATAAAGGCTGCATGTCCTTCTTGACCACTGGCTTGTGGTCAGTGTGCTGATTTGGAAGTGAAGACTCAGAGGGATCCTTTCTATCCTTCCCACCCAAACCAGGTGGATGGTGTTTGTGCCGCTGGGAAATGCAAAGAGGGGCAGGTGGGAGGGCTGTTCAGGTGGGCACCCCTGGCCCTCCCACCTCCCCTTTTGAATAACGCTCGTCACTGTCTCATCTCGGGACCTGGCCCCAGCTGGTTTACAGACACCTGGCAGAGTGCGCCGAGCATTTGCGTTGTAATAGGGCAGGAACTAAAGGAACAAATTTATCCACCAGAATGTCAGGTCACGGGGAAGGTTGTAGGAGCAGGTAAACAGTGATTCACACTGAGGTCCTGGAATTTGATTAGTTACTATTTTTATAACTTTGCTCTTTTAGTCCTTGATTGAGGATAAAGGGGGAATTGGAACAGATCACAGGTGGGAGGGCATGGAGGGGGTTGCGTCCTCATTAGAGTGGGAACGGAGGAGTGCAGGTATGCGTCATCGGCCTGTGCTGTGTACCTGAGAGGTGTGGGCAACTTTCCTGGATCCCACAGTGGGGAGTGCAAGTCCCAGAACACAAAACATCGGCTTATTGGGGCCTCAGAGGTTGCCCGGTGCCCCTGCCCCTCTCCCCTACCTGTTTTCCCTGTGTGCCATGGAGACCAGAGCTGATGTGGCAAGAGCACAGACATCCCTCAGACTCCCCATCTGGGGCCCTGGTTCTGTTCTCTTCTACCCCAGTGGTGACCACAGAATATTCTGGGAGTTGTCTTCTGTTGTGATGCTGGGGGCCTTCCAAGGAGCAGTAATGGTGGAGTCTGTACAAACCTGGAGCTCATTGACACACAGGGCACGTGTTCTTCATCTATTCTCTTCCTTGGTGGGCTTCGGAATTAAAGGTATAGACCCGTTTATAATCATGACACCACCTGGCAGGGATATTGGTGCATGGAGGAGGGCTTATTTGGAGACCTCTGATCTCTCCAGCCCTCAGACTCTGGGCCTGATATGCGTATAATAATCACTAATGTCCTGGAATTTATAACAGTGTTGTCATTGATCCGTGTCATTACTCATCATGAATTGGTGACTTCTCGAACCCTATGGGTTATTTGTACTGCGTAGAGCTCTGTGATTTACAAACACAAAAATCGTTGGAGGGAGAGAGCTACTATGCTATCTTACAGATGAGGATACTGAAACGGGAAAAAGACCCAACTCCCTTGAGCGAGGGGGTATGCAGTGCACTTGCCTTGCTGTTGCTTTATGACTCCTCCCCTGTCTCCAACCCTCACACTTTGGAAAGCGAAAACAAAAAAGAACAGGCATCTGGGGATTATTTAACGCTCAGTTTGTCAGGACAAAGTTTAAGGACTCTTAGGAGGCACTGGGACAGGCACAGAGAAGTCACTAGATATTTGCTCAGTCCATTTCTCCATGTCTTCTGCTTTTCAATGTTACATTTGTTCTTAACTCTCATGGCTCACCTTCCAGAGAATCTGCTGAAATTCTAATGTCCTTTGCTGTTCCATAGGTTACTTTGGGGCAACTCCAGTTTTCGAGTGATTACCTAGCCCTCCCCCTAACTAGTTGTACGGCCTGGCAGCAAGTCATTAACACCTGTCTGCGTGTCTGTTTTCTCGGTGAGAAAATGGGTGATCTAACCCATTTATGAGGTGCTTACTACACTGTTTGCTAAATAAGACTAGTTCCCTCTCTCCTGCTTGGACAGTCCTTTGTATTCTGTCAAGAGCTTGCCTATTTATGGTGTATCACAACCAAAAGGAAAGAGTCCCAAGTCCTCCCTCCCATAGCTGGTTCAAGACCAACCCAGATATCATAAAACTTTCTGAAAGACTTCCATCCTTCTGTGCAACAGCGCCCCCGCCCCCAGAGACTGGGTGTGACAGGTCAGTGCACCTGGAACAATCTGAAAGGCCTGGGGCTCACTGCCTTCCATCATTCTCCACTCATTTAGTCTCCAGCCATCCCCTCGTGGAGACCTGGAAGGGACAAGCGGACTTGATGGTGGGGCCGTGCCCCGAAGCCTATTCATGGAGAAGCCAGCCCTTCCTTCCTTCACTAGGCCTCGAAATGCAGGTGTAGACATAGCCACGATTTTCCAATGTGCTTCTCTCTTCCTACACGGGGTCAAGAGTCTTTGCCGGACTAGTTCCTTTGAGGAATTAGCGCCTCAGAGCATACAGCACAGTCACTCGAATCCTGAAAACGACCTCAACTCCCGGATAGCCTTGCGGCTTCACTAGGTGGAGGGCCCTCCAGGACACTCCATGTGGAGCCCGAGCCCTGTCCTCTGCTCCTTCCCCCTTTTCTAGATGTGGACAGCACATGGGCTGGATCCACACCTCGGACCTGCACAGCTGTGTCCTCCCAACAGCTCTTCTGGTCCTGCCCCTCATCCCTGCCCTACTCGACCTTTCCTGGACCCGTCTCACGCCCCTTCTTTTCTGCTTAGCCCCCAGTGCACAATGGTGTCTAACCCCTGTCCCAGCTGGACTGGCCCTGGAGGGCTGAGAGAACCTCATGTCCACAGAGGATCCCTGGCAGAGCTGCCCTTCTCAGCCCTGTCTCTCAACTTTCCAGGGTCCTATAGCCTTTGTCTGCCTCTCCAAGACCTGCTTGTGGGGCTGCTGTCTTTCCTACCTCTGGCTGCCTTCCTACCTATTGTGGCAGCCAGCACTGTAACGGCTGAGTGTCAGTGGTGTGGCATGAAGAGAACTCCAGTTGTGGGGTCAGAAGATATAAAGTTTGAGACCCACTTCTGCTTTATAAGCTCTATAAGAACTTGGGGGAAAATGGACAACTTTCATCCTCAATTTGGAAAATCTATAAAGTGGGGAAAGCAGTAATGTGTAAATTGGAGTTTTTAGGTAAGGAATGGAAGGAATGATAATCCGTGTGAAGGAATTTATTTGTAATAGTGAGAGGCCGTACAGTCTAACTCTGCTGCTGACCGTGTATCTTAAATGTCTCCAGTTATGTTTCATCCCTCACGATTCTGCAGACATGTTGGAGGTAGGGAAGGAAACTTGGTTGACCACCCCTGGAACTGGATACTCTTGCCTGGGCCCACTCCGTCTTGTTCTTTACTCCAAACCGAAGATGGAGGGATTCAGGCAAGAGGATCTTGCTTTTTCACGCCTGGCACAAAGCCGCGCTTTCCAGAAATCTTAGGGAGGTGGAAGGCCCTAGAGCTCAAGAGAAAAGTCCCAGCCTCTGCTTCCCTAACAAGTCAGGGCTGAACTAAGCTACAGCTGTTTGCAGGATTCCTCAGCAGGTAGAATCTCATCAGAACGCTTAAAAGTGTGAAGATCAAGAATTTGGTCCTTTGATTGCCGTTGAGGCCCTCCGCACCTCCTCCCAGACCTCTGGGGTGATCCACAGTTGTCTCCATTTACTCTCGACATGGAAGCCAAGCTCTTGGTGTGTGGGGGTCACCTAATCCCCAGCATCGTGTCCTGCTGCCCTTCCTGAAGCACCTGTGCACCATCAGCTCCCCCAAGGGGCCTGTCCAGCTATGCACACTCTAGCCAGCCCCCTCTGACCTCCAGATGGAGTGAAATATTTCTCTAATGTTCTTTGTTCGTTCAAGTTGGGACTAATGTGCTGCTTCAGAAGTAAAATCCCAACTGGGAGCCAATCTTAATCTTCCCTCCTCAGGCAGGTGGATGTCGTTTGTGCTACAGGAGACCTGGATGTTAAGGAGAGGCTGCCTGGGGTCATCCCATCACCCCTCGGAAAGTGCTCACCGCCTGACTCAAGTGGGGACCCTCTGGCCCACTCTACATCCTTGAACAGAGCCGGCCTCTCCCTGGATGGCTTACCTGGCACCTGGCAGAGTCTTCCCATGGGTATTTACATTGTAGAAGGGAAAAAGTCTTTTAACCCAAAGGAATAAAGAAAAGCCAATGGGAGATTTTTAGTGGCAGCATTTGTGTCATTCCAAAGCCCTGGCTGTTAGATTTTCGTCACTATGCCAGATGTGAGACAAGGGTGAAGTGTGAGCAGGGATAGGGGAACCGAGGAGTGAGGGAACCCAGGGGAGAGGTCTGGAATCTTCCAGGTCCTTCTAGCTGCTGGGACAGTGGATCTCAGAACACAAAGGAGTATCGGGCTGCAGAGGCTACCATGTGCTTCCTGCCCCTTTCCTCCCTCCCTCCTTTTCTCAATGTCATGACCAGCGTTGACTCAACAGGGGAACAGCCCCTCCGCAGATGTTCCCAGGCAGGGCCCTGGCTCTGTACCTGGTTTCCTACCTACCTGTGGTTTGGCCACAGCAGTCTCTGAAAGCTGCTTTCTCTCTGGGCTCTGGATTTCACGTGAAGGCAGGAATAACGGTTCTGCAAGGGCCCACCAGGAATACGGAAACATAACCATCCGGCACTGATCTGATTGGAGTACAGGGAGCCACAGCCTGCCTGGGTAAATTCTGAAATTCCTCCTGCACGATCTTGCCTGTAGTAAGATTAATAACAGTTTTCATGGATATTGAACAGGGGATTCTAATACCCACTGAGGGAGGCTAGAGTGGATGACCTCTAATAGCTCTGTGAGTCCTGGGATTCGGTGAACTTGAGATACCTATTATCACTGATATGATGTAATTTATAATAATGTTTTCAATGATGCATACCATTAATAATAATGACTTTTCACTCTGCCTTTTCCAGCCCGATGTGTGAGCTATATAACTAAATGGTAACTCCTCAGGCGTACTTACTGCAGTGGATGCTTACCGTCGATACTTTACAGGAAAGGAAGCTCAGGCCAAGAAATGGGCTCTGAACCCAGCTCCTCCCCCGGATGGCCCCTCCCCCCCAGGAGCAACTGCACCTGCCTTGGGCTACTCAGGACCCTCCAGTTCTTTGCAACTCCCCTCCTGCCCCCCTCCCACCCACCTCAGAAGCTCCTGGGCAGCTAGAATTGTCTCCTTCTGTCCCTGCTTGTCCAGTACAGGATTCCAGTCCTGGCTGGGCCCGTCTGACCCAAAGCCAGTCACTTCGCCATGCTGGTCCCTTTGGAGATTAAAATCTAGTGAATTCTTCCAGCCAGAGACGCCACGTGGGCTTCTGGCCAATCCATCCACCCATCTGTCTCCTCCTGGATAGTGGGTTCTTCAGAGCTATAGGTTATCTTAAAACGAGCGAAAACAGGCCATCTTTGTAAAACCAGAGATCTAGAAACCAGCTAATGTCCCTGCCCCTCGGAAGTGTGTAAGGCCCTCCAGTGCATGCCCAGTGTCCTTCACTTTTATTTTGATTTCTCTCGATACCGGGCACAGTGCAGGGCACACAGTAGGTCAGCAAATGCATGCTGAAAACATACAGCAATGATTTCTCCAACTCTCTCACTTTCTCTGCTGGACTGTTTTCTCAAATTCAAGGTTTATATACCAGGACTCAGGCCTTTGACCTGAAACCCAGCAAGCTCTGCATTTCTAATGGTCTGTGCAGTTCTGTTAGTAACTTCAGTGTAAATCAATTTATTGAGTGTTTACCCAGCTCTGCCACTCACTAGCTGTGTGACCTTGGGCAAGTTATTTAACCCCTCTCTACCTTAGCTTCCCCAGTGGGGATGATAATGATACCCACTTGATTGAATTGTTTTGATGATAAAGTGAAATGATCTATAGCAAGCTCTTAGAATAGTGCATGGCACATAGGAACCTCAATGAACAGCTGTTATCAATTCAATTTTGCAGTTCAACATCCACTCGGAAAATGCCCACCTTGTGTCAACCTAATGAAGGGATAAGAACCTTCTCATAATTAGTCAGGGTAGGTAAGGCAATGAGGCCATCCTTGGTAGACAGACAGAATCATATCCTTGAGAGATTCCCCAAAAGAATGTGTGGGAAAAAGTATGACAGAGAACCCAGGAGGGGAACCTTCAAGATTACTGGATGTAAATGAGGGCTTAATTCTCTTCTTCTTGGTAATATTCCTTCTCAAATGGTGAGCAAGATACTTGCTTGTTACCAGGACATGCCAAGTCAGTGACTGAGGGGACAGTGTGGGGCTCTGAGGTTTTGTCTCATGAGAAAGTGGGAATGGTCTCAGGAAGGTCAGCTGACAGAGGTAACCACGGTTTGGGGAACAGGGGACATCTGGAGATAGCACTGGCCGTTCAAAGGAAAGAAAACTCACCCTTGCAAAACATATAAATGCTGGAGTCCTTGCTGGGTGTGCCAGGGAGCACCAATGAACACATGTTACAGAGGAGGTGGCAGAAGAAGAGGGGGTATGACAATCATCACCTAAGCAGATGGGCAGCCCGGACGGAGGGGCCCAGGGCTGTGGGAGGCTGGTCAGTAGGCTGACTGGCTGTGGACCAGATGGGCTTGGGGATCCCATGGAGATGGGTGTAATGCCAGATTCACCCCCTCATCAGTAGGGAACCAAGTGGGTAACTGTGGGAGACACTGACATCTCCGAAAGGGGCTGGATAGTGAGATCTTCCTTGCTGCAGCCCCAGAGAGACTCCAGCACAAAATGGTGGAGAGAATGCTGGCTCTGAGTCACTTGGACTACATTTGACTGTTGGCTAAAGGGATCAGATAAGTTATCCCAACAAAAACAAGAAAATAACCAGACAAGAGCCTGCAATCTGGGCCCATTTCCCCGGAGTCAGCGAGCAGAAGAAAGATGCCAAACGTCCCAAATGAGGACATGGCTGTTGCACCTGTGGGAAGATGCTAAATGGCCAGGATGGGGACCACAGGATAGCTGCAGAGGTAAAGCTCAGCTCCCCTCCTTGGTCTGTTGGGAAGCATATCAATTTCCCCCTGCCAGAGGCTGCAGGGAAGGGAAGCCTGCGAGCCTGTAAACATTCACTGGCTGTGAGTTGGGGGACCTGAAATAAGATAATGAAATAAGCTGAGAAAATAAGATCTTTGGTTTAAAGGCTGAAAGCACAAGTAGATATTTTTAAACGGAGAAGGGGGCAGCGTTCCTCTGAGATGTTTGCAGAGCAACCTGGATGGGTCTGATTCTATTACGCAAAAGTAGAAGCCTCAGGTGTTTACCTGTGAGAAGCCTTCTTGTCACAACGAACTTTTCCTGCTGCCAACTGCATCACACAGAACGTTGCTGGGTTTGGGATCTGGGTGTGCTGTATAAAATTGTGTGTTCAGGTTTTGACTGCTGCCTGCCAACAGTCTTTTTTTTGAATAAGTGTGTCTAATTTACCAGCAGCCGTTTGCAAACCCCCATGGCTGCAAGAACAGAGGAAACCCCACCCAGTTTGCTGAAGCCCTGAGACCTTTACTGCAGACACACTGAGAACAGAGAACAGAAGACACGGAAGTACTCAGGCTGTACTTATGAAAAGTCTATACCCACAGACTCTGGGAGAAAAGTTACTACCCATTTGGGAAGGGGGACATCTGAGACAGTGACCTTCCTCTTACCTGGTTAGAAATGATATCCCTTATATACAAAAAAAAAAGCGAGTCTAAGTTATTTTGGAATTTCAATGCTGTAATCATGGCAAAATGAAAAAAATCTACTTTGAGGGGAATCTGAGGGATGTGTCATTATCAAGAACTTGGGGAGAGGGGATCGAACACTTGCCAGAAACTCAGTAATTCAGCCAGGCTCAGAGTGTATCAGCTACCTCTCTTCTGTGAGAGATCAGAGAGCTAAAGGCTTCTCTCTGTCAGGAAAGAGGATCTGGGTAGGCAAACATCTCTCCTGATAGGGACAAAAGTTTTGAATTAGGAAGAGGCGAGAAGATGGGTTTGGGCATTAGAGTGAGCTGGTGTGAGGTTTTCTGTCTTAAGGGTACAAAGTTATAGGTTTTCAGGGCAGAGGGGGCCAGATGAGGCTGGAGGTTGGAAAGCTATTAAACAAGGGACCTCTAGCGGTCACCAGGCCAGGAGAAGGGATGATCAGGGGAATTTTCCTGGGATGGGAATGTGTTACAAGCCAAAGAAAGGGCCAGAAAGGCTCGTGCAGGGTCAGAAGAAACCACTTAACCAAGGGGCCCTTGCCTGGAGTCAACACTCTGAGAATTTTAGCAGACCTTTGGGCCAAACCCAGGGTTTCCAGATCAGGCTATAAATTTGAGTACTTCAGTCACTGTAAAATATAGTCTGTAACGAATGAGTTGAAGAGAGGAAGAAAGGATAAGGGAGGCCGTGTGACGTCACGTGAAGAGCTAAGGCTTGCAGCCATGTGTGACCTTGGGCAAGTCACTTAACCCCTCCGAGCCTCAGCCCCTTCGTTTGTAAAACTGGCATAATAATAGTTACCTTGAGAGCCTGCAGTGAGGATTCAGCGAGACATGCGTGTGAAGCAGCAACACAGGACCTGGAACCATTAGCTTCCTTCCCCGTCCAGAAGCTGTGCTTGCAAGTCAGTGGTTGTATGTGTAGAGCTGCACTGTACCAGCCCCATGCGGCTCTCAAGCACTTTAAAGGCAGCTAGTCTGAACTGAGATATGCCATGTGAAACACACATCAGATTCCCAACACTTTGCACAAAAAAAAAAGTAAAATATCTTATTAATCATTTTATAGTGATTATATGTTGAAATGAAAATATTTTTATATATTGGGTTAAATAAACTATATTGTTAAATTAATTTCACCTGTTTCTTTATACTTGATTTAATGGGCTACTAGAAAATTTAAAATTACAGTGGGGTTCACACTTTATTCCTCTTGGACAGTGCTGACCTAGACACTAGAGGAAGATAGGGTCAGGAAGCTGTGTTCCAGAAGCTCATTTGTTTCTCTACCGTGGGTCTGTGCTTTAGTTTGTTGTCCTGGTTCCCCGGTAAAAGAACCTTTTGAAAAAATGCCACCTTGGGCTCAAAGTGGGTGGAAGGTACTCGGGCTCCCCTAGTGGCTACGTGCGGTAGTGGCCATCCAGGGAAAAGGAGGCAGGGCTGGAAGGCGACAGGATGGAGGGATCAGGTTGTAGCCGGGGATGGACTATTCCTTCTCAGCCTGGAGCTTAATTCCAGACTCTCTACTGACCTTTACTCCAGGAGGCCGGCCCCATTCTCTCTTATTTCAGAAGGCTCCCATCTTATACGTGAACTTGGCAGGAAGCAGGCTCTCACTAGGTGGTACCAAACACAGGTGTAAGGGAAGATGCCACCTCAAAGCCACCTTCAGAAAACCACAGCGTTTCCAGAGAAATAAACAACAGGCATTCACAGACACAGGAATGTTCTTTTTTTGCTCTCTCCCAAGAAGTGTGATCCGTTGTTGTTTTTAAAACTGTACATTTTACTGTACATTTTTTTTTAGCAAAAGAGAAGATTGGCATTTGTATTCTGCCCACAGGGATGTCACTTTCCAAAACTCCAAGTCAGAAACCTGACAAACACAAGCGTGAGTACATACCATGTCACGACAGAGCTCGTAGCCGCTGATGAGGACAGAGAGTTGATTCCCCCCCTTCCGATGTCCACCACTTTCCCTCTGGGCATCTGAACCCAAAGGCAAAAAGAGAGGTGGTATTTGGGGTCACTTCCTCAATGGCTACATTTAGAAAGGCTTAGTGAGAAAGTGCAGAGGGAAAAAAGAGTGGAGGAAAACGGGTCCGAGAAAGAGGGAGGATGGGAGAAAGCATGTGCTCTGGCACCGGGGCTGAAAGTCAGCTTGTGGTCTCAGGAAGAGACTGGCCTGGCCTGTTAATGGCCTGGTCTGTTTAATGTCCTGGTCAGGACCAGAAAGGGACTGGGGGAGGCAGAGAGGCACCAGAAGAAAAAGAATGAAGACAGGAGAGTAGAGGGAAGGTGAGGAGAGAAAGGAGGACGGGGAGGAAGGACGAAGGCATGGGATTTGGAGGCTCCTGGGAGGAGCCAGAAGGCAGTCCTGCATAGACAGCTCCCCGCCCTCTCCCCGTGTGTTCTGGGCGAGGTTGGGGGCCACCAGCTCAGCTCCAGGTCTGAGCCCATTAGAACGTTTCAGCCCCAAATGGACTCACCTGTATGCTTCGTAGGCTGTGTAGTGAGCAAGTGGCAGAAGGAGGGAGAACAAGAGACAGAGGCTAGAGATCTATGGCAGATGCTCGGGAGAGGGAAGAATGAGGTGGAGAGAGGTAGTGCGTTGACAATGAGGAGAGACCTGGAACAGACAGGGACCAGGAGAGACAGAGATGCGGGGCAAGACCTTCAGATGCTTCCAAAGCCTTTTCTCCCCCGCCACGTCTCGTCTGCCCCCTCTGGCCACTGTCTGGGAACGTAGGGGTCAATTCCTAGATGGAGAGGAGCCCGTGTGTCCCTCCCATCGCCATCCTGACATTTCCATGATGGATCCTCCTCATGGAAGGCATCCCCCGTGTCCCCATGTCCCACCCTGAGCCACCTTCTTCAGGAACAAACAAGGGACAGACTTTGGACATAGAAACACCCTAGCTACAGTGAAGACAGGGTAATGGATTTCAAGCACCACCCCCAGGAGGTAAGTGGCCTTGGGCCGTGCCCTGACTTGGTGGTCACTAACTCACTATGTGACCTTGGGCAAGTCCTTTAGACCCTTGGGGGATGGGAAGAGAGGGTTAAGGATGAGATGATCGCAAACACCTCTTCAAGCTTCAGAACCCTACAATTCATTTAGTCATGAGGAGTCCTTAGTCCTTCGAGCTGGAAGGGAATTGGAGACTTGGTATGATCGCATTCGTTTACGAATTAGGAGCCCGAGGTCCAAAGAGAGAAAGGGTCTTGCCCACTGTGTTTAGCTGGTTATTCGGTGGTGGCTCTGGAACCCAAACTCAGAGCTTTGGACCCCGTGTCCAGTGCTCCTCTGCCACCCCACTCTGCTCTCCTTAATTAAGAGAAGCCCTCTTGCCCCCCCCATGTCCATGGGGACTCCCTGTGCCAGCTTCCCCCAAAAGAGGCAAAAATCCCAAAGCAACTCCAAAAGTTAACATCCCTTATGTCCTTTTGTCTCATAAAAACCCTTCTCCCTCTCCCGCACGTAGAGTCCCGGAAGTTACCCTTCTAGTTTAAGCTGATGTGATGGGTGTTTGAGAAGCAAAGGAAGCTGAGCCAGGGATGGGGGAGGTCACTTATCCCTCCCAAGTGTGGGGACTCTTGGGAATAATGAGGCGTCTGGGCAGGGGACTCCAGTCTTCCCCCAAACAAATGTGCAGCTCAAATCATGCCCTGCTCTTCTCAATTGGCAATGATCGCCCACCGCCAGCGCTGCTTTCGTGTGTAGAGTAAACTCTCCGTTATCCGTGTCACTGAAGAGAAGGAGTCGGGGAAGTGGAAGAAATAAATTAAGAAATAAAAACAACACCGGAACCATCAGCAATGCAAAGCCGCTTGCTTATAGGCTACATTTGTGATTAGAAAGGCAGGAGCCCCGCCTTTCCAAACACTCAGGGCTTAGTCTGACATTTGAGCCATCGAGTCTGCTTTCCCTGAGCACAGCCTGATGGGCGGTGGGGGACGGGCCTGGGAAGGTGGTGTGTGTGGTGTGGTGGGGAGGGGAGGCCGTTGACAGGGAGACAAAACTGTCCCTGGATGTAAACATCACCATGGAAACGCCACAAAGACTTGTGGGTAAAGATGCTTTCCTCTTCTCTCACCCTGACAGGGTGGGAGGGAGGATGCCCACCCGCCCACCCAGGCCTACACCGTGCTCTCCATCACCCACTCGGAGCTGCCAAAAGTTCCCCGGGCCCCCGCCAGGTCACTCTCCTCAAAGGGCAAGAGCATGCCGTTGACAGAAAGACTGCGTTTTGTCCAGATGTTCGAGACCCTCCGAGGGGGGCTGTAGCCACCAGGGGCGACCCCTCCCGCAGCCGCAGCTGCAAAGTCCCCCATGTCGAAGGAGTGGCTGCGTTTGGCCTTGCCCTCCAGGGGCAAAGGGAGCAGGCTCCTGGCCCGGGCCGCAGGCGGCCCCAGCAGTGGCTCTCGGTCCGAGGGGTGGCCCCTGGCCGATGTCCCAGACCCTCTCCCGCCTGGAGTCCTGGAGTCCAGCAGCTCCTCCTTTCTCTGACTTTTGAGGTCCAAGGAGGCGAAGGCCCCCATCAGGCGATCAAGGTTGGGCTTGGGGCGGGGCGCGGGGGGTGGGAGCCTCCAGGGGCCCCGTCCCAGCCCTGCAGCCTCCCCGAAGCCCAGGGAACTGGAGGAAGAGGAGTCGCTGCCTCGGGCCAGGCCAGCGCTGAAGTCCATGAGCTCGTGGCCCACCACCACCTTGGGTGGCCCGGGTGCGGGGGCCCCGCTGGGTGCGCTGCCCAGCGCGGGGGGCTGGGCCCCATTGGTCTGCGAGTGCATGTTGCTGACGGTGGCCGCCGGCTTCCCGGCGCCCTCCTGGTTGCAGACCTTGTAGCGCACCATGAGGATGACGATGAAGACCAGCAGCGTGGCCACAATGATGCCACCGATGACGAGGATCATGGTGCCGCCCAGGATCTGGCTGTGCATGGACTGGCACTGTGGGTAGTCGGCCTTGGTGAAGAACTGGGCACAGCCCACGATGTTGGTGGCCGTGAGCGTGGTGGCCGTGTCATCCCACATGGCCAGCACGCACAGGTCGTAGCCAGTCCCTGACACCAGGTTGTTGACCACGAAGGCCTTGTTGGAGGCTGGGATCATCCTGTGGGGGGTGGGTGGGCAGAGAGGGGGAGGGATGGTGAGGGACAGTAGGGTGATGGGGGGACAGAGGAGAAGTAGAAAAAAGAGAGAGGGTGACAGAGACAGGAGAGATGGAGAGGGAGAGGGAGCCACAGACGCAAGGACACAGAATGAGGCAGAGCAGAAGAGGGTGACAGGTGGAGAGACAGGAAAAGGGAGAGACAGGGAGACAGAGGGGAGGAGGAGGAGGGGGACCCAGGTGAGAGAACAGAGACAGGTTGGGGTGGAAAGGGAAACGAGAGAGAACGATTCCGGGGTGGAGGGTGGAAGTGCCAGAAGCAGGTACACAGAGAAAGACACCGGCGATCAGTTGCAGGGAACAACCCAGAAGATGTGGAAATAAAAGAAGGGAATGAGATGGGGGATAGTTGATGGTAGAGACAGTGGAAATTGGTTAGCGATGGAGGTTCAGGGAAGAAAGGGGAGAGATTCAGCAGAGAGGAGAGAGGAAGCACACGGGGAGGGGCAGAGGGAGGGACAGAAGAGACAGAGATTAAAGGTGTGAAGAAGCAAAAACTGCACAAAAGGGACTCCCCACCTCCCCACTTCTGCCTTGTCTGCTGCAAATGGTCCCTGGGTCTCTGGACAGTGGGGTTGAGAGTAAGGTCGGCCCTGGCCCCTCAGCACCCTCCCAGAGGCCGGGTCCACCCCTTGTCTGTCCTGCGAGATTCCTCAGCACTGACAGCCTTGTTCTGAGCCTGGAGTTGTACTGAGTCACAGACAAGGTCCTGCCCTCAGGGACCAACTCCATCCTCATCTCCACATGGCTTTCTCGTGCCTCGGGAGGGAGAACACTCGCTGGTGCAGACTGGGGTCTAAGCAGAAGAAAACTGGAGGTGGAAAGAGGGGGTGTTGCGTGGAGGGGAAGGGCACGGTGCAATGTTGAAGAATGGCGGGCAACTGTTTCTCAGAAGGAGGGGCCGGGTCCTCCATCACTGCCATAGCAGCCCAGGCGCATCCAAAGACACCTGGGAAAGGGTATCACTGGTTGGGGAGGTCTTGACTGGTCTCTCACCTTAAGGGAGGGTCTGAGGGGGCAGCAGTCTCCCCTCACTGGGGCCCATCCACCATAGCCTGGGCCCCTTCTGCCTGGACCTTCAGGAAGCGTGGATGCAAACCGTGACCTCTAAGGCCTTTGTGCAAGTATCATGCCTTCTGGTGGGGGTCCCTAGAAATGACACCTGTCTCACCCCATAAACACTCCTGCAGAAATACCTCGGCCTGAAGGTGCCACATCTCTCTCTGCAGCCTTCCCCACCTCCCTCCACTCTCAAAGAGCCCTCCGTTTTCCTGTCCCCTACTAATCCAGGGCTCCATCTATACTTGCCAACCCCTCACACCTAGAGCCAGGCAGCTTAATTGAGATCTCAAATATGAAATACTGGAGCCTGAACACTTCCACCTGGGAACCGCGCACGGAGGCTGGGACTGACAGGCAGGTATTGACAACCCGTCAGTGGGCAGCCCTGGAGGCTGCTGCCTCCCTGCTCACTCTTGGCCCACACAGCTGCTGGGGAAGCCACATGGAAGAAATTGAGTACTCTGCCCCCATCCCCATCCCCAACCCATAGCTACAGTGCATGGGGCAGAAGAGGCGGGTGGAGGAGGTTGGAGCCCAGATCCAGCATGCGTCCTGCAAGCCAGACCTTTAGGTCTATCTATCTCACCTGGGCATCATGGTAATGCTGTGTCCTCATGTCACAAAGGAGGAATGGCCAAGGCTCAGAGAGGCTGAGTGATTTGCCTCAGGTCACACAGCTGGGACTGCCAAGATGAAGCAGTTGGGGCTTTAACACTAGCTTCTAGACCCACAGTCTGGTCTTATGCTTTTCCACAAACTCGGACGTTTTTCTTCATCTCAGTGAAAACTGCAGGCCCCGCCCCGGGCCTGTGGCAGGTCAGCCACCCCCTTCCCTGGAGAATATTCAGAGCCCACTGAGGCTCAGTTCTGCTGGGCCAACTGCTGTGCAGAGCCCAGGGCTACACGGGCCCACTTCCTCCCCCCTCAGGGAAGTGATGTGAGTTGGAGGGGCAGGAGCTGTGCACACCCAGAACGGTGACAATAGTAGAGCAAACACTTGATGGCAAGTGTGTGCCACGCTCTATTTTTGGTGTCCTACTTCTATCAACTCACTTAGCCCTACGGCAACTCTCTGAAGCAGCCACTGTCGTGACCCTTGTTCTGCAGAGGTATTAAGCAGATGTAACATGGCAGAGCCGGCATTCAATCCCAGGCAGTCTGGCTCCCGTCCACTCTGACCCACCTTGTTCCGCCACCTCTCTGGGTCGTGAGCGATGGAAGAGCATATCCATGGAGGAGGGGATGGGCTGGCTGCTTTATTGAACACTTGGTATGTGACAAGGGTTTCCACATTCAATATTGCATTTAAACTTCACCACAATTCCAGGACACGGGAGATGGACTCCGAGCCCAGAAATCATCTCAGTGTTTAGCCATCTTATCCTGGGAAGCAGACCCCACTACTACTACTTCTAACAGTTTAACACTAGCAAACAAATCTACAGCTGATTTCTACAGCTGATAACAGAGGTTTAAGAAGAAATCACACGGGAGCATACTGGTTATTCTGCTATTGGCTCTCAGGTCTGTCTTCCCTTTCACCTGCCCTCCCATGGACAACAAGGAACTACATTTCCCAGGCTCCCTTGCCTGTTCCCAGGCTCCTTTGCCTCCCAGATAGAGCTGGCCACTGGAGGCCCCGGAGGAAGACTGCAGTGTGGGAGGAGGGGAGAAGCCAGGTATTTCTACCTTTTTCTGCTTTAAGTGGTGTCTCCCTCTCAGCTCCTGAGCCTCCTCTGTGATCCCAGCTCCAGGGGCTCTGCCTCCTGCCAGAGAGACCTGGATCTTAGGCTCTGATGAAACCATCTTCTCCATTACCTCCATCCTTGGGCGGGGCGGGTGGTGGCAGTGGCTTCCTGCTGTAGCTAATCTCTGTGATGCTGACCCCTCAACAATCCCATCACCTGTAACCCAACCCCAGTACTGCATTCCCTCTTCTATCTAGCGTGTTCTTTGTTTTATTTTCTCCTTACAGAATCCTAGGTGACACAAGGACATCTAATTTACACGACAAGAAGGAAAAACTTATTTTTTCCTTGCACTTTGGGAAAAAACTCTCATTACTTGATGTCAGCAGCAGCACATCTTATCTAGTAGAACCCCAGCTGGAGGAAGCACTTTGCCACCTTCTCAGAATCATTCATCACTCCCCAAATCTACCACCTGACGCCTTTGCGTAGAGCAGCCCCTCTTCCTAGAAACCACTTATCTTTCTCCACATGGTGACCTCATCCTTCGAGGCCTGACTCAACGTCTCCTCTGACCCAACCTCTGCTCTCTGCTCCCACAGCCCCCCTGCCTTCCTCTGCTAGAGGCCCTTCTCAGTGGATGCCTGTGTCTCCCCGGAAGAAATGGGCCGTGTCTTCACCTTTGTATCTCTGTTGCCAGTCATCATATCTGGCCCTGTGTCACTGCTGAGTAAATATTTACCCTATAGTTGAGCAGTGAATGAAAGACTGCTTTGTTAAATACTAAGGCCTGTACAAATGTCAGGGATTCTTAGTTAAATATGACAGCTGGTGACCCTTAGACACTGCCTGGCCCTGAGGATGTCTCGGGAGAGGCGTTTCTACATCTTTGAAGTACACCCCTGACGATCTTGATGGACTTGCATGTAGATATGTGTTGGGGTGTGTGAGTGCAGACGAATGTGTGTGCATGTGTGAGAAACGATGTGTGGGGGGCATGTCTATCATTTGAGAGCCGGCTGCATGGGTATTTGTGAACATGTGTGTGTGTGTGTGTGTGTGTGTGTGTGTGTATAGGTGTTCACTTATATATAGTACACAAAGGTTCTAGTTCCAGACAATGTTGGTCACTGCTTTGTCCCTCTTCCACCCAGCCCCCCAGAGGCTCCACATGTCCCCTAACACTTCTGAGTGGACATCCCATGTAACCTCTCCCAGAGACACTTGCAGACCAAGTTTGCTCTTTCCTGACTGCTGCCATTAAAGCTACTATTTGGGGCATGTGGGAACGGAGATGGGAGAGGTTCTTAGAGTCTCCCCCTGAGCCTCAGGGCAAAGCCTATGAGCTGACTACCAAAGTCTACTGTCCCCCTTTCGCGGGCTCAGTCCAGACCACATTCCCCCGCCAACTGTGCACTTAGTGGTGTCCAGGTGGCGAGTTCTGGCCAATGGAATATGGTGGCAGCAGTGTGTGCACCTCTGCGCCAGGCCTTACAAGAGGGGGAGGACTTGCCCAACTCTCCTTCCCCTCTGCTGGCTGGACCCTGGGTGCAGTGACCGGCCTTGGCCAGGCAGATGACAACAAGGCCCACCCGAGGGATGCTGGAGACCGGGTGCCTGAGTCTCCACATGAGGAAGGCCTCCTGATGAAGCCGGTAAACCGCCCTGGACTCTCAGGAGAGCGAGAAATCAAATTCTGCCGTGTTTGAGCCTTTATGCATTTGCATGCATTTGCTGTAGTAGTTGGCCTCTCCTAGCTAATCCAGGCCCCTGCAGATACGATGAGGTGAACTTGAGGAGTCTGTTATGTGTAGGCGTGACAGAGAAAAAGAGGGCGTGAGCGTGTGTGTGGGTGACTGAAGAGGTGTGTGTGTCTTTGTGTAAGAGGGAGAAGTCGGTGCTGGCGTCTACACAAGAAATGCGATTCTTGCCTTCCTGGACTTGTCAGCAAACGCCACCTCTTTTACCTCCAGCCTCCATCCCCCTCAGCTCCCAGCATCACCACTTTTAGGTGCTCTCCTCCTCCCCTCCCCCATCGATGAGGCACCGGCTGCCTGCTGAGCCCCAGCACTAATTTGGAGACACCATGTCAAGCTGCCCGCACTCCACTTCCCTGGCTCTGCACCCTCATTACTGGCTCTTCACAGAATCACCAGCCTGCCAACCTCTCTGGCCGGCCATGACATCTCAGGGCACATGAAAGGGACTCATTAAACCAAGGCAAGCACCCTGGCTCCCCAGCCTCTCCCTCTAGCTGCCAGCCCCAAAGGGGCCTGTTTACTTTCCTGCACAACTGCAAGGGAGCAGAGGAGACATGGCTGGTTCTATCTAGTGTATGATTCATTGAGTACGTACTATAAGCCTGGCACTTGACAGGCTGGGTCTCTGATTCTGCACACTGATGCTGTGAGGTAGGAATAGTTATCCCCACACTACAGATGAAGAAACTGAGGCTCAGGCAGATCGGTCACCTGCTCAAGGTCACACAGCTGGAAGGCGACTGAGTCAGCGTGGTTAGCCAGGGCTGCCAGGCCACCAAGCATGGTCTTCCCTATACTGTATTACCGTGAACTGAATTGAGCAGAATCAGATGGTAGCAGGAAGCAAGTCTCAGAGTCAGGGTAACTATCTGACAGCAATTAAAAACCAAAAACAGAAACATGTATTACTACAAAGGCAGCTAACATTTATTGAACACACTATATGTCAAGCAGTGTTCTGAGTACTCTACCTGTATTAACTAATTTCATCCTCACAGCAACTCTATGAGGGAGGTACTATTATTATCCCCATTTTACAGAAGAAGAAATCAAGGCTCAGAGAAGTTAAGTGATTTGCCCAAGGTCTCATGGAGAGAATGTTTGTGCCTAGCCAAGATTTGAAGCCAGCACTGTCACATTATTTCAATAAATGCTCTTGATAACCCTGGGAAGTACCTTTCGGAATTATGCTCCCCATTTGAGAGACAGGTATGAACTGAATTACCCCCTATAGCTATTTAGGGGTAGAGATGAGAGTCTCATGAGGGTTGTTTTGCTACTTCTGAATGCTCATGGGAAGTCTGAAGGAAGTGAGGGAGCTATGTGGATGTCTGTGGGCAGTTTTCCCACAGAGGGAGCTGCCAGTGCGATGGCCCTGAGGCAGGAGCCATGAGGAGGCCGGTGTGACAGAAAAAGAGTGAGGGAAAGGGAGAGTGGTAGCAAATGAGGTCACCAAGGTAGTAGCCAGGAGCCAGGTTCTAGAGGCCTTGCAAACACATTGTGTCTTGTGTGCCAGCGCTGAGGATTTGCTGGGTGCCAGTTTTGAGAAGGATTCTGAGGCTGTGTTCAGACTCAGTGGGACACAGTGCTATGGGTCTGGAAGAATCTGTTTTATATTTGTTGCTTCTCGTCTCAGGATCAGAGAGCCATTAGAGAGGAGTACTGGAAATACCGGTACAAGTGGTAGAAGCCCCTCTTCTGGTTTCGGTGCCGGACGCTGGCCTTCCCTGAATGCACGGCCCTGAGTGATAACAGGGGAAGGCGCAGGGCTGCTCTTTAGAGCAGGATTACCATAGAGCTGGCGTGACTCAGTGAGGGCTCCGAGAATTAGGAGCCTCCCGTTAACTTCTGAGACAGGCCAGGGGCCGGGGGCCAGGCTCTGTCGCTGCCCTACTGCCTGTGCCCCTGCTGAGAACATGGGGCTCCCCTGGCTGCCCTGAGACACTCTGTCTTATTGGCAATGGCTTTGCCCCATCAGCAAGTAAAGGAGGCACATTCAACATGACTGAGATTCTGAGGCAGGGAACCCCAATATCCATTCCCACAGCCCTCAGAACAGCAGGCAGGTGGGGATCAAAACTCTTGGTTGCATTGGCCTCTGGATGAACTCTCTTGCTCCCCTCCCCCCACCTCTCCTCTACAAGCAGCCAGAGGGATCCTGTTAAAACCCTGATCAGACCAAGTCCTTCCTCTGCTCAATGCCCCCAGTGAGGCCTGTCCCACGTAGTCAAAGTCCTGACGTGGCCCCCAGACCCCTTGTGACCTGCCTCTCACCCCTCCAAGTTCCTCTCCTCCTACTTACCCTGTTCACTCTGCACCAGTCACCTGGCCTCCCTGCTGTTCCTCAGGGTGTTGCCAAGGGTGCTCCTGCCACAGGGCCTTTGCACTGCCTGTTGCCCTTGCCTGGATGCTCTTTCTCCAGATGTCCATATGCTCTCTGCCTCACCTCTTTCAATTCTGCTCCAACGTCACCTCCTCTGACTGTCCCGTTTAACATTGAGGGCTTCCCCCATCTTTACCTTGAGCCCCCAGCCCCTTACTCTGCTCCATCTTTTCCCATTACACTTTTATTGCCTGACAGACACTATCATTTGCTTATTTACTAGGCCTCCTGTTAATCCTCTCTCTCTCTCCTTCCACTCCTGAGAGCAGGCTTTTTTGTCTGCTTTGTTCCCTGACGTTTCCCCAGCCTCTAGAACAACACTCGGCACATAGTAGGCCCTCAAAAATATTCTGTAGGGCAGGTGAATGAAATGAATGTTCCGTACCGGCACTGCCCAATACAGTAGCCATACATGGCCTTTTAAACTGAACTTCGAACTAATTAAATTTAAATGAAATTAAAAACTCAGTTCCTCAGTCACGTTAGGCACACTTCAAGGGCTCAGTAGTCACATGTGGCCAGCGGCTGCCACACTGGACAGCGCAGCTGGGCGGCAGCCCACCGTCTCCGAGTTCTACTGGCCGTGGCTCCTGTTATGCCCTCTGGCAGGTGGTAGGAATCCTGCCATTTCCTATGTGAGTCCTGGCGCCCCAAACAGATGGGCCAGGCCGGGGAGGCTTGTTCAGCTCCAGGACAGCTCCCGCACCAGGACAATTGGTCTTGAAGGCTTCAGTCCGGGCCTCTGCACTCTCTGTCTCCTCAGGTTTTCTCTCCACGACGCTGGACAGCTTCATGCCTTCTTTTTGGTTCTTCCAGCTTCCCTCGACTCCTGGGGCCTCCAAGTTCAGTGGGGTCTCTCTGGGGCTCCCCGAGGCCTGACTCAAGCTCGTCTGCCCCCCAGGAGTGCTCTGACTCTCCACCTCCCACTCAGCCTGTGGTCCAGCCCCTTCCCAAGACTCTGTCCCGTGGCAGTACCACCTCCCTTTACCCACGGTCCACAGGCTGGGCCAGCCCTGGGCCAAATGGAGCCTTTGGGCCCCTCTGGTCCTCCACTGCTATACCCTGTTCCTGCTTTTCTACTTCGCATCTACTAGTTACCCTTGTACTTCTGTTGTGTAAGTCTCTATTAAGAAAACTCCCTGATAAATCCAGTCACCATGATGAATGTCACCCCTCTCAGGAACAGTGACCATTAGAAAGAGAGGCGGCAGAGGGCAGTGGTGAGGAGCACAGTCTCGAGCTAGACTGCTAGGGTCAAACGCTGGTTCTGCCTCTTCCTAGCAGTAATCACTTACTGTGGGCCATTCCTTTACCTGTCTGTGCCGTAGTTTCCTAGAAATATCCTATTTCTGGAAAAAATGGGGCATTTATAATCTCTGCTCTGTAGGGTTATTATGAGGTTTGAATGAGTCATGACTCATAAGGAACCCGGGTCAGTGTCTGGCCCACAGTAAACTCCACTGGAGGGTTTGTTATATAAAGGGGGGGTGAAGCTGAACTAAAAGTAATGTATCTCGGATAGTGGAAATCCAGGCCTCGAGGGTTTGTGGCTGGCAAATCTCATGCAAGCTAGACCCTGGGAGATGTGTGCGCAGCTCCTGGATCCCGGCTGGGCTGATAGGAGACATCGTGGCTTCGACATTCACAGCAGCAGGACATGTTCCCCCCTGCGTGTGGCTCCAAAAGTCTTTTTCAGAAGAAATGTGGTGACAATGTTAGTCCAGCCCTGGCTGAGTGAATGAAGGGATTACTGGAAAGTCAACCAAAGTGAGCCAAGCCCCAGCAGGCTGCCTCTTCACTCATCTCCCCAGAGTAAGTTCCATCCTGTTCCATGGTGCTCCTTCACCAATGGGATAAAGCCGGGAGTGAGAGTGCGAGCCTGGGACTGGACCACCAGGGTTCAAAGCCCAGTGCCATCGCTTACCGGCTGTGTGACCTTGGGCAAGCCACTTAACCTCTCTGTAATGGGGGAAAGATGATAGGGCCTCCCTCACAGAGTTGCTCTGAGGACGAAATGAGTCAGTGCCTGTAATTTAAACCATGCCTGGTCCATCGCGAGCTTAGCATATGTAGTGATTCTGACTGAGGGAGTCGTCTGGCCCCAACAAGGATGGAGATGAATCCCACAGCATGAGGTTAGATTAAATATGGGCTAGTGAGGCAGGTACACAGCCCAGCTCAGGGGCCAGCCAGCTGAGCTCTGGCGGTCTGTCTCTTCTGCTGGCCTCAGCCTGCCCTCCAGCCTAGCACTTCTCTGGCTGACCCACCAAGATGATGCCGGCTCTTTCTAGTTCCCCCTGTGCCATCTCCACTCACAGACCACAGGAAAGCCGGGTTGAGGGGGCCCATCGACCCCCTGGCTGTCAGCGCTCCACTCACACACTTCAGGGACACACCAGGCAGCCCCCCATCCCCCAGCTTCGCGCATCTCTGAGCTGCTCAGAATCCCTGCTCATGTTGCTATGGTCTGACGGCTGCTGCTTGGTCCCACCGGCCCCAACTCAACCCCACAGAGACACCTGGGACAAGGTGTTTCTTTCTTGAACACATTTCAGCGCTTCCCAAATTGTGCACCAGCTCCCTCACGCCCCCCCCCCCCTTGGGTTTCCACTTCTCCAGAGTGAACATTTCCATTCCTTCCCACCATCTTTTCGGGACACGCTCTCCAGCTTGCCTCGCAGCTGCTCCTCACTGATCACACGCCAATCTGTCTTTGGCCCTCCTCTGAGTGTATGGGGGCGGTGGGCAGGGTCTGAACCGGAGAACAGAGTCACGTTCCCTCAACCAGACGTCCTGCTTCTCCTGAGGCCCCCCACCCAAGACAACATGGAACTTTCTGGAAGCTGCATCGCCTCGGTGGCTCACACTGAGCAGGTGGCTAATGGAAACACCCTGTGATTTCCCCAGAGCTGCAATTAAGCCACGTTGCTCCCATTCTGTCCCCTAAAGTAACGTTTCTACCATCATAGGCTGAGCCGACCCAGGCGAGGTCCCCTCCCCTCATCAGGCCTTTTTCTCTCTCTGTATATCTTTATCCCTCTCTCTGTTTCTCCTCATCCAAGTTTCTATGGATGTGGAACTTTTTCCTGCATCTAATTGTCCTTAGCTCCCAACCCCCAAGGATTGGGTGGGCATATCACAAGAAAAAAAAAAAAATGTGGGCTCTGGGATCTGACAGAAATCTCTCTTCGAAGGCTGGTTCTGCCCCTGACCAACGGTGTGACTCGGGGTCAGTTTTTCCTCTCTCTGAACCCAATTTGCTCATGTATGAAATGGGACTAGCGGTCCCAACCTCCTGTGCTGAATGTGAGACATTAAGTGTGCTGGGGAAAACATGACTGCCCTCTCCTCTCCCTTCCCAGGGCCATTCAGTACTCCTGTGACGACGATGATGGCCACGATCTTGCCATTTATCTCCTCAAGGATCTGAGAAAAGCTTGCTCAATAACAATTCATCACTTACAGAAGAAACGCAGAAGGTGTCAGACCAATTATACCTCGTTGTAAACACAGGAGTGAACAAAATGAAGATTCCCCACCAGCCGCCTCCAAACGCACTAGAACCACCGGCAGACGCCCAATCAGTACCATCCAGTGATGTACCTGATCAGACAACTCTGCCCGGTTAGCAGATCCATAATTTCCCAGGGGCACCACGCAGGGGCAAAGTCACCTGTGGCACCGACTCCTTAAAACGGCTATGATGGTGCTCACGTCAGCTGCACATATACTCAAACTGGAATGATGTGGAAGAGATTAGTATGGTCCTTGCACAAGGATGGCATGCAAATTCGTGAAGCATTCCATATTTTTATGAAATTCTGACCCATGTTACAGCTTGGATGAATGTTGAGGACATTATGCTAAGTGAAATAAGCCGGAAGCAAAAGGACAAATATTGTGTGTTTCCCCTTATATGAGGTACCAGAGTGGTCAAATTCATAGACTGAAAGTAGAAGAGTGTTTGCCACGGGGAGGAGGAAATGAGGAGTTGGTATCGGATAGGTGCAGAGTTTCAGTCTGCGATGATGAAAAAGTTGTGAAGATGGATGGTGGTGACGGTTGCACACAAATGTGAATATACTTATGGCCCCTGCACTGTACACTTAAAAATGGTTAAAATGGTAAATGTTACGTTATGTCTATTTTAGCACGACAACAAAGTGGCCAAAAAGATGCTATCACAGAGCAAATGCTGCCAGGTGGGCAGGAAGAGGAGAGTTTGTTGGTGTCATTTGTCACTTCAGTGTGGCTGATGCACACTCAGGTGCAGTCACCCCCGGCAGGGACCTTGTGGTTCTGTGGTTGCCAGGCTTGGTTGGCCCAGTCAGGTCTGGGGAGGGCACAGGGTGGGGCAGAGTGGCCCCCTGGCCATCCGCTTGCTCTTTTATATCTGTCCTGTTGTTGGAGAACAAGGCAGCTTCAGAGCAGAACTTGGCACACACCAAATGCACGCAAAGAGGTTGCAGGAGATAAAGCATGGTGGTTCCCAGCATCCGCTGTGCTGTCAGCTGGATCTGGGTTCCAGTCTCACTCTGCCACCGACTGACTAATTGTGTGACCTGAGGCAGATTATCTAACCCTCTCTGTTTTAGTTACATAGAATGCTAGTACCTACTTTGCAGGAATAGTGTCAGGATTAAATGAGGTAAAGTGTGTCAAACATTTGGCATGACTCCTGGCAATAAATCAGGGAACAGCAAACATAAGGTTTTGTTTGAATGACAATGGTGACGTCATTGATGACCCTTGATAGAAAAACTCAAGATGAAATGAAGTCCTCAGTCATCTCATGGATGGGTTTTGGGGCCCTGCCTTTTCCCCCAGTTCTAATCCCCTCCCTCTGTCAGATCAGAAGCTCCTTGAAGAAGGCAACTTTATCACCCCCAGGTAAGTTTGTACTATGGTGTAAAAAGCTTACTGACTGCGCAATGTAGGTAAGTCATTTCGTATCTCTGAGCCTTACTCAGTTTTCTTGCCTGCAAAATGGGTTAATAGTATTGATCCTACGGCATCTTGTGAAACTTAAATACAGTGATATTTGTTCAGTACTGAGTATAGTGCACAGGCTATATTTGTGCAATAAAAAACGGCCATCAGTAGAAACGAACACAATATTTTAAGTCGACTATACGCCAATAAAAAATTTTTAAAAATAGCAGTAATCAGTATTACCTTTAGTAACTTGGCAATAAGTGATTCTCTGTGCTGTTTCTTAAATAAACCTCAGAATTTATTGAAAAACAAAAGCAGCCATGATGACACTTGGATTAGGTGTCTGAAGACCAAGTTCAAATCCTAGCCCTGAGAGCTGCTAGCTGAGGGATCTTGAACCAGGAGATTGTTGGGAAAACCTACCAAGCTCCCTGGTTGCACTTAGTAAAGTGCTCACAAAGCTGAGGTGTCATTTTTTGTAATGGGGACCCTCAGAACCCCTGCATGAATGAGTGACTGAGAAACTGGCAGGCACCTCCCTGAGGGCTTCTCCAAGCTGCAAGCCTGGAGGCTGGACTCCACGACTAAGAGGCCTGCCCGACTTCCAGCTCGCTGAGCTGCAGCGCCGGAGTGCCTGCTGCCTCACCCCGAGGAGAGACGCCCTTTCCAGCTGGTGGTCTGGAGGAGCCCGCTTAGCACTTCTCCAGCCTGTGTTTCCGCTGATCCGGCCCTAGACACCTCCGCTTCTAACAAGCAGGCTGGCCGGGATGGGACGAATCAGGTCAGGAGAGAAACAACCTCTGAAGTGAGACCTCATTGGGCAGTGGGGAGGTCACTGTCCAGTCAAGTGGATGGAGGAGCAGAGCTGTCCCCACCCACCAAATAGTCTCAAGTTCAGCTGGATGGACAAGGCTGTAACCCTGACTCTCTCATGGAATTGCTGTGTGACCTTGGGCAAGTCACTTTCCTCCTCTGTGCTTCAAAGTCCAATTCTGACATTCTAGAATTCCACAACAATATCACCAGGAGAGGGGTGACAGGAGCAAGGGAGAGGCAGGAGGAAGGAAGGCAAGGCACAGTCATCAAAGAGCTGTGGGAGTTCGGGCACCAGGTCCCCAATTCTGAGCACACGTGGGATTTGGCACAGAGTGACCGGGGTTCTGGGCTTAAATCCTGACTCATAACTTATGGGCTGCATAATCTTTACCCCAGTACTTAACTGCCCAGAACTTCAGTCTTGTTTGTAAAAGCAGTCTGCCAACCTAATTTGCAGAGTCATATGAGGATTAGAAGTAAAGTATGGAAAGCACTGGCATACGATATATACTCAATAGACCATATATGTATCTAGTGAATGCTTACCTACGTTATCATCTATCATCTATCTATCATCTGTCCATATCTATCTATCTATCTATCCATCTATCTATCGTCATAGTTTTTATAGAGAATGCTAACACCGTCCAACCCACCCATCTCCCAGAAGGACCTCTGGCAGTGGCGAAGGTGAACTATCTGGGGGGAATGGTGGGTTGCCTGGGGGTTGGCCCTTTGTGCTGAGTGGGAAGGTAAGCTTCACTGTGGAATTCCTTCATTTGTCACGAGTTTCCAGGTGAGGCTGGCCTGGCCTAGAGGTGCAGCATCCTGGTTTTAACTGGGAATAACTCAAAGCAGTATTGTTGCCCTCCCCCTCCCCCTCCCCTCCGCAAGCCTGGGGCAGCAGCTCCTGTGGGGACAATGAGCCCCTAAATGTGCTTCAAGGCCCCTGGAGGATGGCCCTGTGGGTGTGTGATCTTAGTATGGAAGTAATCACGTGAGCAAATCTAATGTGAGTAAATCACAGACTTCCATCTGTAACTTTCTGGTGGTCTCCCCAGCACTGTATATTGGGGTGCATGGGTCTGAGGCTCCAGAAATTGGTTTGCTTTCCTCCCTCTTCTGGTCCAGGCTGGGAGGGGTGTCGCTGGGCTGCAGAGGGGGCAAAAGGCGGGTGAGCGGCCTGCCCCTCTCCCACCCACACAGGCGGGATGGAGGCTGGAGCCCGGCGGGGGAGCTGTGTGTGTGTCCGCTGACTGGTGTGTATGTGTGTAGGTGTGTTGTGTGTGTGTGTGTGTGTGTGTGTGTGTCTACTGACCAGACTAGAAGCATCATTGGTGTGTGAGTAGATGAGAGGAGGGTGTTGGCTTGAGGCTGTGAGCCTCTGTGAGCATTTAAAGGAGGTGAGCATTTGAATGAGTCAGAGCCTGGAGAAAACACCCTCCCGGGGCCCGCAAGGCTCCTCGTGGTCTGGCCCCACTACCTCCCTGCCCCGTCTCCTGGACTCTGCCCCTAGCTCTCTCCCGCTGCTGCGGCCACCCTGGCCCCCGTTGCTCCTCAGACATGCTCCAGCCTTGAGGCCTCGCCCTGGCCGGTCCCTCTGCCTGAAATGCCCTTCCCGCAGACCTGTTTGGCTCACCTCCTTCAAGTCTCGGCCCTGACTCACCTTCTCAGTGAGGCCCGCCGGGCCACCCTATTTAATATTGCAACTTGCCCACCCCCTGGGTAAGACAGAGCTCCTTACCCCGCTCTGCAGGTTCCTTTTTGCGTAACACTGATTTTCTCCCCTCACCTCTATGATTTGCCCATATATCATGCTTGTTGCCCGTTTCCCCCGCGAAGACGAGGATCTCCAGGTGTTCTGTTCGCTGATGCGTCCCGAGCACCCAGAACAGTAGCATTTATTTGACGGCATATTTGCCTCTAGTTTCTCATCTGTAACACGGGGACGATAAGAGAAGCTATCCACTTCAGAGAGTTGTTGGGCAGACTAAACGAATGAATACCTAAGAGCACCGAGAACGGTGCTCGGCACACAGCTTAATACACGTTAGCTGTTGTTGTCACACTCCATCACTGCTTGGGAGGTGGGATTGAGTGAGTGAGCCATGTGAGGGATGCAGCACACCGGCTGTCACCCAGGGGTGAAGGTGCTTCCTAAACGCTTCTCGCTTCACTCTCACCCCACCCCTTAAAAATTCCCAGGAAGGGAAATTCCCTGACCTCTTCCAGTCATGGAGCCCGTACTTTTGGGCCCTCTTTGGGTTAGGAAGTTAGTTATCAGTAAATTTACTATCTGTTCGGGTTTTGTTGTTGTTGTTTGTTTTTTATCAAAGGAAGAAGCAAGCAAGAACCCAGCCTGCCCCACCCTGGGCTGCATAGCTCCCAGGTCCTATAGGTAGTTAATAGCATGTGACTAACAAGCACATCCTTTGTTGGGTGTGATAGCAGCTTGGACTACGCGGCACCTGAGCCCAGGAGTCGGGTGCCCAGATTCTTCTCCCAGCTCTGCAACCCCCGATAGGCTGGATGACTGGGGCACGTCCCAACCCCAATCTGAGTCTCTGCTCTTCCCTGGTAAGGGGTTGGGATTAGACCATTGCTAAAGTCTTTCCAGACTCATCTGTTCATCCGATTTTTATGGAGCACCTGTTACGTGCCAGTGCTGCTAGAGGGGATACAGCAGTGAGCAGAGGACACAAGTCCTTGTCCCGTGAAGTTGACGTTCTGGGCGGGGGGAGGGTGAACAGTAAATAATTAACACAATTGGTAAATCATGTACTATGTTAGAAAGTGGAGTGTGCTATGGGCAAGAGAAAAAGCATAGCAGATTAAGAGAAGGTGAAAGGGTTTGGGCGTGGGGAGGGCAGACTCAGCTCCATGTGGGCTGCTCAGGGATAATCTCCTTTAGCGGTGACATTTGAGGTGAAGGACATCTTACATTCCAGGAACCTACGAATCTCTGTGATTCTCTATTCCGTTCGGGGTCCCCTGGAGTCCCCATCTCTTATTTTCTCTCCTTCTCTGAGCACACTGAGCCCCAGCTTGCCCAGTGGGTGACGGGGCCAGAAGACAGGTCAGCCAAGTCCCCAGCGGTGGTGAGTGATCTATCACCGTCTTTATTCACATTCCAATATTTCACGGCTCCTGTGGCTCTGATGGAATCAATATGACCTTTTATTCTTCACCTCGCTTAAGGCTCAAGGTCAACAGCCCAGCTGCGATCTATCGGCTGCTCCCTCCACTGGCTGTCTGTGAGCCAGGGAGCCCCATGGCTGCCAGAGATTCATGGCGCCACCTCCCAGCCCCACGCTCCGCCTGCCCCCAGGCACTGGGCCTGGGCCTTGCCTGGCTGAGGAAGCAGCAGCCACGGTGGCTCAGGGGACCATGGCTTATTGAGGGCAGAGACCAAGCCATAAACCTCCCCCCTCTCCCCTGAGCACTGCCCATCACTAAGGTTGAACCCATGACCCGGGTTTCATTTCAGTCCTGGGAGGGGGCAGCCACGGGAAGGCCAAGCAGCCACGGTTCAAAGGGCAAGTCATATATTAGAACGCCAAGGGCACGGCCATCAGTTTTCTCAGCATGGAGAAGGGACGAAAAGGCATCGGCCTGCCTGCCTCAGATGGAACCCTCCAGGCCCTTCCGGCAGCCGAGGCCCCTGCTTTCAGAGAAGCCTGGTTTTGCCTGTCAGACACCACCAGCACTCCTGGAGGTTCTTCCACTTGTCTGACGGAGACCCATCCCTGCAGCACCCGCCTCTTTCCTCTCGTTTCCTCCTTATGTGTGGGTGGTGGGTGGGAAGGGATGGTCTGGTTCATACTTCCCCTGCTTCCTCATGGTAGTCTGAGTGACACGGGCTGCTGGTCTGGGTTCGCTAATAGATTAGGTGGCTGGGAAGGGGTGGCTAGACAGTCTAGAAAGGAAACGCAGTCACTGGCCTGTATTTTGAACACACCACCTGTGACCCTAAGATACCATCTTGCTCCTCTCCATCCTAACTCATGTCCTGGGAGGAAAAGGAGGGGTCAGGAGCTCTCTGGAGCACAGCCAACCTGGGTTTGAATTCTGGCTCTGCCACTTCCAAGCTGGGAGAACTTGGGCAGCTTACTTACCCTCTCTGATCCCAGAGATTCCTACCCTGCAAAGCACCCATAATAGTCCCAGCTGTCTCCCAGGGGTGGTGCACATGCTCGATGCGGGGTGGGGGTGGGGTGGGGGGAAGCACAGAGCAAGCACTCAAATGCTAAATGTGTATTAGCAAGGCCTCGACGTGCAGACTCTAGAGCCAGTCCACCTGGGTTCAAATCCCAGGTGGGACACCTTGGGTAAGCTTCTTAACCTCTTCGGGCCTCAGTTTTCTCATCAGGATAATAACATCTCATGGGGATGTTGCAGGAATTAAATGGGCCAATAAATGGAAAGCACTTAGAAGAGCACCTGGCACGTAATCATTTCTCAGAAAGGTCGGCTCCTATTATCATCACCATGACTGGAGGAGAAACCATCTGCGATCACTTGGCACTTTTGACCTAAGCCCCATCAACTGGTTTTGGGATTTATAATCCACCAACCTCCAACCAAGCTTATAAAGGGCCTTGCAACATAAAAACATATATAAAACGAGACGAGTAAATTTTTAAAATGCTTTATGGCAGATCATGAGCCGGCAAGAAGGCTTGAACTAGAGGACCCCAGGATGCTTGCTGTGATGGCCAAACAGTAACCTCACTTACAACCCCCGCATACCCACCAGGTTGCCACACAGTGCTGGGCCACTTCATCCTGGGAAGAGCCTCGGGAGGAGGGGGAGTGATGGCCTCAGAACATGTGAGGGCCACCCTTTCAGTGTGGGACTTGGACCAGAGGAGGCCAGTGGGGCTGAGGCAGCCTTCAGATGAGGGCCACCCCCGGCCCAGTCCACTTTGCTCTGGTCAGGCCACATCCAGCATACTGCCCACTGCTGGATCCCACACACGCAGAGGGATGGCACAACCTGGTACACATCTGAGGCAAGAGACCAGGAGATGTGCCACAGGACCCACCCCAGGTCCCTTCCTGCTCCAGGGACAGACATGACAGCCCTTTACCTGTAATCCCTCCCACGTCTCTTCACTGATCGCCCTCCTACTTGACCTTCTGGGTCACCTCCAGGAAGCCTTCCCTGACCGCCCCAGGCTCTCATAGGCTCACACAGCTTATCATACCTGTAGTATCTGAATCAGTGACTACACAAGTACCTAGTCCTTTAATGCCTGTCTCCCCGGGAAATGTGAGCTGCAGGAGGGCAGGGGTGTCCCATTCTCAGCTGTCTTCCCCGTGAGTGGCCCAGACCCAGCATCATAAATACCTCTTGAATGACGAAAAGTAAAAGGCGAAAATGGACGGTGGCAGGGAGGGAAGATGTTGCATCTGAAAAAAATAGCACTAGGTGAACCATGAGAATTATCTGCAAAACTTAAATAGACATATTATGGAAGAAGAATGAGTTTTATTCCTGATAAGAATGAAGACAGAATCTACGGCTAGGAGGTAGAGGGAGATGGAGTTTGGGGCCTGTAAAAAAAACTTCTTAGCTTAAAGGCACCCAGCAGTGATCTGGGCTCTTGAATAAAAAAGAGGGCAGGTTCCTGGGTCTGGAAGTTATCCCCACGTGGGGCCAGTCAGCATCCCAAGGAGGTGGTAGGCGTGGGGGTGGTCAGTAGGAAGGGTGGTGGGCATCATAAGGATTCATGAACAAAGGAGAGAGCTGGCCTGGATGACTTTGAACTGCCCCCTTTTCACTCTGGACTTTTTTCAGTCTATGAGAGTAGCAAGAACTAGGCCCATTTTAAAGATAGAACAACAGAGTCACAAGAGAGTTTTAACAAATGAACAGCTGAATTGGTCCCCAGACCTGGGCTTTTCCTCCCTCTCCCTGAGCTCTCTCAAGCCCTCGGCAATGTGTCCACACAAGGGAACTAGGCTTTGAGGATGCCTGATGACCCCTTCCTGACCCCCTCTCCCTCCTCCTGTTAGAGCCTCCACTGTGCCCTCCATCATGTCTGCATCCTCTGTTGGCCAGTCCCAGAGGAAACCACTTGAGTATCTCCCATGGCAAATGCAAAGAAACACATCTCTAATGGTGGGATTTCAGATCTTCTGATCTTTTGTGAAGGCAGTATTTTTGGATGGGATTCTATTCCTAGGCCCACTCTAGGCAGGACGAGGGAGACTGGAGTTTGGGTCTGGACCTGGGCAATCCTTTCCCGACCTCAGGAAGGTAGCCTCCACCCACTCACTTCTTCTGCAGGACAGAAGCTTCTTTCCAGCGCCCCTACCTGAGGGAAAGGACTGCTGAACACCAGCCTAGCCAACCTGAGAATTTTCAAAGCCTCCCTGTTCCACGCAGACCTTCTTTAGATCGATAGTCAAAGCTTGGCGGAAAAGCAGCCTTGGGAACCAGCCCTTGGCACTGGCTCATAAACGGTGGCATTCTGACGGGTGGTAAAAATATCTCTCTGGTGTTCAGTGCCAGCTGCCGCCACCATCTCAGCTTCTAAGATCCTGTCTCCATGCCCAGGACCTCAGCAGCCTCCGCACCTGTCCACACACACACCCCAGGAGACAGAACACAGGTCACCCAGCCCCTGACCACTGGCCACCCTCACGCCCACAAATCCCACCCCAGTTGTTGCAGCCAGGCACCAGCAGAAAAGGCCCTTAAGAGCCACCAGAGAGGGAGATGCATTCTCAGAAATACTGCAGCACATTCCTAATGAGCTAATTAAGCAAGAACATAAATAATTACTCCCTATCAGAGTGAGAGGACTTGGGGGGAGAGGGGGTGATGACTGAGGAGCTGGGACAGTGATGGGTGAGCTGTGATGCTCTGGAGGGGGAGATGGGAAACTCCTGTCCACTGTGGCTGTGGGTTGGGCCTCAGGGAGGTCCCCGGGCCAGGGAGATGGAGCCCCAAGGAGTCTGCCAGAAACATCATCACAAAATGCTGCTTTGTTCCCTACCTGAGCGTTTCCTGCTCACTCACGTGCCCACGCCCTGACCTCCCTCCACCGTCATAACAAGCCCAAACGGGAAACTTTGGTGGAAGGGGTCGTTCCCCCCATTTTATGGATGTTGACATTAAGGATCAGGAGGGTCTCAAGACATTGCTAAGACCCCTGAAACCGTCCTCTACCTGGTCTCCCTGCTTCCACCCCTGCTCCGATAGTCTCTTTTCCACTCAGCTGCCAGAACCTTCTTTCTTAGTCACATCATGCCCCTCTCCAGTGTTCAACCACCCAATGGCTCCCATCCCATTCCAGATAAAGTCCAAGGCCTCGCCATGGCCTACGAGGCCCTACACGATGCAGCCCCATCCAGTTCTCTAACCTCATTCACTGTCACCCTTCCTCCAGACTCCCTGGAGTCTTGCTGCGTCTCCAGCGTCCTACCCTAAGGGCCTTCGCACTTGCTCCTTTCCCTGCATGGCTCTTCCTCTCACTCCATTCAGGTCTCTGTTCCAAGTTCACTCTTTAGAGAGGCCACCTCTGACCACCCATGTAAAACAGCGGCTCCCCAGTCTCTGTCTCCTTACACTACTTATTTTTCTTCCTAGTGCACATTTAAATTTTTTCTTTCCTCTCCTCCATAAGAATGTAAGCTCCTTGTAGAAAGCACTTTGCCTATCTTGTTCTAACCCTATGGTCTTGACTAGATTCTACCCCAAAGCAGACACAAAATAAGTATTTACTGATTGAATAAATAAAAGTCTAGATACCAAAAGTCGAAGTGTGGTTTGTGCCTAGACTATCCAGTTCCAAATCCAGAGTTTCTCCACCACAGGTCATTTCTCCCCTCAGAACTTGACCATGGTTCCCCACTGCCAACAGGAGAAATGTTGAAGTCAGGAACAGAGCACTGGCTACAAACTCCAGCTCTGCCACCTCCAAGCTGGGGAACCTTGTAAGTCCTGTCACCTCCCTATGGCTCAGGGTCTTCAACTGTCAAATGGCAATGTCATACCTCACAGGGTTAATGTACCAAATAAGAGAATAACTTACACAGCACATCTTTAAAACCATACCTAGAATGTAGTAAGGACTCAGTAAATATAGCTATTGTGTGTGACACTCAAGGCCACCCTCTGTCTGCCCTCTTCCATCCTCTCTGAACAAACGTCTTATTATTTCCCTAGACCAGAGGGTCTCAAAGAGTGGCCCCCAGATGGACAGCTCAGCATCACTGCGAGAATGCATTAGAACTGCAGATTCTCCGACCCCACTCCAGACCAAATGAGTCAGAAGCTCAGGGGGGCTGGGCCCTGTATCAGTGTGCTAACAAGTCTGCCAGGTGATTCTGATGCGTGCTCAAGTCTGAGAACCACTGCACTAGAGACAGCCTTTTCACCAGGTAAGCCAGATGTGGTAGACTGAGCTGTTGGACCTGGTTCTTCACTTCTCTTTAATAAGATAAAACCTCCACAGCCTTGCCGTGGCCTGACAGTGGGTGATATGCAGGCCCTGCTTGGCCTTGTAACTTGCTTTGGCCCATGGGATTTAGCAGATGTAATGCCAGCAGAGGCTTGACATTTGCTTCTTCACCTGCCCACTTGCATTTCTGCTATCACCATGAGAAGAACATACTCTGGGTGGCCACTACACCCTACCTGGGCTCCAGAACGAGATACACAGAGAAGATCGAAACCAGACCCAGAGCCTGGAGCCCAACCCAGCTGAGACCAGGTGAACTCCAACCAACCTGCAGACCCACAAGTAAGAAGATTCAATAGGTTGTATGTCACGTAGATTTTGAACTTGGTTGTCACGCAGCACTATCCTGGTGACACTGACTAATATACTGGGGCTCTCAGGGGTCCTTGACCAGGCCTGATCATTCCTGCCTCGGCCTCTTTATTGCTTCCACCTAAAAGAGCTAACCCCTCCCCTCTTCCTTCCAAATCCCACCTACTCCCCCGGACACAGCTTATACCTCACTCCACCTGCTCCCAGAAGCTCTGCCCCATCCAGCCACAGAATACACCCCTCCCAACCCAGGCATGTGAATGCACTTCCATTAGCTCATGAAAAAGCTCAAGTGTATCAAGTTCACCAAGCAAATTCATTTACATTTTCACCTTTTGGGTGGCTAATTACTAAGCTGAAATGCCCCTTAACTTAGTATCATCACTAACTAATTACCTGGTTAGAAGGTTAAGGGTCTTATAGTTCCGTGTGGTGTTTCATTTCTGAACAAGTACCTTCCTGACGCTGCAACAGTAGTTAGTTCCCACCCACAGCATCAGCCCTGCAGCCACAGCACAAGTGGGAGCCCGTCTTTGGAGCCCACCCCAGCTAGAAATAGCTCTCCTTTGTAAATAGCTAATGAGCTTGTTCATGCGTGTTGCATGTCTCCATTGCCCTGCTTTCACCTTGGGCTGGCATATCACAGTCTGGTTTTGTCTGATTCTGTGGGCTCACCACCCCCCACCACCTCTGAGGCTCTGAAGATGATGGGCATTAATCTGACTTCATGTTTGGAACCCTTCTGTCACCTACGGGGTGCCCACTCTCGTCACACACACACATGCCGGACCACAGGCCTAATTGGCAAGGACTCAGACATCCCTCTTGGCTTCTCTCTCTGTCTCAGTGTCTCTAGAGATGAGCAAAGAGCACTCACAGAGTGGCAGAAAATCAGCCCAGATCACCTTCCTTCCCAGGCTGGCCTCAGCTAAACTACACACTGGCTACTGGCTCCCGGGATTTTGTGGGCAGGTGCCAAGAGACGTGGATGACACAGACGCTTTCGCCCATATGGCTCTGTGGCGGTTGCACTCCTGCCCAACACCCATCCTCTTCTAACTCCCCTGCAGAGCCCTGATTTTATTTGGGAAAGCAGCATACCTGAGCAAATGACCAACTTTCTCGGGCTCTGACGTGGTCTGAGGGAATACAATGAGATGGAAGCAGGAGTCATCGGGTGGGGCTTCTGGGGGACTCTTTAAAGGGGCTGACTCATCCAGAAGGTTGGTACCTGTCTTAGTTGGGCTTTCCCGGGAGCAGACTCTATGATGAAGATTTGAGTGCCAGTAGTTTATTTGGGAGGTGGGCCCAGGATTCTCTAGAATGCGGAAGAAAGGCCAAACAGGCTGTTTCGCTAAGCAACTTACCCTTGTGAGCAGTCTGGGCTCAGTCCTACTGGGACCCTCTGGGAGACAGCACAGAACATGCCTCAGCTGTCCTTCTTCTTTCCCCCCGGGGGAGGAAGCTGGGGTATTAATCCTCCAACTCCCTCTGGCATAGGGTGGGGCTGCTCCTGGGGACGTCAACTCTGCTGCACTTCAGCTGCCCTCCCTGTGGGCTGGGCACACCTGAGGAAGTCCCAGAGGGAAGGGTCAGTGAGCCACATGTTGAAGACGGCAACTGACCTAAGAAGGAGCTTCAGTCCCTGAGGCCCAAGGAACTCCCATACCAGCCCTGAGCTATATCCCTCTGGAATTCCATGACATGACAGAAACAAACCCCCAATTTTGTCAAACCACTACAGTCAGATCTTCGCTACGAGAAGCACTTCACACTATCTGAAGATGCTCTTCACGTCTTACATCTTTTATCATTTCACAACATCCTTGTGAGTTATTATCATCCCCATTCCGCAGATGAGAAGCTTGAGGCTCAGAGAAGGAAAGGGAGGGGATAAGAGACCACGTCTGGAGCCCTGGATTCGATCCTCCTGGTATTAATCACTAAGCCTCAGCTGAGGGGTAAGAAAAATGACTCCAGCAACTAAAATGCACAGGATGCTTTTGTTTCCTAAATGTTTCACATGCTTTATCTCTTTGGAGATAACCCCATTTGAAGGGGTTTGTATTTCAATGTTATAGACGAAGCAAAGTCTCAGAGTGGTGAGATGACCAGGGCAAGGTAGAGCTGGATGGGAAGCCAGGTCTCCTGACTTCTTCCCTCACCAGAAGTTCAGAGACCAAACCCCAGCTGTGGGATTTACAGCAGCTCTGCCCACCAGTACTGCCCATTCCCTAGGTGCAACGGCCCAATGCTGAACACACACCAGAGTCACCGGGGGAGCTTTAACAACACGGATGCCTGGGCCCCACCCCAAGCTGACTCAGGATCCCTTGGAGAGAGGATACAGCTCCCCATGGATTCCGGTGCACAGCTAGGTTTGGGGAACACTGGGGTGGTGGGAAACCTCAGGCTCCAGGTCAGAATGCCTGGGTTTCACACTTCCCCCACCCACAGTTCTCCTGGAGCTGTTACGAGGCTGAAAGGAGCTGGCTGCTGTGAACATGTTTGGGGGAAATTCTAGTTGTCAGGTGAGTGTTTGTGTTTGGTGTCATTCTGACGGCTGCCACCACCAGCATGATCCCCGAGTCCCAGACACTCCTCAAGCCTAACCCCTCCCTCTGTAAACCTTCTTTGGTAATTTCCTGGTGAGAAATAAGTAATATCCCCACCCGCACCCCCAAACCAACCAAATGTATATAAAATTAACAAGGAACTGGTTCTCTGGTTCTCACTTGCTAGAGGGGGAAAAGCCACATTCCAAAAGAAAAGTAGACTGGATGCTCAATTCTACTCCCTTTACTCCTGCTAATTATTTCTCCCTTCGAAGATGTCTTCAGACAGAACTTTTTGAGAATAAAGAGTGAATGACAAGTAGAGAATTTAGTCACTTCTGAACAGATGCCCTGAAGGTTTTTGAATCTGAGTGGAGTCATCTTCTTGTGCAGAGCAGGAGGGGCACGATGATAAAATGGTGATATGATTTGAGATGCTCTTGGAAGGCACCCCTGAAAAATGTCTCTCCTATGCACAAACTTGCTGTGGGTTTTGAAATTCCACCATTAGAGATTCACTCCTTTGGGTCTTTCAGAGTTTCCAATTGAACTGCGAAGATTTCTGAAAGGGGTGACACCTTATACTTTGATCTCTTAAAACTCTATCAGATTGTTTTCCTAATTTACAGTTCTCTTAGAGTAAGGTTTTGAAGAATGGAGCCACAAGAAGAAGCCTGGAGAACAGGGACGAAAAGAGGGGGCTAAGAAAGGAAAGTGGACAGGCTCCTAATAACAATAAGTAATGACATGTATCCTGTACTTCACAGTTGACTATGAAAGATGCACTTTCAAATAGGTGATCTCATTCAGTTCATGCCACTGTCTATATAACATATGCAGAAAGGAATCTCTGTTCCCATTTTACAGACAAGAAAACAGAGACTGACAGTGACGCAGTGTTTTGCCCATGATCCCAAGACTAGTAAATGGTAGAGTTAGGGTGCACACTCAGGTTCTAGAAGTGCTAGCTGCCTCTTTGTCTTCTGTATATTACTGGCAGTGCATTGTGCCTAGTTTTAAAAGAACTACATTTCCCAGCCCCCCTTGCAGACATGTGTGGCCATAAGAGATATAAGCAGAAGTTATTGGGTAGAGTTTCAGAGAACCTCTTCCCCTTTGCCCTCTGGCTCGTCTGCTTTTTATCTTTCCTGCTGTATAGAAAGGAGATGTGAAAGCTAGAGTGCCAGCAGCCATTTTGCACCATGAGGGAACCTTAAGGACAGAAACTGTGTGCTGAGGATGGCAGATGAGAGAGGTAGGAGCTGGGCCCTTGGTGGCCATGCTTCCCAGAAACCCAGGCTAAACTCTCTTCCACTGGACTTCTCTTACACAAGAGACATAAAGCCTTATGAACTTAAATCTCATTAGGTTAAGTTTTCTATCCATCCTAATTGCCACGGCTAGGCCTTAGAAATGTGGGGAAAGCAACTAAAGCTGGAAGAGAAAATCTCAGCAGACTCCCAGTGGGTTACCCCATCCTTCCGAGAAAAAGAAGTTATAGTTGGTGCCCCCCAGCCCAAGTCTCCAGCCTTAAGGAAAACTCCTTGAGGTATCAGTGAGATGTGCCCCACAGCATGATACCTGGCATTGGATGTAGGACACCACATTTCTAGTCTTTGCTTGTGGAACCTTGGGAAATCCACTCAATTCATTAAAGACGTAGTTTCACCATCTATAAAATGGGTATAATATTGGTCCTGTCCATCTCCACTTGTGGACATCAGATTTCTATTGTCAAGCAATGTAAAAGAAATTTAGAAAAATATAAAACCCAAGGCAGGCTGATCTGGCTCTGACCAGGGAGTTGCCAGGGATCTTTCTACCCCACACACCCCAATTTCCTTCTTCACACCTTTTTTTCCTCTGCCTGTCAGGGTTCAATCCACTGTTTCAGGAGAAGCTGAGATGTCAAAGAAGCAGCTGAGTCAGAGAAACTTCCCCCTGTATAGGTGTCAGGTTTTGCATATGGCATGACCCTTCCTTTAGGGAGCACCTGTCCCTAGCAGTTTCTTCCCATATCCACAAGATCCCAGGTTCATCAGTAAATTTGCCTCCACCCCAAGGTGGGGAGGGCTACATTTTCATGGGGTAGGGGGGACCAACTGAGGTGTTGATTCATAACATCCTGATGGGGTAGAAACTGGCTGAATCTGCCATTTTATTTTTTCCCCAGAGGGGAAACAGAGCAACAGTTAAAAAAAAAAACAAAAAAACAATGCCCTAACCCCAGCCTTGCAAAACTCTGTGGGGTGGTTCAGTCTCCCCCAAGGTGGGGAGTATGTCTGACAATCATGGAAGAATATGGCATGGAAAGGGGGGTCTGAAGATAATTGGGGGTTGGGGCATGGAATGGTTACTATCTTCTACCACCTTCAGGTCTCTTGCCTCATAACCCCTCACTTTTTCTACACGGAATTGATGACAACAGACTAAGCTGCACAAAGACAAGGCTGCATCCTGGCTAATTCCACACTGTGCTATAGAAGTATGCTGGCTGTTCCCCTGGCCCTCCTGGGGACTGTTCCAACATCATGCCTGGAGGCAAGTGTTTGTGAATGTCATTTGGGCTGCTAATGACATGCAGGGCACTTAACTTACCATGTCACACGGGGGATGAAGCAGAGCTGGGATGGGCTTCTGCTTTCTCATGCACGAGGGGAGGCCCCCTTCTTTCTGACTCTCCTCTCGCCATCCTTCCTCTTCCCCTCAATGACTCCTCCCCACCCCCCTGACACTGCCCCCATTAATGCCAGCCACTTCCTGAAAGGGCAGGCCCTGGGGCAGACAGATGCGGGAGCTGGCCCTCCCCAGTCACACGGGAAACAGGCCAGGCCCCACTTGTGGACTGTATGTGTCCAGCAGGACCCAGGGCTGCCGGCAGGGCTCAGCCGTGTGTACTCAGGGAAGGCAAATGGCTTGGGAAGTCAGCAAAAACCATTAGATAATTAGGGAGCTAATTATCTGATTTAAAAAAATAAAAGCGAGACACTATTTCATAGCCAAATTCAAATCCTGAGTTATCCATGGCTTGGAATTAGCCATGTCTCTGCTCCCCCTTCCTGGTATATAGAATGGAACCTGATGTTTCAGACACAGCTCACAGCCCCCAGGGCTTCTGTAGGCCCATGGTGTTGGTCAATGGTGACCTGTCAATGACGTGTCCAATCTGGCTGGACAACTGAGCCTCCACCAAGGTCCCTGTCTGTGGCCTCAGGCCTCAGGGCTTAAACCCCTATGAGACAGGGCACCCTAACCCTGGGAGGCAAGAGGCCATGTGGCCCCAGCTGGCTAAAGCAGGTGGATTTAGCAAGTGTGGTAACCATACTGTCTTGATCATGGGATAATAAGAAAACAGAGCCATAGACCATCAGGGTAGGCTCACTTAAGTCAAATGTTACAGTTAGGCTGACCACTCAGCATCCCTGGCATGGAGTTAGTCGGGTTCTACTTGAACCCTTCTGGTACGGGCAGCTCACTACTTTATGGCAGCCCTTGCTTATTCTGCTGTTGGGCAGCTCTGATGTTCATTTCCATTCTGTTCAGTTCACCAGGTGTTGACTCAATAGCTGTTGTGGGCCAGGACTTACTAGGAGCTAGGGATCCACAGATGAGTAGGTATGAATAGCACATGCTAGAGAGGAAGAAAGACACAAGCCAAATCATTTTGCAGCCAGATGGAGAGCAATGAGAGAGGTAGGTACAGACGCTGCTATTGGAAATTTTTTATTGTAATGGGTCAGTGCCTGCTTTCGTATGTGTGTGTGTGTGTGTGTGTGTGCGCGTGTGTGTTCCTCTCTCCTACTCATACATTCTTTGAATAAATTAAGGGATATATGACTCCTTTCCCAAATCCTGTCATCTCCAAGGTAACCTCTGCCCATCTCACAAGATTCTAGAATCCCATTCTCATCAACGGATCTCTGGATATATTGCCATTGGTAAAGATAATCTCTTGAGACTCTGTCATCCTGTATTAAACGTGTTACAGCTCCACTCCGACCAGCTTGAATGATTCAGTGATTAAAATCGTAACCTCCCATGATCTGAGCACTTCACCTCTGTTAACACAACCCAAAATTACAGGAGTCTTTTGGCAGCTCCATCACCTTGCGGCCATGATGTCCTTGAGATCAGCTAAAACTCTGAGCCGATGCCACACAAAATTCCAGTCAACCCAGATGTGCCTCACCTTGAACTCATGCAGTTGAGTTTTTGAACTGAAAGAGAATACATATTTTCTGTGTCATTATCCATGTCAATAAGAAAACATACTGAGCAGTACAGAATGGGGGCAGGTATGGGCACAAGGCAGGGGGCTTTCTCCCATGCTCACATCAATTTGTTAAGCAACCTGATTACTTGACCAGTTACAAGTCCACTTCACCAGTTCACACGTCTCCATTTTGGCCCAAACACAGGGTAAGATTTTTGTCAAGTGTCCTTTACAATTGTGATGTGCTCTGTTTATGGCAGTGAATCACAGCCATAGAAACTCCTAGGATGTTTTCCAACAGCATCTATCACCGCAGAGGTTCTGGCCCACTTCCCCCTTGGAGATGCATAGGGGTGAGGGTCTCGTGGAGAATCCTGTGTCAGGAGGGATGTCACTGAGGAGGGCTGCCCTCGTGAATGACAAGGAGGCAGATTGAAAGAACTACTGGGTCACAAACTAGTGAATATAACAAAAAAGAAACAGACTCACAGATATAGAGAACAAACTAGTGGTTACCAGCGGGTGGGAGGGGCAAGATTGGGGTAGGAGATTAAGAAATACAAACCATTATGTTTAAAACAAGCTGCAATGATATATTGTACAACACAGGGAATATAGCCAGTATTTTGTAGAAACTATAAATGGAATATAACCTTTAAAAATTGTGAATCAGGGCTTCCCCGGTGGCGCAGTGGTTAAGAATCCACCTGCCAATGCAGGGGACACGGGTTCGAGCCCTGGTCCTGGAAGATCCCACATGCCGCAGAGCAACTGGGCCCATGTGCCACAACTACTGAGCCTGCGCTCTAGAGCCCGCGAGCCACAACTACTGAGCCCACGTGCCACAACTACTGAAGCCCGTGTGCCTAGAGCCCGTGCTCCGCAACAAGAGAAGCCACCGCAATGAGAAGCCCGTGCACCGCAACGAAGAGTAGCCCCTGCTCGCCACAACTAGAGAAAGCCCGCGCACAGCAGTGAAGACCCAACACAGCCAAAAATAAATAAATAAAATAAATTTATTAAAAAGAAAAATTGTGGATCACTATGTTGTACACCTGTAAATTATGTAATATTGTACATCAACTATACTTCAATTTAAAAAAAAAAGAAAGAAATACTGGGTCATAGTGTCCCCTGAAGACAGCTGAATACTTGGGCAGGATTTGTCCCCTGGAAACCCATGCTGGGTCCTGGCAATCAGCATTCTTTGCCAAGGGCTTATAGCCATCTGTTGAGCAATTCTGCCCAGCCTAGCATCCTATGCTCTATGGGGTCTAGTCTTCAAAAGGAGACTATCCACCCTTTTCCCATCTTGGGCACTTCTCTTTCCCTCCATGCTGTCTCAGGCCCACCCCCATGGGCTTGGGAAACTCAGCTAGTGTCCTCTAGTCCTGGAATGTGACCCTTTGGGTACGTGTGATGTGTCTCTGTTGGCCTTGGTTTCCTCCTTGAGTATTGGTCTTGCCCTTCCCATGTTGCCTGGATTCCAGTTCTGTCTCTGCTACTTTCCATGTAACACCTTGGGCGAGTTTCTTATATGGGAAGTGGAATAACAATAGTTCTCACCTCCTGGGGTTTTGAGAAAACTCAATGAGTTAGTACACATAGAGCCCTCAGAATAGCGCCCGGTTCAAGTAAGCTCTCAGCGCAGATGTGTACCATTATTGCTGGCCCTGTTCTTGCCGGGGAAGGTGGAGGCCAATTGGAAACTGTGCAGCTTTCCCTGTGGCTCTTGTCTAGTCCTCCTGCAGCCTCCTTCCTAACCAGCACATTTGTCCTTCCTGCTGTGAACATGGATTAAAAGCCCTGCCCTCTGTACAGTGTGTGCTCCTCTTTAATATTCACCTTTGGATAGAAGCCTTTCTGCCCCGCTTTTGTACACATCCCTCTTGAAGGGATGTTGAAGGCCAAGCGTGTCACAGAGCCACTGTGCAGCCCACTGGTGTCTCTTCTTTCTTATGGGAACAGTTTGCTTTCTAAAAATCCACTGTATCCTTCTTGGAGTCTCCCATTTGTCCTAACAGCCAGCTTCACTGTTTGGGTGAGGGCAGCACAGCCATGGTGGCTAAGTCTAGGCACCAGATCAGTCCTGCCTTGTTCTGGCTGCACAACCTTGGGAGAGTTTTAATTCTCTTGGTCTTTTATATTTCTTGGTATGTCCAGGAGATTTAAATGAGATATTTACTTCTTGGAAAGCTACATTGAAACCCACAGTAAGCTGGCAATAATGTTGTCTGGTGATTGCTGTTACTATTATCGGGCTACAGACTCACGCTGTCCTTTTTCTCTAAATTTTGGAAATCCAACTTCTTAAAGACTGAATTGCATATCTAACCATACTCTTCCCGTTTCTCGCCCAGGATGGCAGACAAGATAATGGTCTCAACTCTCACCATTACTGTTACTATAACCATCACTATTGCTAATAACAATAATAATAATAATTTGTATTCCTTGAACACTTACTATTACGTGCCTGCACTGTTTGGAGAGCTTTCCATGCGGCTTCTCTTCTAATCTTCAAGACCACAATAAGGGGAAATCTGCATTGTTATCTGCATTTTTTCCCTAAGATTTCTGACGTTTCCATTTACTTCATTTTATTGCACGTTGCTTTATTGCACTTTGCAAATATTGTTTTTTACAAATTAAAGATTTGGGGCAACGCTGCATTTAGGAATTCTATAGGGGATATTTTTCTAACAGCATTTGCTCACTTCATATCTGTGTCACATTTTGGTAATTCTCGCAACATTTCCAACATTTTCCTTATTGTTCTGTTTGTTATGGTGTCTGTGATCAGTGATCTTTGACATTACTACTATGACCCACTGAAGGCTCAGATGATGGTTGGCATTTTTTAGCAATAAAGTATTTTTTAGTTAAAGTTTGTACTTTTTTTAGACATAATGCTGTAATACACAATAGACTACACTATAGTGTAAGCATAACGTTTATATGCACTGGGAAACCAAAAAAAGTCACGTGGCTCGCTTTATTGCAACATTCACTTTATGGGCGTGGTCTGGAACCCAACCCAAAATATCTCTGAGGTGTGCCTATATTTCTATCTATAAAGCTAGCGTCTCCAGGATCTCAATCACCAAATAAAAGCACTTCGAATTCAGCTTTGAGTGACTTCAGAAGTACACCTCCGATCCCTCCCGCGGCCCTCGGAGGGTTTCTGAGACCCCCAGGGAGGGGTACCATCTTGGCCACCTTGGCTTGCTGCCACCTTGATGCCAGTATCTCCCCCTCACAAACTGCATGTCCCTTCATCCTGCGTCTTTGCAAACCTCAGAGCTGGTAGCTTTTTGCCTTTACACTTTGTATCAAAGTCGAAACCATATAATAAATTCACAAGTGAAGACATATACTTATTTTCAAAAGGTCAACCTCACAAGGTATCAAAGAAATGCAAATTAAAGCAAGGTCCATTTTTCACCTATGAGATTGGCAAAAATGAAAGTAATTATATATTCTATAATTGGCAAAGGTGCAGTCAAAATGGGCACTGTCACCTTCCACCGGTGAGAGGATAAATAAATGTTTATATGCAATGTATAAAGGTTATAATTTACCCGTGAAACCAGTGATTCAACCCTTAAGAAAATATGCTAAGGAAATCACTGAAGTTGCACAAATGTATTTATGTACAAAGATACATCCATTGCTGCATTACTTTTTTTTCTTTGCTGCATTACTTTTAATATTGAAAACTGGAAACAACCTAAATGTCCAACAATAGAAGACTGATTAAATAAATTACGGTGTAGCCAAATGAAAAGTACTTTTAATACCATGGGATCTAAGCAAGCTACAATGTTGAGTGGAAAGAATTAAGAAACAAAAGGACACACTAGATTGATCATAAGTATTATTTTGAACTGAAATAAAACTTAGAGGCCAAATGCTCCTGGTTAATTTTGAGTGGTGGGATTACAGGTCATTTTTTTCTCTCTCTTTATCATTTTGTCTATGTTCCAAATTTTCTACAAAGACTATTACTTTTATAAGTAGGAAAAATATATATGCAGATTGTTTAATTTCATATATATATGAATACATAACATATATTGTTTAATTTCATATATATATATATATATATATGACATGCATATACTTCAGTTAAGTTCTAATGCTGTTTTCTCTACATCCTGAGAATGAAGCTGTTCTCCAGACAAGCTACACATATGACACCAGGTAAGGGAAGTTCCTTGGCTCCTGCAGCTTCCATGGTGTACCCACCCTCCATCTCATGGACTCCGTTTGGTGAATAAATGCCTTCCTTTCCCCACAGCTTCCCATCCAGAGACCGATTCATCAACTGAGAAAGTCAGAGTAGGAAGAAACCTCATTGACAGATCAAGGTTCTTGACCTCTCTTGTACCATGGACGCTTCAGCTGTCTGGTGAAGTATATGGGATCCCCTCTCAGAATAATCATTTTAAATGCATACAATAAAACACACAGGATTTCAAAAGAAACCATGCATTCCTTGAGCTGTAAGATTCTAGGCCATGTCTGTCATGTTCAACACAAGCTGAGGCTGGCCAAGGAGGAAACACACCTGTGGTCAGCCCCCGACCCTTTGGCCTGGACCCATCATCTGTGGGCACCTCCCTCCCTCCGAAAAACGTAGGCAATTCTGTTGCAGCTTTTCAGTCTTAATCTCCCTTTCTATCAGCCTAGGAAATGGCCCTTTGATTATCACAGAAGGAGATGAACATCAGTGTCTCCATTTCCAGATGAGGAGACTGACACCCAGAGTGGTCAGGACAGGTGGGCAGGATGGCCCCACCTCTAATATTCAGTAGGCTCACATGACCTGCTCTGGTTAATCAGAGCTCATCCAGGGCTTCTGAGAGACCAAATGGGACATGAACGCTCTTCTCCTTCTAGGGCTGCATAGAGGAAAGAGGTTGTCTGAGGGTGAAGCCAAACCAGAAGAGAAATGAAACTTAGGGAAGCTAAGAAACTGAGAATGCAGGATGTTTGTGGGGCCTTTGATCTACCCCGAGGCAGGTCCCCAAGTTTTCAATTACATGAGCCAACACATTACCTCTCCCTTTTTCTTTTTTTCAGCCAGTTTGAATTGAGTTCAATTACCTGCTGACCAAGTCAGGTGCAGATTATCCCCATTTTACAGATGAGGACAACTGAGGCAAGGCAAGAGAGTTAAATGACTACCAAGTGGCAGAGTGACGATCTGAGTTTTACACCTCCTGACCTTAACCGTGACTGCCTACAAGTCCAGGTGAAGGTCAGGTTCATCCCTCCTTGAAGGAGTCAGATTCTTTGGCCAAGAGTTCTGCTCATTGTTATTGTGTGCCCTCCATCTGAGGCTCAAAACAGAAAGTTCTGAGGCTCACAGCCACGAGCCCACCTACCACAGTCATGGCCCTGGGAGGTACGGTCCTCCGACATACACATCTCTTTGGGCTGCCCATGTGGGGTCCCGTCTTCTTAAACTTGTAGGTAATGTTCATTCTACTTCCTCTCACCTGCACAAATGGCGCAGTTTGTCCCCAGAATCCCACAGCCAGCTCTGGGGAGGTGGGGCATAGGTGGGAACAGCTCAAAACCCTCCCCATCATTTCCTCCTGGACCAGCCAGACACCTCCCTGTGTTGCCGCAGTCCCGGGCTCACCTGTAAATCAGTACCTCATCGTCGGAGCAGTTGTACTGCAGCTGGTACATCTTCACCCGGGGGGCGGACTTGCTGACCGACCACTTGACCAGGGCCGAGGTGGTGGTCACATCGGACACTAGCACAGCCCGTTCCGGGGGGCTTTTGGGAGGCTCCCCGCCCCCACTACCTCCACCTCCCCGGCTGGTCTTGCTGGAGCCAGTGATGTCCGAGAGGCGGGACTTGGGGGACGCCGTGCGGCCGGTGCTATTGCTGAGGTGTGGCAGCTGGACAATGGAGACCTCCACTGTGGCCGTGGCCTCCCCAGCGGCGTTGGCAGCGATGCAGGTGAAGGCACCGCTGTCCTGAGACGTGGTGATGAGGATGTCCAGGGTGCCATTGTCATACACGGCAGTCCTGGAGGAGTTCCCCACCAGGCGGTCATCGGGGGCCACCCAGTGGATGAGGGGGCTGGGGTCCCCGATGGCCTTGCACTTGAGTGTGGCCGCCTGGCCCTCCAGGACCAGCAGCTTGTGCGTGTGCTGGGTGATGAGAGGCGGTTCGCACACAAACTCCTCCTCACGCACGTGCCAGAAGTAGCGGCCCTTGAGGCCCCCCGGGGAGCCACAAGTCTCCAGGTCATCGTCCCGCTCGAGCCTCCGCAGCCAGAGAAGCTCGCAGTTACAGTGCAGTGGGTTTCCCCCAAAACTAAAGGACAGGGGCGGAGCGAAGGGCGTGGCCGTCAGGGCGGAGGCCTGGGAGTGGGCGAAGATGGGGTCCGGGGGCAGCTTCTGCAGCCGGTTGGAGGTGAGGTCCAGGCGGGCCAGTTTCTGCAGGTCGGTGAAGGTGCCCTCGGTGATGTGGTCCAGCAGGTTGTGGTCCAGGCTCAGCTGGTGCAGGTTGACCATGCGCCTCACAGAGCCCCAGGGCAGGCCGTGGAGGTTGTTGTAGGAGAGGTCCAGATCCTCCAGCGTCAGCAGGAAGTCCTCGAAGGCCTCGTCTGCGATGCCTCCCAGCTGGTTGTTGTTCACAATGAGGTGCTGCAGGTTGACCAGGCCCCGCAGCGTGTCCTCCCCGAGGCTGGGCAGCCGGTTGCTGTCGAGGTGCAGGGAGCGCAGGCTCTCGAGGTCCAGGAAGGAGAAGGGCTGGATGTGGCTGATGGTGTTCCTGGACAATGTCAGGTCCACCAGCCCCGTCATGTTGGCGAAGTCCTGGCGGCCGATGTGGATGATGAAGTTGCCGCCCAGACGCAGCTCCACCGTCCGCCGGTCGATGTCAGGGGGTACGAAGAGCAGCCCCTTGGAGGGGCACAGGGTCCCCAGTGACTCAGACAGGTTCTGGCAGACACAGTACTTGGGGCAGGCGTCGACCACGGTAAACGCCATGACAAACGCCAGCAGGCCACCAAGCAGGGTCTCCATGGTCTGGTCACTCAGGCCACGGCGCCTGGAAGGGAGGGACACAAGGTCAGGGTCAGGAGGCGACTTCCTAAAGCCCAGGCCCAGAGCTTCCTCCCTCACACCCACCCCCCGCCTTGGGGAGCAGTAGAGTAGCATCTGCTCACGCAGGTGTAATCTCTTCAACCAGTCCCTCCAATACAATTCCACTTTTTCCTTTCTCCTTAGCTCTTATCACCTTGGAACAGACTATTTAATTACTTATTAATTATGTTTATGGAATATTTTCTATCTCCCTCACTAGAATGTCAGTTCCATGAGGGCAGGTACTTTTGTCTATTTTGTTAATTGCTATAACCTGCACATCTAGCACAGTGCCTGGAACATAGTAGATGCTCAATAAATATTTGTTGGATGGATGCATGGATGGATAATTCCATACCAGTGGTTCGTCGAATAATCATTGGATTTGAAAAGTGTTTTATGGCTGGATTTTGAAGTGGTTTTGCCTTCTTAATTGGATTAGGCTCAGCATGAAATCAAATTGGACCAGCATTCCCTAAGAACAAGAACATGGACAAGGAGAGAGCTGTCAGAGAGCTGTCAGAGAGCTGGGAGATGCCAGTGTTAGTGGGGAACTGGCTTTGGGTAAGTTCTTCACCATGGAGAATCCACATAGTGGGTGAATCTCTGGGAGTTCAGGGAGGTGAAGAAGGGGGTGGGGTGGGAAGCCAAGGCATGGACCTCTTCTGAGCACTTAGTATGTGCTGGGTCCCCTGCCCAGACCTTCATATACATCACCTCATCTGGGCTTCAGGAACACACTTCATGGGGAAGGGCTTATCTGTGTATATAGATGAGGACTTGTCCATGGCCTAAGAGCCTTCTTCAGGTCCTTATGCAAAAGTCACCTTCTCACCAAGGCCCTACCCTCTGTGCACATCCCTCTTCCTTGCCCTGCATTTTCTCCTTGGAATTGATCACTATCTAAGTTACTATATGTTTCACCTAAGTGTCTTGTTATTGTTTGTGTTCTGCACTGGCAAAAAGGCCCCAAACGGTTGGGACTTGTTTTTATTCACCACTGAATAAAAGGCCTATAGCACTGCCTGTTGCATAGTAGCTGCCTTTGTGAGAATGACTATCCAGGGAAGGAAGGAACAGGGCTTTGGATCAGGTCTTTGAATCTCCAAATCCTACAGTTTCATCATTATTCCATGTGGCTCTATTTATGTAGTACTAAGAACATCAACTGAGCTGGACTTTTGGAAAATCATTGCACGCTGGCCGTGTAGCATCACGCAGACCAACAGCTCTCGATTTGCCTTCTAGGAGTGCTAATTAGGGTTCTGCAAGGAAGGCTCCTAAGGCCACTGCATTGGGAAGCACAGCCCACTCTCGCTCACCCTTTCAAAAGCTCTCGCTGCACTAGCAAGTTCGTAGAAGTGTTGAGAAATTCTGTGGCAGTAAAGAAATATGAATTAATGTTTAATCCTGCACTGCTCCTTTTTTTAAGCTAAATATACTCCTATTTTTTTTGCATAACAACTATTAATGCCTTGAGGAAGTAGAGCTCTATTGCTCCCAGTTTAAGGAGCACAGATGCAGACAAAACAACCAGCTGATAAAAAAAAGATACATAGTAAATTTAAAAACCTATTCCAATCAGATATGACTTTATTGTGAAGATTTGAGTTCCATCACTGTGTCTCTTTAAGGGTAAATCTCCGACCTGAAACCCCTCAGGGTGAGATTTACTCTGCATTTTATCTGTAGTGAGTGTTATTCCTGAACAGCACTGTCCGATAGAAACATAATACGAGCCACGAATATAATTTTAAATTACATATTAAATTACATTTAAATTACACGGCCATATTAAAAAAGTGAAAAGAAACAAGTGAAATCAATTTTGATCATGTATTTTACTTAACCCACTATATCCAAAATATTATTTCAACATGTAATCAATACAGTTATGAATGAGATGTTCAACATTCTTTTATTTGTACTAAGTCTTCAAAATCCAAGTGTATTTAACACTTAGAGCACATTTCAAATGCTCAATAGCCTTATGTGACTATAGGCTTCCACAATGGACGGCACCGTTAGAGCAGGTGTTAGCCAACTGTAGCCCAAGGGCCAAATCCAGCCTGCCACCTGTATTTGTAAATAAAGCTTTATTAGAACATGGCCATGCTCATGTTTGCATACGGTCTATGTCTTTTTTCATGCTACAATGGTGGAAGTAAGTAGTTGCAGCAGACAGAATATGGCCAGCAAAAGCCTAAAATATTTGCTGTCTTGCCCTTTACAGAAAAAGTTTGCTACCTCTGTTCCAGAGGATTTTCTTTTCTTTACATCTTCTTCATTATGGTCACCCTCATTAAAAGCCTTTGTCAACGTGCCTATTTCCATGCAGCTCTGCTCTGAGCTCCCATGAGCAAAAGCCCACCCTTCCAGTCCCTGCTTTTGCCCATCTCCTCCTTGAGGGGTACCAGCCTGCCCTGACCCAGGTCCCACCAGGCACGTCCATCCCAGAGGTGTCTACATGTGGAAGCTTTTGTGCCACCTTCTCCATGCCCAAATGCATGGCCTTCTAGGTCCATACTTAGCTGGGTCCTGATAAAGCAAACAGGAATCTTTTCCATCTGCCTTGACCCTCTTATGTTTAGCACAAGGACAAGTCTTTGCAAGAGCTGGTTCTGCCCATTTTTCCACTTTCTTTCTCACGACTCTTTCTTCCTTTGTTCTTCTTGCTTCAACTACACTCAACCGCTCTCACTCATAATTGCCAGGCTTGATCTTCCTCCGGGACTTCTTCCAAGCCCTGCTCTCTTCCCGGCTTCTCCCCCACCTCCACTCCTGCCTGCCCAAGCTCCTAGCCCACCTCCAGGCTCAGCTTAAATGTCACCTGCTCCAGGAAGCCTGTCCAAAACCTAGACCAAAACAGACGTTCCTGCTGTTGGACCCCTTAGCAGCCTATACTCGTCCTACGTATTGCTCACCACACTTATACAATTCCTTAATCACTTACATATCTGTCTCCCTAGGCTGGAAACTCCACAAGGCAGGGAATTTATCTACCCTGTCCACCCAGCACCCAGTACCACACCCGACGTGTAGTTAGTGCCCAATCAGTATCGAATGAGTGAATGAATAAAATGTGGTGCTGGGCCAAGGGAGCTTCTGGCATTGTCACTGAGGTTCTGAGTTCTGTATCAGCTCTGCCCAGGGCTCACTTGGCTAATCAGCTGAGAAAACCATCTTCGTGGAGTGGCCTGGTCACGCAGAAGCTTCAGAAGTATCTTCTGCCAGCCATCTGTGTGCTTTCAAGCGTATGGTTCATTGTGGTCAGGGAGGTCAGAGGTCTCTGGCCCCTTCATCTGCTCAAGGAGAGGTGAGTGGTATCTCCTACACCCACTGGGGACACAGGGATAGCCACACCCAAGGAGGTCCCTTGCTAGTTAAGCTGCAGGTGGCTGTGTGCACACGTGCCTGTGTCCATGTGCATGTGTATGTTTATGGGGTGGGGGTAGGGTTCTGAAAGCCTCTGGCCCCTTGAGAAGGGCATCCTCCTCATGAGCTCTTGTCAGTAGACACTGCAGTTTCTAAGGCTCAGCAGCACTTTCCAACATCTTCCCATTGCTGCACACACAGGAAATGGTAATAATCATTGTCAAGTGCATCTGAGTCCAGAGCCGAGGCTGTTGGTGGCCTGTGGGGGTATCTTCCACTGTCCCTCCAGATCCTCTTTCTCCTCCCTCTCTGACCCTGCCCTGTGTCCTGGAAGGCTGACCAGCATGGCGGCATCAGTGAGATACGGACTGACTGCCCTGTCCTAGGGCATCCTTGGGCCTTTCCATCCCTGCCTGTGTCGCCTGCCCTCCGGCAGAGAGCGACGGCAGTGGCAGCAAGCAGGAATGATCCGGACACTTTGGGATGCACTCCCTGCATGCGGCTCATGGTTTCAAACAGTTTTGCCCCTGTAAATTATGCTATGCTAAACAAACCACATTTTAAAAAAGAGTTTGTTGAGGATTAACAAACATCTAATGAATTCAAATCTGTGACATAATAGAGCTGGGTAAATATATTTTAAGTAATCAGCATGGAAGCTTACTGACAGAGAAGTGACTATTGAATCTTAATTAAAATTGTATTCTGAGAACCGTCACTTATTACTCTTACAGCCAACAAAAGGCAGCTTAAACCCCAAGTTGGGAGGGAGGTGAGGGGAACGGGGTAGGTAACAGGCAACTAGCGCACACCTGGGGGGGTGGGGAGGATCCCTCTTTTGAGCGGAGATTTGAACAAATGCTAGAAGGAGCAACCCAGGTCCCTCTAAGCATCTTGGAATGGTGTAGGTGGTGGAGGGGACCACGGAGAGGTGGCGGATTAGGAGTAGAAGGCTGGTATCAGGAACAAAGAAGCAGATGAAAGCAGGCAGGAGGGGCCAAAGCTGAGAGAGGTGCGTGGGGATCAGAAGCGAGGCTATGAAATGGATGCTGGTATCAAATGTCAGAATCAGCCTTCATGGGAGGAATCCATCCGCAAAGGAGCAGAAGCTTGTCTGCTCAGAATGTCTATGAGCCAGGACTGGGGGGAGGGGAGGGGCGAGGCAGGGAAGTTGCCAGAGGGACCAGGCGATGAGCGGGAGAGGAAGAGAAACAGTCTCCCCTGGCCCTGCAGTGCCTGAGAGAATCAGCATGTCTCTGGGAGTTTGCCCAGGGTAGGAACAGTTCTCCTCCCTTCCTCCCTAGGTTTCTGGACGCGGTTTTCACAACAACTCTGCAAGGTGAGTGCTGCCACTAGTCCATTAAGATGCTCCGGTGTGATTGCAAAGAGGTGTCTCCACCGGGCGTCTGGAGTCCTCCTTAGCTGAACAGCCTTGTGCAGTGAGCAACCTGATCTACCGTACCTCATGGCCTGAGTATTGCTACCCCTGTTTTAACCATCAGGAAGTGAGGTTCAAAGAGACTTGGACCTGCCCAAACTCTCCCATCTCCCCTGAGAAGAATCATGATTTGAACTCCAGATAGTCTGGCTCCAGGCCGCCCTGAGAGTAGAAGAGGCCCCTCTAGAGGCTTCCATGGGCCTGGTGTACGTAGAAACCGGCTGCCTCTACCATGAGACTGCTTAGTAACCTGCGACAACCCAGCTGTTCAACTAAATTTGGGCACTTGTGTTTCCTGCTTGGGGATGGGCTTGGAAGGAACGCTGCTGGTGTTCTCAGAAGCTGAGGCCTAATTGGCTCAGAAAGACCCACCCGCCAGGCCCGATGGTAGTGAGTCACACACATACACACGCACGCACGCACGCACACAATTAAATATACTGGCAATGAATATAGAGTTGTGGAACTAGGCTGGTGGTTTGTAATCAGAATCTCCAGATGGGATTTTATATTTAAAACCAAAGGAAAAACAGAACGATGAGGACAGAAAGGGGAAAACTAAGGAACACGGCAGACATGGCAGCACAAAAGCAAAGTTCCTGTTCCTTCACTTGATGTGGAGACCACAGACTTTCCTCGCCCTTCCCCCAGCCCCTGGCCCTGCCTTCCTGCCAGAACCACCTCGAGCTGCTCCAGACAGAAGAGGCAGCATTTAGCAGATGGCTGGCACGATATATGTGATATCTCTCCACCCTGATTTCCATTTAAAAGATACCTTAGCAACCAGCCGAGGAGCCACCCGCCCCTGGAGCCTGCAAATCAAGTAAGAGGCCTGTCTCTGCTTCAGGTGAAAAGAGCCCCTCCAGGGTGCTCCAGGCCGACAGGAAAGTGTGAATTAATAAGAGGGGGAGGGGCTCGTATCTGCCGGGAGAGGCAGCCGCCTGCGTCTTCTTTCCAGACTTGCCCTCTCAGAGTACATCGCACCACTCGAGGCAAGACCTGAAGGGACCTGCACGGGAGTCAGGGGACCAGAAAAGGACACTTGATTTCCAGACATGGGTTTCCTGAAGGGGCTGCTTCTCTGATCTAGGAGTTGTCAGGTGGCGACCCTGCCTCTAGCGCGGTGCGTGGTTCCAGTTGGAGGCTTCCAGCCCCTGTCCTTGCCGCATCGCCAGCACCTCCACCTCTCAGGCCCTTAGGAAGTAACAGTCTGGGGCTTCTTCTAAGGGTAAGAGAAATGAGTTAGCATCAGAGAACTGTTATTCTCCATCCCCCTCCCTGATGCTGCTTTGCACAGGAATCCTTCTAGAATCTCGAGAAAGAGGGGATGGGGGCAAGTTCAACGAACGTGTTGGAGAGGGAGAGAGCTCCTGACCTCCGAGAGCTCCCAGTCTGATGGGGGAGGCATAGCTTTTGGCCACAGGCAGCTTCTATGTCGATGCTGGAGTCACAGATTCTAGTTTGAAGGGAGAGGGAGAGAAGGAGAGAGAGACTGAGAAGCAGAGACAGAGAAAGCCAGAAAGCTGGCCTTGGAAGCTCTTAGCTCCGTGGCTGCAGAAAGACACCCACACGGGATGGGCAAAAACATTCCCTGTGTTGTCCCCAGGCAAAGCCGGGGAGACAGAGGCCACAACCCAAATCCTGGGACTTCTTCATAAACTAGCTACAAAGCCTGGTCTTAGATAGCAGAGGTGACAGGAAAGAAAAGGGAAACGAAGTCTAAAACCTGCAAGGGCAGAATGAGCCCACTTAGGCTCTGTTTAAACTTCTATTGTGCAAGGTAAGCCGCTCTTCTCATAAGTAAGTTGCTAAGCTCAGAACTGCTTCCTGTCTGCTCTCAGTGACAGCACGATGCCTCCGTGTTAGCGCATCCACGATAGCTTTGTTTCTGTTGCAGTGTAGTTACGTGTTTCCCTGTTTTCTACCCTATTCACCCGGGAACCCCTTCTTGGTATTTTGTTCAGCTCTGAATCCCCGGTAGCAAGCCCAGTACTCAGCACAGAGCAGGCACCAGGGACATGTTTGATGACAGAATGAATGACCGAATGAATGACCGAATGAATGAACGAGAGCCCCAGCATGAAGAGCCGTACACCTTGGCGCCTGCGACCCCGCACACGCCTTCCTACGGCAGGAGCGTGCGCGCCCCGTCGGGGCAGGCCAGGCGGGCTGGCGCGTTCACGCCCCGGAGAACAGCCCCCCAGCCGAGGCCGGTGAGGGGGGTGAAGATGAGGACCTCAGCTTCCTCCCGGTTGGGAGGACCGACTCCGAAGCACGTTCTGCACCGTCTCCCACGGGTCCCCAGTGAGACCGGGCCGCAGTGGCCCTTCGCAGTCACCTGCTCCTAACGCGCCCTGTTACTGGCTGCGTCCCCTCCCCTCGTCCCCTCCCATCCCTCTTCCTCTACCCGGGTGGCCTGCGATCACGGGCCAAACAAGCCACTTGCGCTCAAATCCGTGTTTCAAGCCCGCTTCTGCGGAATGCAGCCCAGGGCACACTTCTTACAACTCTCCCGCTATAAGGTACCCGGCGAGCCTGGGCCGTTGTGCAAACGTCAGATACGTGGGCATCAGAAATGATGGGAAAGCCATGCACGTTCTCGTCGATGACCAACGCCAACAGGCCACTATGGAAGGAAAGAGACCTTCGCCCCCGCACACATGGTAGGTATCGAGAGCTGAATGGCAAATGGCTTCTACCCAACACGTGCGAGCCGGTGTGGACGCGTGTTCGCGTGTGGATGGGCGTGTGTGCGCGGGGGCGGGCGCCCGGCCGAACGTGCCGGAGGCGCCTCCGTGGGTGCGCGAGCGGCGCCCCCCGGACGGAGGCGACGACTGAGGGAAGCCGCGGGGCTGGCGAATGGCGGGCTGTGTGGGGGAAGCAGGGCCTGGCTGTGCGTGAGGCGGCCCGTGAGGGGCGGGTGTGTGCGGGAGGGGCGGCGAGCGGATCTGTTCAGCTTTGACGGGAACAAGTGCCGTTTCGTGGCTCCGTTGTCAACCGCAAGCGCGCGCATCTCCATGGCCGCCTGGGATCGGTCCCCGCTTGGGGGACACAGACAGCCTGCGGGCCGGCGGCTCTCAGCGTCGCTTCAGGCCTCTCCATCCGGCCCTCAGCTGAGGGCGTGTGAGGCCTCGGCTTTGATTCAGTCATGACTCTCGAGACTTTTCTCTGCAGTAACCCCGGGCCCGTTTCGAGCATCTTTTAGATTCTATCACCTGCGGCCTCAAGCGAGCGAGGCTCCGGCTCTGGGCACCTGGGCGGGGCACCGCCTTCTTACCTCAGAGGTGGAATGCGGGGAACGCGGATACCCAGGGATGCGTCTGCGGCCCACTCGGCCTTTCCGGTCCTTTCTCCCTCTCCCAGGGTCTTCCCAGCAGATTCACAGCCGAGGACCCGTCTTCGCCATTTCAGCCCCTGCATCTTCGCCTGCTCTAAACCAAGGGCACCCGCCGCCAAGCACCCCGGCCTCTCTCTGGTCCCCACCCTCAAGGGAGCAGAGTGCGTGGTCCCCGCTAGGACCCTGGTGACGAAGGGAGAAGCGGGGTGGATAACTCAAAGCGGCAGAGAATCCAAAGCCCATTTCCATTCGGCCGGGGATGTTCACTCTGTGATGTACTCTCCTCATTACGTTTGGCGCAGGCTAAAATTAAAATTGGCTTTTCTTCTTCAAGCCAGCCAGGCTACAGGCTAGGCAATGGCTGGAGAGCACTGAAGTTTAGTCCGGCTAGACAAATTAATTCCGGGTTAACATCTGACGAGGGTATCACACTTGAAGGTCAATAGAGGTAGGGGTTGGAGCTCCCTCAGCAGACTGGGGCTCCCTGAGGGCGGGGCCGCGTCTGCCCTCAGACCTGGGCTCCCTGAGGGCGGGGCCGCGTCTCCTCCTCAGGCCGGGGCTCCCTGAGGGCGGGGCCGCGTCTCCCCTCAGACCTGGGCTCCCTGAGGGCGGGGCCGTGTCTCCCGCAGACTGGGGCTCCCTGAGGCAGGGCGGTGACTCGCCTCAGACCTGGGCTCCCTGAGGCAGGGCGGTGACTCCCCTCAGACTGGGGCTCGCTGAGGCCGGGTCTGTGTCTCCCGCAGACCGGGGCTCCCTGAGGGCGGGGCCGCGTCTCCTCCTCAGACCGGGGCTCCCTGAGGGCGGGGCCGCGTCTCCCCTCGCTGCCTGAGGGCGGGGCCACGTCTCCCCTCACACCGGGGCTCCCTGAGGGCGGGGCCGTGGCTAGCATCTGCCCACAGTTCTTCCTCTGGGATCTGAGGCTAATATCAGCAGTGTCCTGCTCCTCACAGACCCCTCTCCTTACCCCACCCTGGGAATCCCAGGTGAGGGCCAGGCCTCCCTGAAGCAGCCCTTCCCCGCAAGTCCACAGCTGGGCCTCAGCAGGGGCGGCCCCCAGCGCCATATCACTGAAGCGCACAGGCTGCTCTGAGCAGGGTGACGTCTCGTTGCACAGGCCTGTGGTTATTACCCTTCCCTGTTGTTATGCACTTGGCGCCACGTCAAGCGTGGCATATTTAATCTTGGACTCCTAGTAACACCTCTGATTATTAAAAGAAAAAGAATTTAGACAATCAGATTGGCCTGATGGGAGTTTATCTGCCTGTTTGTGGGTGGCGGGGAGGGCGCTCCTGCAGCGGGGGACACAGTCACAGACAAAGATTCCCATGTTGCACCTGCAAGGTCAGGTCTTTCTTTGGCCTTGAAACAGAATCCTCATCACCTGTTGGCCAACCTAGACTTACAAGGTGACACCAAAGCAAGAAGACTTTTCAGTCGGGGCTACCTTTGATGTTCTATAGAGTTCCCACAAATTCCCTCAGTAGACGTATGTCATGCGAAAACGTCACACTAGGGAAAAGGCCTATCTGTGGGGTCCTGTGACGCGCTGTCCCGTGTCCCATGCCCCGGCTGAGCAGCACCGAAGGGCCAGGAGGGGTGGTGAGGCAGGGCTGCCCAGCCCCTCGGGGGTGGGGTGCAGGGTGCCAGGCCTGATGCCCGCTCTACGCCCGGGCAAACTCCTCCTCATAGACCAGCTCTAGCTCCAGCGCCCCAGGCTTCCTCCCGCTTTGTAAAAAGTCTCTTCCTGTGTCCTCCCAATTCTGGACGGAAGGGACAGAGAAACATCACGAGTCGGGGAGGAACAGATGAAAGAACTGAAGGGATACCTGAAGGGAGTTTAGTGAAGGAAGTTTAGACTATTTACAGAAGTGTGGGCAGGGTTAGGGGAACCCGAGAGGGGTGATGTGGCCCCCAGGGGCTGGCAACAGAGGGAGGCTTTTCAAACGCTTTCATCCCTAGGCCTGAAGGGTTGAAGGCAGAGGGCAGCTCCCAGGACGCACGCAGTGTTACAGACGCGGGAGCGGGATGGGGTGGATACAACCCGCTGACCAACTACAGCCTGGGAGGGAGCTGGCCGAGGAAACGGTCCCCTCTCTCTCCTCCCGCCTCTCACCTCCTCCCGGGCCTCCCAGTCGCCAAACCCAGGAAGCTAGAGGACAAAGGAGCCTGCAGGAAGTGGTCCACACAGGCCAGCCTCCCAGGGCACAGGCAGGGCAGATAAAGGTGGAGAGTGCACCTGCAGGAGCAGCTGGACAGTAATCTGCACACAGAGCAAGCAGCCTTCTCTCTTGTCAACTTTCCCGGTGGGTTGTTGAGTAATAAAACCACTTGTAGGGCTTCCCTGGTGGCGCAGCGGTTAAGAGTCCGCCTGTCGATGCAGGGGACACGGGTTCGTGCCCCGGTCCGGGAGGATCCCACATGCTGCGGAGCGGCTGGGCCCATGAGCCATGGCCGCTGAGCCTGCGCGTCCGGAGCCTGTGCTCCGCAACGGGAGAGGCCGCAACAGTGAGAGGCCCGCGTACCGCAAAAAAAAAAAAAAACCCAAAACAAAAAAACAAAAAAACAACCACTTGTAAGTGTAAGAACAGGGAGGAAAAAGGAGGAAGAGGAGAGAGAGGAGAGAGAGATGAATCCACTGGAAACAATAAACCCCACAGAATCAAGGGCAGTAAATATGAATTCAATTTGCTTTTGCCATTTACACAGCCCGGTCTTCAGTAAGCGCTGACAGGCTGATCAGATAAAAGTCTCCATTGCCACCAGGACGGCACATTTAAATTTTTATTACAAACATCAGGCTCCATTACCCTGGGATTTGCTCTCTGCATTCCTAATGTGGTCTTTCTTCACGTTGGAATGGGAGCACCCTGGCTCCCAGGGACTGACTCACACAGCAGGAAGAGCCTGGTGTAGGAGTTCTGTGACCTGGGTCCCATCCTGGCCCTGCCATGGCCTCAGCAAGCCGCCTCTCCTCTGTGAAGCCTCACCTTCAGTCTCTCTTTTTTTCCCAGACTTGGCTAAAGCACTGCCCTAGGCACAGCTGTCACTGTCTGGTAATGCCTTCTTCCACCTGAACTAACTGGGGACCTGGGATGAGAGGGTCTTGAGAAAGTGTGTCCTTAAACCTATATTTTTCTATGAACGTCTCAGAAGGCCAAAGACTTGAATTTGGCTTCAAGAATTCTTACTCTTTAGCCCTTGAAATGTAGATGACGTCATTATCGTCATCATGGTCTATCACCATCTAACGGTGAACATGTGCTGAGTGTTAATTTCATGCCCATCGTTTCATGGTTTAACCCTCTCATCCTCCCACCCACCCTAGGGGTGTGGTAATTATCCCTATTTTACAGATGAGGCAAGTGAGGCTCAGAAGGTGTTTAGGTGACTTGCCCAGAGTCCCCCTCCTAGTCAATGACCGCTGGTCCCTCTGGGCTGTCCGAGTGTTTTGTCAATATTGTCAGTCTCAGGACCCTAGGGCTCACCTAGCTCTCCTGGAGAGCCAATCGAGAACATGTACAGGGGCTGTAGCCAAACAGTAGGCAGAGTCACTTTATTATCAAACGTTCAACGGAGAGAGAATGGGGAGCTCCCCCTAGAATTTCGGGGTGGGGTTCTCTGCCCTGATGTGTCAAAGGTCAGAGTGCTCCCAGAGTTAAAGCACAAGCAGGTGAGAGATCAGGGGGCTGGTTGCTCCTGAGTGGTGCCCTTCACACTGGTCCCAGTGGGGGACTGTGAATCGCTTTTCCACTTGCACCATCACTTGGCCTCAGGATTCAGGGGGGTTGCCGACTTGGAGGAAGGGACTCACACCTTCCTGCTATGAATGGGAAAAGCAAATCAGTGCTTAGTCGAGGCAGTGAGTTTTATGTTTCTCCTGCAACCCCCAGGGTTTAGTCCCAGCAAGCAAGTGCTCCCCTTGAGACCCTAACTCCACCAGCCTCAGGTAGGGTGAAAAAAATCATTCTGATAATCAGGAGATCAGAGTGAAGTTAAAGCTGAGAGGAAGCTGTCCCTGCCACAGTGTGACCACAGCTGTCTACATCTCTCCTACCACCCCCGGTTGCCTCCAATGTACATGGGAAGGGAGTTTGGGAGCAAGGCGATCTCTGGATCCTCTTCCAGACATAACCTTTCCTAATCCTATTCTTGCTGCCCCACTTTCAAAGATCAAATAACTGGTTAAAATATTAATCAGTGGTTAAAATATGAATAGCTGATTAGGTTAATTGAGAATTCTGCACTGCTTAACCAAGGAACAGGGTCCCTAATGAAATCTTAGGCATTATCCCCTGATTTGTGGGAACGGTGTTAGGAGAGACTGCAAGGCTGGGAGAGTCTAATTGTTTCTCCTAATTCACATCACGTAACTGACTCCTGCCTTTTGACATAAAGCAGAGCCAGAAAGGACGAATGCCTCTGGCTTAAGTTCCCACACAGAGACAAGGCGATTGGATGGAGGCTCACTAGACGAGTGAAGGAGGACTCAGCCTACTTTGCTAAAGGAAGTCAACGGGGCAACTTCCTGCTGTAGTTGAGTGGAGGAGTAGTGGAGAAGTCAGGTTGGAGAGTTAGGTGGGCAGTCAAATCAGCCAGCCCTTCCTTGACGCCCAGCGTTGTGCACTTCCTCCATGGTGTGACAGTATAGAGTCCCCTGGTTGTCCGCTGATATCCATTCTCCCCTTTTCCCCAGTAAGAAGTCCCAAGTGTTATTTGGCCACAAAGCCATGCAGAATAAAGACTACATTTCCCAGCCTCCCTTGTACCTAGGTGTGGTCATATGACTAAGTTTTAGCCAATGGGCTATAAATAAAACACTAGTATGTGATACCTTAGAGGTGTCCTTTAAGAAAGGATGCACCCTTCTTTGCCCCTCCCTCTTTCCTAATAACTGGGATGTTGATGCGTGGACAGAACTTACACAGCTATCTTGGTCCACGAACTGGTAGCGATGTGTTTGAGGATACAAAGTGACAAAACAGAAGGAACCTGGGCACCTGGTGATCATAGCACCACCATATAGTCCTGGAATCCCTGAAGTTTTTGTTTTTGTTTTAATTATAACTTAAAAAAAATAGTTTAAGACTCATAAGAAGTTTCAAAAATAGTAAGAATTCCCATAGACTCTTCACCCCACTTTCCCCCGTGATAACATCTCATATACCTAAAGTACATTATCAAAGCAGGAACTTGACATTGTTACAATGCTGTTCACTTGAATATAGACCTTATTGCCCGTACTTTCTACATGAGAGAGAAAAAAAGTCTTTCTCATTTAGGTTACTTTGTTTTGTTTTTTAACACTCACAATGAAATCAATTTCTGATATAATTTCCAAAAAGTATAAGGTGGCATCCAAGCTCCATCCCTGAGAAAGGTACATGGCAGGCAGGAGCTGGCCCAGATGCAGGGAACAACCAGACAACCTTCAGGGCAATGTGGAGAAGTCCTTTTGAACAGTGAAAGGCATAGGACTATCGAGCCATCTTTCCCTTTGATGGTGCTCGTGAAAGGACTCTCATCCTCGACCTCCTTGCTCTACCACTGGCCCTGGCAGGCATCCCTGCCCTCATGCCTAACTCTGTGCTCACTCTTCTCTTGCTGGACCCACCTCCACACCCACCTCTTACCTACGCAGAGCTCTGCATCCCCTTGCTAATTCAGGAAGACCTGAGATGCTCATTAGTGTTGCTGGATCCTGGCCCTTCAAAGTCACATGTTAGTAGGACAGGGGAACGAAGGCGGGTGACATTTGTTGGTATTTTCAACTCGGGTGAAAACAAACAAATTGCACTGGAGTTAAATGTCAAAGAAGCCTGAGACTGCTGCATGGGAAGAAGGGAGGAACGTCTCCTCTCGGGGACAGCCTTCTCCGTATCCCTGAGCGGGTGCATGTGGGAGATGCAACTGTGTTTGAAGCCTGCAAGGAAGGCCAAGTGGGCCGTGTTTGTCCATGTCCAGCTTCATCCTACTGCAGGCAGGCTGGTTAGACATGTAGGCAGTCCCCAAGGGAGGACACACATTCATCACCCATCCATGTATCCAGAAAACATATACTGAGAACTGGCTACATAGAAAAGGCTCTACAATAGGTGCTGAGGGGAAACCAAAGATGAAACAAATATGGCTGGTCCCCACCTCCCGGGAACAGGTCTCCCGTAGAGAGGACAGAAGGCGTATAAACATATAGCGTAAGAAGAAAATAGTCATCATCGTTAAGGGTACAATGTTCTCAGACGAAGAAGAAGGAAGGAGAACCAGGGATGAATTTGAGGCTTTGCCATGAGGCCTGCAAGATGGACAACATTTAGACGTGCACAGATGTGGGATGAAGGTGGCATTCGACTCAAAGAGATCACCGAGGCATCTCCACCCACATTACTATTAGCTTTACTATCATTGTTCCCCCCCAAACTGGAAGGAAGTACACCTGTGGAGCTGGACACATGTGATGTAACCCAGCAGCACAGGAAGGGTTTCTGGGGTCTATGAACTTATTGGAATCGTGTGCTGAATTTTGTGTGGTCAAGCATTTTTCTGGCAGGAGTGTCCACAGCCTCCATCAGACTCTACAAGGTAGAGGTTATTTGCCCCCAAATTGGACCCCTATTCTAGAAGCTGGCAAGAAGCCTTGCTGGATGTCAAACCATTACTTGTCTGAATGAATACACTCCATGGAGACAGGCTGGAGATTTCCAGATGCGGCTCTTCCTGCACAAGCTCTCATTCCTGAGACCTGATTTGGAGAGACTAAACCATCCCCAGCCCCAGCTTGAGTGGGTGGGGCAGGAGGTAGAGAAAGGGCGTTGGTGGCGGTCAGTTGGGCAAGCTCTTTCCCAGGGAAGCAGCAACCTCTGCTTATGCCCAGCCCTGCACTGATTGAATTATCAGCCCTTTCACTTAATGAGCATCTCTCTAGGCTGGCCATGAGACCTGTGTTCGGGAGAGCAGACATTTCATTAGCAGAATTCAGTGGCACTGTGTTGATCCCGGTTTCCTGACAATTATAAGAAGGAACCAGAGGGCCAAGTGGCATCCTTCTGTGAGCCTTGCCTTGTTCAAAACATGCAAGCTCTCTTCCACTCCCTAGTCTCACGTGTAGCTCTGTGTGACCAGAGGAGGCAAGAAGCCCCTTCTAAGCGACCCCAAAGTACAAGAGGAAGGGCTTGTGGGGATGAGCCCTTGGGCCTGGACCACTTTGGCTGCAGAGAGACGATTACAGATTAGGAATGAGGAAGAACGCCACAGGCTGCTGGTGGACAATCTTCCAGGAACCATCACTCCTTCATCTTGCTTCCAAGGATATCTCTTTCAATGCAAATGACATTATGGATACTCCAGGTCACCACTGGGATTACCATTATCTTCCTTTCCACACGAGGAGAAACAGAGGCACAGGAAAGAGGACAGGGGCACTGGTGGAAGACTCTGGGAGGACTTCTGAAGTGTTCAATCTTACCTCCGCAGTGAAAGTCTTCCAGGAACAATGGGTGAGGCACATACCAGATTTGCTGTGTAATGTGACAATGCAGGTGGGAGTTTCTCTAGGTCAGCCCGCTTCACATCCATGGTATCAGCTGGCCTCAAGGCCAGGGTCATGGCTGGTCAACATCACAAGTCCAAGGCCACGCAATCCTGCGTCCACCATGCCATCGGTCTGCTCCTGTGATACCCTTAGCGTCCCAAGCGGACAATGATCCAGAATTAACCACATGAGCTGTCAAAGCCACAACAGCCAGTGGTGTCACCAGTAAGGATTATAACGTCACTGTCCACATTGGTGAGCTCTGAGCCCAGGTGGACTCTTACCCCAGGGCATGCTGAGTGTGGGAGAGAGGAGTGCCCTTCGGTCTATGGGTCTGTGGTGTGTGAGCACAGCCCTTCCTAAATTCTCTACATCAAAACCTAGAAGAACTGAGGGACTAGACCCATCTGACTGTTCCATCAGATCCAGAAGACCTTACAGATGGTGACAGGGCTCTGAGAGGAGCCACACAGACCCACTAACAGGAGAAAGATGACTGATGGCATCAGCAAGTTTCCCTGAAGACAACCGTGTGAACAAATGGAATTTTCCTTCTCCCCCACACCTCCGTATCACATGGGAAGGGAAACACACATAGAGAGAGGGAGGGAGGGAGTGCGAGAGAAAGATGGAGAGAGAAAGGGAAGGAAGAAGGGAGGAAGGAAGGGAAGAGGGAGGGAAGGAGAGCAGAAGAGGGGGCAGAGAGGGAGAGAATATAAATGAATACATGGAACTTTGGAAACAGACACACCAGCCCCCTAGGGCAAGATGCTGGGTTGTAGCGTAAGTTACTTATGCAGAATAAGAGTGACCTGTTGCCAAGTGTAGGAGATGAAGCAGTAGGTGGTTTCTTCCCCATGGGGGGTGTTCTATGGCCCTGCTCCACTCTGATCACCACGGCAGGTGGAGGCCCCAGCTCGCTCCAGTAAGCAATCAGCAGTGCTTCCCTATGTGTGTCCTGTAAGGAGCTCTTACCCTGGGAAAGTCACTGATTGTGTCAAGAGGCTGGAGGGAAAAGGAAGAAGGGAAAAGGAGAGTTGGAGAGTGAGGATGTGGCAATGCTTTTGTGGAGAAAGGGGGATGTGACTGGCTGGCACTGATATTCTCATCTATATCCCACTATGGAGGATGGATGAAGGAAGTCTCAGCTCTCTCTAGCTTTAAGGATTTAAGAGGGAAGCATCCTCTAAGGAGCATCACCCCAACACCCCGACAGCCACCACCCTTAGCAAAACCACTCCCACCATAACTCCCCCAATGGTGGAAGCCTCCCCCCACCGCTGCCCCCCCAGACATTCACAGACACACACAACTCCCTTTGAGTTGGCTTTGATGTCCAGATGTTTCTTCCCTCTGGGTTCAAAACTCCTTCCTTTTTCCCCAAGGGCATTTCCCCAAGGGAAGTGTGGTCAGGACTGGAAGGAAGTCCAGGAAGGTTGCAGGAAGTTGCAGGAAGGTTTGGAGTTTTACTCACAGATCCTTCGCAGGGTCTCTGATTTGCTGGGTGCATGCTTTGTGCCCAGGGTCAGAAAGTCACTCATACTGACTATCCTTTACAGCAAACGAATTTCAAGGTTCTCACAGATATGCCAAAGCTCCAAGTCAACAGGCATGTAAAAGTCCAGCCCCATCCATCATGCATTGCGTTCAAACATCTACCAGCCTCTCCCTGATTCAGGTTAACCCTCAGTCCCCATGAGCTTTTGTGCTGGACAATCTCTCTGCTCCATCTCATCCTGTTAGAAGTGACCCCGTTCAGCTGGGATACTCGAGACCAAGAGGATGGACTGCCACATCCAGCGGGCAGGTAAAAAGTCAGACCTTCATTACGTTAAAACTCCCTCAGGACTTCCCTGGAGGTCCAGTGGTTAAGACTTTACCTACCAATGCAGGGGGCGCAGGTTCGATCCCTGGTTAGGGAGCTAAGATCCCACATGCCTCGTGGCCAAAAAACAAAAACGTAAAACAGAAGCAATATTGTAACAAAATTCAATAAAGACTTTAAAAATGGTCCACATCAAAAAAATCTTTAAAACAAAAACTCCCTCAATGTCTAATATACTCAACCTTATTCATAATAAAGGAAATGCAAATGAAAACATCTCAACATTTTTTATTGACAGGGTGGTAAAGACTGTGAATACCCAGTGCTGGTGGGGCTATAGGCAAACAAGTACAACAAAATACTGTTGGGGTAGTGAGGAGAGGGTGTGCAAATTAGGAAGATGCTTTGGCAATACATATAGAAATTCAAATTGCATCCACTAGTCCACATCTAGGAAGTTAATTCTACACAGATACTTGCCCATATGCACAAAGAAGTAGGTACAAGGATTTCATTACAGCATTGTCTACAATAGACAAAGACTGTATATAATTTAAGTATTCACCTGTAGCACATCCGTATTTGAAATGCTGAGTTGCCAAAACCTAATGTATCGTCAGATCCTATATGTACCCCCCAAAAGGACACACACTCTATCTATCTATCTATCTCTCATCTATCTTTGATTTATAAGCCAGACAATATTTGGAAGAACACAGAAAAATTGTGGTTTCTCTGGGAACTGTACCTGGAAATCTGGGCCATGAAAAAGACTTTCATTTCACCATTCACACTTTTTTACTGTTTCCATTCTTTATTGAAAGGCACTACCTCTATAATAAAAAAGTAGTTATAAATACCTTAAATAAATGAAAATGTCTTGATCTCCCCTCCTCGTCCCCGTATTCCTACTGTTCCTGCCTTTGAGCCATTTCCCCCACTTGGACCACAGCAGGAGCTCTCTGTTGCCCTTGTTCTCATTCCTCTATGAGTGGTTGCCTCTGCGTCACCACGGGATTCGTGTGTGTCACCCTATCAAACACACCACGATCTCCTGGCCTCACCTGGCTCCCAGATCATTAGCCACTTGCCCCATCTCAGTGGCCGCCATGGCAGAACACTTCCATGAAGACAAGCGTGTCCTGGAACAAGACGCCACATTCCAAGGCATGGGATCTGGCTTCTACAGCAGCTCCCCAAAGGGGCCAGTGGAAACAGGAGACAGGAGAAAGCCAGGCAGCTAGCTTCCTCTATTGCCTCTTCCCTCCAAAGTATGGATTCTCCACACAACCTGTCCCGAGAATTTCTGCTCAGCTGAGCAGGTTCATCTGATGCCTCCTTGTGGCTTGTTGTGAAGCAGTGGCCATCGCAATGACAGTGACCCGTCACCATGCTGTGCCTCCCATCCTTCCCTGCCTTCCTCCCCTTCTCCTCACTCTCACTGCCCTGGGACTGTACCTCCCAAATGAGCATCAGTATTTAATCTCCACCCCAGGATCTCATTTCTAGGAACCCCCAGGCTAAGATAACCATACTGACAATTACTCGTTTCTAGGTCTCTTTGTATCTTTCAAATTTAGGGTACAAAAGGAGACTCAACCTTTATGAGACTAGAATCCAGCTTGATCTGAGACCTCTCGGATACCGTGGTAGGTAGCATTCCAAGATGGCCTCTAAGAGGCCACCTCTTGTAGAATCCCTTCCCTTTGAGAGTGAGGAAGTGGGATGTGGGGACTTGTGAATATGATGGCATATTACTCCTGTGATTACGTTACATTATATGACATAAAAGTTTTGTGGATGTTACTAAAGAAGGTCCCTCATCAACTGACTTGGAGTTAATCAAAAGGGAGATTATCCTGCATGGGCCTGACTTAATCAGGTGAGCCCTTCAAAGGGACTCAGCTCTTCCTAAGATCAGAGAGATTTCTCCTGCTGGCCTGGAAGGTGCAAACTACCATGCTGTGGAAGCGTCATGTGGCAGGGAACAGTGGGCAGCCTCTAGAAGCTAAGGGAGGCCCCCAGTTGACAACCAAAAGGAGAGCAGGGGCCTCAGTTCTATAACCACAGGGAACTGAATTCTGCCGGCAATCTGAACGAGCTTAGGAGTGGATATCTCCCTAGCTGAGCCTCCAGGTAAGAATGCCTTGATTTCAGCTACGTGAGACCCTGAGCAGAGGACCTACAGACACAGCGAGGCAATACATCTGTGTTGTTTAAGCCACAACATCTGTGGTCATTTGTTATGCAGCGATATAAAACTAATACAGATACCCAGAAGTGTGGTTTCACTTCCGACTAAAAGGAAGAGGCAGCTAGCTGCACAGACAGCCAGAGGAGAAGGACACTGCGCCAGAGGGAAGCGGACTGAGGAAAGAGAGCCTGAGAGAAACCGGATCCAGGCATGCCAATGAGATTTGTTTCCTAAGCCAGAAATAGCCACATTCCGCAGCCACCCTGGGTACTTATAATTGCTGTTATCTTTGTATCTTCTGCTCTCACGTAGGGGAATAAAATAACAATAATGATGTTGATGATTGTGATGATGACGGTGATGAGGGTAATGATGGTGGTGATGATGACAATAGCACAGTGGTAACCCCTTAGTTTGCACAGCCCTTTCTAGTTAACAGAACTGGTATATTTGTTTGCATGTTTGATTCTCCAAGATCCCCGGAGAGAATATTTTCATCTCTATTTTACAAATGAAGAAAATGAAAACAGAGATTGGAAGCCTCTCCATGGTTACACAGTTATTAAACGGCTGTCCAGGACCCAAGGCTCATGGCTCCCTCCCAGAAAGGAGAAGAATGAAGAAAGAGCAGCTGTGTTCCTTGGGTCGAGGCCACACGAACAAGCCTCAAAGGCAGCCCTACTCATACTTACTTAGAGGAATTTCGGCACCTGGGAAAAATGGCACCAGAGTCCTTCTCAGCCTATACGTGCTTTTCTCTAACCAGTAACGGGTTGACCATATAGCTCTTCGGCATTTTACTCAGCGAGAGATTAGGCTGGTCATCATCCCTCCCCTCCAGGCATCCCACACTCTGCCCTCTGCACCTCCTCCCCTTTCCTCTTTCTCCTCCCCCTCCTCCCCTACCTGTTCTTACTCCCAGACTCTGCCCACTAAGAATACCATGGCCATATGGAGGTATGAATGAATAATGTTGGCTGTACATGCCTGTCTGCAAGCCAAGAGAAAGTGTGCATTTTAAGAGGGTTTTCCCACGGCCCTAACCCAAAAAAAGGGATTGTAATTATGTGGATTTGAGGCCTGGAAGTATAAGTAAGCTGCCTAATTTGCAAGAAAGCTCAGCATCTACAAGGAGTTTCTGGGTATGGGATTAGCATTTCCTCCCCCAGATGACTATCTTATCAGTCACAAAGGTAATTATTTGCAAATACTTGTTGTTATTCCCAGGGAAGAGTAAGTGGAGCTGCCTTATTGTCAGACTAGGGTTACATCAGAAATGAGAAAACTCTTAAAAAAGCTTAAGGGGCCATTATTTGCCATGGGATCTTGAGCAAAACAATTGTGGTCACTATGTCCAGTGTTCGCCAACACCCACCTCTCCCCGCTTCCAGACAACCCTCCTCGACCCGGCCCCCTTGCAGGTCCGTGAGCTCTGGGACCACGTCTGGCTCATGAAATGTAAGCAGACTGTGTGTCGTCATCAGACATGATTCTAGTCTCTCTCTCGCCCTACCATGAGGACCAAGGGGGTTACATGGTCCAGATGATGAAGCTACAAGAAGACGGAGACGTCATCAGCCTGGATCTCTGAGAACCACGTGGAGGACAGTCGCCCTGAAGAGTCACTCAGGCACCTTTTACTTCACGTGGGTGAGAGGTAAACCTTCGTTGTGTTCAGGTACTGAGATTGGGGCTGCTTGTTATTAAAGCATAACTAGATTATCCTGACGAATATATCACGTAACTTCACTGAGCCTGTCTTCTCTTTGATGATGTGGAGAAAACCTGCCAGGCTTCATCCTAGGGTAGCCACGAGGAACAGATGAAACCACGGACAACTGCTTTGCAAACGTGAGTCGATGTCAGGACAGGTCAGAGAACGGCCAGTTCACCAGAATGGAGGTTTTGTTGATACTTGGTGCTGTTCTTTCACGTAGCCAGGGGTGGCCCTGGTGCAGGAGGCGGGGAGGGCTGGGTGGTGGACATGCTCGTGAAATGAGGTACTGCTTAAGAGCAGCAGAAGCCCAGAGGGCCCAGGAAACAGCTACACACGTTCCTCTTAGTGCTCAGTTCCACAGCTGCCCGCTGCTATCTGCATAATTGGGTTCTAAGTCCTAGCGCCATTGGGAGCTGATGGTCCGGAGCAACATGAAATAACTCTCAGCTGCCTCTATTTCCTCAACAGTCAGAGAAGAAACACTAAGCACTCTGATTCCTTATGCTAACAGACCCCATCCCTTCCCCAGGGCTCCACTGGGCACAAAGTAGCAGCCAGAGAGTACTTCCCAGGCCCTCCTAGGGTTGGGTGTGACAGTGTGATCTTGTGTTTTCCAAAGAAAGCATGCAGAAGCGATGAGTGCAACTCCTGCATCCCTTGTCTTAAACAAGAGCCTTTATACTCAGCTTCTCTTTCCAGTTCCCACATGTTGGAAAGCAAATGTGCCAGCCACACAGCTCCAACCATGCAGGTGAGCACAACGCCCAGGGGAGAGCTGAGGCACAAGACAAAAGGAACCTGGGTCTGAACGCTCTGTCAATCACAGTGGCCCCACCAGCCTGAACCAGCTAGACTGTTATGTGAGAGTAAAACATACCTTCATCTTTTTTAAGCCACTCTCTCAGGACTCTGTTATAGCAACTTCACATTTATACTAACTGATACGCTGGATAAAAAGAGGCTGCAGCGAACGTTTTGGTTTATTCCACACATGCTTTCCAAGAACCCATAGGACCAACTGCAACAAAAGCAATCTTTCTTATTTATAAGACTGGCTAAAGATCGCTTCCTCCCTAAGAAGAAAAGCCAGGTCCTTCTCCTAGGCAGGCAGGTTGGGGGCTCTGAAGGGTCTAGCAATCTATTACCCCCACCATCTAACACTCCTCACTTTCCCCAATAATCCAAGGAAATTGTCTCTCCAGCTTGGCGGCCACATTCTCAACAAAGTGGACAAACTCTATGATGGGACTGGCATAGGAATAAAGTCTTAGACCAGAGGAGCTGCCATGGAAGGGGATGACAGGTGCCCCTGGTATCCCTGCACAGGGGGTGTTGGAATAGAGTAAGAGTCTTGGGTAGCCTGTGAGTAATGTATAACTCCCTTGTGAATTGCAGTGAAATTGCAAACATTGTCTTTTTATGTAAATAGAGATATTTCAAGTACAGATACAAACATTCGCCCTTTGCCGTGAACGTCCCTTAATCCATAGCCCACCCTTTCCTGCTTCTTAATTGCCTCCACCTCCTCTCTGCAGGTCCTATCTTATCAGTCTTTTAGGGCCCAGAACAAATGCCACCTCTTCCCCTCGGAAAACCTGCATGCTGTCCACACCCAGATCAATCGCTCCCTTCTCCAATCAGCTAAAGCATTTTTATCTGTGCTTCCTTGGGGACACCTGGAACTTTGTACCTTGTAGATGGGTTGGTGAAGATGCATAATGAAGGCTTGTGGAGTAGCTGGAGAGAGGATCTTTTAATGAGAACATCTAATGTCTGTCTCCTGCTTTCTGCGAGGGGATATGATCTTACTTGATTCTTATGTCAACCCTAGAGGCAGGTACTATTGTTACCTCCACTTTAAGGACAAGGAAACTGCAGCGCCACGAGATTAAGGAACGCATGGTCACCCAGCTAACAACTGGTGGAGAAGAGATTTCAAGCCAGGAAGCTAGCTGCAGTGGAGAGCTGACTGTTATGATCACTGCACAACGCTGCCCTCTTTCATGAGAGGGGAAAGCGGGTACCCAAGAAGCTGGCACAGTGGAAATATCCATACCAGAGGAGGTGGCTGCAGACAGGAACAGGCACCCCTGTGTCCAGATGCCCCCTGCGCTTATGTGTGGAGAGCCATCACATGACAGCAGGCTTGAGCTTTGAGTTACTCAGCTGAGACCGCGAAACAATTCTGTCAATTAAGTCAAACATCTGGTCAATGCAGCAAAAAATCAGTCACCAGGGGTCTGGCCACAGACCCAGGGCTCCTTCCAGGCAGTAGATTCTTCCCCAGGCTCCAGATGACGGAAGTGAGGCTTCCCTAATTCCCAGACCCTAATTTGCATGTTCCCCTTTGATTGGCTGGGAAGATTCATACCTAATGCAGCCCTTAGGATATCATGTGAGCAAAGGAGGGACAAATCCTGTGGGCTCTAAAAAGGGCTTCAGAATGGAAAGCCAAATTCAGCGCAGATCCAAAAAGCACAGTCCCAAGCCGGGTGGTAAATTCTGTACTGCCTGCTGTAGAAAAATGCAAATTGCCATAATAAATGCTGATTATCCCAATTACCTCTAATTGTCTGGCTTGTGTACCAAGAGCATTACCATAGGAGAGGCTGATAAGGGAGACCGTGTATTTAGCAGAATACCCTATCCTGGGAGTTGGGTTACAAATGAAGTAGGTGAACTGGGCAAGGAGGCCCCCTCTGTGGTCCCTGGGAGGGATGTCACAGAAAGACACGAGGGCTTCACAGCTGCTTGGGGACAGCACTGACGCAGTGACATCTTTATGCAATGGTCATTACATGCTATTTTAAAAATTGGCCGTGTGCTGGAGAGATAAGGGCAGAGAATATATGCTTGTTCTCCATGCCTCCCTCCTTCTGGCCAGCTGGGTCTGCGGAACACCTGGGGGGGAGGGGAGGCTATTGGATGGAACATGACATTATTTTCCATCATTGTAATGTAACATTTGATTCATCCATTTATTTAATCAACCAGCCGGGACAAGCATACGCTATATACCAAGCATCTGGAAACACAGAATTTTAGAGCCAAAAGTGACGTTAGAAATTATGCCCACTGAGTATACAACAATCGTATCAGGTGATTCATTCCTTCCAGTAGCAAATAATTTACAGATTCTACCACGTGCCAAGCACTGTTCTAGGCTCTGAGGACACAGCAATGAATAAATGAGATGAAACAAAAACAACAACAACAGAGGAGAGACAGAGAATAAATGAGATAAACAAATAAAATAAAGAGCATACTAGAAGGTGGTAAGTGCTGAGGAAAAGCAAGCAGGAGAGAGGATGGAGATTACTGATGACCGGGCTTGAGGTTGAAATTTAACGTAATTAGGGTGACATGAAAAAGATGACATAAAAACCTTAAATGGTAGTAGCAATGATAGACTGGCCCTGCCTCTAAAAACCACATGCTTTTAGTCAATATCTGAATAAACTAGAGAGAATTTGATACAAGGCAGAAAAATGTGGTCACCAGTTATCGACAAGTGCATTAGCTAAGGTCTTACGTGTAATTATGTAGGCTCATTCTTTATTAGCTTAGGTAAGATCACAAGGCTTGCTGGGACCTCTTAATTCTGTTACAGCATCGATTAAACTGGGCAAATGCAAAATGCGCGATTTGCATGCACCCTTGTGGAATTAAAACCTTTCCGTTTACTGATCGAGCAATAATTACTATAAGGAACACCTCAGCTAAACCAAGAAATGATTTAATTTGCCAATGAAGAGAAAAACAGGGCCTCAGCAAGGAATCTACACTCTGTCTTGGTCCCAGGACAGAAGCTTGGTATAGGCTCACACTGATGGGGGAGGCCCTGAAGATGGCTGGATTATGAAGGAAACAATCCAGGTGCCTCCATAGGCTCTTGCCCGATTCTAGGTACAACCACTGGGCTTTGGCTGAAGATGTCTCCTTCAGAGATACGTGGACCTCATTCCAGGACACCCCACAGGTGCCCTCAGTACTCGATTCCCAGCCTTCCTGCCCTAAGCCCTCTCTGTCTGGAAGAAGCCCTGCCACCACATGACTCTTTTCCTTCTTCCATCCCAAGCTTTTTTACTGGCATCCTTGTAAAGCAATTCCAACTCATCAATGGGGCCACAATGAATACAACCGCAGGGATACCTCACAAGTGATAGCACTCGACAGTTTATAAAGTTTCTGCGTCTGTTACTTCATCGAATCTTTACAAGAGTCCTAAATCTCTGTTTATGGATGAGGGCACCAAGGAAGGGTCCAAGGTAACAAAGAATGGAAGCCAGGACAGTCTGGCCACAATACACATGTTCACCTTTACCTCATCACGAACAGTTGCCGCCAGGGTCCACTGTGCCCTTCTTTTGTGGCTGGGCATATGGCTTCCAGAAAGAAGACAACATTTCCAAGCTCTTCTTGCAACTAGGTGTGGCCACAGGACTAAGTTCTGGCCAAAGATATGTAAGGGGCAGAGGTATATGCGACTTACAAGAAGTGTCCTTACAGGCAGTTGTGATATACTCGTATTAGAATATAATTTGGTTTTCATCCTAGTCCTGGCACAGAGCTCCTAAAACCCTTTGTAACTTCCTGTGATGAGAGCCATAAAGGTATCCTTTGCTACATTAATGGTGATTTTTGGAAAACACCTAAGGGTAGGGGCTGGTTGCTAGGGGAGTGAACCATTTAGTTAGAGGGTTGGAACTTTCAGTTCCACCCTCCTGACCTCCTGGGAGGGGAGAGAGGCTGAATCAATCATCGATCGCCAAATATTAATCATTCATGCGTCTATGACGAATCCTCATTAAAAATGGTTTGAAGTACTTCTGGGGTGGTGAACACCTGGAGGTGCCAGGAGAGTGGCACACCTGGGCAGGGCATGGATGCTCTCTGCCCCTTCCCACATGCCTTGCCCTGTGCATCTCTTCCAACTGACTGTTCCTGTGTTATATCTTTTCTGTAACAAACCAGTGAGCTAGTAAGTAAAATGTCTCAGTTCTGTGAGCTGCTCTAGCAAATTAATCAAACCCAAGGAGAGGGTCATGGGGAACCTCTGATCTATAGTCAGTTACTCAGAAGCACAGAAGACAAACTGGACTTGCAACTGATGTCTGAAGGGGGGGGGGGGGTGGGCAGTCTTGTGGGACTGAGTCTTTAACCTGTAGGATCTGACACTGTCTCCAGGTAGATCGCATCAGAATTGAGTTGAGCTCTAGGACACACAGCTGGTCTTGGAGAACTGCTTGGTGGAGTGGGGAAACAACACACATGGGAATTAGTGTCAGAATCAGAGAGGGTTTTGACCCTTCCCTCTTCTCCTTCCTGCTGCCTGGAATGTAGATGTGGTGGCTGGAGTTGCACTGGCCATCTTGGACCAGGACGTGAGTTTGGAAGTGGAGGCTATAGCCATCAGGGCAACAAGATGGAAGGAGGTCAGACTGCCTAGCTGGGCTTTTATGTAAAATGGAATAAACTTTTGATGTCCAATTTGGATTTTCTGTAAGTCAAAGTCATACTTCATCCTAAATAATATTTTATCTACAAACAGAGCTGGCCTTGGAATACCAACATATGTCTTTCTACCTCTGTAACCAGAATCCTAATTTGGATGCTCTTCTTCTCTCCCCGGGACCACTGCAATAACTCTTCACTAATCTCCCCTGCTTCCAGTCCCACTACCTCAAACCCATTTTCCACACCAGGTACAGAGGGACCTACCAAGTATGCTCATCTGGCTACACCCCTTCCTGCCTCAAAACCTTCACTGGCTTCCCATTTGCTGCAAGATGGTGTTCAAACCTCTTCTTGAGGGGCCTGATGCCCCACGACCACGCCCCCGAGCTCTACAGAGGAATTCTCACAGTTCCCTGCGCAGTGTTTTAAACCAGGCTACTTACTCCACTCCATCCTCCCCGCATGTATCACACCATTGCTTGCCCTGGTGCATTTGCCTGTGCCATCTCCTCCGTCGGGAACAGTGCCCTGCCCCTGTGGTCTGGCCATCTCCTAAATGTCCTTCAGTGTGAACTCAGGCTTTAGCACTGCAGGATGCCTTCTCTGATCTACTTCTTATCCCCCCTCCAGACCATGTAAACTTCCAGCTCATGTCCCTATGCTACACTGACCACATTGCAATATAATCATCTCCTATGTGTCTCTCCCCTCCACTATATTGTGAAACCTTCTATAGCAGGGGTCCCCAACCCCCGGGCCACCAACCGGTAGCGGTCCTCTGCCTATTAGGAACCGGGTCGCACAGCAGGTGGTGAGCATCAGGTGAGTGAGCGAAGCTTCATCTGCCACTCCCCATCGCTCCCCATCGCTTGCATTACAGCCTGAACCATCCCCTGCCCCTCATGTCCGTGGAAAAATTGTCTTCCATGAAACAAACATTTTGGTCCCTGGTGCCAAAAATGTTGGGGACCACTGTTCTAGAGTAAGTTCTGGTGTCAATTTCATCATTCTCTCACTGGGACCTGGTAAAGACCTGGCCAAACCAGACATTCACATTATTGATGAAGAAATAGATCAATTAATTGTAGCAGACTCTGTTGGTAAGTGGCCCATACCTCCTCAGGGCTCACCATTCCCATGCATGTGGATGGCTTCACACTCCAAGCATCTGTGACTCTATCTAAAGGCTTCCTCTGGCCATAGGAGCTCACTGGGCTAGGGAAGACAGGCCAGAAATGCTGAGAAATTACTTCCCCCTGCAACCAATCTTGAATGGGAAATGGTGGATAAATACCCTGGCTTTCTCACCCCTTGGGTGGGACAGCTCTGAAGTGTGACCTATACAATTTCCTTTGGTAGGCAGAATAATGGTCCCTCAAAGATGTCCATATCCTAACCCTGTGAATATGTTAGGTTATGTGGCAAAGGGGAATTAAGATTGCAGATGTAATTAAGGTGGCTAATCAGCTGACCTTAAAATAGAAATAATCCTGGAATATCCTGGTGGCCCCAACGTAATCAAAATGGCCCTTAACTGTGGAAGAGGGAGGCAGAAGAGGGCAGAGTGATGCAATGTGAAAAAAACCTGCTATGGCTGCCTCTGAAGGATGAGGCCATAAGCCAATGAATGTGGGCAGCCTCTAGAAGCTGCAAAGGGCAAAGAAGTGGATTCTGCCCTCGAGCCTCCAGAAAGGCGGCACTGCCAATACCTTAATTTCAGCTGTGTCTGACCAATTGTGGACTTCTGAACTATAGAACTATAAGATAATAAATTTATTCTTTTAAGCCACTAAGTTTGTGGTATTTGTTACAGCAGCAACAGGAAACTAATGCACTCCTAGAGGTCCCCAGTGAGACTGAGTCCCAGTTGTTAAAATCAGTAATTTGCTCATTAACACACCCTGTATCGGCTTCCTGCCCTTCCTGTTCTCATTTCCCTACTTCTCTACTCATGCTTCCTGAGTTCACCCCCAAATATTCTACTTACCCTCAAATCCTCACCTGGGTTTGCTTCTAAGGGGACCCAACATAAGATATTAATTAATTGGAAGAACTAGTGTTACTTGACCAAAAAGGCCTGGGCTCTCCTGACCCAGGATTTGACCCAGATCTGATACCTAACAGCTTTAGGAATTCTGGGCCAATTAAGTTCCCAGGATGATCAAATTTGTGGGAATTTGGAGAGTTAAGAGACATCCCGCAGTTACCAGGGATTAGGGGAAGCCCAGCAGTGGCTCAAAGGGAGAGGTGTGCTGGATGGGATGGAACAGAGGAGAGGGAGGGCAGGTGGAGCAGAAGTGGGCTCAGAAGGGCCACCCAGAGAAGGGTGGCAGTGACCTACCACTCACCCCCTGCTTCCCTCAGAAAGGTGCCCGTGGGAAATAAGAAGCTTTAACCTGAAGAAAAGTCTGGGGAGGACAGACTGGAGAACAGGGTGGTGGTGGAGAAGCGCACTGCTCTAAAGGCCCTACCAGGGGTGTACCAGGGCTCTTACCCAGTGTACAGAAAGGAGGGGAAAGTGATGCAGCAGGAGAAGTCAGACTCCAGCTAACTGTCTCTCTTTAGCCACCAAGCACGTGGGATAGAGGGATGTTCTTTGCAGAGAATCCAGGAGATAGAATAAAAGGGATGACCTTTGCAGGCCCATTCAAATCTGAAGTTTGGAGCTTTTATGACCTTAAGACAAGATAACAAGATCACCCCAGGGAGCAGGCAATAGCCGGAGAGGGGGAAGAGGGGGCGAACCTATAAATGCACTGAGCAGAGATCTTCCCGGTGCAACTACTGCCTCCGCTAGAAGGGCCAGAAGGAGGAAACAGAGCTCTTCCCTGGAGAGCTCCCAGTCTGAGGGCAGAGACTCAGCCCCATCTTCAAGGAGACCCTGATATAATGGGGGTGGGGGGAGGAGATAGGGCACCCACCTGAAAGATACCCACTGGCCACACATCCATCGAAACCCTGGATGAGTGGGTGTCTTCACCATGAGGTGATATGGACAGAGAGGAGAGGACCCCACTCAAGAATCTACCGGGATCGCTCCTTCTGGAGGGCAAGCCACAGGGTCTTAGGCTGGGCACAGCATGACATTTATAGGTAGAATGTACTCTGACCCACTTCTGCTTCTCTACCCCTACTCAGATCACCCCAGGCAAGCCACTCCTCTCTCTACCTTAATTTTCTCATCTGCAAAATGAAGATAGTGTATGTTTTACTTATCTCAGTATTTGGAAATTTGAATGAGGTGATGTTGATGATGATGACGATGATGATGTGTATGGTCCAAAAATAAGGCCCTCTCCCCTTCCCTTCTGCCCCCTCCCCCGCCTAGGTCCCTGGTGTCCTTTCTTTGATATCAGTCGGTGAGCGGAGGGGAAGAGCTTCCTCTAGATCCCATCTTGGGGCAGGCTCAGCTGCCCACGATCCCAGAGGCTGCACTCAGTGTCTGGGGGACATGGTGAGTGACTCCTCGCAAAGTTCAGTGATGCCACAGGGATTTTTTTAGGTGAGTTATCTCCAGAGTGGGAGGTGAGAAGAGAAAACAAGGTGGTCTCAGAGATGTCTCACACTGCTCAAGGACATCTCAGGGGCAGGAGGCAGGGGCCCGGCTCTGCTCTCTGGAAGCACACAGGGAACGTGTGCCCTCTCTCCTGCACAATGGCAAGGAGACAGCTCTGACAGCAGGAGCTTCTGATGGGAAAAAAGCCACCCCAGCCTCAGGGATGGACCAGTCTGATGGGGGGAGATACAGCCTCTGTCTTCAGGGGACTGCCAGTCAAAGGAGGAAAACCACCTCCGATTTCAGGAAGATCTATCAGATGAAAGACACCTGAAACTCAGGATGCCCTAGTCTGAGAGGAGACAGACCTGACTTATGACATCTCCCATCACGATGGAGGAGGCACAGTCCCTGCCGCAGGTGGCCCCAATCTAACGGGAGCAGACAGCCTCTGCTTTAGGAATCTCCCAATCTGATGCAGGACACTCAGCCCCTGACCTCAAAGCCCCAAACCCTGGCCTGAGGGAACTCCTAGTGAGAGGATTAGAACACACTTAGAGCGCATCTGTCACAAGCCAGTGCAAATGTCACCATGTGGAAAGGGATAGAATGGGCTCATTAGGGAATGATTTCCCTGAATCGGATGTGCGCGGGGCTGCCTTGCAAACCCCTCCACCCATCCAACCCCAAGTCTCGCTCATGACTTTCTTTAGTGGACCGCAGGCCCTGCTGACCTAGAATGGGAGGTTTAGCGTCTATTCCAAAAAACATCGTCATTACTTCTATCCGTGTTTAGTGATCACTTGTTCTCAGCCAGGCGGGGCTTCAGAGACGAACTTTTTCAATCTGGTCTCTGCCTTCCAGCAATTCCCACCCACTGTCAGAAACAGACAAGGGAACACGTCTTCCTCCCACTGCCCTTCCTCCCTACCCCAAGCACCTAGAGATCCCACAATGCCCTGTTTACACGTCCCAACCTCACCAGCTGTCGGGCTTGCTCTGGCCATCTCTGTGACCTGTTCCTGGCACGGAGTTCAGCCCCAAAGTTGGTGTTCAACAATTCCTGGCTGCATTTAACACACAGCAAGGCAAGTACCAATGCATTACTTTCTACACTTTTCTATATGCTTGAAACTATCATAATTTAAGAAAAAAATGATAAGAAAGACATATAATAAAACCACACAGAAAGGAGAGCGAAGGGAAATGGCCAGCATTCAGAGTGATGGGAGATTCGGATTCAGAGGGATCTGGGGGTGTGGGACGCAGGGACCGGGCCCAGATGGAAGTTATGGTCAAGCTGTTTCTTTGGTGGTGAGTTAGTGCATACTCTCCATTACTAAAGAAAACTAACTCAATAGTCAGATAAAAGTGGTTCATAGAAAACCAGGGAGACATGAGACGCAACTTCAGGTCTGGGCACCTGAAGTCCAAAGAGGAAAAAACTACAGAGTGAAAACCATGCTAAGAGGAGACTGGACAGAGCGCTGAGGAAGCAGGAGGGGGCTGATCTGTGCCTGCTGGGTTGGGGGGTGGGGCGGGAGCACATGGCACAGGAAAGCTACACCCCCGGCTCCCGTCCCGCCTCTACTTCTTACTAGAATCCTCTCCTCTCTTCTCTTCTTTGACTTCATCTCTAAACTGGAAATAACAACAGCCCTTTCTTCCTTCCTGGCCAGTTTTGAAATGCACTGAGGTGACACGTGTAGGGGACATCGAGAAGGGGCAGGAGCTCACCCGAGATGACCATGAAAGTGGGTTGAATGGTCTACCCTCCCCCGAAAGATAAGCCTACCTCCTAACTCCCGGAACCTTGAGTGCCGCCTTGTTTGGGAAAAAGGTCTTTGAAGATGTAATTCAGTAACGGTGATGAGGTCATCCTGGACCCCAAATCCAATGACAAGTGTCCTTCTAAGAGACAGTAGAGGAGATAAAAAGACATAGCAAAGAAGGCCATGTGAAGACAGAGGCAGAGACTGGAATGTTCCTGCCACAGCCAAGGGACACCCGGAGCCACCAGAAGCCAAAAGAGGGAGGAAGGATTGTCCGCCAGAGCCACTGGAGGGAGCACCCCACCACAGCCCTCATTTCAGACCTGTGGCCTCCAGAACTGAGAGAGAATACCTTCCCGTTGTTTTAAGCCGCCCGGTTTGCGGTCATTTGTTACAGCAACCAGAGGAAACGAATACAGCCATCACCACTGGTGTTCATGCTGTTTTTTTTTGTTTGTTTGTTTTGTTTTTTTTTTGCGGTACGCGGGCCTCTCACTGCTGTGGCCTCTCCCGTTGCGGAGCACAGGCCTCGGACACGCAGGCTCAGCGGCCATGGCCCACGGGCCCAGCCGCTCCGCGGCATGTGGGATCCTCCCGGACCGGGGCACGAACCCGCGTCCCCTGCATCGGCAGGCGGACTCTCAACCACTGCGCCACCAGGGAAGCCCCATGCTGTTTATTCTCCGTGAATCCACCCCGTCTCCAATCCATTTCCTTCCCCCTCTGACCCCTGGGTCTGGTCCCAACCAACTGCGTTTCTCAGACTTCCCTTTCCTCTGGCTTCCTTGGGTTCGGTCACCGGGGGGTACCAACAGGAGACTGGAGAGTGAGGTGTGGTGTTTCTTCCACCACCCTGCCATGGCGCTGGCTTCGCGGCCGTTCTGGCAGTGGCTGTGTCCTAAGGCTACGGCTCTTGTGGGACAGTCCCTCTCCCCGGCTACAGCTCTCAGTGTTCCCTGTGTTCCCTCCCCTTGCTCTGCAGTCCCCAGGGCTGGTAACCGTTTGTTCCCTGCCTTGTTTTGCCGGGAGTGTACCAGCCCTGGTGGGCCCGCTGCCCTGCCCACACCTCTGTAAACCGTCCCTTCACTTAGCCCTCTGGTTAACGCTGGGAGTTAGTCATCCTTGCAGCTGGGTCCCTGCCAGCCGGTGTCCATCTGCCTGGGGCAGAGGGACAGACTTGTAACCTCAGAGCCAGCCCCTTCCATTTGAATTCTCACTGGCAGAGGTCTCTCTCTAAACAATCACACTGGGGGACAATGGGGCCCTTGGCACCCGAAGCATGTGCCTGGGCCTCAGTGTTCTCACCTGTCATACATCCCCAGCTTCCCTGTGGAAGCCCACCTAGGACTTCCCTGCCCCAGCCGCCTTAGTCCCCTGAGGCATGCCCATTTGGGAAAGGGGCGATCATGGGGTGGGCGTGCATCGAAGAAACACAGCACCCCTCCCCGCTGCGCCCCCCCATGCAACAGAAACCAACAGTGAAATTGTGCCAAGTGTTTTCCACGTATCCAGTGAGTTAAGAGGCTGTTTGGGGGCTTCCCTGGCGGTCCAGTGGTTAAGACTCCGTGCTCCCACTGCAGGGGGCGTGGGTTCAATCCCTGGTCGGGGAACTAAGAACTCACATGCCTCACAGTGTGGCCACAAAAAATAAATAAATAAATAAAGAGGCTGTTTCCTGCCTGCTCTTAGAGGAATTCCCTGAGAGAGGGAGAGAGAGAGAGAAATTTGGAAGACTGAGCAGCCTGTGTGATGACCCCCAACCCCATCCCATCTCCCCCCATCTCAGGATCTGCAGCCTCCTCCTGCTTTGGCCCTCACATCACCTCCCGTTGCTCTGACTGTTCAGCTCTGACATAGGCGACCTCCAGGCCTGGGCCCCACTTCAGGGACCACCAGGAGGGGGGCGGAACATGAGAGGCAGGAGACGGGACAGGGGGTGGGGCACGCGTCCCGGGTACCACTTGGAGTGTCAGAGCTGGAGATAACATCAGAGCCACCTGATGAGCAGGTCACACCCAGAGTGTCCCTAAGCCTGAGGATAGCGGGCTGAGAAGAAGGTGGGCAAACCAGAGCGTGTCTAGCAGAACTGGGCCTGACAGGTGACGGGTGGAGGAGCTGATGGCCAAAAAGGAGGAAGAGCTGAGGGGCCAGGGGACCCTGCTTGTGCAATCCGAGTCTGCAGGGGAAGGCATGGGGCCGGCCTGCAAGTATCCGAGGGGTATCAGGCCAAAGGGATGGACTTCTCAGTGGCTATAGAACTTCAGCCAGTGCAGGAAGGGACAGCGAGGCAAGTTTGGGGCTCAACAACCCAATGAATTTTCCCAAAACTCAAACTCCTGGGAGATGGGTCTGGCCTCCTGGCAAAGTAACAAGCAGCCCAACATTGAATGTGTTCAAACTGGACTGTCGTGATTCAGGGATGCTGCCATGGGGACCTCTGTAAAGGATGTTACTCTGACTGCTAAAATCTCTTCCTGATACACCTGCGCTGCCCCGTGGAGGTGGCATGGTGTGGAGTCCAGAGGATAGGCTGGAGGCAGCTGGCCCCGATTCAAATCCCTGCTCTGTTATTAGCAGCCATGTGGCCCGGGGCAGCTCACTAAAGCTCCCTGCTGTAGAATGGGCATAAAAGTAACAGCACCCCCTTCACAGGACTGCTGATTCATTCTGTATCACATCGAGATGCCCTCTGTGAGATAGCTTGTCACACACCCACAGCCAGAACAGATCTGCCCGTAGGAAGAAGGTGAACAGGGGACCCCATGCCTGCAAGCAAGGCTGGCAAGAGGGTGCCCGAGTGCCCAGAAGCAGTGAGGCCCACTTATTCACAGAAATTTAGTGAACCTTATGTCCCCAAGTACCCCACATCTGGTGGCATGGTCACAGGGACCCAATAACCCGTCCAAACGCATGCATCCCCACACACATAGGGGTCTTGATGATAAGCTCCCTGTGTGTGCACAAAGGATAAAGACAACGTGGTTATAAAAAAAGCTTGGATCTCCCCCCCCTCCCCCCTGCCCTCCCCACCCCCATCTCTGCTCTCCATCTCCCCACCCCCCCCCACCCCTTCAGTTTCTCTTGTTTCCTCTCCTCCCAGAGCTGGACAGGTGTCTCTAGGTCAAAACAACTGATCGATTTCACCAAGTCAGGGACCTAGCAGGCAGGGCTTTGTGAAAGCCAGGAATCTGGGAACTTATTCTCACCATGAGAGAGCAACCACTGCCTGCCCGGACTTTTCACTTGTTTGCCAGCTGAGTTGGCATCTGAAGACCCGAACTGCTCCCCACAGCAGCAACTCAGGGAGGATTTGAGGGCATGGGGAGCAGGTCAGGGGGGTACTGTGGTCTTTTTTAGTCCAATAAGGATTCCCAGGGGTCCTGCCAAATGACCTTGGGCAATGGTCGGCTGAGTACCCCCTCTGTCCCCATAAAGCTCCAGATTTCCCTGCTCTGAACCCGTAGCCTCATTCCAGAAAGCCTGGCAGCACAACGCATCTCCCTCCTCCTGATGCGGACGTTGGTACGAATCCCTCAAGAAACTGCATCCTGTGGTTCCAGGGAGGTCCTAGGAGGAGCCCTGGATGCGTCATGACTCCGAGCATCACTGAAGACAGCGATGTTGTATTTTCCCCCTTGGCCTCTCCTCTGCCTGTGGCTGTCATCCCCACCTTCAGTTACCTTGGTGGACTGACAGCCCAGAACCACATCATTCATTCCCCAAACCTCATTTTCATTGACTCTCAACTTCCTACGACTGTGATTCTCCTTGGCCTGGAATCTCCTGTCTCTTTCCACCCTGGTGTTCACACCCTTCACTCAGGCTGGGCAGCATCCCCCCAGCAGTTCTTAAGCACCTGTTTCTCAGGCTGTTATGGAAACAGGTCTCATTGGGTAAGATGCTGGGGCAGAGGCCCTCCTGTGCCATCAGAGGAACACAACGCGTGCCTGGCCCATCCCTGCCCCTCTGTGTCTGGCTCCTCCTGTCTTCCCAAGGCCAGCTCACACCTTGTCTTCCCAGTTCCATGTCTCCAGTCTAGCTTCTTTCCCCTCAAAAAAGGTGACCTCCTGGGCCCAGCCCAGCTCCAAGGCTCTGCTCTCTGCCACGTGTTGGCCAGGTGTGATGGTCCTAAAGCGACAGGCACCCCCAGCTGCCACCCCTTGACAAGAAGTCCTGTTACGCATCCCAGGTAACATCATGCCCCCCCCCCCCAGCTTAAATGTCAAGTCTCCGGGAAGCTCCTGAGAAGGAGACATGTCTGTCAGACTAGAAAGCACCTCTGCTTCAAAGGCACAAAAGCCTGAGCTTAAAGCCCAGCCTGGCCATCTGCTCAGCTGGGTTAGGGAAGTGGCATAACCCACCCGGGCTTCCATTTCCTCACCTGAGCCATGGGGAAATAACAGCTAGAGGCCGAGACTTGCTGAGTCCCGGGCATGGTTTCAGGGGTGTTATATAGGGCTGATTCATTGAACCCTCATGACAGCCCCAAAGCTGGGCATTGCTGTTAGCAGCCCCATTTAATTAAGGAGGAGACTGAGGCCCGAGTGGCTAAATCACCTGCCCAAGGATATATGACTGTAAAGCGGTCCCTCAGATCCACTGTGGCCTTAATCACTACCACACACACGTCTTTGTCGCTCGTTGGGATGCAACACCCAGATACTCCCTGGCACACAGCAGGCACTCAATAAATGCAAGATGGTCTTATGGTTGTTGGTAATCTAGGTATGGGGGCTTCAGGCAGGCCAGTGGGACGGGATCGGTGTAATGAGGGAGACTGGAAAAGGGAGGGCAGGGCACATGCAGGTAAATCATGACTCTTCTGCACTAGTTTCCTGGGGCGGCCTTAACAAATGGCCACAAACTGGGTGTTTTAAAACAGAAATTGATTCTCTCTCAGTTCCGGAGACCAGAAGTCTGCAATCAACGTGTCGGCAGCACCTTGCACCCTCTGAAGGCTCCTGGGAAGATTCCTACCTTGTCTCTGCCAGCTTCTGGGAGCTCCTCAAAATCCTTGGCCTTCCTTAGCTGTGGCTGCGTCGCTCCAGTCTCTGCCTCTGTCTTCACGTTCCTTAGCTGTGGCTGCGTCGCTCCAGTCTCTGCCTGTCTTCACGTGGAGGTCTTCTCTGTGCCCCTTTGTGTCGTATGAAGCGTGGTGAGATGATGCCTTTCTTGTCTCTTATGAGGGCGCCCATCTGGGGACTAGGGCCCACCTTAATCCAGGATGATTTCATTTCAAGATACTGATCATCTCTGAGGTCCTGGGTGCACTTATTTTTGGCGGGCCACTATTCAATCCACTATGCATTCTTCATATTCCTTGCGTAGAGAAGGTGATGCTAGAAGACCCTGTGCTCTCCTGGATCTTGGAGGGAGATGAGTATTGACCCCCATCAACCACTGAGACAGGATGGCAGCTAGTGGGGACAGCCGGGGCTGCACCCACTCTCATGGTTGCTGGAGACTGGGGTTGCCACTTGCGTCCCATACACGGAGGAGGGGCCGCCAGAGGTCGGCAGAACCCCCAGAGTTTGCCAGAAGACAGGGTCTGGGCTGGGCTGCGCTGGGCTGGGGATCCCAGCACCTGCTCTGAGACTGTAAGACTGCATTTGACTGACTGCTGTAGCTGTACTGCTCTGAGAGGTCAGCTGGACCAAAAGAGCATCGCAGGGAAGAGACCAGGATATGAGCCCAGCGGGTCCCTGGAGGGAAAGTGGAGAAGAAGGATTTGGGGATTCCACTCAGTATCAGAGACAAGCACTGGCTGCCTCCCCGCAGTGCTGGCTCTGGCATGACGCAGAGCTGTGTGCAGGGGATGAGGGGTAGGGATGGACAGAGCCGGGTCCCGGGCCTTGGGGCTCGCGGGCTGCCACAAGGGGGCGAGGAGCGTGCACAGATGGGGTGCACAGAGAGCTCTGTAGGTTGTGTAGAGAAAGGGTATCATCAGCACTGACAACCGAGTGGTTCTCTTTGTTTCAGTGGGAAGATTTGATGGTACGTATAGGGAATGGGGATAGTGAGGCCGAGAGAGGGGCCCTTGATCCCTTCCCCAAGTGCCAAAACTAAGGCTGTCCTCAGAGATGCTTTTTTAAAAAGCGGTTTCACGCCTCTTATTTCAAGTCTTCACTCCTGCGGCCCCTTCCATCCTGTCGCACATTCCAGGGGCACTTTTCTCTGTGGGTCCCAGGTCGATGGCACCCCCGGGAGGGTGCTGCCTGTGAGATGGGTCTATTGCTCCTGGGTTACAGAAGGGAAAACTGAGCTTCAAAGAGGATTGGTGATTTGCCCCAGAACACACAGCTAATCAAAGGTAGGGCTCAAGGGCTTCCCTGGTGGCGCAGTGCTTGAGAGTCCGCCTGCCGATGCAGGGGACATGGGTTCGTGCCTCCGTCTGGGAAGATCCCACATGCCGCGGAGCGGCTGGGCCCATGAGCCGTGGCCGCTGAGCCTGCGTGTTCGGAGCCTGTGATCCGCAACGGGAGAGGCCACAACGGTGAGAGGCCCACGTACCGCCAAAAAAAAAATAAAATAAAAATAAAATAAAAAAAATAAAAAAAAAAATAAAAAGTAGGGCTCAGAAGAGGATCTAGGGATGTAGAATTCCAGCCAAGCAGGCTGCCCCAAGGCAGTACTGTGACCTTTCTGAACCCTAGGCATGTTTGCCTTCCTGGGCTCCTTCCTTCACAAAAAGATATTAAAAATTATATTTTATGATTGCATTGGTATGACGAGGAATACAATCCAGACTTGATTAAACATTAAAATATTTTCTTCTTTCCTAAATTTGAGAATGGGTCTAATCGGCCCAACATGGCTTCTGGGACCACTTACTGCCCTGTCCCAGCCTGGCCTGGTGTGGCTCCACCCAGGCCACCTCCCTGGACCTCAATCACGGGGGCTTCCCTGCCCCACCCATACCTCAGGCCATGTCAGGGGCTGGATCATCAAACATGCAAGCCTTTACCCCCCGCCCATAGCTACTGCCGTCCCCTGAGATATTACCTGCCTCCTGTGCGCTGTACATTTCTCCAGACTCACCTCCTCCAAGCAGCCTTCCTTGATAACCCAAACCTATTAGGAGCCCCCACTAGGAATTCTCTTTGTATGGAACCATCTGGAAATTCCCTTTGAGCTTTGTGTCTCCCAGCCTCACTGTAAGTATTAAGGGTGGACCCATGTTCTCCTGTGGGAACCACCCCCCAGCTACACCAGCAAAGCCTGGTACAGAGGTGGGCACACAGGGAGCCCCATGAACAGGAGCAGCCCCTGGGCCAGATGTGCCGAAGTACTTGCTGTTTCCCATTGCCTACTGGGGAATGTTGCTACCTCCCCTGCTTTCCACCTGGCAAACTTGTATACATCCTTCAGAGCCTCAACTCAAGTCTCCTGCCTCCAGAAGCCCTCCTTTACCTTCCCAGAGAGAACCCATTTCTCCCCTTTCCTACTCTCCCTCGTTTCCAGTGCACAACCCACTAGAGGACAGATCATACCACTCCCTCGTCATCCTTTATGGGGCTGTTTTCCCACCACTCTGGGGCTCTCCTGAGAGCAGGGCTCAGCCCAGGCCTCAGGAGTCGTCGGTGACCTGATGGATGTTTTCCACCCTGGCCCCAGCCCATGATCAGTGGGAAGCAGAGTCAGGACAGCATCCTGTTTCCAGCCTACCTGGGCTGGACCCCGAGGAATGTCTCAGGTCTGGAGGCCAAAAGACCTAGACATCTGGTTCCCCAAAATCTCTTCCCATCTTCTTCATTAATTAAAATCACCTTCAACTCTTGATCATTAGGGAATGGATTATCTAGGTCATATCTACAGTTCTCAGCCCTGGTTGCACATCAGACGTATGTGAAGCTTTTATAAAATTCCAATGCCTGGGCTTCCAGCAGATCAATTACATCAAAAATCCCAGTAATGGAACCCACCCAGCATCAGTGTTTTTGGTATTTTTTAAGACTTTTCAGGTGATTCCAATTATCAGTGGGGTGAATAGCACTCATCTTGCTGGTGGATTTTCTCATCAAAAGGGTCCCGTTCTGTTCTCACAATGTCTATCTTTTGGCTCATATCCTAAACCAAGGGGATCTGCTTGAAGGCTGGCTGGGAAGAGTTTACGCTGGACAGTGTGATTCGGCTGCCTGCCTTCAACACGGTTTTCTCCATTGGCTGTGGTCCAGAGAGGTTGAGCGTCTTTCACAAGGTCACTCAGCTAGAGGATGGCACAGCTGAGTTGATAAGTAGGTCCTTTCAACAAATGATTCAGTGGTGAGCCTGGCAGAAGGACTCTCACTAGGGGACCAGTGAGTCTTGGGGATGGTGTGCAGCGTGCCTTTTCCCAGCACCCGCGCTGCAGAGGTGCTCCTGCACTGTCTCCCTGGGTAACATCTCCCCAGCCTCTAAGTGGCCAGCTTTGGGCACGTCCTGTCATGTCCTCCCAGTAAACAGACCCCCAAGCTGTAGCTGCACACTCTTCGTTCCCCATCCCCTCCGGAGCACTTGCTCTAAGAGGCCCAGGAGATGACACCCGCACCCCACTTTGGGGACCCGACGCTTCTCTCCAAGCCCAGGAAGGAGAGATGTTTAATTTCTCAGACAATGCCACAAGAAGTAGTTTACATGCACATGGAATGTAACAGACGCAGCAAACCGTGAATATCGTAAACCTGTGTGCGGCTTCTCCTCCTCCACGTGACAATTAAAGAGATAGCTTGGGTCACACATGCGAAGCGGCAGCGTCAGGGCAGGAAGCCACAGGCATAAGCTGACACGAGGGGACAAAGTGTCCTGCCCGCTGCCATGCTAGGCTCCAGGCTAGGGCCCACCCTGCCCCCTCCTCTTCCTCCTGGGTGGAGGGACAGGGTGTCCTGGTACCCTGCACACCCTTCCTTCTCCTGTCCCTGATCCGAGACATGAGTGGGGGGGCTGAACCATACTTTGTGGTTCCTCATACTCCTACTTGGTCCACAGAATAACCCTAGGAGGCAAATGCTATTATTGGCCAGTTTTATAGGCAAAAAGTAATAAATCGTATTGTCACCATTATCACCACGATCGAGGTTAACATTTGTGCATATTTACTGTTTGCCAAGCTCTGTGTCCTTTACCCATATCAATTCATTTAATCCTTGCAACAGTCCCATGAGTAGGTACAATTATTATCCTTATTTTACAGATGGGAGAAACAGAGGAACAGAGAGGTTGAGTAACTTGCCAATGGTCACACAGCTAGAAAACAGAAGTGAGGAAATAATCTAATCATCTGTTGAGTGAGAACAATGGAAATTCAGGAGCAAATGATATAGACACAGCCCCATCTCTCACAGTGTGAGCAAATTAACTTGCTGAGTATCCCTCGACTGGACAGCATGGGGCCAGGACTTGAACTAGGAGCTCTGGTTCTCTGAATTCAGTATACTTTCCGCTTGCCCAAGCTCTCAGCCTTTTCTAGTGCATGCGTGTGTGTATGTGTGGTGTATGTGGTGTGTATGTGTGTGTGTGCACGTGCAGCTGTGTAGTATGTGAGAGGCCAGATCTGAAATTTATTTTATATTGATACACTTAATTAAGAACCAGTCAGTGTTTTTGGCTCTCCTTCTGATCATAGAGTAGGTCTCAACAAATACACTGATGAGTTAGACTGCATCAAATCCAGCACCATCCCCTTCCCCGAGCATCTACAGACTGGAGATGTAGAAATATTACATTCCAAGAAGTCGGTAGAGACAAACAGTTGAAGGGCAGACTCTAGAATTTTGCCTGGCTCAAGACCAAGTTCCTACACGGACCAGCTGGGAAACCTCCGGCAAACTGCTTACCTTCTCTGGGCCTCGGCTTTCTCATTGTAAAGGGGGATGAGGATGGTTCCCCCCCTCCCAGGATTAGATAACTATAAAGCACTTAGAACAATGCCAAGCATGAGCACTCAGTAAATTACAGCTATCATCGTCATCATCACCATCATTACACTTAATAGCACATGTGTCTCTATCTTTGTGCTAAAGCGCACTTGAGAAGATTCTCTTTCCTCAAGCTGACAAGTGGTAAAAACCCAGAGAAGGGGGGTCAGGCTTCACACTCTTGAGCTGACAGTGGCTACAGTGTCAAGGGGCGCTGGGCCTGCAAGACAGGACACACGGGTTCTCTCGTCCCAGCTCTGACATCACACAAGGCACTTCCCCACACTTGGGCCTCAGTTTTCTCACTGGCAAAATGGGAAGTGGACTAAGTAACTTTTAAAGATCCCCTCCAGCTCTCACTTTGTGGAATTTCTAGGCGCTCTCTCCTGACTCCTTCCTGCTATGAGCATCTGGTGCTGCCACCCAGGATTCTGAGAGGCACCCTGGGTTGGGGGGACATAAATCTGAGTATGTGTTGTTAAAACCGTACAGAGCAAGGTCCTCGGTTCACAGGTAAGGAAGCTGAGACGCACAGCAGGAACCCAGCCAAGTTAGTGGCAGGCCCGGCCCCGGGTAGGGGCTGCTGGCTCTCTGTCCTCGCCACAGAGCCTCCCTAGAAAGGCCTGGGCGCCTGGAAGGATGAAGAATGTGCCAGAATCCCACTTTTGTGAAGGGCAGAGCCAGAATGCCAACTCAAGTGCATCTGGTTCCATAGTCCTTTCCTCCACTAGGTGAGGCCCTGCCAGCCCTAAGAATCTGTGCTGCTGTGAAATTAGTCTGGGAAAATAGTTTGAGCGTAAAACCTGTGAATTTTTTTTAAAGGCCTGCTTCTAGGAAAACCTCATGGACTCTTGAAAATCGATGTTTGGGTAGAGACACGCATCTCCTCCCCTTTTGCAGGTCCATATACGGAAGCCTCAGGGGCTAGTAGAAAGGATAAAAGTAAACACTAGATTACTGCTTACTGTGTACCGGCCTTTGTTTTAAGAGCTTTGCATATATGAACTCATTTACTTTTTTTCTTTTTTCTAGAATTCCAGGCTGATGTTTATTTTCCCTCACGACGTTACATACAATTCCAATGTGTGTGTTTGGGGTACTTTTGGAGTATAATTGCCTTTACAATGTTGTATTAATTTCTTTTGTACAATGAAGTGAACCGGCTATACGTTGGCTCGCCTATATCCCTGCCCTCTTGGGCCTCCCGGCCCCACCGCATCCCACCCATCTAGGTCGTCACAGAGCACAGAGCTGGGCTTCCTGTGCTTTATATCATGTTCCCGCTAGCTATCTATTTTACGCACGGTAGTGTATATATGTCAGTCCTAATCTCCCAATTCATCCCCCCTCCCCTTCCCCCACTGTGTCCACCTGCCTGTTCTCTACATCTATGTCTCTACTCCTGCCCTGAAAATAGGTTCATCTGTACCATTTCTCTAGGTTCCACATACATGCGTTAATATACGATATTTGTTTTTCTCTTTCTGACTTACTTCACTCTGTTTGACAGACTCTAGGTCCATCCACATCTCTACAAATGACCCAATTTCATTCCTTTTTGTGGCTGAGTAATATTCCATTGTCTATATGTACCACGTCTTCTTCATCCATTCATCTGTGGTTGGACATTTAGGTTGCTTCCATGTCCTGGATGTTGTAAATAGTGCTTTTAACAGCACCAGATTAGCAGTATGATCTCTGTTTTTCAGATGAGGAAATGGAGGCCTGAAAAGTGATTTCACACAGCCAGATACTGGGAAAGCTGGGATTCGGTCCCTCTTGTCTTGTGGGTGATCAGTTCTAATCACCATCTAGGCTGCCTGTAAGTCAGGGATCACGTCCTAGGGCCTGAACGTCTTAGAGCTGAGTGTTCGTAGATTTGAAGCCTAACTCTTTGACCAGGTCACAGTGTGGCCTTGAGTGAATCCATGACCTCTGGGCCCTCACGTTCCACCCCTGGAAATAAGGATAAGACAGTCCACCCTGCAGAGTTGTGATTGGGAATTACTGATAATGTATATCACCAAGTCTCAGAAGGGGCCTAGTGGAACATAAACACTCACCAACTGTCATCATTTGTGGTTTATAGGAATATCAGACTGCTGACTGGGCACTTACTGCAAAGCCTAATTACTCTGAAATTCATAGTAACTGAGATGGAGCTTAAAAGAACGTCACCTATACATCTGGAGAGAAGGTTAAAAAAAAGTTCTGCGGAAAACATCCATAAAGAACTTTCTAGAGCACGTTTGTGTTATTGGCAACTGCCATGCTAATTTGAGTGAGTCACCAATAGCTAACAGGCCCCTGATAAGTGTCTAGGTCTGTTCAAGCTTGGGTTTGGAAGGGAGGAAACTGCTTATTGAAAAGCAGTATTTGATTCAGACGCTTGTCAATGCAGACAGGTCCTCTCCGAGGATCAAAATCAGCTTGTTTTGGGTTTCCTTATTTTTCTTGCTTAGAATTCTAGAAATGGCAGGGATGGCAAGCAGCTTGGAGAAACTGAGGTCCAGGGAATCTGGGTGCAGAGCCAGGCCCAGGGTACCTAGAGAAGCAGGCCTGAGAAGAGGGGGCTCTGCTCTTCTACCTTCCACATACCTGGGGAGTAGGCTGGGGGCTCCCTGGGCCCAGGTCTGAGAGGTCCCTATGCCCGGGGGCAGGAGATGGGGGTGGCTAGGAGCTCAGTCCCACAACCCAGCCATTCAAAGCCTCAGTTCCACAGCCCAAAGGCTGAAGACTACAGACACCCTGCAGCACCAGGCCAGACCCATGACACTCTTCTAAGTGTTTTACTTACACTAACTCATTGAGTCCTTCCAACAACCCAGTGAGGTGGATATTATCATTGTCTCTGCTTCACAGTGGGGAAACTGAGGCACCGCAGTTAACCAGCTTGCCCAAGCAGCTAGAAGGGACACTGGGGCTGTGGAGCCAGGCAGTATGACTCTGGGGTCTGAACTTTTATTCCCTGTGCCTCTCGGATGCATGTCAAGCGCCGTGTAGATGAAGGACATACTTTTAGGCAGGAATGGGGAGAACAGGACAGGGCAAATCTAGGTTTCTGAAATTCCTTCTTTCTAGTGGGCCCAAGTCTGAAGAGGGTTACTCTGTGGGTCACTTGGCCAGACCCGGACGACAAGCCCCATGGAGTCCCCAGTTCTCAAAACAGCATCTGGGAGGCAGATTTAGCCGGACCAGCATCAGGAGAGGATGGCAAGGCCTGGGGTGCTGAGGCCCACATGCAGGACCCTTTCTCAGGGATCAAACCACATTCTCTCCTCAGAGGGATCTTACCGCTGACACTCACCCACCCACCTGCTCAGCCTTCTCCAGCGCTCCCCAAGGTCCCCACTTCTCCTCCTGCCGAAGGATGCGAAGACAGCAAATAAAATCTCCAAACTTGTTGTCTTTTTTCTTTTTCAAAGATGTCGCCTGTCTGTGGTTGCCATGGTGACACCTGCCGGCTTCTCTGAAGTCAGGGCTCAGCTCCCTCCAACGGCCTCCCCTACTGAACCCTCCTTTTGCCCCCGCTCACCCTGCCCATTTCTGCCCTCAGGCAGAGGGTCCCCAGGCCCAGCCTCCTATTCCTCCTGGCCAGGCTGGCTCAGATGCCACGGGTGGAGTGGGAGATGGCTCAGGCTGGGGTGGAGAGGACTTCAGAAGAACCAAGTGCACAGGCAGGTAAGTGACAGTGATGAGCTCCCGGGTGGCAGAGGCCTGCCAGGGACGCCCAGACATGACTGAGCTGCCCGAGGGGCCGGGTGCACTCCGCTGCCAGCTCCCTGTCCCTGCCGCAGCCCCTGTGCCCTCTGTTCCCCCGGCCTCTCCTCTGTCCTTTGGGCTCTCTCTTCTTCCACCAAAGCCCAGATGGCTCCAGCGTAGTCAAGAAGAAAGAACCTGTGAAAACTGATTGGCTTGATCCCAGCCAAGGTATTTCGCCTCTCAGAGCCTCATTTTCTCCATCCACAAAGGGTGGTTAAGATGTACCTTAAGGGTTGCTGTGGGGCGTAAATGAGAGATGTGTGCCAATCCCAGAGACACAACAGATGCTACGGCAATGCCCCTTCCCTCCTCTGCTTCCCGCTGTTTCCATCCCTCCCGCCCCTGCCCCTGCATCTTCTGTCTCCATGAACCCACTTTGCTTTTCGCTCTTCTCCATTGCCCTCCTTGCTCTGTCTCCTCTCCACCCCTTCCTCCCCAGGCGTTATAGCTAATGCAGTCAGCTTCCAGCCTGGAGGTCATCCATTCTTCCTGGGGTCATAGGGCTTCCTGGGGAAGGTGGGGGTGGGAGATGCTCAGCCTCCAGAAGGGACAGCCTTGACCTCTGGTGGGAAGCCAGTGAGAACACAAGAACAATAACGGTGGACACCGTGTATCGAGCTCTCACAATGTGCCAGACTCTATTTGAGGAGTTTCCCGTGAATCAGCTCATGTAATTGTCACACCGCCCTGTGTGCGCTTACTATTGCCATCCCCACTTCATACCTAGAGAAAACAAGCAGTGGCAGGAAACGAGGAAGGAGCTGCAATTCTACAGTGCAGGACACGAGAGGGAAGAAGGAAGAGGGGATCCGGCAGCTCAGAGGCACAAGCAGCATCTTCTTGCCCTTCCTTTTGTCAGGTCGAAGTTAGGTCCTGCCATTATATCAGATACTCCCAAGGAGCATCTGAATCCCTGAAGGTATCCTTGGCTCAAGTTCAAGGTCACCCACAGAGTCTATCCCACCACCTCCTCCAGAGCCTGTCAGCGTGCCCCACGCAGAGAGCGTGGCCATCTCCGTCCACTCTCCCGCCAGGAGCGAGGCCATCTCTGCATGCACAGCGGGCAGAATTCTCAGTCTCCTTTGGCAAAACCTTTACCATCCTGCCAGCCCGTGGCAGCTCTGTAGGGCCGGGGGCCGGCTACCTGCTGCTCACCACCTCTTCTCAGCAGCGAGGCTGCGCCAGCTGCCTCCCCACTGTCAAGGAAATGATCTCATTCCAGGAGCAAGGATTTACTAGCAGGCAGACAGCAGGCCCTGACAGGGACAGAGTGTGGTGACAGGTCGAGAAACAGGGCTGGCTGAGAGCTCTCATCTCCGGAGGCCTCTGTCCAGTTACTGCTCATCAGTTTTTTCTTAGCTTTCTGGCTATTGGCCACTTCTAATTCCCGCCTGCTCCACTGCAGGCCCAAACTGGGGAGGGAGAGCTCTCCTTGCCAGATCCTCTCCCCCACCTTCTGAGTCCCAGCCGCCTCTCTAGACGGCTGGGCCAGAGCTGCACACAATTATATGCACACACCGACCACCTGGGGTCTCCAGAAAAGAGCAGATCTTGATTCAGAAGCTCCAGGTGGGGTCTGAGATGCTGTATTTCTATCTGTCTGGAAATTACTTGGGAGTGGTGAGGGCCTAGATGACTCAGGATTGCATCCTAAGAGCAGACTTTGAGAGCCAAGGGTCTAGGGCTCCCCAGAGCCTCACATGGCCCTCACAGGGCCTTCTTCTGGGATCTCTCCTTCAGGAAATAGACATCACACAATTGTTCTTAGCTGCCGCCTACCAGTCATACAGGTCTGCCCGTGAGCACCTTCAAACCAAGACCATGAGCTCTGAGCCATGGAGTGCAACACCTCTGAGCGACAAAGTGTGACACCTGGTCCCTTCCTTGGAGGAATGCTGTCCTTAGACCCCTCCAACCCTCACACATTGACAAGCACGGCCAAGGGAGAGCTGTGCAGAAGGGCCCTGCCGTCTACACTCACTCCACAGTCTGATCCCATAGAAGATGGCAAAGTTCAGGAGACGTGAGAAAGCTCAGGCAAGACACGGTGCAAGTCCAGATGTCGTCTCAGCTAGCAGAAAAGCCCCCAGATGGAGATCTGAGAGTCACCGTCAAACACGCACAGAAGAGGCTAAGAATAGGCAAAAGCCCCACATCTTTCCGTATCGCACTCCAACCTTGGGCAGGAAAGATCATCGTCAACTTACTTCCTCTTGGGTTCACTCTTCTAGCTATAAAAGGGGTATTTCTCAGACAGGTCATTTCTAGAAAAGATCTCATGCCTCCGCCCAAGAGGGTCTGTGTGCGTTCAGACGCAGGAGGATGAACCAGGTGACATCTCAAGGTCACTCCCAAGTTGGAGGAATCTATGAATTCCCTACCAACTGCTGGGCATCATGGAGAGAAAAAGCCCCTTCCCTACTGCAGTTTGTGGGTTTGGATTTGATTAAATCTCAAGATGAATTTTTCCCAGTGACAGGGTGGCCAGCCTGGAAGCCATAATCCCTTCAGTAGTTCAACATGTTCATGAGGGTGAGAGGAAGCTTAATGCTGCAGTTAAAACGCTAAGCTGAGTAATCAGTTCATTAGGAATTTACTCAGTATGTTTGCTGTCTGCAGCTGGGCCCCCTCCCCTAGACAGAGATAAATCCGCAGACAATGCAGACGGTGACAAGATACACTCTTCCAGCATCGACATCCATGCTCGTAATGCCCTGACCCAGAGGAGAAGTTTCTGGCCCAGCACCCTGCAAGGTCGTGGACCAGGCCAGGCTGCTGACCAATGCTGGGGAGAAGTCTTGATGTGGAGTACACCCAGCGGCTGGACTTCCAAACCCCAACAGAATACAGGGTGAATCAGGCCAGCTGCAGCCCAAGGACTCTTGGTAATCACGGGCCGATGAGCCCAAGTGTCTTGGTTTAAGTTCCCCCGGGAGACCCTGAGACAAGGATTCGAGGGCACGTAGTTTACTTGGGAGGTGGTCCCTGAAAACACTGGGAGGGGTGCCGGGGAAATGAGATGGAGAACAGAAGCCAGTCAAAAAAAGTGTGTTATCAAACATGTTACAAGGGTAAGCAATGGAGCTCAGTCCCACTGGGATCTCTGGGCAACTCAGAGGACCCAAGTCAGAGTTCTCCCTGCTGAGGGGTGAGGGTGCTGGGATAGGAGTGCCCAAAAGTCAGTGTTTGAGAACAGCTCTAGCAGTGAAATCCCCTAGACACTTGACGGGCAGAGCGTGCTCCAGCAGCCAGAGAAGGCCCTTACGCCAAAGATGCAGGTGGAGGCGGCAGGAGCTGGTGTGAACAGAGATGTTGGGGTTGGTGGAGTGGATTGCGCAGGCTACACAGACAGTGAGTAGAACCCACTGAGGGTAGGACTATAACCCCCACAAGAGTAATCTTAGAAGAGACTGGGGACCCATGGACTAAAGAGTTTCACTTTCTGACCCTGTAAGAAGAGCTGGACGCATCTCTATAACCAGCAGGACCCCTGAGCCCCAAAGCACAGGGGCTCCTTGGGGAATTAGCAGGTAGCGAGCCCTTGTGGTGGATTGATTCGGGCTTACAGAGGGGGTCCCCCGGGATGGCGGGAGGGCATCTCAGAGGCACTGTTCCTGGGGTAGAAATGGGCAGGAAGTTGGAAGATGTGCTGGGCTCTTCTCTGAGGGGAGAATGGCCAACAGAGGCACCCTGCCGTTAGGACAGTGAGTCTCATTTGAAATTTTAATTTATCATCTGGAAGAAGGAGTACACAGCGAGAGCTAGAGATCTGCAAATGGCACTAAGTTTTTTGGGGGAAGTGAAATGTCAAGCCAATGGGGATACACTACAGAATCCCACAAGGGTGTGTGTGAGTGGGCGGAAAAGCGACAGATGAGCTTCGGTGTGGGCAAGTGTAAGATAGTGTATTTAAAGACCAATATCTCAAATTCTACAGGACTTCCTTCTGAGACGATGCACACTATGGTGGTTTTATTTTAGGAAGAGTAAGGAGGGGCAGGAGAATTGACATTTAAGGAGTGGCTATCAGGTGCCAGGTAAATAAGACACATCGGTCTTACTGAATTTTCTGCATGCAGAGTGAAGTAGGATTCAGAGCGGGGCAAAGCAAGTTTGCCAAGGCCACATAGCTGGGAAGGGCTGGGACTGGGAATCTGATTCAATCTTTGTTCTTTCTGGTCTGTTCCCTAAGGACACGAGCCCACTATGTGAAGTGGCCTGAGGACCACCAGGGTGCAGCCACGATAGGAAGACCCTGGAAAGGGATGCCACACGCTCCTGGTTTCCCCTTCCTCTCTGGCCTGTCCTGCTCGGTCTCTTGCTGGCTCTTTCAGCAAAACACTGAAGTGCTCCAGGCCCTTCCTGGCCCTTTCTTTTCCTTCTTCCTTTTCCCTTGGGGAAATATCATTGTATGCTGATGAGTCCCCCTGAGTCCCCACCTTGAGCTCTAGACTCACAATTTGACTCTCAGGACATCTCCACTGGGGTGTCTAACAGGCATCTCAGACCTAACAGGGCCACAGACAAGTTCTTCCTGCTTCCCCTGGAGCCCACAGTTCGTGCAGCCTACCTCATCTCAGGAAACGGCAACCCCGTGGAGCCTGTCCCTCCATCTGGGCACCATGAACGTATCCCAAGAAAGTCAACAGAAAGGAGGGGAGGTAGGCAGATCTCTGTGAAAGATGCAGGACCTCTCACTTTTGGAAAGATGGAGGTGAGAGGATGGCTGGGAGCGCAAGGAACCAAGACATAGATGGTGAGAAGTCACCGGGTTTTACCAGCAAATCCAAGGGTGGTGGATTAGGGAATGGCTAGGATTAGAGACTCTCCTCAGAAATGTGGAAAGATACATGATAGGAGCAAACCAAAGGAAGCCCCCAGGCCCACCGTCCACTGCCACGCTGGGGGCCCTACTCTCTCTCCCAACTCCCTGCTTCTCTGACCTCGGCTCCTCTCTCCCCTCAACCTACCTGCACTACTTCTTTACGCCCGTCCCCCGGGCTACAAGCCAATGGGAGCCGCCCACCTTCTGCACCCCCTCACCCCACAGCAGCAGCTCTGATGTGAGCATCAATGCCAGCCTGGAATGGCCTGGAGCGGAGGGTGGTGCACGGTTAAGGGCTCTGCAGAGCAGGCCCCAGGCCCCCAGTCACAGCAGTTGTCCCCAGTTCCTCCCCAGCTGGGGATCAAGAAGCAGAGGGAATGGCTCCTCTTGTTGTTGGGAGGATGAAACCAAATGATGAAAAGCCGTACACTCACTGGATTGGAAAATGAGAAAGCAGAATACACAGGCTCCTGGGAGGGAAATAGGTCTTCCCGCTCTTTGAACAGGAATAAACAGGGAGCGCGCCTGTCAGGAGGGGATGTACACCAGGAAATAGATGGCTTGGTCCTGTCAGGAGCCCCTAAGGAGAGGTTTCCAGGGAGCCTAAACCTTCTCTCCTGCCCAGACTTTCTTCCTCCTGGACCATCAGGCAGCAGGGGCCCACTGTGCTGGCCGCTGGCCTGTCCCCTCCCCATCCACACCTGTCCTCCATTCCCTCTGCCTTGCTCCTCCCTGACACCTCTGCCAGGACATCCCCTCCTCCACTGAAACAAACCCACCTCTCCTCTAAGCTTCACTTCCTGTAGAAGCCTTCCTCACCTCTCTCTTCGCAGACCCGCTGAGTCACAGCCATACAACAGACAAACCCTCCACCTGTCCCCACACACCCTGGGCACCCGCCCACCACTCTATCCCTTGACTGAGCCATTTGCCCAGCCTCCCATGGCCCTTAGAGTATAACTGATGTTGCGATGTCTCCTCCTCCAGGAAGCCCTCCCTGATCGCTACAACAATCAGGTAGATTTAATGCCTCCTCCCTGTACCCACTGCACATTGGGGTAATTCTAGTTATGGCACAAGTCCCCAGGTCTGGTCTGAAGGTGCATCACTCCTGGTATGAAGGAGCCTCGCCTTCTCTGCCTCCTTGAGGGCAGGTCCACTCTGTATCCCCCCCCCCCCAGGGCTTCAGGGTGGTGGGTTAGGGATGACTAGGATTAGGGATCACCCTGCAAAGTGTGAAATGTTAGGAGCAAACCCAAGGAGGGGAACTGACTCAGCCATACAAAAAGCACCTGCTGGAGGAGCGCTGAATTAGTTATGGTCACTTTTATTTTGTCCTCAAGGTGTTGGGGTAAACGCTACACACAGCATGGAGCACACAGCCTGATGTAAACTTGCACTTTGTACAGATACAAGCAGGACCCAAGCCCTAACCGCCCCCCACACAGACATGCCTCACAGCACAGCCAGAGACAGACACCCCACACAACCTGCCTCCACCCCACTGCCCTCTTTGGGCCCTGCTGGTCCACTTTATTGTACTTGAAAACCACTGACGATCTCCTGCCAAAATGAAGCCTTAATACAGCAAGACAGTGGAGCAAACCCCTTTCCTCAGGACTCCAGTCAAATAATCTCCACACTGCAGAGCTGGAAGGGGGTCTGGAATAAGCTTGCCCGACCTCTTAACTTCGCAGATGTGGAAACTGAGGCCCAGAACGGGGCCGTGCCTGTCTGAGATGGCTCAGCTGGGGTGGCATCAGCGGGTCTGCATTGTGTCCCCGGCTCTGCCACTCCTTAGCTGCGCCATCTCAGACAGGCACTGCCTGGGACCCATGGACCCCTCTTCACTCATGTAACAATGCTCACTGGGTGCCCATCTCAGAATGTGCCTGGACGGCAGGGAAGGAGAAGGATGTGCCCCTGCCTTTGTCAAGGCTACCACCTCATGGAAGAGAGAAGATTCCCTCCCCAGCAGTGCCTAGAAAGAATACCAGGTGGGCCTCTGGTGTCCCAGGCCCTGACCCTACTCTGCCACTATTTTGCTGTGTGACTTTGGGTAAGCAGCTTACCCTCTCTGAGTCTCTCTTTTCCTCTCTGGAAAATCCAGGGTTTAGACCCTGTGGTCTGAGGTCCCTTCCAGCCAGGCCACTAATTCTCTTGCGTCAGAGAAGGAGGAGGACAATTAGGGCAGGATTTCTCACAGGAGCCCTCACCTGAGTCCCAAAGGTGGGTGAAGCCGGGAGGTGAGGTTCCCCCCACCCCCGCCTTGTCTGTTCTAGACCCTCTTCTTCTTCCTGCTGGTGAGACAGTGGGGAGACGGATGAGGGCTGCCCTGCGGAGGCAATGAGCAGACGTGGGGGGAGGGACTCACGTGACAGTTAGAGCTGGAGAAACACTCCTCCCCCCTTCTCCTCGCCTCCTGTTGAGGTAAATGCCTTCCCTCAGGGGTCTGTCCTCTGCCTGATTTAGGGAAAAATAACAATGAAAAGGTGCAAAATAGAGACCAGAGAGAGCGCCAGCCCACCAGCTCCTCCCTCGCGTCTGTCATTCTGTCTCCATTCACTTCCTCTCTCTGACTCACCCATCCTGCCCACTCCATACATATGCCTGGGGCCCCGCTCCAGTCCCCACTTGTACCCCCATCTGCTCCTCCTGCACGCCGCCCTCCGAGCCCGCTTCCCCACGGTGTCTCCAGGTCTCCTCTCCCATCCCGCCTGCCACTCCGTCTGCCAGGACTTCCCAGACAAGCTGTGGATCGGCCCGCTGGACTTTATGCCAGCCCCTTGGTCCCGGATGGCGTGGGCCGCAGAGGAAGGGCCACTGCTTGCCCCAAGCCTGGACAGGGAGGTCAGCCAGCTCCAGAGGGAAGGAGGGCCCAGCGTCTGCTGCTTCCGGCAAGCCTGCAGGGGACGTCAGGCCCCGGCGGAAGCAAACATCTTGTCGGGGCTCCACGGAGGCCTGGGAGGAAATGGGACCAATTAATCCACATTTTCCTCTCCAGATTGGAGTACAAGTGGGAAGATAGAAGAATTAACCTTTTCAAAAATGTAATTTCATAAAATCATCTTGCTTGGAACAGACTCTCTCGTTATTACTATTATTTATCGTCCGTGCCCCAGGCCACCGCCGGCGTGGAGGGACGGAGGGGGGGCAGAGCGGCCGCAGCTGCCCCGTGGAGAGAGGAGCGCCTGCCTGGTCTACAAACCCAGACTCAGGGTTCAATCACAGACACCCCCGGAGTCCCCATGCTCCCACAGGTCACTGGCGGCTCCTCTTAGAAGTGCCCCTCATTGGGCCTGAGTCCCAAGTCACTCTCAAGACAGTCACATGAAAAAATTGCTACTGTGGCCCCTCTCAGCCTGCCGACCCCCGTCCACACTGCCTGCTCCCCGCTGTCCTTCTGGAGCTCGCCCTGGCTGGTGCTGTGGGGTCCCTCAGCAGCCACCCCTCAGGTTAGCCCTGCCAGGACAGGGACACCAGAGGACCCCGCTGCCGGAGACCTGCTCCCTGGCTCGGAGAACAGGTGTTAGGCCCTGTCTGCTGCCCACCTGCCTGCCCTGGCATCCTGCCTGACCTCCCACCCTCCCTGGCTGCCATCTCGCTCAGCCTTAAGTGATGCCTCACGGCCTTGACTCCTTCAGAGTCTACGGCTCTCACCTGTAAAATGGGCAGGCAGGAGGGACAGGAAGGAGACCAATGTGGCCATAGGGTGGTGAGAGGGGAGAGGAGTAGCAACAGTGTCAGCACAGGATCACATAGGGCCTTGTGGGCCATTGGAACGACTTTGGCTTTTACTCTGACTGAACTGGGGAACCACGGCAGGATCTGGAGCAGGGGAGGGCATGATCTGCCTTATGTGGTCAAAGATTGCTGCTCACCGTTTCTCTGGGGCCTCGTCTATTCAATCTGGTCTATTCCGTCCCCAAAATATCCCCTCTCCCTCCCTGGGACTCCATGGACGCCTCTTCACTCATTTAACAGTGTCCACTGGGGGCCCATCTCAGAGTGTGCTTAGAAGGCAGGGAAGGAGAAGGATGTGCCCAGCCCTTGTCAAGGCCAACACCTTGTGGAAGAGAGAAGATTCCCTCCCCAGCAGTGCCTAGAAAGAATACCAGGTGGGCCTCTGGTGTCCCAGGCCCTGACCCTACTCTGCCACTATTTTGCTGTGTGACTTTGGGTAAGCAACTTACCCTCTCTGAGTCTCTATTTTCCTCTCTGGAAAATCCAGGGTTCCAACCCTGTGGTTTGAAGTCCCTTCCAGCCAGGCCACTAATTCTCCTGGATCAGAGAAGGAGGAGGACAATTAGGGCAGGATTTCTCACAGGAGCCCCCACCTGAGTCTCAAAGGTGGGTGAAGCTGGGAGGTGAGCCCCCCCCCCCGCCTTGTCTGTTCTAGAGCCTCCTCTCCTTCCTGCTCAGCTGCCCACCCCCAGTCCGCAGCTCCCCTCTGCTCCATCCGTCCCGGCCCAGCTCCCCTCCCAGCCCCATCTCTGGCACTGAGCAGGAAGCACATGGAAGCTGCCGGGACAAATCAGATCAGCGTGTGCAACAATTTAACGGAAGATGGATCTAGCGTGTGTGTGCGGTTTGTAAATAGAGCTTCCTTGCAGCCAGTTGTTTCACTTCGAATGAAAACAATTGATTATCGTTAGAGCCACTTACTGAGGCTTATCGGCCTTGATACAACCAGCCTGGGGTTTCCAGGGGCCCAGCGCGGCTCACCCGCCCTCAGGTAAGAGTCTGTTCCCAGGGAGGGGGTGACCATCACAGCATGGCAGCCAGGGCCTCCTCCTCTGCTGGGAGGGACAGGACCCCCAGGCAGGAGGGGCTGGATGGGCCTGGACAGTGAGGTCGGCCTCCCTGCAGACCCAGACCCAGACACAGCTCTACAGGGCAGTGAGGCACTTAGAGCAGGGATGCCCACAACTCAACTGTGCCCTTGGGGGTAGAGAAGCAGGAGAGGGGCCACAGGGCCACCCCTGCCAACTCACTGCTGAGCCAGCCCCTTGTCCTGGGATATGGATGGCAGGGAAGCCCAGTTCCAGCCTTGGGGGCTTCCAGTCCACTGCCAGTGTGCAAGGTAGACAGTAACAGTAAATACGTACGTTCTAAGAGGTCAGGGCGTAGTATGTGCTTCCGGGAACAGAGAACAGCTTATAGGCTGGGAGGGGAAAGAGGAATGAGGCCTGGGGGCAGTCAGGGAGGTCCTCTCTTAGGAGGGGACATGTGAGGGAGCTGGGTCTTGCTGACATTGAGGGAAGGGCTTCAGGGCACAGGGGACACCCTAAGGTCCTCTGTGCACTGGGCCTGAACTAAGGCCAGGGTCACGGGAAAGAGTGCCCCCTGCTCCTGTCCTCCCGCCAGGGCCTTCTGCATGTTTCTCTGGTGGGTGCTCTGCTGTATTTGGAGTCTTGACTTGTACCCTGACTCATTTGGGGCACAGACACTATTTCCTACATCCCAGGCTGGGTGGGTCGACTGTGCATGGACAGATGGCTCAAAATCATGAAGCGATGCCCAGCTGGACTTGAGTACTGCCCTCGGCCTCCATGTCCCTCATGACATACGGGGCTGGACATGCTCCCTGATATACAGTTCCTATCCAGCACCTCACTTACCAGTAAGCCCCATGGGACCTATGGAAAGCCCCTGTGCTCTCCAGCGTCTCTGAAAGCCCTCCACCTTTGTTTCTTCCCCTCCTCCAGACCCTCCTCCATCTCTTGGGGTCTGGTTTCTGTCCCACTGCCTTGCTGCTGGCTTCCACCTCTCAGCCACGCTGATGTCTAACTTGGTCAGTCCACTCAGCCGGGTCCCGACTTCACCCATGTCCAGCCAAGGCTCTAAGAGGCCAGAAGTGGTCAAGTCCCAGGTTGCAGTTAATCTCTGGACCCTGATCTGGGCCCCCAAGGGCAGACCCTGTAGCTGGGTGAGTCCCTCAGCCATCCCAGCCTGGCTTTCACCCAAGCCTAGCCTCCTACTGTGATAGGACAGTGTTGTCCTATAGTTCTGGAAAAGGCCAGACAAAATGAAACGGACCTCCCTCGGGACAGGCTAGGGAGCTTCCTGCTAGTGCTGTTGTCAGTCTTGTGTTTACAGCACAGACTGTTTAGGAACCTCAGGGAAAAACAACACAGAATAGGAAAACAGGTTTGGAGTAGTTATGGAACCCAGGTCCAGTGGGAGACGGGAAGCCTGGACTCCAGTCTTGCCTCTGTTCTTAACTACCAGGGTGACCTTGGATAACGCTCGTTCCTCAAACGAAACATCAGCGGCATTGGATTAAATCAGTGGTTTTCTAACCGTGTGCCCTGGAAGGTTCCATGGAGCCCGCCCAAAGGCCCCTCAGAGTGGAGATGGGAATAAGGGGCTCAGTTTCCCCTACCCCCTTCCCAATAGTAGATATGCTTTTACTTCTCCTAGTTGTTTCAAGCTGCCTCAAAATGCTTCCTGTAAACAAGAGTTGAGAGTTTGACAAATTGTTTTAAAACCGCTTCACTAGATGACTTTGAAATTCCAATAATTGAGGATTAGTCATCAGTTGCTGACCTCAGCACTTAGCTCTCCGTCTCTCTCTCTCCCTCTCCACCGCCGTTCCTGCCGTCATTCTCAACGCCTTTGGTATCCCTCAGATGATCTGTTCCACACCCTGGCCTCTCGGTTCATTGATCACCCTGCTCCCCCCGCCCCCAGTACCAAAGATCTTTTCCTGCCCTTTCCACACACATGGTCACACTCTAGACCTCGTCATCACCAATAACTCCCTCACTCTTGAATGCCTGACTTCAAGGATCCCCGTCTAACTTTGTCCCCTGTCATACTCCACGACCCCTGCGCTGACAATACTCCCACCTACTGAGACCTCCCAATCCATCATCACTCAGCCCAGATTTCAGCCCCCAAACCATCCCCTTCCTAGCACTCTTGATGTCCTTGGCCCCCCCCACCTTCATACTCATCTGGAGAAACCCCTACCCTAGCTTGTTCCCGCACCATCCACTTGTTCAGCACCTGCACCCCATCGTTCAACTGTTCTCTAGGAATTCTCTCTATAGAATATTGAACTCTGCCACATAACGTTTCTATACTCTCCTAGTAAATCTACGTTCCAACTCTCCAAGAAAATTATTTCAAAAATTTCTCTCATCTCTCAAATGATCATCTCTGCTTGACCCCCCTCTCCAGATGATGGCTTTGATGTGTACTTCACAGAGAAATCAATGACATCAAAGACCTGTCTCTTCTTGCTACCCATACGTCACCCACCTGCCTACATCTGTCCTCACATTCCCTGCTTCCCGTTTTGTTAAAATGAAAAAGTATATATCCCATTGATTTCTAGGACCAAGCCCTCCACCTATGAACAGGATCCCATCTGGTTTCATCTTCTCAAAGATTCTCCTGCAATGATACCCTCTGTCCCCTGCATCAGCACTGTCTCTATTTAGATCAACCCAGTCAACAACCATGTCTCAGTAGTTCGCATCTTTAAAGAAAAAAATCATTCCCTTGACTCCACATTGCTTTTTAGCCCCTCTATTTCCTTGTCCTGTTCCCCACCCCCAGATAAAGGTTCACTCGCTAACTGTCCCCACTGCTTCACCCCCACTTCTCAACTTGGGCTTTCAATCCCACATCTCCATGGAAGAGGCTTTGGTCAAGGTCACCAATGACTTCCCAATGTCACAAAGCCAACAGCCTATCCTCTGTTTTCTCCTTACCCCATCTCTCTCCTTGGCATTTGATGACCCCATCCCATCTTCCCTTGCTTTATCCCCAAACTCACACGTTGCAACTTCTCAGTCTTCTCTGCCAGCTCCCAAGCCTCTAGTCATCATATTGCCCCAACTCCGTCCTTCAGCCCTCTTCTCTCCTAAGTCTACACTCTCTTCCCATGTCATCATATCCAGTTGTACAACTTCCAACACCTTCTATTTGATGAAGACTCTTGAAATTTTACCTCCAGACCAGACCTTTCCCCTGGAATCTGCCGGAATTGCACATCCTGCTACTAACTTGCCATCTCCACTTGGATGTCTATGTGGCAACTTGAACAAAAACAGAACAGTAAACTCCCTCTTCCCACTCCAAACCTGCCCCCCTCGGAGACTTCCCCATCTCTAAAATGCCCCACCATACACCCACCTACCTTCTCTTGATTCCCCCTTCCCTTACACCTGATATCCCATCCATCACTGGATCCTGTTGGTGGAACTTCCAAAATGTATCCTGAATCTGATCCTTTCTTACCACCTCCACTGCTGCTTCCTGGACCAAGTCACCATCATCTCTCGCCTGGATCACTACATTTATCCTCTAATTTATCTCCGTCCTGTAGTTCTGGCCCACCTCCAATCTGTCCTCCACAGAGCAGCTGGAAGGATCTATCTAAACCAGAATCAGGTCAGGTCAGCCCACTGTTTGAAAACCTTTCAGACGTTCCTGCTATACAGGAGATAAAAGCCACGGACCTCACTGCAGCCTACCGGGCCCTGTGTGGTCCGGCTCCTGCCTACCCCTGCAGCCGCATCTTCCCCCAGTCCTGCTCTTGGACAGGAAGCTGCAGACTCCCTGGCTGCAGCTCAACCCAGTCTTGAGATCTTTACACTTATCCCTTCTGCTCGGATCCTTCTCCCCGCCCCAGTCTTCACACACCCACTCCTCATCATTCAGATCTCATTTCATGCGCCACCTCCTCTGAGAGGCCACCCCTGATCACCCTGGTCACAGGGCCCCAACCCCAAGCCCACTGTACTGCCACCCTCCCTTACACTAACCTATTTTATCTTGTTCAGAGGTACTCAAAAGCATCTTACTGATGAGTTTGTGTGTGACTCTCTGCTTCCTCCCTCTGGAATATAAGATCCTTGAGGGCGGGGATTCCATCTATGTGGTTCCTGGCTCTAATCCCAGTACCTAAGAAGCCTCTGGCACACAGTAGGTGCTTATTAATTGACCTAATAGCCCCAGATCTTCAATTCCTTGCTGAATGTCCTTAAAACACCAGCCAATCACTCTGTGCCTTCTCAATTTATAACGTAAGAGTTCTATACACCTGATGTGCCTCCAGGGGCTGGTATAAGGTTATTGGACATGACAGAGCTTTACAATCTGTGAAGCACGACGCAGAGGCCTCAGTCCCCTACCTGACTCGGCAGAAAGGGGCTTGCCACAGAGAAGAGTTTATAGCACCCCAAAGTGAGACCCCTCTGGGCCCAAGCCCACCTGCCTGTCTAGCTCAGAAGTCTGTGCTTTTGTTTTCACCTTTGCTTCTGTTCCTTGTCCCAGCCTGAGAGCCCCCTCGGCAGTTCCTCTGGATGTCCCTAACCCTGACCCTGATGAGCAGACCGCTCCCCAGTTCCCACCTACTGAGGACCTCAGCACCTCTCTGTTCCAGCATCTCCTCCAAGCCCTCTGGACTGTACCTGCTGTCCTCATCAATCCCTGATCGTCCCCAGCACTTTCCTGGTCTTTCCTGTCCCGACCCCGACCCAGACACCTGCTTTCAAACCTGTCTGGTGGCTTTATTTTCTCCCTTTCCGGGAGTCACTCGTTACCACATTAGCATCTGTGAAGTCCTTTGTGCTACACAGAATGCACAGTGAAACAGAAAAGAATGCACTTACACTAGGACAAGGAAGGGGAGAGAAGAGGGAGCTGAGCGTCTGACAATGCCTCAGTTTCCACGTCTACGTGGAGGAGACTGCAGAGCAGATGCCCTAGATTTTCTGTAACACACTCCCACCTCCACCCTGCCTTCCTGTCTTCTTCAGGATTGATGCATGGCCTTTGCAGAGAAGGCCTTGGGCTCCCCAGGAAGCTAGGATGATCAAAAAAAAAAAAAAAAACAAGTTCGGGACAGCAACAGTGGGCACACAGGGAATTCTTGGAAGGCTAGAGAAATGTCACCTCGCCAGTCTTGGACCACAACAGCCATTTATCATCCTTACTGTTGGGGGTGAATCCTGAGACGGAGCTGACCTTGAGGAAGGAGATAATCGCTTATCGGAGTGTCCACTGGGGTGCCGAGGTACCAGGGGCCTGGGAGGGTGTGGTGGAGACCGGAGGAGCAAAGGCAAGGGGGACAAAGTCCAGACTGTCCAGAGGGGACACAGACCAGATGACAGTGTGTGTACAGAGCTGAGTCCACACTAAAGACTCCTCCAGAGCGTCAGGGAAGCCTGGAGAGACTGAACAGGGAAACAAAGTGTAAATGGGAGAAAAGAAAGAGCTGGAAGCGCGGTCACGGCCAGAGGTAAGTAACGAGTGTCTGTGCTGAGCAGTCCAGCTTCCTGCCGTCAGGTCCTTCATCACAATTGAATCTAAGCTGCATTTGTGGCTGAAGGGTCTACAGTTAAGATCTGAATCCAGACACGCGAAGGGCCGTGGGCAAAGAGGCCAGAGCCTGTGAGAGAGGAGCCTGACATATTTGTAAAGATATTTCTAGATATTTCTCTGGTGTTTCTGCTTCTAGTCACCATGTCGCTATCTACACTTACGTCTTTTCCCATAACAAACAAGCATGTACACTTGCTCCCAGATGCAGATCCGTCCCTCCCGGATACTCCCAGGCACCTCGATATCCAAAGATACTCATTCTCACACATCTCTTTCGCTCATCGGCCAACTGAGAACCCCACACAGACATGCAGATGCACACAGCACTGCGGTATTGCTGGACATAGCACAGCACTGGGGTGTGTCGGTGAATGGAGCCGACCAAGATCCCTGTCCTTGGGGAGGTGACTTTCTGGGGCACCATCCACAGAGATGCACAGACATATCCCCTCGAACCCTGCACGCGGACTATTCACATACATGTAGGTGCTCAAAGCTACTCCAAACAAACATGTATTGAGTACCTGCTTCGTTCCAGGACGCATGCTTGGCGCTGAAGAGATACAGGTGGGCAAAACCAATATGGTACCCGCCCTCATGACACTCCCAGAAAGGCATACTCACAAACACGGGCCCAGCAACTTCACATGGACCCTGCACGCACGCACGTATGTGCACACACGCATGGCTCTTGGTGACTTTAAATACAAATCCAGAGTCAAGGCATTTTTAGGATGCCCCGGGAGGCAGCTCACTTAGAATGAGGAGTGGGGCCCTTGCACGTCCAAAGTCAGATCTGTAAATCGTCCATTCCTCTCCCTGGCTGTGTGTTCCTGTCCTCCAACCTCACGTCATCTTCTCCGCTTCTCCCTCTCACGTGCCTGAAATGATAGCACCAGGGGCTGCCTGCAGCCTTGAGCTCTCCCTTTGCTGCTCAAGACGTCTCTCAGCCTCACCGTCAGGACGGGAGCCGAGCGCGGGCCCAGAGGCCAGGGGTTTTTGCTGAGACGTTGCATTACAACACAGCCTGCTCCTTCCAGACATTTTTTTTTTTTTTTTTGCTTCCGCTTTTGCTTTTAAAGAATCAGAAATAACTTGGCAGTAAAAATGTGCTCTGGGCTGAAAGCTGACTCCCAGGGTCAGAGCCCAGGAGAAGATTTCTGCTACAAAGTTTCAAGGAAAATAGCAGGCGCTCAGCAGTTTTTATTTTCCAAGGCACAGAGAGAAAATAGAATCGGAGTGGATTCAGGGCTTTGCGGGGCTCCTCTCCAGGTTGCGGCGTATGTGTGGTCTCTCTTGATCCGCCGGCTGGAGAGAGTGGCCGCAGAAAGGGTAAGCAGAGAGATGGTTGGAAAGCTGGGTCTGCAGCCAGTTTCGCCTGAGATCAGTGACCCACTGGCCCCATCGTGGGTCCGGGGCGGTGGATTCGGAGCCACTGACCCAGATTTTGTTCCCAGCTCTGCCTTCTCATAGCTGTACGATCAAGACCTTTTTTAAACCTCTCTGTGCCTCAGGGCTTTTGTGAGGATGATAATGATGAAGTGTATCTTGTAGAATAGTTTAATGTATGATACGTAGCCTTGTTTAACCCTCACTATGGGAACAGTCTGCGTGTAGGGGTCCAGAGGAGGCCCCGGTGAGCCCTCAGAGGATGTCGGCTCTTGTCGTCCCCCCATTCTCATCCTCATCCCTTCTCTCCAGACTGTGGCATCTAGCTCCCAGCCTTTGGGTTGGATGGAGGGTGGAGCCCTCCCCTCCTGGGGCCTAGAGGCCACTGCTGAGCTGACTGTTCTGCTTGCCACCGCATCCTCTCTGCAGCCTTCCTCACCCAGCTTTGTGCTCCAGGACCCTGGCCTCTATAGACTGTATCCCCCAGACCCCTTTCCCTCTATTTCCACTTGGGCTTGGCCAATGAGAGGATAGGAGGAGAGCGAGGCTGGATACTTCTACTCACACTCTCTCTGGCTTCAGCCCCTCACTTCAGTTTCCTCTCCTGATCACGTCCAGCTGGGGGTAGGTAACTAAAGGCCTCCTATCACTGCTAGTCTTTGGGTGCCTGACATCCTTGTTGATCTGTCAAGTTCTGCCCACACCTTTGTGAAAAATCCCTTCCTTAAATACTTTGGAAGAGAGTGAAAGCAGCAATGTACAAGGAGAAAACCATGGCGGCACACAAGGGTTTTCACACAAGGATGTTCATCACAGTGTTGTTTATAATGACAAAAAAAATGGAAGGAGCTTAGAGGTCCAACCATCAGGCATCGCGTGAATAATCCAGACAGTGCCCTGGACTGCAGCTATTGAGAACAATGAGTGCAAAAGTATTCACCAATGCTGGGGAATAATCACTACACCTCTCAGGAAAACAGTAGGCCACCAAGACTATGGACAGCCTGATAGCAACAAAAATAATCTCTACAGGTTTGGAAAGAGAATGTATGTGAAGGACATATACAAAAATATCAACTGCGTTACCCTTGAAAATGTGAATTATGGGCAGTGGTGGTTTTTTTTCCTTTGTACTTTTCTGTGAGGGTTTTTGCCTTTTCTGCACTGAGCAAAAATTACTCTACTGACTAGAAGTTACTAATAATATAGGCGCAAGTATTTTTTTTTTGGTGCAAATATTAAAAATGATATTTTAAAAAACATTTAGAGTCACGGGACAATAAACATCATAAAATGTTAAGTGAAAAAAGCAAAATCTCATACACACACACACATTAGACATTAAACCAGGGTCTCAAACCTTACTCAGGACTACAGCTGCTGTCCCTACAAACCGCCCTCCTGACCTGGTTGGGGGCGCCCCTCGCTGACCGCCAAAGGGATTTCACACTGTACTGTTTCCAGGGTATGTGACATCACGGTGGCCCAGGGTGGAGGGGGAGGATGTACGTGCAGAAAATGCCCTTGGATCTTTGAGGACAGTCCCAGAGCTCTCTGGTGGCTGCAGTGAAGCGGCCAGCAGGCTCCTTCTGCAAGGGATGGGAGTCTCTCCTTCTTCAGGCGTGTCTGTGGTTGTTTATAACCTATCAGCAGAGCCTCCCAGGGCTCTGTGGGGCAGGGGGCAGGGCAAGGGCTGGTCAGTGAGCTCCCTAACAACATGAGAAAATAGCCTCACGGTGAGTCTAATCACCACTTTCCACAAGGAATTTCACCGCGCGTGCTCATTTGCTCTTTAATCATCCTCTGAATATGCATTTTCACGTTATACCCTAATGGCACCTACGGAATCATTAGGATCTGTTGGGACCTTAATCCATGGCTTTGGAAGTCTCTAAATATGTAATTTCGCTCCATGACGCGGGTTTCTAAAAGTCCACAAATAACCATTTGCATGATAAAGTCACAACTCCAAAGTCAATTACAGCTATGTCTGGAGAGAATTTATTTCCTTTTTGAAAATTAAAATGTGAAATCAGGAAGTTGCCACACAAAAGCCTCCCCTTGCCTGGGTGGGAAGAAGGACGAGAACGTAGCACGCCCTGGGGTCCTGATTGACAGGGTGCTGTTATGGAATCACTGGGCTAGCGGCCTGGGCTGGTGGCCTCCAGGGTGGCCCTCAGTGGGGCTGGCTGTGGGTTTCATCTTGCACAGGGATCATTCATCTTCCCCGCCCCCCGCCCGCCCCGTCTTAACTTCATGCATCCTAACGAGGATTAGGGGTCCCAGCTGTGACTCTCCAGGGAGCCCCAAGACACATAGATATGTGAGGGGGCCCAAGTGACCCAGACCTTAAAGGGTGTAGCCAAACGGCCACTGGAGCAAATGGCCCCAAGTCATTCCCCATCTCAACATCCAGGATCCTGCATGCTGGGCCTGAGCTCTGAGGGGCCCCCAACGAAGGGTCCACGTCCTTCCAGGGGCCTGGATGCTGCTTAGAACTGTGTCCATTTCTACAACACCAGGGCCACAGGGAACCTGGGAGGGCATCCTGTGCAGAGACGGGATGAAGGTAAGATGCCTGACTCAAGGTCACACACGTATTCGGCTGCAGAATGGGCTTGGAAACCCAGCCTCCTCTCTCCGAGGATAAGATGTGTTCCATGGACACTGTCGGTCCACCACGGTTTTATCCAGCCAATTGCCAAGTAGAATAAAAACCACCCAGATCCATTTTTGTTCTCTTTTCACACAGAGATTTACACCGGCACTTGAACTGAAGGCAGAGCTCTGACCAGAATGAATCTGCTGGCTGTCTGAAGCATGAATGGAACCATTTAAAAAAAAAAAAAGATACCCCCAGAAACAGTGTGCACTGGAGCCTAAACCTGCAGCCCCTATATTCTAAAATTATGAGGCTAAGACAAGAGGAGAGGCCAGAGCTCTTCTTCAGGCTTAGCGGGCATTTCATTCAGTTGGTGTTCGGGATTGCAAGCAAGGTGTGCCTGGTCTCTGGGAAGGTACCAGCACGCTAGCGGACCCCCAGGCCAGTTCCTAAATGTCCTGCAAAAAAGACAGCTTGCAGCGAATGGTTGAGTCATGCTGTCCCAGCCCTACTAGAAGATGCCTCTTCCGAGATGTCACTGACCCCAAAGCTGGGGTCAGCCATGCCTCCCTTTGAGAAGGAGACCAGGTTGGGGTAGTGAGGAGTCTTTGATTCAGAAATCAGAGTGCTTGCCCCCCACACTCCCAGCGACAGGCCCCAAGAATTTGGGAGACTCACTTCTACTCTCTCAGCCTCAGCTGTCTCAGATGCCAGATAGGACCAACTGTCCCTACTCTGCCTGGTGCGGATGTAAATCTGAAAGGAAAAGACCACAAACCTTTTAAGTTTTATACTTTGAAGGGGTACATTGTTTTCCAAGTATAAAACACGCAACAGATAAGGTACCACTATCAATTTAGAAAGCCTGGCATTGACAAGACAGTCGATGGTCCCTAAACGGTAATGATTCGTGTCGGCTCCCTGTGTTGGGGGGACACCCTGATGCCTGGATTTGGAGTCAGTAGCCAGGGTTTGATGCCTGCTTGGTTCGGCTCAGCAGCTCTGCTAGACCCAAAGAGCATGGACTCATCCCACACACGGTAGGCTCTTAATAATTGCTTCCCAATGTGTCCAACGATTCCCTGAGTCAGACTCACATTACTTGGTTTAGTTCATTATCTAAAGAGGGATTTCTCCACCCCCCTGTCTTCTGTACCCTAATGTAACATGGATGAGATTTTGATGACTACCGTTTACTGAGTACTTGCTCTGTGTCAGACGCGTACTAAACCCTGAGCACACGGTATCTCCTTTAATCTTCACGGTGGCTTGCTGAGACTGGCTCCACCTTAGAGAAGGTAAGTGACACAGCCAGCTGGGGGAGGGGTCCTCAAAGAGTTCCCGCTCTTGGCCTTAACACCAAACGGCCTCTCTTAGGGATGAGCCGTTTCTTGAGACCCTCTAAACCTTAGTTTTCTCATCTGAAAATCGGGCAGAACGATGCTTCTCACTTATTGCTCTGAAGAGGAAATGAGGACTTACAGGAGAAAGTACCCCACCCAGTGGCTGGCACATTGCACCTGCCGAGAAACGCTGGGGCCATCTTGTTTTGTTCTGACTTGTCGTTTTGGTCTTGCCTCTACTGGATGCTTAACGATCTACTCAGGAAACGCGCAGGCCCTGAAAACTTCCAGATTCTATCTGCATCTGATTAAACCTCGAGCCACAACTCGGAGCCAGGCATGCTGATTCTGATGCCATGACGACAGGAAGGCGAATAAGGGCCTTTTACGAGCCAGACACCTGATGGCTATCATACCAGCATTCAAGGTGGGAGCCTTTCTCCCCACTGGAAAGATGAGGAAGCTGGGGTGTGGATCAGGCCACTCAACTGCAGGACAGCACCGGGGCTGAAAGCAGAGGCTCAGGAGGCGGGTCAAGTTGGTGCCCAAACCTGGCTCTGTCCCTTCCGCAGCTGTCACCTGGGGCTAGTTTCCTACCCTCTGAGTCCCCACTTCCTCCTAGTCTTGGATCCGATAATGCGTGCGCAGTGCTGGCACTCTATAAATTTTAACAGCTATTGTTTCTCCTGCCCAAGGACGCACCACAGGGGAAGGGGTGGCGCCAGGCTTGGGTCTTCCGCCCCGCCGTCCTGCCCCGCCCCCCTCGAGGGCCCCTTCTCTGCCGCCCCACAGCCTCCTACCTTTAGCTGCACCATCAGCCACGCACCCTCTCCCTTTGCAGCTAGTACATGCCGTAGGAATGGAGGTTTCTGGAGGGGTCTGACCTACAGTGTGGGAGGGGGATCCACTCCAGAGGACCCGGGTATTTTTCCTGTGCCCGGAGAGGCTCTGCTCGCCCCGCCAAGCCTCCAGCAGCATGAGCTTAAATCCCTACCTCACCACGAGCTAGTGGGCAACCTTGAGCAAGCCGCTTTACTCCTCTGTGCCTCAGTTTCCTCTCTGGAAAACACGCTTTATAAGGGCACCTAGCTTCTAGGGTTGGCCTGAGGAGTAAAGGGCTTAATGTATGTAAGGCATTTAAAGCCGTACTTGGCATGAAGTTAGTGCCCCACAAATGCTCAAAGATGACGCTATAATAGGAAGAGTAATGGCAGAAGCACCGTGTTCCAGACCCTAACGTCTGGACTCTCCCCATTCACCACACCGTCTCGGCACCAGCCTGAGAGCTAGCACACGGTAGCTCCCAGCTCTGGCTCTGCTAGTGACCCGAGCATGATCTGGGATAGGCCACGGCTCCTCTCCGGACCTCAGTTCCCACAGCCGTGAAATGATGGGTGATCAAGATGATTTCCAGTCTCCTTCCACCCCAGGACTTTGAAATGCCCTCCTTCTAAGGACCACGGCAACCAGTGTGCCACATTCTCCCTCCACCTGCAGGGTCTGCACTGGAGGCGTATGGAGGGTTATTCACTCACTCATTCAGTCAACAAACATTTTAGAGCGCCTACCACAGGCAAAGCAGGCTCTCTGCTCTTGAATGACACAGACAGGAACGTTACACCCACAGAACTTCCTTCCCAGCTCTGATGGAACATCCCCCCTCCTTTCTAAGAATAATCTTGCTCTCTTAATAAGCGTGAGTTTCTGTCCCTCGTCTCCCAGGCGGGACTGCCCACTAGAAAGAGCACAGGCTTTGTGTCCAGCAAGCCTGAGTTGACGGTCACCCTCCACACGAGGTAGCTCAGGGACACTGGGCCAGAGTGTGGGTCATGACCTATTTGTGCGTCATAAACTCAGTGTAGTGGGTTGTGTCTGGCATTAAAACATAATGAAAGAGCAGAGGGAGGAATAAAATGGCACAGAAAATAAAGCGTGCCACACGGAGTAGGCGGCGAGTGTACATGTCAGATGTGAATTGCACGTATTACCGTGGGACGTGGTCAAAGAAGTTTGGAAGCCACATACCTAGAGCACATGTTTTGACTTCCCAGCCCTCAGTTCCCTTATCTAGCAGGAAGGGATTTTGTGAAGATAAAATGAGAATAGCATCAAGCCAGGCGAAGCTGGAGATCCCGACGGTTGCCAGGAGCCCCCCGTCTCTGTCCTGACACATGAGCCTCAGTCCTCGAGAAGCTGAGTCACCCGTCCTACCCCTGCCCCCAAACCCTCTCCCCTCAGGTGATCAACAAACCAGTCAGAAGATAAGAATATGCATATCAATTCTGCAAACATTTGCAATCCCCCGTCAGTAAGTTAAGAAGTGCTTACGGAGCCCACGAACATTTATTGAGCAACTGCACCACGCCAGGCCTCGGGCTGGGTGCTGAGACACATGATGAGAAGACAGGCCACTGCCGCAGGGAGTTCACAGTCGAGCATGAGAAGCCAATAATAAACCCACAGACACATGCCCAGAATGCCATGTGGAAATGAGAGCAAGGTCAAGGGCAGACAGAGATTCTCTTTCAGATTTGGCAGCCGCGCTGATGGCCTGTTCATGCCCGGCCTGGTGGCAGGCAGAGCTCGGGAGTAAGTGTATGACGATGACAGGGCTCTCAGCTCCAAGGAGCATCAGGAAGATGAGACTCACACAGCAGACATAGGGGAAAGCCTTCCAAACACCTAGGTTAACACTGGACGGGATGGGGCCAACTACAGACCAGAGAGGGCCAGCCCACGTGTAGCCAGGATTCCCTTTTTGCAAGAAGGAAGGGCGGAGCTAATTAATATAAGTGAGCGTGAGGCGACTGGGCATCCCAGGGCACGGGAGAAGAGGTGAGACCGGGGGGAGATGGGCAAAGGGGACCTGGTGCAGGAGGGCACAGAGAGCAGAGTCATCGTGCCCATTAGTGGGGACGATGAGAGGAGACCTTGAAGAAAACACGAAGGTCAGATGGAGTTTACTCTTGTGTCAGTAATAATAACAGCAACATTTGGGGGGTACGTACCATGTGCCAGGGACTGTGCTAAGAATTTTTCACGTGTTAGCTAATTTAATCCTCACGACCTTTGAAGCAGACATTACATTTCATCAAATCTAAGACTATTTAGATTAGAAAGTGGACTGTTAATTTTGGTATCCCCAAAAAAGAAATCTCGCTGCTATTTAAACTTTGACATGTCATGGATTGTAGGAGGTGTTCCAGTTTCAAAGATGTTAAAATAAAGATCTTAGCCTTGATGGAATGTGGCCTTGTTAACCACAGGAAGTAGGGGCGGCGGGACGGTTGGTAACTTGACCCGAGTTATACAACTCATAAGGGGCGAGGGGACTCGAACCCAGGCCATGCAGCTTGCGTCCTGCCCCGAGCCTCCTTCCTGTCTGTGAGATGCTAGGGCAGCAGGGAGGTGCTGTGGGGTTTCAAGAAGAGGAATGATGGGTGTTCCAGGAAGCACATGGGGCAGATGGGAGAGGAAGAGGCCACTGAGAGGGTGACTGAGAACCAGGTGTGGGGCAGTGGTGATGCGGCCAGCTCCTGGCAGAGGAGAAGGGGGATGAGGGGATGCAAGGACGGCTGATACCGTGATCCAAGGTTTTAATACGATGATCCTTTCTAGCCAGAGGCAGGGGTTTCTATAAAGGAGAAATACAAGTGTATAGGTTTCAAATAATTATAACTGTCACGGGCAGGAAGGAAGGACAAGTGGAGACAGAGAGAAAGGAGGAGGAATGAAGGGAAAAGAAGGGCGAGGGAGGGACGAGGAGGGTGGCTACACAGGAGATGGGCAGAGTGGGTGGGTGAGGGGCCTTTAAGAGTCACTTTGGAACCCCTGAGTCAACTGGACCCTAAAGGGAAGAGGACCCTGGCTGATGTCAGACTTCTAGACCCTTAGGGGCCAGATCATCAAGGCACAGGGCTCCCCCACCCCTCCCAGCTTCCTGTGAGCACTGACCGAAGTCTCCAGTCCCCTGTCAGCAGACGTGATCTCTCCTGTCTACTTTTCTTTCAGGAAGATTGGGAAGATTAGAACAAACTCTCTGGCTCCTGCAAAACCCAAGACCTCGAGCCTTCCTCCTCTTATGCCCAGGTGGGCACTTAACCTCCTGCCGCCCCCATTTCCTGTGGACAGCAGTGCCACATTTCATCAATCCTGAGATGTTTATTTTAACATCTCTGAAATAGGAATGCATCTTACCATCAATGTCATGTCCAAGTTTAATCAGCAGCGACGTGACTTTCTTAGTCATACGAAAAATAACAGTCCTTCTTCTAATCAAAGGAGTCTTAGATTCCATGAAATACTGTCGTGTCTCCTTCAATATCTTGGACACACCTGGTGGCAGAGACTGTCTGCACCCCCAGGCCGGGTCCCTACTCCTGGTTCTGGGCCCAGTTCAGCCCTGTTGGATTCTCCCCCTTGGTGCACAGAACAGACCCTGGATCCCTCCTGAGACCTCATCATTGCTCCACAGCTTCCTGGATCCACTTTCCGAGCCACACTGGGACAGGAAACACCCACCTGGCGTATGCCAGGACCCCACCCTTTACGCAGAGCCCATAGGGAGAGAAAATTCCTGCAGCTTTCTGCCCAGGAAGAAGTCAACTGTAGCAGCATGCTCACGGGGTGGGACGACAGTCAGCCAGGGAGACGAGAGAGAAACAAAGAGAGAGGCCCTGAGCTGAACAAGGTCAGGGCTCACAAGATCCAGTCCCCTGTCTCCCAGCTCAGCCAGGAGGAGAGCTGGCTTCTCTGTTTATAAGAATCAAGACGGATGCTTCTAACAGCCACTGTTCAGCATGTCAGTAGTGGCAGGGACTTATTAACTGCTGGGATGCAGCGGCGGGGCTCAAAGCAGGTGCCCCGGAGAAGCCAGGGAGCTGGGCAAATATTTGTTTGCAAGCCCGAGTATTGTATAACAACCGCGCATTGAAGTGATTAAGGCAGAACAGCTGAGGAAGTGCTTACCATATCCTGTCATTTAACAAATATTTCTGAGCATCTGCTACGTGCGAGGCCCTGTGAATGGAGAACAGTCTGGACAGTGATCCATGACTCCTGAAGCCAATATCCTGGAGGTGAGAGATAGATCACAAATGATAAACGAAACAAATAAGGTAATGGCACAGTCTGTGCAAAGGTGGTAAGAGTCAAGGAGGGAAATAAAGTGGGGGAGGGGAATAGATCACTCTGGGGGCAGGGGCTGTGGTTTTAAGAATGATCAGGAACGCCTCATTAGCTGGTGACAAGATCAAGGAAAACTTCCCCAAAGTGATGGCTGGGCTGAGTCTCGAGACATGAACAGGAGCTCACCAAGCAGACGGGGGTTAGAGGGAAGACCCTCCCAACAGACGACACAGTATGTGCAAAGGCCTGGGAGTCTGCAAGCGCAGAGCCAGAGCCACCCTGAGGAGTTACCGGGAGTAGAGGGCCTGGCCAGAGAGGATACGGAAGAGGTAAACAGTGACCAGGTCATGAGGGTCCAGGATTCCAGGCTAAGATAGTCTGAGCGTCGCCCAACAGGCTTGGGGAAACTTGAGGATCTGAAGCTGAGAAGTGATGCAGTCCTGTGTCCTGTTTTTAATAGGATTTGACGAGAATGGGGTATGAAAAAGCTCTGGAAAAATGCCAAATGGCATTCCCAAAGAACGTTCCGTAGGGCCCTCACGGAAGTCCTAAGAACTCTACACGAAAGAAAGGGTTTCATGATCCATAGTGTTTTGGCAAAAACAAACAAAATATATAGAAACATTTATATTTATATATACCACATTCCTTTTTTGGAAGATCACAGTGCTGATTTGGATTGTAAAGGATCGGAGAAGGTCTGCAGTAAATAAACTTTCAACCTTGTCAATTCCAGCATTTTCAAACTAACTTGACCACACAACTCTTTTTCATCTGTCTCTCCCCACACCATCATAATACCTATGAACCTCCTGGAGAAACAGCAGACTGGGGCAAATGCTGTCAAACAGTTCCCATTTCTCAGAGCGTGTGTGTTTCCTCATGTAGTCCGCCCCCATCCTGCCCCTGGCTGAAGGTCCCATTTCTAGAACTCTTCAATGGCAGCCCCACTCTGGTGGCCATCTGGGCAGCCTCCAGCCTGCTCGCCTGCAGCAGATGAACCCAGCAGTCATGGTCACTCTCTACAGAGATAGCATAGTCCAATACAGCAGATAATCCCAAAGCCATTTATTTTTGGCATGCTTAAGTGAGTTTATTTTTACTTCAGCCTTACCTTCCTAATTTGGCCTCCCTCAGACACATGCTAAAACGAGCTTGCTTTTTTGGAACACACACTGAGTGAAGAGGGGGAGGGGACCCAGGGAGATGCTTGGGGAAGCCACTGGGGAATTTCATACACATTGAGCGAGTGTCTCCTTCCTCACCTGCCTGTTGAAAAGACCTCCAGATTGGAAACTGTGTGCTGATCTGGTCTCTGCAAACACCAGCTCCAGGAAAAAAAAAAAAAGAGCAGAACATGTGGTTCAGTGAGATTTGTTGCAAAAAGCACTAGTTGAGGGTGGTGGGGCAGGGGTGTGGGTCTCACTCAATGAGATCCGAAGCTCCGTGCTGCAGACATCACGCTGCCCTGACCTTGCCCTTTCCACAGTGCCCAACTGCATCTTTCTCCCTGAGGGCTTCTCTTGTACCAAAGCCAATTAGCCTGCCCACATGGTAGGCCCAGAGTGCCAGGGAATTAACACTCCCCATCCCCAATGCAAGAGGTCCTCAACCAATGCCTGCTGGAGTAGGGTATAAATACCCCAGCTCACTCACCACCCAGCTGGTGCAACTCTGAGGCTTATGTTTTTGCTGGATTCCTGGATTCCCCAGCAGGATTAAGCTGCAGTTGGCACCAGGGGTAAGTGACTTAAAAACCCACCCCTTCTTGGCTGCATTCCCTACCCTGTCTCGCCATCCTCCACCCTCACCACCCATCAGTGTTTCCTGAGCCAACCTCCCAAATAAACTGCTTACACGCAGATCCTTGTCTCAGGGTCTGCTTCTGGGGAACGCGAACTAAGAAACCCAGCTCTTCCTGGCAGGGGTAGCTGGATGCAGCCTGGTGTGAGTCTGGTTTTCCCAAGCATTGGAGGAGATGCATGGCCTTGCTCCATCCACTTCTTCTGAGGGTTCTGGAGGTCCCCACAGATGCTGTATAATCCTGAGCCCTTGTCAGTATTTGCACCAAAATCATGTATACCAAGTCAGGCCTGGAAGGGTCACCAAACAGGGACCAAAATATTCACAGAGAAACAGGAACGAGGGTGCTTGGTGAACAAAAGGATGCGGTTTTCTTCCATCTGGAGGCAGAGGGGAAGCTCGGCGCACACGACGCCGTGGGACGACGAGAAGGGGTCACACGATTTAATGGGTGGAAATCACTGGCCGATGCCACTTGTTTTCCTAATTAGGAAATTACCCACTAAAGGGCTTCTTCCCCAGCATCTGCCTACCATCTTGCTGATACGTGCCGGTCCAGGCCTCCCTGACCTCTCCCACCCACAGCTGTCTCTCACACACCCTCCATGCTGGTCATAGGCTGTTCCCACTCAAATCTCCAGGTTCCTGGAAGATTAAGGGGTGGCCAGGAGAGGAACAGTCACTCCCGAGCGTCCAGGGATGGGTGAGACCCCAGTCTGAGCCTTGGGAAGACAACTCTATCCCTCTGGGTCTCGTCATTGAGGAAAGGGCAGGGAAAGGGCGCTTTCGTGCTCTTCTGTGATGGGCTCTTCGCTCCTTCCTCAGCCATTTGTAATTGTGCAGCCGCTGTGCACCAGGCCCTATTCTGGGCACTCGGGGTGTACACTGTGAATAAGCCAGAAAGAAGTGTCTGCTTGCACAGGGCTTATATTCTAGCTCTAGAAATCATCACTTGCTGGGAAGGACAGCCCGCCTGTGACAAAAGGACTTGGTCACCCAGGTGTTCTGATAAGAGAACTGGCCCCACTCCTCTCGTTCCCCTCCCTCCAGACCCCCTGACTACCGAGTGCCCAAAGTCCCAACCTAAACCTATTCAATTGAATTGACAGGTGGTCTCCAAGACCTCGGTAGCAGGTAGAAGGACCATTTTATCCCCACCTTGTGATGTAGGGGGAATGAAGGTTTGGTTCTGAGGTAGAGGACCCAGATCCTTCAAGACACGGAAATCTCAGGATGGGGAGGCCAATGCCTCCTGAAGTACCCACCTTCCCACTGACCCCAATCTCAGATTCTTAAGCCAAAGCTCACACTGTCCCATCTGAGTTTCAGTCGGGGCAGAGTGTCGGGCCCCGCTCTCTGCTACAGACCCTGGAAATGGGCAGAGAAGGTTCTTAAACTCCCTTCTACCCGAAGAGCCAGCTCTCCACGTGGCTCTCCCTGCTCGTCTTGGGCACCATTATCCCAGCCAGGATCCCCTGCCACGGATGCCTCCCCACCACCTGTGCAGGTGCACAGGATTTGAAAGAAGGAGGCTCGTTCAACATCACTCTGTGCAAAGCCTAAGTAGGGGGTCAGTACGCGACTTCCCCTCGCACACACACATCCAGCAGCAGTACACACACAATGGCACAGTGTCACAGGGCTGGGGAGAATGGTTTATGGGATTCGCTGTACTTGGGGATTCTCCCTGCTCCATTAGTGCACACAGTTGTGTGATAACAACAGAAATTGCCTCACTCAATCGAGTGCCGAGAGGAGAGCAAGGGTGGATCAGGCTGGTCCTTCCCCCACCTCCCACCCCCTTTGTGCCAACTCTTCATCTCCCAGCTGACCCCTTTCCAAGTAGAAGTGGGTGGTGAAATACAAAGAGCCCTGCCTGGGCATCAGGCAACCTGGTTTCTAGTTCCAATCCTGTCTTCGCTGTGTGACTTGGGTTAATGCCTCACCCTCTCTGGGCCTCGGTCTCTTCATCAGTCAAATGACAGAACTGGACTAGATGGCAACAGGAACAATCGTGAACAGTTAGTGTGTGCTATGAACTCAGTCCTGTGCTAAGCATTTTCATGTAGTACCTTATTTGATCCTGTGCTGATTTTATTTTGTCCCCTGCTCTCTCTTCAGTGCCTGGCACATAGTTGATGACCAATAAATACTTGTTTATTTGATGAATTCTTCCCATACCTCTATGAAGCAAGTGTTATTATAATCCCACTTTCCAGAGGGAGAAACTGATGCGCAGCAAATTAAGTAACTTGCCAAGCTCACTCTCCTATTCTTCTGGCCTCTCTTGGTGATCTACTGAGTGCAGACGTCAAATGGGGGCAGACACCTGGCCCAATACAACCCGAGCCCACTCTAGGGTAAGCACTTAGTAAATGCTCAATGAAAGGCAGTGGGCCTCATTTTCTAATGTCTTTCACTGACGACCCCACAGTACTTCGAACAGTGCCTGACACAGAGTAGGTGCTTAATACATATGTACTGAGTAAATGAATGAATGAATTCTTCTAATTCTCATAACAACCCATGAAAACTGAGGTTCAGACAGGTGACATGACTCGTCTATACTGATAAGAAGGGGGACAGGGATTCAAACACTGATGGGGACCCAAATCTGCCCACCCGATGCCCCGTACTCATGTTCTTTGCTATAAGACTTTGAAGTGCTTCCCACAAAGGGCTAAGTGTATTGCCCCACTCTTGACTTTAATCTGGCTATTCGACTTGCTTTGGCCAGTAGAACAGGGTGGCGTGATACTGTTTCAGTTCCAAGCCTAGGCTTCAAGAGGGCTTACAGTTCCTCTTGCCTTCTTGCACTTCTGCCACTGCCATGCTGAGAATATGCCTGAGCTAGGTGCTGGTCCCAGGAAAAGGATGAGAGATATGGGAGCAGAGCTACTCCAGCCCAGCTTAACATTGCTGCTTTTAGCCACTGGCTTTGAGTGTGGCTTGTTACTCAGCAACAGCTGACAGATACAACAGGTCTGCTTTCTTTTCTGGTAGGAAAAGGGATACATAAAAGGTGTCCTAATAACACACAGGAGATGCAGATAAGTCTAGGGCAGGTAGAGAAGGCTTCCCAGAGGAGGAGACATTTGAACTGGGGCTAGATGATGAGTAAGGTCTATCAGTCATTCACAAATACTAATCGAGCACATACTGTGTGCCAAGCACTGCTCTAGGCACTGGAATTTTTCAGATGAGAAGAGATGGGGAAGGGCATTCCAGGCAGAGGGAACAGCATACACAAATGTATGGTGGTCCTGGGAACAGACTGGCATGTCTGGAGTATAAAGGGCGTGTGGGACAGAGTAGGAGATGAGGCTGCAAAGGCAGGAGGGCCAGGTGGAGGAGTTGGGTCTTACGTTGAGGTGACGGAGACCCCTTAAAGGATCTTAAGTAGTGTGACAATGAGACCCGCCTGTGTTTTTAGACAGAAACTTCTGGCAGTCGTGAGGAGAACTGCTTAGCAGGAAGGCCAGCCAAGAGGAGACACTGCAGCAGTTGTGACTTAGAGCAGCGATGGAGGGGGTGGAGCGGGGAGCACAGAGGGACAACAGGCAGCTTTTGGAAATGGACTAAAGAGGGTAGGGCAGGGGGGAGGAGTCAAGGATGATGCCCTGATTTCCAGCTTGGGCAACTGGGTTGGGAGGTTGTGGGAAAATGGGAGGAGGGTCAGTTCCGGGGGGTGGGGGGAAGAAGAGACAGCTGGGGTATGCTTCCATTGCAGGAGGGACCCCTTCTTGTGCCTTGGATCCTACCCCACCATCCAGCCGTCTATCTGACCCATCAAGAGGCGGCTTGGCCTTCCCGGCCTTCCCCCCGCCCCCCCCCCCACCAAGAAGGTCTCTCTAATGGCCATGCTGCCCATGCACTGCGACGACAGGCAGTGGCTCCGTGCTGACACAGAAGTGCCCACCAGGAGAGGGGCCTCCGGAGGCGGGGGGAGCAGCAGGGGGAGGGAGGGGCAGGCAGCCACCACACCTGAGCCCGGCCCCTTCTGCCCGCAGCCAGCATGGAAACAACAGAGACCAGGAGGGAGAAGCAATTAGAAAGGCAGTGAGGAGCGGAGGGAGGTGGGGACAGACGGACAGTGAGGCCTTCGAGCCGCTGTGGCCCCAGCTGTCCAGCTGGGGAGAGACAGAACTTGAGTCAGGGAGGACCTCGGAGCCAGAGGGAAAGGAGTAGGAGGGAAAGTGCATGGGGGGACGTGGAGTAGAGGGGAGAAGAGAGGAAGAAGGGAAGAAGTCTGATGAGAAGGGCTGGGATTCTCACTTCTACTCTGTCAGCAGCTGAAATCTTGGTGCACCCTGAGGGGATGGGGGTGGGTGGGAGGTGCTTAGAAGGGCCTGGACGGCGGACACCAATAAGACACCCTTCTTAGGAGGCGTCAGGGCTCCCAACCAGGATCTCAGAGCCCAAGGCACCTGCGATCAGAGGCAGGGGCACCAGAAGGAGGGGGCTTCTCTGACAATTTGAAATAAAATGGGCACAGCGTTCTAATACTAACAGCCTGTTATTAAAATCAAGCGCTATTTTACAAATTGCATTTGCCAGGGAATGGCTAATTACAGGCAAGGCACATTTCTGTGTGTTGGTGTCGATTAATCCTGAACGGTTTAAGCAGTCGAATTTTATACATATAATTATCACTCGAAATTTGCAAAACAGCAACAAGATGCTCTGGGGCTCTGCCCTTGAGGCACGTCGAGGCTGAGGGATGTCTTGGCAGGGAGGGCCGGGGGAGGAAGGTGCTGGACAGGGAGGTTCGGCTGTGCCAAATCACAGACGGGCATCTCTTCCTATCAATCTCTTACTTCCCCCGGATGGAAAGGAATAAAGCCACTGATGAAGAGGGGAGGGGCCTCCTGGGCTGGGGAAGCTGGAAACAGCTTCCAGAAGGGCTGCTAGCGAAGTTCCACCCCTTGCCAAGCGTGGTCCCTTCGTGAGACTGAACTCGCTGTGGGGTTTGAGACAAGGCGTGTTCCACTGTCCCACAGCCCAGGTTTTTTCATGTGTGAAATGGGCAGGCTGGGGAGAGTGTCAGGGATGGAGGCCACACCCCCAAGACCGTAAAGAAGGGAGGGAGTTTTTGTGGGGCTCTACCGTGCTCCTCAGCCAGTCCCGCAGCCTCCAGGAGTGGATGGGGCCTCATGGCAGAGCGAGATGTAGTGGGTGGTGGGTGCTGCCAGCTGCAAGGCATGCTGGGAGACCCTGGGGGGAGGGTGCGGCAGGGAGCTGGGGAAGCCCACCCTGGTGCAGGGAGAGACGTGGAAAAACTAACTGGCAACTGCGGCCCGACTGCCTACCCTGGGAGGAGGGGTGCGCCCAGGTACAAGTCAGGCTGGGTCTAGAGGGCGCCCAGGGAGGTGGAGTCAAGGGGGCATGGGGGCCACAACCAAGGGAATGTGGTGCTCAGAGAGGGTGCGGTAGAGCCAGAGGGCTGGCAGTCCAGCCTGTTTTGCTGGAAGATAAGGCCAAGAGCCCAGCCCACCACCTGAGGCACCTGAGACCTTGCCCCGAATCTCACGGGGAGCTGAGAAGGGATGTGTGGGGAGCGAGGAGATGAAACAGGGAGGTCCTGGCTGCATGTGTCCCTAAGAAGACAACCGCCCTCCCTGCCTCCCCTGCTCACCAGCTAAAGCTACAGGCGACCCACTTCACTGCTGCTATTGGAGTGAAACCCAAGCAAGTGGGGCTGGCAAGGGGACTGTGTGAAGGTCATCGTCTACCTGCATGAGGACTCCTGGGCCCCTGTCCTTCACTGCTTCAGAGCTCCTGAGGGCGAGGCCCGGAGTCCTATGAGCACTACCGTTTGAAAACCACTGGCTTAGAAAGGCAGCAGCGTCCACATGGGAACCCAGAGTGTTTAAAGGAAAAGGAGCGAGGAGGGGACCGAAGCATCTGATGCTTTCTCTGCCTCCTGCCTCCTGTTCGCTTCTCTATGCTTCGTGTGATGAGCCGGGAGCTGGAGCTGAGTGTCAGGGTGGGCGTCCCATCGGATGCTTGCAAGGGGAAAGTGGGCACAGGACTGGCTAGCAAAGCTGCTGTCAGTGACACTGGAGAGACCAAGCGCGTCAAGGTGCGCAAGGACCTAGCAGGTCTCCACAAGTGTGAGTTTTTACACACCTGTTACCACTTTCGTCCCAGTGGGCCTTGTGGCTTCAGAGGCTCAGGGGACCCTTTGAAGCCCAGGGTGACAAGTGTGGTAAGACCTGTGCAAAGGCCCAGCGCACCGTAGGCACTCAATAAATGCTCAGTATTGGTGAATTTGAACCCCTCCTCATCCTCCGTCTGAATGCCCACTGAGGACTCTGACCTCCAGTTCTGCCCCTTCAGACAGATCCTTGATGGCATTATCCCTGAACTCACCAAGAGCGGGTTTTACAAGGGCTCAGCCCGAGCCCTGTCCAGAGGCCTCAGCCCTACGGCTCAAAGCAGAGAAGGACAATCACACCGAGTCATTAAACCAAAGCACCGCCCCACTCCCCTTGCTTGTAGCGCTGAAGCGGCTTCAGGGGCTGCATGACCAAAAATCTTTGAAAGCTGGCACGACAAGACTTTCTTTCACCAGAGGCACTGTGAATAAGAGTTCAGTCCACTGTGCACCTACTGTGTGCCAGCCCGGGACCAGGTGCTGAGAGCTGAGCTCTTTGCCAGCCCTGCTTCCCAGGGAACCGAGGAAGCTTGCTGGCGAGGCCGAGTAGGACACCCAGGGCCACGGCACTCACGTGACCGCCCCCAGTAGGGCAGGGAGGCAAAACCTGTGGCCTTGTCTGAGCTCCGGTACTTGCTGTCTCTAGGACAGCGTGGAAAGGTGAGTTGCCTGGCCCCAGGTCACAGAGGTGGTTAGACACAAACTGGGGCTCAAAAAGGGTCTTCCCACTGTTACTGTAGGATGAAGGAGATGAAGAGGATGAGGCAGGAAGAGGGGCTGGGAAGGCCAGCCCAGGCTTCGTGTCATTTCCCACAGTTCCGGATAACCACACATTGTTTTACTTACAATCACGAACAATAAATAGGGGTACAGGAAACCTGGGGATGATGTCGCCTCTGCCTGTTTTCTTAGCACACAAGAGAAAGAAAATTAAAAAATATATATCCTCCCAACATTGGTACCCTAACCTGCCAAAAACACATGCAGATTTCAAAACAAAGAAAAATCCCACTGGGGTCAACTCAGCCATCCCCCTGTCCATAGCAGGACAGATCGGCTGGATACCTGCTCTGGTCCTGGTAACTCACATCATGGGTCAGCCACCTCCCTCTGCCCTGAATCACACCTCCAAACCCCACCACATGTCCACACACCGGCAGCCCTCTTCTCTCTTCGACTGTGAAGTAGCTGGAGCTTGGCCTCTGGTATTCCCCCCCTTTGGCACCTTTTCCATCCTTCCTGGGGCCCGGCTTACCCAGGCAGGGGACCAAGGCTCTCCTGCTCACCGTCTCCCCCCAACCCAGCCAGCCTTTAGACTGTGTCTTTTCTTATGAAATGAAAACGCTTTCTGTCCTTAAAGGAGTTTGGGGAGTCAGAGGGATGGTGGAGGAGATATTCCCAGGGGTGAGGGGCCTCCAGGCACCCTGAAATCAGGCTATGATATAGGCTTCTGAACAAGTCCATCCTGATAGTAGCAGCTCCAGCTCATCCTCATCCTGAATCCCGACACCTAAGCCCTGCTCCGGGAGATGGAGTCAGGGGCCAATGGTTCCAGAAGCTCCAGACCCTGTTCCTTTCTTTCCTATTAGAAAGAACCATTGTGGCATCAGAGATAAAGTACTGTACTTGGGGTAGGGAGAACTGGGTTCTAGTCTTGCACTGCACCCACCTGGCTGTGTGACCTTAGGCAAGTCACTTTCCCTCTCTGGACTTCAGTTCATTATCTATAAAACACAGCACTGACGTAGATGGACTTCGAGATGTCCTCCAGTTTTGGCCACTGGACTCTGTGACAAGACAAATGGCCCCGCCTCAGCTCCACTGACCCCAGTGGGGCCATGCTGGTGACTGGGAACGGGAAGCTGAAGACAGGAGCAGTCCCCAGGCCACTGGTCCCACCCTGTCTGGCACTGCGCTTCTTTTCCAGACTCAGAAATCACCGGAGCGTAGGGGCAGCCCTGCTTCAGGCTGGCTCCACAAGGCAAATGACAGCCTCTCAAGGGTGCCCACGACGACTAAATGGTTTGCTTTCCGTATGTAAATGAAGCCGCCAATTTACATTCATTTGCACCTGATGGGTGTCTGAAATGGATGGATTTGATTTGTGCCTGATCTGTAAGTGTCTAATTTATTAATCAATAAAACGTCATGTACAGGCACAAGGATCCCCAGTTCCAGCCGGCCTCCATATATATGTAAATAATGCAATCTCTCAATCTACTTGTTATGTAAATGTTAATATAAAACCGACAGAAATACACATCTGCAGAACTTTATGAGCAGAGGGAACTGAGATTTACACCGGCTCCTGCCCACCCTCTGCCCCTTGGCTCTTCCTTCCTCTTGCCACACCTTCCTCTCACTTTTCCCTTATGCCAGTTGACCCATCTCATCTCCTCCGGGAAGCCCACCTGCTCCTCTAGCCTTTGGACGCTGCCAGGCCTCCAGCCAGAGGCCCTTGCTCTTACTTCCTGCACAATCTTGCCTTTCTCTGGCCCTGGAACTTGGCCTGCAAGACCACACCTTACACAGTCTCCCCACCCACGCATTTCTCCCCTCTCCATCTCTGTGTGTTGAAATTTACCCCCTCCAAGGACCAGCTAAAAGTCACCATCTTTAGCCAACGCGGACACTGAGTATGCAGGCACGGACCCATTCTGGGAAGAGGGAGGGATCAAAGGTCCCAGCCCTCAATAGGCTCGATTTAATAACAGCAATGTTTCCGTTCTCTGTGTGCCAGGCGCTGCTCTGAGCACGGCTTGCAGGGCATGCTCTGCGGTGAGGGGCTGCTGTTGTCCTACTGTGCAGATGCTGAAAATGAAGCTTCTTCAGAGAGGTTACCTACTAGACAGGTGCAAACAGGCAGGGCCAGGGTTTGACTCCAGGTAGCGCCATCAAGAGTTAGTCTCAAAGCCACAGTATGGCCTTTTGCCAGTGAGCAGAAAGGTCATTCCAAGCCACGGAAGCCAAATTAAACCCCTTTTATAATAGTCCTCAAAGGGACCACAAAACAAACCTTAGCAAAGCCAGAAAATGATAGCTTTCTGCAGCCTGTCCCTTCAGGAAAGCATCATGCCTGGATTGCATGACCACCCGTCTTTTTTTTTTTTTTAATTGAATTTTATTTTATTTTATATTTTGATACAGCAGGTTCTTATTAGTTATCTATTTTATACGTATTAGTGTATATATGTCAATATCAATCTCCCAGTTCATCCCACACCCCCCCTTGGTGTCCATACGTTTGTTCTCTACATCTGTGTCTCTATTTCTGCCTTGCAAACCAGTTCATCTGTACCGTTTTTCTAGAACATCGTATATTAACGCATATATGTGGACCGCCCATCTTTAGCACATCAGTTCTTCATGTTAGCTAGATGTTCTCTCTTCATTTATGTTTCTCCATGTCTGACCTCTCCTGTCCATTGTGAGGGCAAGGTCAGCTCTTCCCATGCCATCAGATGTGGCAGAAGGATCCCTCCCCACTCACCCTTCTCCTGCCCCTCTTCTCCCTGTACATTCACCGCCTCTTCTATCCCAAGCTACAAGAACCACTCAGCTGATGCTTTATAGATGAAATCTATAAAATTTGGTAGAAAGGGACAAGAAAGAGATGAATGTCCACTGATGTTTATTCTACACTGGGGGCTTGACAGATTGAGACCAGGAGGTGAAGCAGTGTTCACAGCATCACATACCCAGGTAAGGGCACAGCCAGGTTCAAAGCCAGGTCTGTCTAGTGCCAGGTCCATCCTTAGGTGGGGTCGGTAAAGGCCTAAGCTGGATGACCTGAAAAGGGCTGAGAAAGACACCCCCATATATCTTCCCTGTCCATCATCCTCCCTGCCTTTTATCCTGCCATTAAAGATTCAGGGCTCCTCTCCCACAGGAATCATCTTTGAGAGCTTACAGATCCCCACAGCAGTAACCAAAGGTGACAATCCAGCCCGAGTGGTCTGCAGATCTACCAGATCCCATTTCCTTCAACGTCAGCATTGAGTGATGTGTTCCCGGTGAGGAGAGGCTGCAGGAAGGTAGGGCGAGCAGGGTTTTGATGAAACCCATTATATCTCCATCAAGAGGAAAAACCAAACGTTTTGTATTAAGAGGCGCCACTGAGGGCGGAAACTGGATTTGCAAGTGCAAGTTCATTAGTGGCTGTATAACCAATGGAGACTAAGGGAAGTGGCCCTGAATGCAGGACCAGTTATAGCTTGCCTGCAGTGCTTCTAGAAATTCTTCTGGAAGATGGGTATTTCATTCGCCCTTAAAAGTGAAATGGAAATTGACCTTCTCTGCACTGGACAGCAGTTCCCCAGAAGCTTTCTAAAGGAAGAGCCTAGAGCCACAGTCAGATTAAACCTCCTCTTCTGGTCTCCTCTCCAACAAGGCAATGTTCCAGGACAGCCAAAAGCATGAAGATGAAAGAACGGAAAGGGACAAGAAGGAGACTAATATCCACTGATATTTATTCTAAACCAGAGGCTTGCAGATTTTATTTTATTCCATTGGGCCCATCACACATTATACACATGGAGATAGTGAGGCTCAGAGAAGTTAAGAGATTCATCTAAAGCCACACAGCTACCAACTGGCAGAGCCAGAACTAGAAAGTAGGTCTGTCTAACCACAAGGCCTGGACTCTTTCCAGTGCCCTGAGACTCCAGTTACAGAAGGAAAAGGCCTGAGCCACTACAGATGATATGTCAATCTGAAAGAAGGTTAGGAAGCCAGGCTCCGGATCATTTAGAAAGAGAATGGATATATGCCTGGCTAGAGATATAGTGACGTATGTAAGTGATTAAGGAAAAAGGTACCATATTGAACTTGAGAAGAGTTTGAAAATGATATAAATTATTCTACCCATTCGTGGTTGCTTAATAATGCTGTTTTTAAATTAATTAAAACAAAAACATGCTAAGGCATTTGAAACTACATGGTTATAGCCTAGATTTGGGGCCAAGTTCAGTTTGTAGTTTGGGTCATATAAAGGAGATGGAGGAACCTCCTTCCACCAGACATAATAATAATTGGAACTCTAATAGCTACAATGTGAAGTTACTAACTGCAAGTGCTTTAAACACACAAAATCATATAATCCTACGAAGTGGCTGTTGTTATCCCGAACAATAGAGGAGACTATGGAGTCTCAGAGAGGTTAAGAAACTTGCCTAAGGTCACACAGCTTGTTAGGGCCAGAGCCGGGATTCAAACCCAGTTTTCTCTGGAGCCAGAGCTCAAATAGCCCCTATAGCATATCCTAGTTTTTTTTTTAAAGGGGTATCTTAAAGGAAACCTTTAATTTTCTATTGCCAACCTGCGATCCCATCTTCCCCCTGGCAGCTTGCTGGGGTGGAGCTGCATAGCTGTGCCAGGGAGACGAGGCTGAAGGCAGGAATCCCTGGACGTGCAGGCACTCCAGGTATCCTTGTGGGTACATGAGCCCAACAGAGGAACCCAGTGGGAAGGCACACCTTTCCCAGCTCTTAAAGACAGACCTGTTCTTTTTTTTTTTTTTTTTTTTTTTGCGGTACGCGGGCCTCTCACTGTTGTGGCCTCTCCCGTTGCGGAGCACAGGCTCCGGACGCTCAGGCTCAGCGGCCATGGCTCACAGGCCCAGCCGCTCTGCGGCACGTGGGATCTTCCCGGACCGGGGCACGAACCCGTGTCCCTTGCATCGGCAGGCGGACTCTCAACCACTGCGCCACCAGGGAAGCCCCAGACCTGTTCGTTATCATGAGGAGGCTGACCTAGCTGACCCTAAAGCCCTCTAGCGCTCAGATGTTGGGAGCCCATCCTTCTGTCTTCCATACTTTTCTCTGGGATCCCCTCTGTGGGGGAAATAGATGCCTCCTGCCTGCTCTGTTGCTGCTCTACTGGGGGTTCCAAGGTGGAGCCCCATCAAAGCCAGGAGGCATGGCTCATTCCGGAGGCTGGGGGCCCTGGGCTCAGGCTAATACACCTTCCTTCACTCTTCCAAGGGGCCGTCTTCTGGGCTGTCTGATCCTCACCCCAGGTCCCCTCGGATTCTCTAAGGAAGCCTCCTAGAATGGTCACTCCAACTAGTCACACCGGCGCCCCTATTCCCACCACCCCAGGACATCAACTGGGCTCAGTTCATTTGTGTGTCTGGGGCAGTCATTGCATGGGCAGCTCCCACTCCTCCAGCAGGCAGGGACCTCCCCACTGACACACATGTTCTAATTTGTCCTGACTCTCCCTATCTCCTTCTTATTCTTCCAGGCCTCAAGGATGTTCTCAGGATGGAAAATAAAAGATGCTTGAGGTCATGGCCCCTTTTGTCTTTTTTAGAAAAAGAAAAGTGTAAATTTGGTGAGGAAATTATTTGAGGTGTTCTAAAGGGGAGCAGGAAAATCAGAGCAGCTGTGAAGGTGCTGAGATGGGAGGTCAGCCAGCATTTCAAAGGACCCCAGGACCTTTGCACAACCCTGGGCTGAGTAGGAATGAGAAGTCCCCATCATGATAGAAACTGAAATTCCACATCAATAGAAGGTGTGAGGTGAGGACTCAGGGTCAGTTTCACAGCAGTGGAAATAAAATCAAGAAAGTGTGATATTTAGTGCTCACCTAAATTTGTAGACCCAGCTGCCTACCCTACTCTCCACATTGTTTCCTGCAGTTAGTCAACGTGGGCTTAAGGGAAATATAACTCACCTTAATATTTGCTTAAACCAAATGGAATACAGAAAGGAAATACATTTGTTGCTAAGCCTTCAAGCACTGCATTTTAAACCCCAAATAAAGGGCCTGAGATTTACATTATGCATAGCTTCTGCCGCAGCTCCCTGTGTTCTCATCACTAGAAATATTTCATGAAATACGGTGGAGAGTATGAGTTGCCTGGATTCGAATCCCAGCTCTGTCACTTACTAGCTGAGCGACTCTGGGCAAGGTAGTGAACCTCTCTGTGCCTCAATCTCCCCAGGCATAAAGTGGGAGTAATCATTGTACACACCCCACAGGGTAAATCTGACAATTCAATCAGATCACATATGTGCGTGCTGACACACAGTAAGGTTCAAAAGATGGTAGCTATTATGATTATTGAAATTTGAGGGCTCTTGGGGTTGTTTTTTTGAACTACCTAATTTCATCTTGGAGACACCCAAATAGAAGCACAAGGTTTTACCTGCTTGCATACCTTCCCCTTTTCCCTGGTGAGAAGTTACACGTGGCCCCTAAGGGGCAATGAATTAGGCAACATGCCTGCTGTGACGTGGGGAAACAGCAGGCCCAGGCAGGCGATACAGAAGGAACTGAAGCACAGACAGGCCCTCTCTTTGGGATGTCAGCTGCCTGCTCCACGCAGACCCTGGACCCTGGGTCACCCAACATCCAAGGCTCACCCTCCTCCACTCTCCTCTGCGGCTTAGACGGACAGATGAAGTCTAAGAGAGATACACGGGAAGTTCCACCTCTGGGCTGGAAACATCGATTGCACAGGCAGAGGATAGGGGAGCTCTGGCTCAGAAGCAGTTCCAGGAATGCAAAAGGGCCCACGTTAAGTCGGTGGGGTGGGCAGTGATGTTCAGAACAGGGGAGGGTAACTGACTAAGCAGCTCACCATGAGAGAAAAGACTTGGGGGCAGGTAGTTGGGGTGGAGGAGACAGCAGGCGGTGGTGGCAGCGGGGATGGTCAGAACGACCAGGCTTGACCTCTCTGCCAGCATGTGACCCTACTGACCATGTTCTGCATGGATCCCACCCCCCTTCTGGGTTTCAGCCTCTCCTTCTGGCCACCCCTTCCCAGCTGCCCTTGAAAATCTCCGCTCTACTTGTCCCTGAACCCTGGTGTTCCCAGCACCCGATTCTCTGCAGGCTTCTCTCCTCACTGTCTGTGCTCCACCCGGGGGTGACCTGCCCTTGCTTCCACACGCCCCAGACTGCCAGCCGTCCACCTCCTCTCCCGGCCTGGGTCCCAGTTCACGGCTTCCCCCTACTGCCCCTCAGGTGCCCTAAAGTCAATCTAATCCAGACCAAAGTGTCTTCTGCTGCAGCCCTGCTGCTACCTGTTCCTGGCCTTGGTTACTCTCATCATTGCTTTCCTGGTTGCTCCAAACCTTAATCCTTTTGGGGGAGATGGGGAAAGGGAAGTTTTTTAAAAGTTGTTTGTGGCGAGAATTCCCCAGTGGTCCGGTGGTTAGGGCCCCGCACTTGCACTGCTCGCTGGGCTTCCAGGTTTGATTCCTGGTTGGGGAACTGAGATCCCGCAAGCCGTGCGGCACGGCCAAAAAAAAAAAAAAAGTGTTGTTTGTGGAAATATAAGATGCATACAGAAAAGTTCCATATTATAAGCTCAATGAATTTCCACGAAATAAACACACACGTGGAAGCAGCCCTCAGATCAAGAAAGGAAACAAACCCAGCCCCCCAGAATCCCCACCCCGACACGAGTGACTACCGTTCGGATTTGTATCACCACAGATACATCATCTGTTTTTGTAATTTATATCAACGGGATCGTGCAGTCTGTATTCTTTTATGTCTGGCTTTTTTCACATGTTCAAGAGACTTTGTTCATGAGATCGTCACGCAGAGCGTGATGTGATTTTAGACTCTCATGCTTTACCGGGCAGTGTTCTTTGAGTCACGGTCTCTTCTCCTCTGCTGGTGAGACTTTGGACAGCGTCCTGCTGGGGCTCTTGTGTATATAGGGCGCTGCTGTGAACACCCAAGAACACATCTTTCGGGGGCATATGTGTGCGTTTCTGCTGCGTGTACATCTAGGAGGGAGTTCCCAGGTCCCAGACTCTGCATCGAGGCAGCTGGAGTCAATCCCACCCAGTGGTTTTCTAAGCATTTGTCCTGACATGGCCTCCTTCCTTCCAGCAGCACAGAAGAATTTCAGTTGCCCTTGGGGCTGTTTTGGACTCCTTCCTCCTTCTCCCTTGTCTCCAAGGAGCATTTACAGCTGTCTTATCTGTGTGCCGGTTTTTTGTTTCTGAGGCTGCGTCCCATGGGCCCCAGCCCCACTGGTTCTTCTTATGCAATAGCTTTTTAATCCCTACTGTCCCCTCCAGCCCCACTGCCATCCCCTTAATTCTGTCCTCCTTCTCTCCTGGCTGGGCTATTCCCCTATTCCAGTCCTGAACTGGGCCCTCCTCCCCCACCCCATCCTCCACGTCTCAGCAGGATGTCCTCCACACCCATCACGGCTACCTTCTGCTCAAGAACCCAACAGTCCCCAGGGCCTAAAGCAAAGTGGCCACGCCGGAACTTGTGGACACCTTGTGGTCAAGTGCCGCGTCTCTGCACAGCATCCACACAGCTCCTGCGGCATCTCTGTGCTCAGTGCACATGTGATGATCCACTTCTCATTCCGGCCCCACCTACCTTTCCAATCTCATCCCCTGAAGCTTCCCTAGTGACCCCCACGACCGGAGACGGCTGCCCACCGCATAGCCATGGAGTCGCCCACCATGTTCCAGGTAGGTACTCTTCCCTTGGCCTGAAATTCTTTCCCACTTTGGGGATAGTTTTAGGCAGGCAGCAGTCTAGTCCTACTTGAGGGTCATCAGATCCCAGAGATGTCAGGGATGGACCTCCAGTTCATGGCAGCTCACTTCACCCACCCAAGAAGGAACTGACTGCCTTGTTCATTCCCAAGTGGCTAAGAGGGGTGGACGCGGCCATTGCCAGGGCAAGGGGCATCCATCCTGATATGTAGTCTGTGCCCAGCTGCAACAGGACAGAAGCCGACACACTTCTCAAACCATCCAAGCTGCCATAGGTGCATAAAGTTCTCCATCTCCTACAAAAGGGCCAGTTTTGGCTTTTCAAAGGCCAAAGAGAATCCCCACCCCGCTCAGGCGGTCTCCTAGCCAGCTCTACATCCTCTTGTACCCAAGGGCCAGGAAACCTGGACCGCTGTGGGCCAAAGCTGCCAGCCTCCAGCTCTATGCAGCCACCAGGCTTGCAGTCTTACATCAGGGTAATGCACCTGGTGGTCACAGTCACCTTATGACAACCAGGCCCCCGCAGTGTTATTTTTCACTTTTGTTCAACAGTGGACATTTCATAAGACAGTGTCACAGACTTTATCTCTTACTGCAATAGCCCTATGAGATACAGACTGTTATTCTCACTTCGTAGATGAAGAAACGGGCACAGAGAAGTTAAGTCACCCACCCAAAAGCACACAGCTAGGAAGTGGCACAGTTAGACATTAAATCTAAGGTGCGTGATGCAAAATCCATCCCACCCCCGCTGCCTCCGCCCTGGGGCTACAGAAACCCCGCTCCGCCTCCAAGATGCCTCATCAGTTATTCCTTACAAAGCAGTTCTGGATTTCCCAGTTAGAATTAATTAATCTCCCCTCTGTGCAGTTTATCTGAACTTTTATTAGAGTAATTATAGCAGCCTGACTTTTATTATAATCATTATTTACCTGTCTGCCTCTCCAACTGGGCTGGGAGCTCATGAAGGGCGGAACCCTGTCAATTTTGTACCTTGAGCCCCGGCAGGTGGGCATTGAGCACAACGCGAGAATAATGACAGCACCATTATTATTATTTTTTGGAATAAAGACACAGACGTAGAGAATGGACTTGAGGACACGGGGAGGGGGAAGGGTAAGCTGGGATGAAGTGAGAGAGTGGCATGGACATATATACACTACCAGACATAAAACAGACAGCTAGTGGGAAGCAGCCGCGTAGCACGGGGAGATCAGCTCGGTGCTTTGTGACCACCTAGATAGCTAGTGGGTTAAGGAGGGTGGGAGGGAGACGCAAGAGGGAAGAGATATGGGGATATATGTATACGTATAGTTAATTCATTTTGTTATACAGCAGAAACTAACACACCATTGTAAAGCAATTATACTCCAATAAAGATGCTTTAAAAAAAAGACTAAAAATAGATCTATCATATGAAGGAACAACAACAATAAAGAATGATAACATCAAGACAGTAATGAAGGCCTCCAGCCTTCAGGCTTAATCAAGTCCTCAGCTTAATTCACCAGGACCGTGGGTCAAGTACCGAGAGGTGACAGGCTGCCTATGATTGTAAAAATGCAACAGAACCTTTAGAGGTCTTTGGTGGCAGGGTCTCAAGCTCCCACAAGAGGAGGATGTTTCTCAGAACATCTTGGGATGTCTCAGTGATCATTTTCTTGGTTCACCCACTGCGTCTCTATTTTGTTTTCCTCTCTCTCTCTCTCTCTCTCTCTCCTTCTCTCCTTCTCTCCTCCCCCTTCTCTTTCTCCCTTTCTCTGTATCCTTGTCTTTTCTTTCTCCTTCCTTTCTCTTTCTCTACAAAATACAGAACCAAAATATATTTTCCATTACTTGTTGTACCAACTGTTTTTTTCTGTTCCCTGCTCTAAAAAGTATTATGAGTGGGATGTTTGCTACTTCACTGCTCTATTGCTCAACACACACACACACACACACACCAAGTTGTACTTTGGTTTGGTCACTCCAACCGAACCAAAGTACAACTTCCTAGATGGCATCAGGTCAGCCAGCCTGCACCAAATGTCCCAGAAGCCAAGGACAAAGCATCCCTTCTTTGGACAAAAAATAAAGGGGAGACGCATCCCCTGGGTGTAGGGACCTGATGTCTTAATGAAGGAGACAAGCCCTGCACCCACAGAAAAGGGGGCGGGGTTGCCAAATCATAAGAAGCATGTTGTAGAGGAAAGGGGGATTTGGAAGCCAAGGTGTGGACCTCAGGATGGCCTGTACTGAGGAAGGAGTGAAAAGGAGCGAGAAGGCAAGGCAGATGCAGGATCGGCACAGGATCATTGTGCTAATGTTATTACACGAATATGATGCTAATGCTATTACACTAATATGACGAATAGCCACATTCACTGAGCACTTAGAACCCATCAGGCACTGTTTTAACTTCCTTCCATAGACTAGCTCGTTTAAGTTTCACATCATAAGTATTCTTACAACTACCATCCCCATTTTCCAGATGAGAAAATTGAGGCACAGAGGGACTAAGGAGCTTGCCCATGGTTACACAACTGGTAAATGGCATGGACCAGGCAGCCTGAGCTGCAGAGCCTCTGCCCTGAACCACTTTCTAAACAGTCGAGGGGGTTGAGAGGCCCAAGGCCCAGTGTTAGCTCTGTCACCTTGTCCCGGTGGACCCTGGGTGAGGCACTGTGAGACGGGCAGGCTCTGAAGTCAACTGTGTAACTTCCCTGTGCCTCAGTCCCCCCTCCTGGAAAGTGAGCTTCATAACAGTAGATACTTCATAAAGACGTTACGAGAATTTACTGAGAAGGTGCACGCAAAGAGCTTAGGGCGTTGCCTGGCGCAGAATAAGCCTGATATGCATAGGGAATGCTATTGCCAGCATCTGGACTCATTGTCTTCCTCTCCTCTGTGGTCACTGTCCTTGGGACCCTGGGTACAGGCTATGGGCCACCTTTCCGGGAGGGAGAGGAAGGGGCAATGGAGCTCTCAGACAAGACCAGGACAGATGCCACTGACTGAGCACTTCCTAAGTGTCTGGCACCCTGCATGCTGCTTCTAAAATTCCTGGGAGAGAGGCCCACTAGCCCATTTCACAGATGAGGTGCCCGAGGCTCAGGGCAATGAAGCAATTTACCCAAGGCCCATGACGGAGAATGGCAGGGCTGGGATTTGGACCGAGGTTTGTCTGACTCCAAAGCCCAGGCTTCCAATCATCTCCCTGGGGCTACCAAGGGTCAGGCCTTGGGTCTCAGTCACCCCAGAAAGCAAAATGGGGCCGAAGGGAGAGGGGCCTTGGTGCTGCCACCATGCCGCGTGATCATAAAACAAACCTCTCCACATCACTGAGCCTCAGCCCTGCCTGTCAGATGCGATGGTGACAGGGAGGGCCCTTGGGCAGGCACGAGGGCATTTACAGCTAGACGGCGCGATTAGTATCATTGTCAGGACGATCATGATGGTTCACCCCAAGTTAGCAGATGGACAGCTGTGTCCTGGACGCTCGGGGAGAGCTTAGGGCAGCCAGAAAGCAAGGCTGTGACCTGGACGCAAAGTTCCAAAGAGGAGGGAGGAGTGGGGTCTGGACTGTCCCTGCCACTGCTCTGGTGTCCTGGGGACGGACAGGAACCACCTGGGGTGGGGAGACATCCCCACTGAGCCACTCAGACATCAGCTTTGACGCGACTCCGTTAACCACCTGGACCTGTCCTCCCCCATCCGGTCACCCCCGTAGCAAGTGGCAGCCTTGTGAGCCAGGGCCCTACCCCGGCTCACCTGCAGCCCCGCGTTCGAGAACTGATAGCGCACGTGAAGCCCCGCAGCCAGCAGCGGCGGCGGTGCAGGCAGGGAGGAGGGGGCAGGGAGGTGCAAAGGCCCTGCGCTTTGCTGATTACGCATCTAAGCTCTCATTACGCCCATCATATCACTGCGCTCAGGGCTTCCAGCGAGTGTAGAGAACCTGCGTCTGTTGATGCTCCATCTGACATGCAAAATGCAGAGGAAAAATAATTTGATTACGGAACAGGGACAAGAAAGACAAGGAGAGGGAGGGTGACCTGGTTTTGCAGCTGGCTCAGCGATATGCAGGCAGATGGTCTGACCCGAGTTGGGATGTTAGGAAGATACTGTACAGGCCCAGGATCCGGGAGCAGGGGAGAGATGGAAACAAATGAGGCTGAGGTCAGGTGCCAGCTGCGTGTGACCAGTCACCAGAAGCAGCTCTTCAAGAAGAAGCAGCACAGAAAAGAGACCTGGAGAGGATCGTGTGAGGGGGGGAGAAGGCTGAAAAAGAGTCTCACACAGACAGGCACAGCCTGCCTTCAGGGAGCCCCAGTCTGGGGGGAGACACAGCCCCATCCTCAGGGAGCCCCAGTCTGGGGGGAGACACAGCCCTGTCCTCCGGGAACCTCAGATGTAGCTTGAAGGAGAAGGAATAACCTATACTTTCATAAAGCTTCTAGTATGAGAAGAGTCAAAGTATTGCCTTTCCCAAAGTGATACCCAGGGAATTTACATAGATATTAACAATACCCCCCGAGGTCAGAATGTGACTTTCCACCTGTCCAGAACTAAACAGAATGGTGAGATGGGTACATGGAGTTTTCCTCAGCGGCACTGAATCATGTAAATGAAGAGAAGCAGAGTGATGATACTGAAGGGCCTGTGTCTATGTGTAGATAAACAGAGGTACAGGGAAGATGAAGGGGAGCTTGTTCTCACCTGGGGACCACAGGGAGGTAGGGGGTACCTGGGGAAATGCAGACCTGTCCCACAGAGCAGGAGGGGCTCTGTCCAGGATGCAGCCTCCGCTACAAAACTAGAAGCCCGTCATCTCAGAGCGTAGGTGCCCGGGCGAAGCCCTGCCAGGTGGAGGACAGTTAAGAAGCCAGGGACTCAGATCTGATGGAGCCTCTGAGGCCTTGAATCTCATCCTCTGTCCCCAGGGAAAGAGAACCCCCTAGAGGATAATCATACCAGTAATTGCCACTATTAGTATAAAGGCACCGTTTATTGAGTACTTAACTTGTATCAGGCACTGTTTTCATGACCTTCCATGTATAAACTTTCTTAAACATCACAATATTAGGAGGTAAGTATTATTATTATTCCTATTCCTCAGATGACGAAACTGAGGCACAGAGAATATAAGTTACCGCCAAAAATTATACAGCTAGCACCTGGCACAGCTGGAATTTGGACAGAGGGGATCTGACAGCGTGGTTATTCATTTTTTGCTTAATTACTTCCAGGGACTGGGAGCTCACTACCTTGAAGACTGCTATCGCTAGGGCACCTCCTGGCATTATCTGAAGCACAGAGCAGAGGCTCATCACCCTAGACCTATAAGGTCCAATACGACAGTAACCTAAACACTGAGAACAGAGCCTGGTACACAGTCCTCAGGAATATTTGTGAAATGCATCTTCCAGTAGAAACATCCCCTGGGTACACATCCCATCACTCCTGGGGCCACAACCAGGGCAAAACCATGGGTTCTACGTCATACCCCTCACCATGTCACACATAATGTGGCCAGAAAAAGCCCCAAGAATGGAAACCCAAACAAGGAAATTCCCAAGGAAAAAGTGCCATGGGAAAGCAGGCCCATCTCAAATGCCCCCTCCTCCAGGAAGCGTCCCTGACTGCCCAGCCCCACTTCCACTCCCATCATCTTCACCTCCCCCCTGGTCCTGAGCCACACCTGATGGGGTTGGTTCTCATCTATGTGGGGGACCCACTTCCCCACTTGACCCACGAGCTCCATTACAGGGGCAGGGCCTTGGTTTCATGTGCCATCCAGTGCCCCAGTGCCTGGGCGTAGAGTTAGGAACAAAGGGGGACTCCCTCAGTGTTAAAGATGGACAGCCATCTGAGGTCATGGGGAGGGGCCGGGCCACACTACCCATCCCAACTCCTACAACCCTCCGGCTGCAAATACGAGACCCTAGGGCCTCCCAGAGTCTGATGGGGGCCTGCAGGCCCACGGAGCCCCCTCTCCTGTGCCTCATCTCATCATCATCTTCCCTGTGGCTCCAGCTTCACCTTGGTCAGGCTTGAGGATTAGGAGGGGAGGGAACCCCCAGGAGCCCTCTCACCACCACGGGTCTCTCCACTCTGTGCCCTGGGTGCTAAGAGAAGGAGCTGCCTTTTCCAGTTCTCTCTTTCCTACTTCGTTACTCTTTGAGAAAGGGTAACAGGAGAAAGAATTATGTGAGCCCTGGGCATCCGATGCTCTAGGGAGGGGCAGGAAGTGAGGGTCGGCCATAGAAGGAAGGAGAGTGGGTTGGGGCTGGATGGGGTGATGGGAAGCCCATCACTTCCAGATTTCTGCTCCGCACTCCCCTCTGCGTGGCCCCCAGCTACCCACTGCCTTCCGCTGACAGCTCATTCCAGAGGAGAAGGCGGCCCCCACCCCAGCTCAGGATTCCTGCACCCCAATGTGAATTACCATAAACACAATGGGTCCAATTAGAGAATGGCTGGCTTAAGAGAAACATTCACACCCACGGCCCTCTTCCCCTCCTTTCCAGCACCAGGCAAATCGGCCACTATATTCTCTTCGCCGCTCACAACCTCTCAGGATGACACCCCATTCGCCACAAACCCCAATCACCTCCCCCCTCAAATCACAGCTCTCTATTGACAGCTCCCAAGACACATCCTACCCCATCCCCATCCACACCCATGTCTGACCCAGGTGACAACCCTACCCCCACCCTAGCCCCCCCATTCCGTGACACCCATTCTGAGTCAGGCCGGGGACAGGGGCTAGTGGGAAGGGAGCGAGCGAGGAAAGTCGTGCATAGTATCAGATCCCGTCTTTTTTTGTTTGTCATAAATGTCTGCATTCATTCTTTTTTTTAGAAATATTGCATTAAAAGATTTTTCATCTGTTACCTGTAGCATCCCCTTAAATTTTGTGGCCAAGGTGTGCACTTCACCCTGTTCCTGCCCGGCACACACTCCCTGTGGTTGGGGGGAGTCTGAGGCTCTTTCCAGTCTCTTCCATCATCTCTAGTGACACAGGGCAGCTGACAGCCTGATACTCACCCCACCCTCTACCCCTCCCCAGCCCCAAGCCCATCACCCGTCCTGTAGAGTTAGACATCTTTCCCTCCCCCTTCCCCCTCCCGGGGCCAGACCTGCTGAACAGAGGGCAGAAGCTGATAACAGCTGTTAGCACAGATATCTCAAGCCGTCCTCAACAGAGCTGAGGTTGCCTTCCCTTCTTGGAGGGTCACTGACCCCCATCCTGTCAACACTGCCCCAGAGGTACCATTTCCCCAACTTTAATCATTTTGAAATTTCTTCCCTGACAGCCACTGACGAGGGTTCAGTGTAAGGCAGTACTAACAGTTTGGTGAACAGAGGAGTGAATAAAGACGGGGCGTTCTCACTGATGGAGGCAACAGCCGCTCTCAGGAGCTCCGGGAAGCTTCAGGTTCGATTCGTTCATTTACTCAATAAATACAGCGTGGGCACACCCATTCTGTAGCAGGTGCAGTTCTAGGAGCCGAGGATACAGTAGGGAACGAAACAGAATCGCTGCCCTCCGGAGCTTCGGTTTAGAGTTCCACGGGGGAGGCACAACCCCACCCGCACAGACTCCCCGCACACAGACTGTACCTGACTTCACTGGCAAGGGATTCGCGGGCCCTGTGGCACTGGGGAGCCCAAGATGATCGGCTGGTGTGTCTTTGTGTCTTGACCAAAGAATAAAGGCAGCTCTAAACTCCTGTGTAGGGTAGAGAGGCTTAAATGGGTGGGAGGCTGGGGTCTTCGTTTTTGATTGTGGCCCCTGCCCTATTCACTGTGGGTACAGCAATTCCTGACTCAGTGTCGCCACCTCTGGCCAGGACTGGCTAATCCTCACTCCTCCTCTCCCTTCTCCATCACCCTCTCTGGGATATTGTGAGATAACAGGAGAGGACAGACACTAGCACTTGAAATCGGGCGCATCTCCCCCAGTGCAGAAAGAGTGTTAGACCAGGAAGAGTCAGGGTCATGTTCCTAGCGTGGCCACAGACCGTGGAGCACAGCAACTGAGTGAACGGACGCTGAATTTGACTTGGTTCAATACCAAGTCTATACTCTACTAGTAGTAGATACTCTACCCTGTAGGTAGTCAATACTCTACCCTGCCTAGCCGCGCAAGCTTGGGAAGGCCTCTGTGCCTCAGTTTCCTCATCGGGTACATGGGGAAAACACTACCCCACGCCTGACAGTGTTACTACAAACAAAACGTTCAGAACAGTCCCCGGCGCTTAATGAGTTCTGTATACGTGTGGGTGCTCGCGAGCTTGCTGGGTGACCTTGGGCCAGCCCAGCCCTCCTCTGGACTGCCGGTGTTCCATCTGCAGAATGAACAGGTTGGACCTAAGCTCCCCTCTGGATCACAAGCTTTTGTAAAGCATCAGAGCCTCTTCCCTCTGGGCCCCCAGCACCAGACCCTTAGTTGGGGTCTGCCTACTTCCTCCCCAACAGCACAGAGGCCTGGAGCATCTCCAGGTGCCCTGGCCAGGGAGGAGGAGAGAGCCAGAGCGGTCTGGGATGCTGTGGTTTTCTTTGTGGATCTGCTGTGAGTGGCAGTGTGGGGGAGAAGGATGTCGCCCGAGGGGCTGCCAGCTACCTCTGCCAAGATATTGCTGGGAGCAGAAAACCACAGTGGTATTTTCATTATGAAAGGGAAGCGCAGAGCGAGGCTGCACCTTCTGCAGAGACGTATGTTTCTTTCCTCCCTCCCTCGAGGGCAGATCGGCCTGGTGGTGGAGATGGCGTGCTGTCCTGGGGACACATAGACAACTGGACCTCCAGAGGCCTGAGGGGCACAGCAGGGGTCTGTGGTGCCCAGGAGGGCAAACCTTTCCGTGATGGAAGAGGGCAGTTGGCAAATAAAATCCTTCTCCAGCTTCCTCTTGGGGCCAGAAGGGGCCTATCTGGGGCTGCAGGAGGCTACTGGGATCAGAAGGGATAGAGATTGCTCCCCAGGAAAGGAGGGTGGGTGCCTTTGAGCCTGGCGCCTAAGCTGTGTCCTGAAGGTTTCCTCCCCCACCCCACCCCATCCTGCAGCAGCAGGACTCTGTGAACCCAGACCTGCCACAGACACAGGATGCATGCACCCTAACTCTGCCAGCGACCCGCGTTGCTGGTAGAAGCATCAGGTCCTGGCCCTTCCCCGGCCGGCCAGCGGCAGGCTCCAAGCTTCCCGTGATGAGTGGCCACTTCAGCCTGGGATGGTTCTGTCCAGCATGGACTCTCCGCACTAATGCCACTACACAGAGGGGTACCCCAAATAATCTCCCAGCTCAACCTCTGCCAGATGACACCTCCCTGAGCACCTGTGTGTGTCTGTAACACCTGTCCATTCATTCATTTACCTCATGTTCCCCCAAAGGACCTATCTGTGCCGGGCCCTGCCCTCAAGGAGCACATAGCTGAACCCCGAGGCAGAATGTGTCCCCGGGGGACAGCTGGGGACTCACTGAGGTCTTTGTTCACCATACCTCCCCCTTCCACTGAGGTGTCAAGAAGTGATAGGGTCCCTGAGAATGTGGTGAGGTGGGGGCAATGACAGGGGCAGACACTTGGTGCAGATGGCATGGGGGAGCCCTGAGGAGCCGTCCCTGCCCAAACAGAGAGTGAAGGGGGCAGAGAGAAAGCTCCGGCTGCAGGGCAGAGACCAGGCAGACACTGAGCTCACTGGCAAAGTCCCAGACACGCTGACCACAGATGTAGGTGACAGGTCTCAGCTGCTGCGAACAGGGATGGTCTCACTTGCAGAGGATGCTAGGAAACAGGGCTCGTCTGGACATGGGCCTCGGCCAGGGCAGCCATGGCCCCCCAGTCCTCCAGCGCCACCCCCCATAGACACACGCCCAACAGTGGGCTTCCGGCCCATAGAGAGATTCTCATAATGTTATTCAAACATGGGCACCCATCGGACACCACAACAGTATGCAGAGTGCCACACGGGCACCCAGAAGCTCACCCCCACCTGTACACGGAACCCAGAAAGGCACACGTATCTACAGAGACACAAACACGCAGCCGAGAACGCCCGCGTGCCCTCACACAGAGCAGTGCTACGCGCAGGTACACACCGCCACGCCCAGGGGCCTCTGTCATCCCAGCCACCAGCAAGGCCTTCAACACACAGACTTTTGCTCATGTGGAGAGACTTGGTCCTTCAAACACACGCATGCACACGTGTACACACACACACGCACACACACTCCATCTCCAGGCAGGCTGCTGCCTCGGGCTGGATGCTTGCTGCAGGCGTGCTCCCATCAATTCTAACACAAGGAGAGAGAGCAGTGGACCAGGAGGAAGCCCACACCCTCCACCATGAACTTCCTGGGCCCCTGGGTGATTGCCTTTTCCCGAGATGCAGGCTGTGAGTTTCCCAATTAGGAAACCTGAGCCCTGAGAGGCTCGGCCGCAGCGGAGGGTCATTAGGGATGTGGCCCAGGCGGTGCTGGCTGGGAGGAGGAAGGAACGGGGCAGGCAGGCGGATGGGTGGGCAGGAGGCACCGCATATCATGACCCAGCAGCCGGGGAGGGACTTTCAGAGGCTCTGCAGACAGGTGCGGAGCACTGAGCCTCCAGCCCCTGCACCCCGGCCTCAGCCAGCAGCCTTCCTCACTCTCTGCCCAGGACACCTGCACCATCTGGCCCCTGAGCCTGGCTGGGGGCAGAGAAGTAAGATGTTAAAAGACCCCTTCATCGTCTCCTCTGTATCCAGCTCTGCCCCCAACTCTGACCACGCCTTGTCTCTTCCCACAGGTGACACTCGCCTTGGTACCCCTGGCCCTCCTAGCTCCAGACAGAACTCGGGTCCCTCAGGCACCTACCTTGAGCCTGTCCCCAGAGGGCTGGGCACCCCCAGCTGCTCTTCCTGCTTGGGAGGAGTCCCCTAGGTCTCTGTGGATGCAGCAGGAGCTGTGACTCCCCAAAGCCACATATCCACATTTTCCCCAAGGGCACCTAACACCAAAGCACCCTATAGACAAAGGCAGGCTTGCAAAGTGAACGCGGGCTACGGAGCAGGGTGCTAATTCCCGGTCCCCCATCCAGTCACTTACATGACTTACCCACAAAACGGGCAGCAAATCATTTCTAAAGTAAGTGGTTGGGTCTGATGACTTGTGGAGCCCCTGCCAGCCCCCAAAAGCTGGGACAGTCTGAATTAATCTTGAATGATCGACCTTCAGACCTCATGAGCACATTGAAAAGATGATACATCTGTTTCCCCTCCAACAGGTGGACATCTCCCTGGCTTACGCAGTCCCTCCTTGTCAGCACGGAGTCCAGAGGGACAATCATCCCTGTTATTCTGGCTTCTCTGGTTACACCAGTCCCATAAAGCCTTCAGATTGAAGCCTGGGGCACCTGCATATTATACATACACACCTATGTGTGTATGTACCTTTCTCGCTGCCGCCAGAGACGACTGGCTAGGTTTTTGGGAGCTGAGTCCTATTCCTGGCTTCCATTCAGCTCTGGTCCATGCACACCCAGGTGTCCTGCACATCTGTATCCTCCCCACTCCTACTCCTGCCTCCCCCCATCCTAGCCTTGCTGTCCCCTCTCCCCTCCTCCCTCCACTCACCTAGGGAAACAAGCTGTGGGAAAACAAGACTGATTTTTCGCCATGTTTATAAGTCTCTTAAGCTCTGCAGGGTGCTTTTTTTTAGCTCAAAGTCTAGCTGGAATGTTGCTGTTTTCACAGAGGAAATCAAAGAAGAGGGATTATAATTATGGGTCAAGTCCTTAGCAGGAAACAGCTGCAAGCACTGGGGGCTTCCCTTGCTTGGGCATCTTTTATATCAGCAAAGAACCCAGGCATCCTAGAGGTGAGCTGAAGAGGGATATGACCTGGGCTTTCATCTCTTCCCATTCTCTCCATTTCTTGCTCTCGTGAAATGCCACGCTCCCATCACCTCCTGAACTTGTCCTCGGTGAGGAAAATGCCTGTGGCCAGTCCTAAATTCCCAGCTCATCAGCCACAGAGGCCCTTGGGCCTGGCCTGCTCACCCTGTCCTCGTCCCATCCTGGGGAGGCACCCTGCTGACCCCCAGCTTCCTTCCAATGGCTGGCGTGGACCATCCCCACCTGCCGCTACAATCCCCACCCCGAGGCTGTGGGCCATCCAGAGGCTCTCACAGGAGGTCACAATTCGCCAGTCCTACCCAAGCCTGGAAGTGCTTTTCCAACCGGCCTGCAAGCACGGCGACCTGCCCAACCCACAAGAGTCTTCAGAGCGTCTCATCCGCCCCCACTAACGCCACACCTGAAAGCCCCACGTGAGGCTGATGTTTTCAGACCTCTTGCTTTTTTTTTTATTTAGCACAAACTTTCAGCATCAACTTGAAGCTGCCATAAACCCCCAGGCCTGGCGGTCCTGCGGCTGAGCATTTCCCCAGGGATTTGAGTCAACAGCCATGTATAACCCAGTGTTTCCTGCAGGGCCGCACGCCCTTGTCCCCAGAGGTCTGGGAGCCCAGACCTCCCTGTCTCAAACCCTTGATTCAGAGCGTGTGAGCTGCAGAACACTGTGGCCCCCGTGCCCTCCTGTGATGGAGGAGAAGGAAGAAAACCAGCCCAAGCTCAAAGGACGGTGAGCAACAACCACCTGCCCCCTCCCTACTCCTCACAAAACAGCCCGGCAGGTTTAGGGATGGCCCAGCGCCCCAGTTCCTGCAGAACTGAGGGTACCCTGCATGTTCACAGTACTGGCCAGGAACAGCAAGTCCCGGCTCAGCACTGGCCCCATGGCAAACCGCCTTCCCTCTCGGACCCCAAAGCTGCATCTTTCTAAGGAGGAGGATAGAGCAAATGGGCGGCAGGGCCTTTTGCAGCAGTGACAAGTTAGGACGTGGAGGGGGCAGCCTGGGACGGTGGTTGGAAGCACAGCGTTGCCCCAGGGTCAGTCACTCCTCTTCTCTGAGCCAGGGTTTCTGCATTGTAAATCGAGGGTAACAAGGGGGCCTGCCTTATGGAATTGTTGTGGGATGCAGAGCGAGGTACGTGGTGAGTGCTTAATACGTGGTATTATTTTCTCCTCTTGGAAACTGACCAGATAACAAGGCACCTGGCAAGCCCACTCACTCATTCCTACTGCAGAGCCAGGCTCCGCAGGCTCGCGAGGCTGCAACAATGTGCTGTTGGTCAACAAGGGGCAGGGCACAAGCCACTGTCGTTGAAAACAGGGTCATTGATTGAATGATTTGCACTCCCCCATCTCCCACACCCAGGCACTGAGGCCAGTGGCGGGAGCATGTTACGTGGGTGACCATCTGTGCTGATGGAGACAGGAGGGGGTGGGGCAGGGGAGGAGGAGACACAGGAGGCCCCTGGGGGAGGAGAGTGAGGAGGGAGGGGGAGGAGACTGAGAAGGTGGAAGAGAGGAAGAGGGAGGTGGGGGGGAGAGGAGGCAAGAGGTAAACGGGGGGGGGAAAAAGGGGAAAGATGCACAGGGAGGAGCAGAGGGTTAGCGGGGAGGCGGGAAGGCCCAGGGCCTGGTGTCTTGAGCTGCAATGGCGACTACAGCACAATTCCGAAGGCCACAGACATCCTTTGGCCTGTGAGTAGAAAGTTATTTTCAAATGGAAGCTCCATGAGGCAGGGACTATTTTTAACTGTTTTTTTTTTTTTTTTTTTTTTGCGGTACACGGGCCTCTCACTGTTGTGGCCTCTCCCGTTGCCAGAGCACAGGCTCCGGACGCGCAGCCTCAGCGGCCACGGCTCACGGGCCCAGCCGCTCCCCGGCATGTGGGATCTTCCCGGACCGGGGCACGAACCCGTGTCCCCTGCATCGGCAGGCGGACTCTCGACCACTGCGCCACCAGGGAAGCCCTAACTGTTTCTTTTTAAACTGTTCTTTCAGTGTTGTATCTTCAGGTCCTAGACACATGCCTGTCCAGGAAAGCATGCAATAACCACTTAGGGAATGAGAATATTTCCATGCAGGCTATCAACTAACAGGTTGTAGTCAAGCGGCTTCTGTGGGTTCTGTCCTGCACTAAGGAACAGACAGGGTAGGGGCTCCAGAGAATTCCAGTGGCTGATTTTAAGGACTGCTGCTTGGCTGGGGCAGGGGACTGAGAGACAGCAGGCCAAGAGAGTTCAGCTCAGCAGCTCACAGGCAGTGGGTGACAGGTGGTTTTGCGGGCAGACAGCACAGGACAGACAGTGCAGAGACGGCCTGGAACGCAGCTGAAAATACGGATCGGGTGTGTCTACCTGGGCTTAAAGGTATGACACGTTCCAGAGGGTTTGGGCCAAACCCTGTGCATTGTGACTCTTCCTTTCTGGGAAGAAGGTGCAGTGATCAACCCCAGTGACCTGCTGATACGGACCCCGAGTCTCCCCGCAGCCTCTGTAAACCCCCTGACTGCTAGACCCCGATTCAGTAGGCGCAGAAATGAGTAGCCAAGCCCAAGTGTGTAAAGCACCTCCGGGCCAGTGCTGGTGGGGAGCCCATGGGAGCCCCTTGCGACATGCCCTCATTGGCTTCACCAACTCTGTGATATGGACCAGATGACGAAGTGGCACTCACTGGCTTTAGAGTCTGGATTCAAACCCCACCTCTGCAGCTTCCAAATCACGCAACGTGAGGCACCGGGTGGATAGTACAAGCTCATGTTTATTGAGCATGTACTCTGTTCCAGGCACTGTTCCAAGTGTTTTGCATATACTTTCACTACCCTGTGTGGCAGGTAGTACTCTTATCCCATTTTTCAGATGAGCAAACTGAGGCACAGAGTCACAGAGTGAGTAAGTGGTAGAGTTAAGATTTGAACTCAGGCAGTCAGCCTCCCCAGCCCTTGCTCTTACCTCCTACAACACCTATTTAACCTCTCCGAGCCTTCGCTTCCTTATTTGTCAAACGAGGCTCATAACTGTATCTTCTTTTCAGAGTTACTGAGGAGATTTGAAATAACATATATAAAGTACTTGGTAAAGTAGGTGTTCAATAAACTGCAGCTCTTATATTTTACTGATTTAAGAGTGTATTTCTGTTGTAAACCTGGCGATAAAGTAAATCTTGATTCATGTCAGTAAATGGCCCAAAACTACGGTGACTCTCCCGCCCCATAATGCCTCTTATTCAGTTTGTTATGCCTCAGTGCTCCTGCGCTGAGAATCGTTTGTTTCGCCTCCAGATCAACTGTCCAGGCTTCTTCACCCTGATCACTGCCCAGGAAGCTGGTCTGTGGGTCCAAAATCAATGCCCGTCATGCTTTCTGCTTCTGCTTGGGGCAGGTCAATTGGGAGGACCAGCAGGAGATGGGAGAGGAAAGGGAGAGTGGATGTGGGCTATTTATCCCTACCCCAACCCCTCCAGTGAGTCTGGTTGTGACCCTCAAGCAAAGGTCACACACTCTCTGGGTTTCAGGAGCTACCCCGACCCTTTATCCCTTCAAGTTTAGGGATGCTAACAGCTCCCCACTGTAACTAGCCCTACGATACTGCATCATCACTGTGGCTCCCCGATGCCATGCCTGCATCTTTAGAAATAGTTCCTTTCTGAATAACCCATGAGAGTGTGCCATCTGTTACCTGATAGGACCTGACCGACAGAAGGCTTCAACTAGATGCAGCCGGAAAGCATCATTTTCACCGAAGTCTGGCAGACTTCAGAGCAAATTTTCTTCTAATACCTACCCGTCATGTGACTTAGGTAAGAACTTCAGTTTTCTCATCTATTTTTACATGCGAGTAAAATTAGGGATAAAAATACTACCCACTTTATAGGTTATTTTGATCCAGTGCACAGGGCAGAACAATAAATGATAGCCATCAGCATTATTAGTGTTATATTTATATCGGGAGCATGTATGGCTATCTTCCCCCAAGCCCTTGATTTCAGTTTGGGGAGCTATGTGGTTCTGTGAAGTAGATTCCACCCCCTCCCAGTGCCAATCGGTACATTTAATTCCAGAGGCCACAGTGACTGGTTTTGAGAGGAACATATGGCTCCAGCAGGTGCAGTCAGAGTGGGACTCAGAACTCCTCCCAAGGAAACAAAGGCAAAAATAAATGCAACTACATCAAACGAAAAAGCTTTGCACAGTGAAGGAAGCTATCAACAAAATGAAAAGGCAGCCTATTGAATGGGAGAAGATATGTGCAAATGGTATACCTATAAGGGGGTAATATCCAAAATATACAAAGAACTCATACAATTCAACATCAAAAAAACAAAAAAAACCTGATTAAAAGATGGCCAGAAGACCTGCATAGACATTTTTGCAAAGAAGACATACAGATGACTAACAGACACATTAAAAGATGCTCAACATCACTAATCATCAGGGACATGCAAGGTAAAATCAGTGAGAGAACACCTCACACCTGTTAGAATGGCTGTCATCAAAAGACAGGAAAGAAGAAGTGGTGTTAAGGACATGGAGGAATGGGAACCCTTTTGTATGGTTGGTGGGAATGTAAATTGGTGCAGCCACTATGGAAAACAGTATGGAGGGTCCTCAAAAAATGTTTTTAAAAATAGAACTAACAGGGGCTTCCCTGGTGGCGCAGAGGTTGAGAGTCTGCCTGCCGATGCAGGGGACACGGGTTCGTGCCCCGGTCCGGGAAGATCCCACATGCCGCGGAGCGGCTGGGCCCGTGAGCCATGGCCGCTGAGCCTGCACGTCCGGAGCCTGTGCTCCGCAACGGGAGAGGCCACAACAGTGAGAGGCCCGCGTACCGCAAAAAAAAAAAAAAAAAAAAAAAAAATAGAACTAACATATCATCCAGCAATTCTACTTCTGTATTTATCTGAAGAAAAGGAAATTACTAACTCAGAACAATGTACGCATCTCTATGTTCACTGCAGCGTCATTTACAATAACGCAGACATGGAAACAACCTAAGTGTCCATTGAGAGATAAATGGATAAAGAAAATGTGGTATATATACATCCTGGAATATTATTCAGCCATAAAAAAGAAAAGAAATCCTGCCTTTTGTAACAACATGCAGGGACCTTGAGGGCATTGTGCTAAGTGAAATAAATCAGAGAAAGACAATTACTGTGTGATCTCACTTATATGTGGAATCTATTTTTGAAAAAAAAAAAGAACTAATTATACAGAGAACAGATTGGTGGTTGCCAGAGGTGGGGAGTGGGGAGTGGGTGCAATATTTAAAGGTGGTCAAAAGGTATGAACATCCAGTATAAGGTAAGCCCTGGGGATGGTATGTATAGCATGATGACTATATTTAACAGTATTATATATTTGAAAGTTAAGAGAGTAAATATTTAAAGTTATCACAAGAAAAAAAATTATATAACTGCGTGATGATAGATGTTCACTAAACTTATTGTGGTAATCATTTCATGATATATACATATAGCCAATCATTAGGTTGTACAATGTTTTAGGTCAACTAGATCTAGATTAAAATAAGGTAAAATAAGAAAAAAAAAAAAAAAGAACTCCTCCCAAGATTGTGGGGAGAATGTGTTCTCTCTCCTTCTAGATGGCCTGACCTGTGGACATGCAGACTACACGTGCTGCAGCCATCTTCCCACCACAAGGAAGGCAACCTGAGGATAAAGCTAACTCAGAGATTGAGGAAATGAGCCAAACTCTGGTGAATCCAGCTTTCTAGTTACACAAGCCAATAACCTTCATTTTTAGAAGTCAGATCAAATTGGGTTTTTGTCTACTTGTAATCAATCGCATCTAGTGGATTGAGACTTTGCTACCGGAAGTGGGATGTGGACATAATTGATCCTACCGTGTCAGGCAGGGTGTTTATACCATGCCAAATAGATATGCTGGCAAGCAACAAAGATGTGGCCATCCCAGGACCACCATGGACAAAGCCCTTCACAACCCTGGGGCATCGCTGACCTTCATAGCCGTCATAGATCTGTATCTTCACAAGACGTCTTTCTAGCAAATGGCAGTAGAATGACTTGAGAAGAAGGGAGAGGTTTTAAAATTGGCACAATGATGTCAACTGGGGAAGCAGTGGGGCTCTCATCCCCCAATCTGGCAAATTGTCAGCACTTGATATGTAACAGCAAGGAGGGTGGTTAAAACCTTGCCTCAGTCTCCTGGGGTCGCAGACGGTGTGCCTGATAAGGCTATGGCGGGTGAGAAAAATGTAGTATTCTGGAATATACTGACTGCTTCCTGTGGCCCTTCAATAAAAAGTGGAGTCCCACAATACAAAGACAAACTTTGGTTCCAGGTGACCCTCTGAGAGCAGAGAAGAAAGAAAATATGGCTTTGCTAAGGGAAGCTATCATTGCCACCTGTGGTTTATAATGCAAATTTTCTTGAGATTATGGTAATCTGGAGTCTGACAGGGATGGAAAAGTGATGCTGTTGTGTGTGAGCAAACGTAAGTGTAGGAACCACAGTGGAACATAAGATTGGGATCCACAGGAGGTCTGAATCCCTGAACCACACACAACATCTTTTGAAATAAACTCCCCTCCTGGCAATGAGGACAATCTCTTCTGCTGTAAGGATGCAGCTGAGGTGTAGGCAGTGAGCAAAGGGCAGATCAGTAGCGCCTTCCTCTCCCAAGGAAGAGGCCCCCAGGAGGTACAGTGTGGAGGCAGAAGCTATGAAATTAAGGGCTAGGGAATGAGCAGAGCAAGGAGGTCTGTTGCTAGGAGACAATGCTCAGACTTAAGACTTACTCAGCAATATCTCTTAGCTGTTGTTATTGGCACATGGCATTGACTGGGAAGTAAACAGACTGGAAATCTATAGTCTTTAGAGAGAGTTACATTGTCAAGTCTGGCTGACAGTGGCCTTTGATTGGTTAAACCCTAGGGCAGTGCCCAAGTTCCCAGCCTCATCCAATAGGAGGCAACCGCTAAAACAGTAGGAAAGAGAGGTCCTCTGCAATGTCCACCTCAGAGGGGTCTAGAGAGGACAATACACCAGGGAAAGCCTCCCACCCATGACTGGCTAAGCAAGGAAGGCGCACACTGCCAGAAGAAGGTGCTGTGGACCACATACCAATGACAGCGATGTAGCTTTCCAATTTCACTGTTTTCCAAATGGAAGGGGTATGTTTTTGTTTGCTTAATTTGTTGATTTTTGCAATTCTCGTAATCTGTCTCCACTAGTGCATACTGGGTGTGTTGAGACATAGATAGCTTTCCATTTAACAAATCGGGGCCTGAAACAGCAGCAGTCTTCTCTGGACTAAATGCAGAAGACTGTGAACACTGAAAGATGGTTGACCAGGAGCTGTAAGCAGCAGCTGGCTGAAATCTCACAACGCCTTGCTCTGGGCACAGGTGAGTGCATTGCATGTAGGTGGGTGTTTTGGAAAGTGTACAGGTAGTACAAGAGTATATGTCGCAGCCAAAGAGGTGGACTGCCGTGGACATTCACGGTTGCCTTCCAAGCATCCGTCATTAAAGCTCCCAAATTCTATTAGGACCTCCTGTGGGTCTGGGGAGACTGACTAAATTTCCAGCTCCAGGGTGGAGCGTGTACGTGACTAGGACACTTAGTGATGGTTCATGACCGGAGCCGCAGAGACGAGTTCCTGAGGAAAGTGTGATCCAGATCTGTCCGTTTAGAGTAACTCTCAGGGACACAGCACTCAGTAGCAGGTAATCACGGAGGCCATCTGCATGCCAGACACTGTTCTAGGCAATGGCAGATCCTACAGTGAACAACAGAGGCATGGTCTTTGCCCTCCAGAAACCTGCGTTCTTCAAGAAAGCACAGGATGCAGATGTGAGGCCAGGAAGGAAGTCGGTGAAGAAAACAAGGCCAGCACACAGAGGACAAGACACAGACACACAATGAGAAACTGAGCCCACAGCCTGCTCCTGAAGTCCACAAACACATGAACAAATAAACACTCTCGATGGCTTTACCTACTTTGATTTGGGTTTTCCATTGCTTATATTTAAAAGATATGCTGTGCATGGATCTGTTGAGCTTAATTCACTTCTCTGGATTCCATCATAGCACCTAACCCACTGGCAGGAGCCTAGATCGTGATTGATAAATACATGTTGAATGAATCAACAAATACGACAACCATTAAACACGGGAGGAGGAGTGGCCGTTGAGGGCTGATTCCGAGACGGAACTATAGAGGCCATGATGCCAAGATTGTACACAAGCAGTCAACCTAGCAATTCAGGAGGGTGGCTGAAGAATTAGCAGAGCATTCTGCATACGAACAGCAGAATGCCTTATAAAAATAATCATTCTGTCCAACTTCTACATGCCAATGGGATAGAATCAAATATTAGGAGAGATCAGAGGTGGAAGGAAGAGTCTAGTCCAACACGTCCAATTCGCCCACTTAACTGATGAGGAAATTGAAGCCAAAAGAAAAGACGCATCCAGGTCCCACACATATGAGAATCCATTGCCACAGGTGAAAGGCACACTAGTGCCTACACTGTTCCCTCACTGGGGGCCATAACATGTGGCTCCTTCCTGAGAACAGTGGTTCTCCAAGTTTGAGCTCCAACCTGCAGTATCAGCCTCACCAGGGAACTCATAAGAAATGCAACTTCTCTTGGGTTCCACCCCAGACCTACTGAATCAGAAGCTCTGAAGTGGGCCCCGCAGCCCTGGTCTTACCAAGCTCTCCAGGTGATCTTGATGTATGCTCAAACTTGAGAACCGCTCTTCTAGAACAGTGGTTCTCAAATCTGAAGGTGCGTACAAATTACCTGAGGATCTTGTTAAAATGCCAATTCAAATTTAGTAGGTCTGGGGTAGGACCCAAGAATTATCCCTTCTAACTAGTTCCCAGGTGACGCCAGTGCTCCATGGACCACAGTTTGAGTAGCAAAGGTCTCTGTATTAAAATATTGTCTTGCATCCGCTCCCCATTGCCTGTGGAAATTGGAACTTCTTACAGAGGTAGCTGAGCAGACACAATCACGCTGGACTTGAAAAAGTAAAATTCCAGAGAATTTTACACACCATGTAAAAGAAGATCTATTTATAGCTAAAGACGTTAGATAATTCAAATTTAAAACATAGGTCGCTAAAGTTCCAAAACCTATTTTTCTTGTCTTTCTCACTTAAAAACAAAAAACTTTCATTATAACAGCAATATCATTAAAAGGTTTCTAGAAAAGGAAAGGAAGAAAAATACTCATAACTCTAATCACCCTAGCCCAGCAACTATTTTTTTATATTTGCATAATCCTTCTAATCTTTGTTCATAAATACCCTTAAAAAATAAAATAAAACCAGCTCTTATCATGTACTCTGGAGTTTTCTTGACTAGGATAATTCTGTGCTGGAATGCTCTTATGCAGTTCTCATTTATCTTAATCAGTAAAAACCCCATACTTAATCAGTCCATTAATATACTCAGCTATTCAACAAGTTAGTTAATTCTCTGGGCCATGGAGGTCCATCCACCCTTGTGTTGTTCAAGGACACAGGTGTCCTTTGTCTCTCCCATGGCTTCTAGCAGGGCTCTCCTCTCTTAGCTGACTTTTCAAAGTCTTCAGAAAAGGAATCACCGTTCAACGCCCCCTCTTCTTCCCTCCTACCTACCCACCTGGGTCCCTCCACTGACTGGTCCCTCCATTCCCACCACCTGAGAGTCAGGGCTTCCTTACTGGGTACAGGCTCCTTGCCCTTATCCCCATCTCCTCCTAAGAGGGAGAAGAATGGTCTATGGGAAACATGAAAGCAAAGCAGAGAGTCTGTAGAAGAACGGGCTGCCCAGAGGCTGCCCAGAGGTCTGGGTAGGAACATGTGAGTGGACCGGGATTCAGTTTATGAGATCACCTCACTTCTGGAGGCTTCTGTATAATGCACTAATTTCACACCTTCCTCGGGGTCTTTCTTCTTGGGCCTTCTAAAACGCTGTCTTCCCTACCTTTGTTCCACCTAGGAGTAAGCTAGAATTCAAGACAGAGAGAGAGATGGGTGGACTGACAGATGGATGAATGAGGTAGACAGATGGGTGGGTGGATGAATGGGGCAGAGGGAGGGTGTGAATGGATGGAGAGATACAGAGATGATGGGTGGAGAGACAAGATGATAGGAGGTAGCTTGGATGGACAAACTGACAGGAAGCAGAAAGGTCCCAAAGAAACATAGGTAGTTATTTTTACTCTTTTCCTTGCCTGTTTCCCAAGAGCAATCATGAATTCAAGGTAAAGTGGACCCAACAAATGGTTGTCAAATCATAATCACAGCTTCACAGAACCACTGACTAAGCTAAAATGGGGCCCCCTTTTACAGATGAGCAAACTGAGGCCCAAAGAGGGCAGATGATTGGCCCAAAGTCTCAAACACTGCTTGCTTTGTATACTTTTGTTTTTCAATCTCTCAACCTCAATCTCTCTCTCTCCTCCTCCCTCCTTCCCTCCTTCTCTCTGAAAAAAAAAAATCACTCTTGCCCTTTCACCTACATATCTTCCATCTATCTTTTATCTCTGCCCCCGGCCAGTTTCTTGGTTCAAAGTCACCCCACAGTAAATCAACCTACGAGCACAGTGGTTTCCACAGCAGAAGCAGGAGGTGAGGCCGACATTCTGTTTCTAACAAAGCCATTTTCAATAACGTATAATTAATTATAACGTATAAGAAAGGCCTTTTCCTTGCCTGCTGGTGGAAAGTTCTTCCTGACATCTAACATAACTCCATCCTTCTCTTTACAGTTGATTAAATAATTTCCCCCATTCTCTCTTCCCCAGGAGTGTAAGGCATTGTCTTTGCCAGCCTTAGAAAGGCCAGGACAATGGAAGGCACTCTGCGGGGGGGCCCCCTCCTGCCTGCTCTTCCACCTGGGGCAGCGGGTGAGGGGAGGCTGGCGGAGATGAGCTCACCGCTGGTTAGGAGAGGAGACCCTCCCTGCTCTCTCTCCCCTCCGCACGTGAAGCTGAGCTGGCAGGATGCAGGAAATCTTTCTCGGAGTATTGATCACAGAGGGACAGGTGGCAGCCAACTGATGCCCTGATGCGCTGTCGGGGCCCCATCCGGGAGGTGAGAGCTGCATGCAGAGCCCCTTCCTCACAGCCCTGCTCCAGGGGGCAGGGGAAGCAGTCTGTACTCCTGGCTTTGTGAGAGACATCCTTCACTTGTACTCACAGCCCCACATCCTTGTACTTACCCATTTTCCCCGGCCAGTTTCTCTCCCTCCTCCAAAGGGCTTCAGAAACCTCCCCTCCCACAGGAAGCCTTCTTGCATGGAATAGATAGAGGCAGTGGTGATTCTGGTCCAACCCCCTCCACACTGACTTGGAGTGCAGTGGGTGGAAAGCCCGCCACTGGGCACCCACCCCACCTGTGCGTATCCCTGACGTCCACCTTGCCCACGTAGTCTCCTACCCAGAAACTACAATTGTTTTCCTGCGCTGCGTCTTTCTTCTTTGCCTACATCTGTGTCACCTTAGACTGGGAGCTCCCTAAGAACAAGACAGGTAATAAAACCAGGGTAACCTTAACAAAAATAATACACTGAGAACATACTCTGTTCCAGGCTCTGCACCAAGCATGTTCTGGGCACCGTGACCCTCGCTGTCAGCAGACCAGCCCCTCCTCAAGCTCCACCCACCCCGCCCACCTGAGCCACCAGGGAAGGGCCCCAACAGCTGGTGGGTTTAGAATTTGCCCAGTGGCTGTAACCTGGGGTCTGGAGAGCCTGGGAGGAGCCACAGCCATCAGAGGGCCCTCCGAGGCTGGATGCTGACACCCTAGCAGGCCCCTCTCACCCCAGGGCAAGAGCTGCTCTGCCTGAAAGGATGAATGTGATCTGAAGTTGCCCTGAAGGTGCGGAGCAGTGAGGATGGAAGGAGGGAGGCCACGTGCTCTTCTGAAAGGGCAGAGGGAGGGGAGGGGAGAGATACCTGGAGTGTGATCCTTCTCCCAGGACACTCCCATCCACACCCTGACTCTGCAGGACATTCCACCATTACAGCCTTCAGAAAGCACACCTCTCATTCTCAGGATGGTTTTCCAGCTGCGAGTGCAGGTGGTGGGCACAAGGTCACACAGATGGTTAGTGATAAGAGAGGGAGCTAGGACCCAGTGGCTCTCTCTCTCTCTCACACACACACAAACACACTCCCCTACTAATGCCCTGGGCCCTCTTCTGAATGGCTGATTTCTTGGACCCCTGTCTCCCTGTCTGAGTCGTCCCAAGTTTGGCCCACTCCCAGAATTCCTGAGGCCATGGCCACCGATGCTGAGGGTGCCTAAGATACAAATCCAGCTCAAGGAATTCAACTTTGCCTCATCTATGTCACCTCTGACAAGAGCTCCTTAAGACAAAGGGACATAATAATAACCAGGATCATAATCAACACTCAACTGCCAGGTGCCCCCGGGTGGCCCCCCCATTGGCATGCCTCACAGCCTTTCTGCCATCATGCTACCACTTCATTCTGTGCGGGCCCCCCAGCCTAGCACCCCTGAAGGATTTGAGATGGGGTGGCTGTGAGCTCACACAGAGGATGCCCATGATTCCTCAGACTCTCCTTCACTCAGGGTCCAGCACATGTCTGACCTTTGGAGAACACAAGCCTGCCCTCAAAGCACTGACATCTGCCCGATGGAAGTGATGTCCTGACTATCTCACAGAAATAACAGGGAAAGGGCAGAAAAGGGCAGGAAGCAGAGGTGCAGTGGTTCAGAGAAGGGGCGAGGACGGTGGAGACGGTGGTGGGGCCAAAGCTGCCACTACTGGCCTTCACCCCGGAGAGCCACAAAGAGACAAGATCCAGAGGCAGGGGTCCATGGAGGCCTTGGGGTCAGGGACAGGGCTCGGCCTTGAGGGTCCAGCACGACATCTACAAGTAAAGATGAGAGTGAGGTATGCCCAGGGAAAGAAACTGGGCAGCAGAGGTGCTACACACCCTTGATTAAGTATGCAGATCCTGGCTCTGCTGTGTGACCTTGGGCAAGTTGCTTACCCTTTCTGTGCTGCATCTATAAAATTGCAATGAGAGCAGCACCTACTTCATAAGATCCCAGAGAGATTTAAATGAGTATTTACAAAGTGTTTACAACAGAACTTGGCATGTAATAAGTGCTATATGAGTGATAATTACTATTGGTGTTGATGATAACGATGTTATTTCATTGCATGGAAGCCTTTTCTAAATGAATGCCCAGTGGTTTTGCTGTTACCTGGTTTCTATACTTTGGGTAAGGATTTGCTTGCTCATTTTCCTGAAAGAAGTAACAGATTCCAATACTGAGCGGTGGGGATCCCTGATGGGGTGCCCCGTGCCTGCTGACTCCCCACGAGAAGGGGAAAAGGGGAGGAGAAGAGGTGCCTTCTGGCTAATGGGTGGTTTCTTGTGCTCCCCAGCCTGAGCCAGCGGAAGTCCCCAGGGAAGCTGTTCTGATGACCCAGAGGGATCCTCCAACACCACACCTCCTTCAGCCCAGCTTGTCCATGGATCCGGGCAGGAGCAGCACGCCCAGGGGAGCCTGGGAACAGGAGGAAATTCCCAGCCCACACCCTCTGCACCACCAAGTGGACGGTGCGTGGATTCTCTTCCGGCCACTGGCTCATGGCCAGTGGAGGAACAGCCAGGAATTCCTTCACCTGGATAGTTGCAGGGCTCGGCCAGTGCCGTCTGTGAAGGATCTGCCACTCTATTCTCCAGCCCCACGGCCAGAGTCTGCAAGGATGGCACTGCACAGGGGGTGGGAAAAGGGTGTGGCCACATGGCTCCTACGGGGCTTAGACCATCAGTGAGCTGAATGCGAGAGGCCAGTGGGTCACAGGAAGGCGGGGGCGGGGGGGAGCGGGCAGAGTGGGAGGAGATGCCTTCCATCTGGTAGGAAAGAGGGTTCCTGACTTTGTGGAGTTTGGGGTTTAGTGGGGAAGGCGAGGACTATACTTATGCTAGAATCATTCAATAATAATAATTATTATTATTGTTATTATTATCAGCTCCTATTCCTATTACTCAGAGCTCCCCCTCTGCTCTTCCAAGCACTTTCCTTGCATCCTGTCATTTAATCCCCACAGAACGCACTAGGAGGCGGGTGATGTCATGCAGGTGAGGAAACAGAAGCATGGGGAAGCTATGTAACCTGCCCAAGGTCCACAGCGGTCAGAGGCGGCTCAGGGTCTGCAGGCCAGGCTTCCCCCTGACCCTGAACTGTGGGGGGAGACAGAGGGTGCAAGCAGCATGCCCGACAGGTGTGCCAGCATGGCATCAGGGGAAGGCACCCACAGGAGTGATTCCTGACGACAATGAGGATTAACGGGGGGCTGGGCAAGGAGCATATGCAGGGGTGCGGACCCCAGCAGAGAAGCATGTCAGGATGGTGAGACGAAGCTGCTGATTGTGTTGGGGGTGAGCGGGGGTGAGGCAGCGCTGCTCTGCTCTCCTGCCTTTATCCTGTGCAGAATGGGAGCCTGGCGGCCGGTGGGGAGGGGTCAGCCTCTAGATGCTCCTCTGGCAAAGAGCGGGGCCTCGAGGCTTCCTGATGATGCTGTAAATCAGGGCTCCTGAGTAAAGCCATTACTCTGCCTCCATCGCTCAGTCTATTGCCCGATGTCACTGTTTGAGACGTTACTTGAATTTAGTTTATGACTCCCACTATTGTAAATCCTGCCTAGAGCACAGCCAGCCACTGGATGCAAGACTCCAGCACCCTGGGAATCCCCGGTCTGGGTCTGGCTGGGACGGTCCCAGGCCTGAGCAGGGGAGCCTGGCCGAGCCTGGCACTGGCTGGGGGTGGGGTGGAGGGAGGGGAGGATGGGAGGGAGTAACCCCTGGGGGGGTTACTTGGTCCCACCTGTAATTACCTGCCTTTTGACCCTGAGAAGTCATCCAGGCTCTGAGATCAGCAAGGGATCAGAGATGCGACAAGGGCCAGGAGGGGTGTGACTCAAACCTACCCCTCCACCCCTGCCCAGCACCCTCCCCAATTTGAGCCGCGTTGACTCCGCCTCTCCCACCCTGCAGACCCCCACCTCCCCATCCTGGATAGTCTCCCCCAGTCCTGTTCACAAATTCTCATTTCTCCTTCTCTGCCATTCTCCCACATCCCACTCATGTGGGAGCAGCTGGTACACAAGGGCCGGCCTTCCTCTTCCACTTCGCAGGCTCAGTCCTGAGTTGGCCATCCCAAAGCCAAGGACAGTTTTAACCATCTGTCCACACACGCCTCCCCCAGATACGAGCTCCTGGAAAGCAGGACTGCATCTCCTTCATTTCGGCACTGTCTCCATTAGCCCTGGGCCAAGTGCTCAGAGGAAGCTCAGTAAACATTTGTTGAGAGATCTCTTCATTTCTGTGGCCTTAATGTATTACAGTGCGGGGGACACGGAAAATACTAAATGAGTGTTTGTGGACTGAATGGAATCCAGTCCAGGAGGCCTCCCCTCCCACTGAGTCTGGGACAAGTCTCCAGCCTTCGCCACCTCCCACCTTTCAGAGATCACGTACTCCAGGCTCTACAGACTCTTCCCATGACCAGGCCAGGATGCTGTGCTGCGTCAGGCACTATCCCTGCAGGGGAGCCCTTGTGAGGCCAGGGACCCTCACATATTCAGAAATACCTCAGCAGCACCAGGGAAATATAGGGGCAGGGATGGCAGGCAGAGGGCATGCTTCACTCCCACAGGGAAAGGGTCTGCGGTTGCTGGCATGCTGCTGAGGGAAATTTCTCCGCGTCAGCCAGCTGGAAGATGCTCCAGGAGGAGAGCTGCTCTTGCTAACATTGGAACAGACAGAAGCTCCCTATATCCATCACAGAAGATCTGCCCAATCACTCTAGATCAGCGTTTATCAAATTGCAGTTCATGACCCCATTGGTGGGTGATGGAATCAAAGCAATAGACGACCAGCATGCTTAGTAGAACAGAAGAGAACAGGATAAGGTAGGATTAGATGGAAGAGAAGAGAGAGGAGAGAAGAGAAAAAGAGAAGAGGAGAGGAGAGGAGAGGATAGAAGAGAAGAGAAGAGAAGAGAAGAGAAGAGGAGAGGAGAGAAGAGAATAGGAGTACTGTACTTTGTAATGATATTGTTTCACAATATCTTTGTTTCCATTATAATTTCCATTATACACACATTGGGTATTTGTATTTGTCAAATGTACCTACTAGGTTGTGATGTAAAATATATTTCTTCCTGTGGGTTCCAGTCAAAAAAGTTTGAAAGCCACTAACGTAGGTGACCTAGACCACCCCCAAATCTACCTAATTGACTTCTGCCTCCCTCCCTATAATTTGATTCAGCAATTATGTGGTGTGTCTGTCTGTGGAAGGGATGTTTTGAACAGACTCTTTTTTTTTTCTTTAAAAATACTTTTAATAGTTTTCTAAGTCTTCTATCTTGTTTCCATCCATAATACCTCCTTTCCCCTATTCTTGGACACTTCCATTCTCATTTTTACAAATAACGTGTTTTTCTAAAAATTTTTATTGGGGTATAACTGATTAGACTCAGTGTGGAGCTATCCTCTACCTGGGTGTCACAGCTGGGCATGTTCAGCAGGGAGGCATGTTCAACGGAACCCCGGGGACACACAGCCACCAGACCATGAGGTGGTGCTGGGAGCTCAGGTCCTAGGGAAAGGGCAGCTGGGACAGCCCCCTTGAAGCTCTCTGCAGTCAGCCCCCCCTGCCTTCAGAGGAACAGAAAGTAAAGGCTGCAGGAGAGCTGGCCTGCAGGAAGGGGCCCCAGGGAGCTGTAGCAGCGACCCTCATTTTGTTGTTGGGAAACCTGACGCCCCTGCAGAGGGAGGCCGATGGCTGGCTTGGGGCTGCCCGGGGTAGAACCCATGTCTCCTACAGCCTTCCCATGAGCACTGCTCCCACTGTTGCCCAGGCCTGCCCAGGGCGGCTGGCACGTTACGCCGTAGGCAGTGTCCTCTCCCCTGCTGGGGGCTGCCTGCTGTAGACACTGCCGGCTCAGGGGGCTCCCGGGAGCAGCTGGATCCACTGTTAATTCTCTCCTTGGACCTCCACAAGAAGGCACCTTCGCTCAAGGGGTTGACAAGAAGCTGCTCAGAAATGAGGGAAAGGGAGAGGCACGGCCATTTCAGATACTAGAAAAACAAGAGCCCCGCCTTTCCCACACTTGGCCCTGATGGGAGGGTGGGGTGAGGAGGGAATTCCAACGAGGACAAGCTCCAGAGGGGCTGGAGGAAGGGGGTGGGCTGTGGCAGGCTAGGGTGGCCCACCCAGGCTGCTCACTTTCCCAGGTTCCAGGTGACACCCCGTCCCCAGTTAGGCCTCCCCATGCTGTCCTGCAACCTCAGGTTTCAGGGAACCCTGGATATCCCCACTCCTCCACCTGCTGGCCTGGAGTCAAGGAGTCCCAAAGCAGAAAACCGTTACTCTTCCTCACCTCCATGGCCCCAGGGCCTAGTCCAGTGTCTGGCTCATAGCAGACAAGAAGTTCAATGAGTATCTGAAGAATGAATGAATGAATGAATGAATGAATGAGGATGACAGCCCAGCTAGAGCATGAGGACAGTGACAAAGAGAAAGAGCATTTAAAAATGACCACACGATGAGAGGCGGAGGAGGGTACACATGGTGAATGAGGCGGGTGCTGTGGGCAAGACGGAGCTAGCGCAATCTCAGAAGGCTTCCTGGAGGTGGGAATTAAGGGAAGGCAGAAGGAGGCATGGCAGCATCGTAGTGCTGGGATTGGGGAAGTACAGGGCACCAGAGGGGACCCAGGAGGGATGTCTATCTCATATTCAGAACTGGAGAGTGCTGGGGTCTTCCTGATGTTGGAAGAGTGGAAAAAACTAGGAACTGGCCCAGCGAGTGCCAGGGAAGGGGTACAAAGTCAGGAGGGAAAAAGGGCCTGAGAAGAGACAAGATTTCCAATTTCACATCCCCAGCAGGAAACGGGGTCCGCCTGGAGAGCGGGCCACTCTGACAGGACCCTGCGGTTCCAGCCAGAGGCAGGGCCTGCTGGAGTCTCCCTCTGCTGCCCCCACGTTGAAGGACCTTAGCCACTGGAGAAGCAGCGGGAATGGGGCCTCCTGGTCCTCCCATCACACACATATTGTCTTAACCAGCTAGAGAAAGCTCTCAAAAGAAAGCCAGTCTATTTCTGTCACCACTTGGAAGTGAAGACTTCCTTAGAAATTGACTGTTGAGGCTCCATGGTACATGTAAAGGCACTTGCGTGCACGTGGGTGTATACACACACACACACACACACACACACACACACACTGCATTATTCTAAGAGGCCCAATTTGGGGCTTGCCCATGGCTGTGCCCCTCAAGGGGCTGCAGGTGAGTCTGAGGGCAGGGCTGGCCACACAGGATGTGAAGGTCAGGACCTATGCCTCTGTCTGTGCAGGAGTGTGTCACATGGGTGTCTCCCTAAGGCCCGAGTCCAGATTTTGACCGAGTGCGGCTTCTGGTCCCACCCACATCTTCCTGAGGGTTGACTCTAAGCTGACAGATGGCTCAAAGGGCGCCACGTGCAGAAACCCCTCCCTAAACACATACACAGTACCCACAGACGACCCAGGTGTGGATGCGTGCCTCTCTGTCCTGCTCTCAAAATATTTGCCTCTCTGCATCCAGCCAGCAGCTCAGTGTCTGTGACTCATATCTCGCTCTCTCTCCAGTGTGGACGCACGAGGACGGCAGCAGGGGCAGCTGCTGGGTCAGTGAGCTCCCTCCCTCTCCTTCTCTGGGAGGCCCTCCAGGGTCCTCAGGCTTGCTGAGATCTCCCTTTCCCATCAAAGGGAGGAAAGGCACAGACAGCAGCAGCTGCTGGGGGCTCCCCGTCAATCCACAGTCATGGAGCAAAGACCCTTAGGGAGCAGTGGTTTTTAGGGGCTTCCATCTGGAGGAACATCACCTGTTGCTATTTTTAAAACACACTTCTTTGTGACTAAGCTGGAATTCAGCTGAAGCAAAGGTAGATGTGGGAGCAGCTGAGTCCCCAGACATTCTGCTTTCCCCGTCGGCACCAAGGGCCTGCCATGAGCCTTGGGGACTACGTCGCAGTCCCATCTCCTGGACTGCTGAGAAGCAAGAATGGAAGTGAGGGTGGAAGTGACAGGATGCATGTGGAAGGAGCATCAGTCTCCCATTCTCCCCAGCCCTCTCCCCGAAGTCCTCAATAGCTTCCCGGCCTCCACTCCTTTCTTCACCGTCACCCTGCATACACGCCCTCTGTGTGCTGGCACGGCGCTGGATGCGAGACACAGATGATTCTTATTTCTTAAATGATTACCACTAACAACCATGGTCCAGGAACTGGGCTTAGTGCTTTACAGCATTATATTACCTCGTGTCATCAGTATAACAACCTTGTGAGATAAGCACTCTTTTTATCCCCATCTTAGAGGTTAACTCGGGGAAGTTAAGTAACTTTCCCCAAATCATTCAGCCAGTAAAGGAAGGTCCTGGGATTTAAATTCGGGTTCATCAGAGTCTGAGGTTCAGCTCTGTAACTACTAACCATTTGTGGGCCAGCTCCCAGACTGTTTGGTGTCCAGTGGAGGACGTGGGCATGGGAACCAAAAATTGTAATATACTGTGTCCATCGTGATCGGACCCAAGAGTCGACAGCAACAGTCATCCAACCAACATACCCTAAGGGTCTACCATGTGCCAGCTGCTGCTTGAGAGCCTGGGCATACAGGTGGACACAACAAAGTCCCTGCCCTCATGCAGCTTACATTCTAATGATCCATCCAGTTGCCCAAGCCAGAAACTTAAGGTTCACCTTCAATAAGTTGAACTCTTCTCACCCTTTGCACTCACGGCTCCCCCAGTCTGATCAAGGTATTATCTAATCATCACCAAGTCCCATTGATTTTACCACCTAAGTAGCTCTGGCTTCTGCCCACTTCTCTCCATCCCACCTCTATCACCCCAATCCAAGCCACCATTCTCTCTCTCCTGGAGTATTCCCATAGCCTCTTAACTGGTCTACACCCATTCAATCTTGTCATCTTCCAAGTAGCTTTCCACCATGCAATTAAAGTAAGCTTTTCAAAACATAAATCTGGTTCCCCTTCCTTTAAATTATAATCCATCAATATATATCCTTCCTATTAAATATAGAATGGATAAACAACAAGGTCCTACTGTATAGCACAGAGAACTATATTCAAAATCCTATGATAAACCATAATGGAAAAGAATATGAAAAAGACTGTATATATATGTATAACTGAATCACTTTGCTGTACAGCAGAAATTAACACAACGTTGTAAATCAACGATACTTCAATAAAAATAATAATAGTCCTTCAATGCCCTTCCATTGCCACTAGCAAAAATACTTCTTACCTGCCTGTGATGCCCTGTCTCCCCAGCCTCTCCCTACCCCATGACCTCGACAACCATCTCCACCATCATTGTAGTCATACCCTGCATCCCCACAATCAGCGCAACCTCCTCCGCCACCATCCCCACCACCGCTGCGGTCCTCACCATCACAGAAGCATGAATCTTCATAAAGCATCCCCTCCTCGTGTGTGGCTGAGCGGGTGCTGTGTGCAATGATGGAGGCAGACAGCCCTGCCTTCAAAGCTCTGATGATTTGAGGCACAGACTCAGAAACACATCATCATGGCATGTGTCCGTTCAAATAAAAGCCTTATGACTGATGCGGAGTTTCTAGCCTTCCCACATCTCTAAAACAAAAGTTCTCAGCCCCTAGTAGAGGGCGCACTGCTCTTCCTGCCCTGAGGCAGGATGTGTAACAGCCAGGACCATCTGGAAGAGGATTGGGATCCCAAGACACATCACTGTAGGACCCCTAACACTTATATCCCAGCCAAACCCTGGGATGATGACCTTTGAGCGCAGCCTTAAAAAGAAACACAGGGCTTCCCTGGTGGCGCAGTGGTTGAGAGTCCGCCTGCCGATGCAGTGGACACGGGTTCGTGCCCCGGTCCGGGAAGATCCCACGTGCCGCAGAGCGGCTGGGCCCGTGAGCCATGGCCGCTGAGCCTGCGGGTCCGGAGCCTGTGCTCGGCAACGGGAGAGGCCACAACAGTGAGAGGCCCACGTAGCGCCAAAAAAAAAAAAAAAAAAAGAAAGAAACACAAAGAGTAGGCTTAAAGTTGAAAGAGGCAGGACCATTTCCCTAGAGTCCTTAGGATATTATGTCTGTAGCTCTTCCATCTCCCAGTGTTAAAGATGAGGAAACAGAGGAGGGCCAGAGAGGAGACCCTCTTGATCATACTGCAAGTCCCTGGGACAGCCAGCATCCAAGTCAGCCTCTGAGACTCCGTCCCTCAGCCCACTTAGCTTCCTGGAGAAAAAGAAGTAGAGACGGAAGCCACTCAGGAAGGGAACAGCCTCCTGCTACCAGGGTCCTTATGGCTGACAGGACAAGACATGCTTTCTCTGGGCTTCTACTTATCTTTCACAGCTGAGAAAAAACCAGACTGGTGGACACAGCTGGCTCCCAACCAATAGGGTGGAATTATGAATGATGGGGGCGTTTCTGATTGATACCGCCTCGGCTAAAAGGAGAAACAAGATACCCCCCTCAACCCCAGACCCTAAAGGGCCCGAGGGGAGCAACCTCACCACTTTATCGCTTAAAACCAATTATTCCAAAGCCGTCTTGGTTCTTGGCTTCCTCTCTGGGTCCCCATGTTCCTCCTCTCCCCTTCCTAATCTCAGTTCCAGAAGAGAGATGGGACACGAGGCAATGCCAGCTGGAGAGGCCAACAGATGGAACCCAGAGAAGGAAAGCGCTAGTAGTTAGAACTTACTAGACATTCACTGTGAACTTATTTCCATATGAACACTTACTCTTCACTTTTGGGAGGAATTTGCATGCACTGACTCATTTAACCCCACAGCAGCCCCTTGCTGAGGAATTCTGAGGGGGAAGGTGCAGACCTGGCCTAGCTAAGGCAGAGGTGCCGGTGAGGTGGCCCTGGCAGGCATCCTGCTGTGGAAAGTTCCTAACAACTCCATTGTGTTCTTTGATGCCCCTAGACAGCCACTCAAGAACAGAAATGCCCAGACCAGCGGCCAGCTGATCTAGTTCACCCCCTCCCCAAAACGTAAAAACAAGATTCACTGTTCCCAGATGGTCTGCAGCTTCTCCCACTCTTCTCCTCTCTCTCATAAATCCGGTCTTAGCCTTTGTTAGTTGACAGCAGTCTACTGACGGTCCCCTCATATGAGAAACATTATATGCAGATAACTGAGTCAAGGCTTGACGCAGCCTGGGCTGGCCTAGGACACCCTGGGGAAATGGCCCAGGCTGGCCCCCCACAGAACTGTTAAGGCACATGTGCTCGGCGCTGTCTGCCCTGTGTGCCGTGAAACCCCTATCTGTGGGGAACCGTGAGCTGGCAGGAAGGCCTTGGGTCTCTAAAACGGTGTACAGATGGCAGGAAATTGAGGCTTCAGCTTCTCTGTACCAAGGAGACACACATGCATCTCAGCTCTTATCCACAGCAGCCGATGTGCCCCGTGCGAGCAAGGGGCCAAAAAATTGTTTAGGTGAGCAGGTGCTGGACCTCCCCATGAGATGAAAATGAAGATGCTCTGTGTGCTTTATTTCCTGTCCTGTCCTGAATGCTCCCCTAATGCTAAGAAACAAGGTGTGAAATAAAGCCCACTGTATCCTCGGAATTAGATGGCCAATCCAAACCCATGGCCATCACTGGTGGCACTGGACTAAGTAAATGTCTCTGAGTTTTCACCCCCATTTTACAGATAAGGAAACGAAGGCACAAGGAGGTCAAATGACTTGCCCAAGATCACACAGCCCGTAAGTAGCAGAGGCAGGTTGAAGCATGCATCTGTACTGCCTCTAAGGAGTAGCGTGCAGTACAGTATGGTGGGAAGGACGTGGGTCACTTTGTTAACAGCCCTGCCGTTCAGAGGCAGCACTTGGACCCACATCCACATCTAGGACGATTGAACAATGAGATGGAAACAGCTTGGTGGCTGGGGACCTGGGAGTCAGAAAGTGCGACTCTCACCTACAAACCAGGCGCAGGGGAAGATGAAGAAAACACTCCAGCTGTTGCTGGGAGAGAAGGGCTTGGGGATGGGAGCCTGTCGCTTCAGGGATGGACCGGCCTGGAACCTGGGGAAAATCGGTACATTTAGATCACAAGCTGGGGGACATCATAGGTGAGGAAGTGGACCCGGGAGGGATTTCCAGCTTGAAACCACCAGCTCGAGGGCCAGAGGGCTGTGGAATAGAGAATTTTTGCTGCAACTTGGGAACCTGGCTTAGAACTCAGACGGAAAAGCCCTTCTGTGGTCAGGACAAGATAGGGTTTACATCAGCCTAGAGTGACAGGGGTTTCAAATGCGGCTGGGGATAGGGTGGCAAGGAGGAATCCTACACTGTCCAGATTTCACTGATCAGACATACCAAGGAGGATTAAGTAATTAAACAGGGACCAAGCCAGTCGCCTTCTCTGTATGAACCGGGCCCTGAGCTGCTCTTGTGGTAGCAGAAGGGCTTCTGTCCTCTGATCTCCGAGCCTTCAATTTCATTCAAGGTAATCCTTCCTCCACACAGCCACCCAGGCCAATTTCCTTAAAGGCAAATCGGACCATGTCACTCCCAGCTTAACAGCATTCCAGGCTCCCCACGGACTTCCCCACGAAGCCTAGGCACGTAGGGGCCCTTCTTGGCTTGGCGCTTCCTTTCTGTGTTACCATTCAACTCCCCTGCCTTGGCCTCACTCTCTCTGCTCCCTCTTCAAGGACATCCTTTATCGAGGCCTTCCAGCTGCATGATTTTCTTGGTGTTGTGAGTGTCATCTCCATGGTTCTCAACTGGAATCAGAATCCCAGGAGAGCTTTAAAAACTCCAATGCCCAGGCCACACCCAGAATAATTAAATCAGACTCTCCTGGGATTGCGCCCCAGGCATCACTGGTTTTTAAAGCCCCACCCCCGCCCAGGTGACCTCAGTGTGCATCTAGGACCCAGAAGCAACCCTAACCTACTCCCTTGAAGATTCAGCCCAGGTGTCTCATTTAATCATCGAATACTTATTGAGTTGCGCACTATTTTAAGCACTGGATATAAAAAGAATAATGATATCTAATATTTACTGAGCACCTGACATACGCCAGACATTGTCCCAAGTGCTTTATGTACATTAACTCATTACACCGGAACAATACCTCAGTGGGGTAGGTACTGTTATTACCCCCCTGGGGCACAGAGAGGGGAAATGACTTTCCCAGGGTCACACAGCTGGTGAGCATTGCTGCAGGACTTGCAGGCAGGCAGTCTGAGCAACAGTCTGCGCTTTTAATTCCTGTCCTCACATCGTTCACAGGCTGCAAGACTGAAGCGATAAACAAATGAGCAAATAGAGTAGAAAGAGGGATATGGGGGAAAAAAGGCTGTCTGAGTGACTGCAGCGAGGGGCTGACTTTAGACTAGGTGGTCAGGCCATCCCCAAGAGCAATATTTAAGCTGAGCCCTGAAGGATGAGAAGGACCCGGCAGAGTGTGGGACACGGTGTTCCAGGCAGGGGGCCAGCGAACATGATGTCTTCTAGGAACTGTGGAAGTCCAGTGGCGGGGTGGGGAGAGGGCACAGTCAAGTAAAGAAGCTGAAGGGGCAGTGCCTCTGCAAGCCACCTAAGAAGAGGAATGAGGTCTTCAGCAGGGCACACAGTGTCCAACTGAGGGTGGGCCGTAGGCGCCCAATGCAGCCATTTAGCGAGAGGCACCTGCTGTGGAGCTGGAGAGAATCAACTCCTCCACGAGCCTCTCTCAGTTCCTCACCTCCACCTGTAGCACCATCACGGTGTGTTGTAATTGGCTGTTTACCTCTCGGCCTCCCCTCCCAGACTGGGAGCACCTTGAGGGCGGAGACCAATCTAATTGGCCTCTGAAACTCAGCCACTGACCACTACTAGGTGCTTGGTAAACATCTGTCATCCACAAGAAAGTTGAATGAAAGCCTGGCAGACTGGCAGCTTCCTGAAGAATTTCAGAGGGAGGAAACTAGGAGAGGTCCCTCTGCCTGCTTTCTCCTCCATTGATCTGGGGGTTTCACAGACCTTGGCCAGAAGAAAGGGATGTGGCACCCGCTCTGTCCCCAGCAGAGCCCCTCAGCCCACCCTCATGGCTGAGTACCCGCCTCTGATGGGAAGGCAGTGGTAGAGCTGTAACAGTTTTCAGCAGCCAAGCCCCATCCCTTCCCCCACCCCCAGCAAACCCCATTAGGCAGGGCAATGGGGAGGGAGGTGACCATAGCCCAGTGCCCAACTGAAACGGTGGAACCTCGAGATTCCAGGTGGTGACTGACGCTTTCAATAGCTCAGGCATTTAGCTGCAAGTCTGGGCACCCACTGCTGCTCTGGGTTTCTGACAGTGAAGGTAGGGCCAGGCCTGGCGTTGGAGCTTCTGGGGTCCTACTTCTGCTGCCATTGCCACCACCAGGTGGGCCCCCAAAACCAAGAGATGCTCTGTCAACTCAGAGGAGGGCAGAGGCAAAGGGCAGGAGGCTCCGAGGGGTCACCTAGGTCACATGGCCAGTTGGTGGCTAAGCTGGCCAGGACTCAGGTTTCCGGGCCCCCAGCCCAGGGTTTTCTCCACCGGCCTTCACAGCCCCTGCCTGCCCTCACTGCTCCTTTAGGAATGTCTCGATCTGGCTGTGCTGAAGCTGCGTAGAGCACGGAGCACCTGGAACAGAGGGGCCCACCTGGCTCCTGAGCAGAGGCAGCCAGCTGGGTCGCCCAGGGACGGCAGTAGCCCCTGCTCACCGCCACAGGCCATTCCGCGTTGACGTTTTGCTAATGGCGTGATGGTTGCGCGTGCAGGTTCAAATCACAGTCCTGCAACTTCCCAGCTCTGTGGTCCTTGGCAAGTGACTTAAACTCTCTCTGCCTAGTCTCCTCACTAGAAAATAGAAATGACAGTGACAACACTAATCCCGTGTCCTAGGGTTGTGGCGGGATTAAATGAGTTAACAAGTGTAAAGTGCTTAGAACAATTCCTGGCAGGTAGTAAGTGCCTAATCAGTAGAAACGTTAGTGAGAACTTCCCGGGACAGGCTCAAGGGACTTGGGTCCCTATGCGAACCCGGGCTATTCATCAACACACTCTATGCCTCAGTTTCCCCATCTGTGAAATGGGGAGTAATTCATCTCTATGAGTGGCTTGAGGACAACCGTGAAATGCCAAGAACCCTCAAAAGAGTTTGGAGGTTAAAAAGAAAAGACCTTACAAGCGGGAAGCGTGATGGGTAGGTGACCCTGTGGCAGACACAGGGGCCCATAAATCACCCTCGACCCAGCAGCTGCCTGGGTTTTATGGGCCCTGGTAGCCAGGCTACTTTCCTGAACATCATTCAGAATTTATAGACTCTTGTCACTGTCCTTCCCAACTCTTTTATTTCGTTGCCTGAGAAGGAAGCCTGGCATTAACAGAGGCTTTGCTGCCCTCCCAGGAAAATGCAGCCCGTTCTGCATTCAGTCCCCAGCCAGTGGGAGGAGAGGAGCTGTGAGGCCAGCAGGTGTATCCGTTGCAGCCAGGTCCCTCCTCTACCTGCTGAGGGAGGATCAGAGGATGACATCCCGGAGCCCAAGCCCAGAAACCAGCCTCTGCACAGGGGACCCAGTGATGACTGAGACCTCAGGCCTCTAGGAGTGTGAACAGGACTGGGCCGGGGGCCTCCTCGCAGTTACCGAACAAGGAAAGCACAGTGGGAGGTACCCGCTGGGAACCCCTGGCAAAACCTTTCCTGCTTTTGTCATTTATGAGCTCTGTGCCGTCAGCTAAGTAACTTGGCTTCTCTGAGCTCCCATTTTCTGACCTGTACTCAGGGTTAAAAGTACCTGTCCTGTCTACTCCACAAGCTACTAGGATGAGGAAATGTGACCATGAAGGTGGAGGGAAGTGGGAAGGGATACAAGGGGAGCCGTAGCAAAGTGACCAGGACTGTGGGGTACTGGTGCCACTTAGCCAGGTACAAATCCCCATCTCCTGTCTGGGTGACCCCAAGCGAGTTACTTCACCTCTCTGTGTCTCAGTTTCCTCTTTGGTCAACTCTGGATAAGAATGTTTAATTCACAAGACTCTGTGAGGATGAGGTCAGCATCTCTAAAGCCAGCCAGGGCTCAGCAAACGTGGGCAGCTAAGAGAGGCAGCAACCCCGAGGGAGTCTAGAGTGGTGGGTAAGGGCCTGGAGTGGGAATCAGATATGACTGGGGTCAAATCCTGGCTCAGCCATGCAATGTCTGTATGACCTGGGACTCATCCCAGTTGGCCTGGGACTTCCCTGGTTTCAAAACGGAAAGTCCTGCATCCCAGGAATCCCCTCAGACCCAAACAGGGTCAGTTGGTCAACTTAGACCCAGAGCAAATCCCACCGCTATTCTGAGTTTCAGTTTTCACATCAGCACAAAGGGAGGTAATACCTACTTTGCAAAGGTAGTAGGGGAACGAAATGGGAGAATGCATGTAAATTACGCCAGACGCTGCAGCACCACATAGATGTTCACTCATTTCATACTCACCACGACCCCAGGGAGGCAATGCTCAGCAGGGGTCCCCCAGGGAGGGAAGAGGCTGCACCCAGCAGAAGACATGGGGCCCACAGGCACCGCCAGCTCCTCCTCTGATGCCTGCTGACCTGCTGGGCCCCTGGGAGCCAGGCTCAGCTCCAAGCAGCTTTGCCTGTGATTAGAGCTTAAACCCCACTCTAGGGGCATGTCCAGCTGCCACGAGGTCCCCCAAGCCTTTCCCTTGGGTGAAGGAAAACTATTCTAGAAATTGAAGGTGTACAAGAATAAGAAAGACTCTCGTATACCAGGAAGCCATCCCACCTCTATCCCTACCCTCCCACCCCTACTACCTGTCACGGCATGTGACAGATTGAATCTGTAGATAAGAGTGTGGGCTCAGGAGCCGGGCTTCCTGGGTTCACATGCAAGCTCTGCCCTCTTACTTGCTGTGTGACCTCAGGCAAGCAACTTAACTTCTCTGGGCCTTTTTCCTCACCTGTAAAATGAACTAATAAGTACCCACCCCACAGAACTAACGTGGGGATAAAATGAGTACAAAAAGCTTACATTAGAACAGCGCTGGGACCATTATAAGCATTCAATACCCAGTAGCTATTATTCTGATGGTATACTATAATATAATTCAATCCAACATGACCTGGTCATTCCATTAGCCTCTTTGAGCCCATTTCCTCACCTTTAAATGGAGACAACTCTGCTTGCCCTACTTCCTCACTGTCATGGGATCCAAAGTAGATAAACATGGCTGTGAGTCGAGTTTTAAAAACCATCAAGCGCTGTATATGTGAGAGGGATGAAAATAATGCATACTCTAATAAACATAAGGTAATAGAAACACAGTACTACGGGGTAACATGACACAATGTAAGATAATGCTCTGCATTAAAAACTGAATTGAGAGAGAGACAGGACAGATGGAGAAAGAGGAGGAGAGGCAGAGAAAGGCCAAGCGAGACAGGGACAGCGAGTGAGGTCTGAACTTCAAGAGCAGGGAATTGTTGCTGTACTGTAATTTAAAAACCAATATACAGTAAATATCAGCCCGGCGCCACAGAGCAGCAGCGTGGCAGGGTGGCCCGACCCGAGATAACTCACACCCCAAGCTGGGCCAGCCACCAGCGCCCTGCCGGCCTGCCCTGTAACTCACGTGCCATTGCTCTCTCCCCCTGCCTGGGGCCACTTGTACCTGCAGGGCCTCCCATTACGTGCCATATTCACTCGGCCCGAGATTTACGGAACAGACTGATCTCAAAGTCCCGGAAATGAGCTTGGAGCCCAGACCCCGCCCCTCGAGAGAGGAGGTGTGGGATGGGGCTCGGCTTCCAAGCAGCCTGGCTTTGTGCTAGGAGTGGCCCGGAGGTCCAGGCCCCAGTTAGCTCCCATCCCAGCTCTCCTCCTGTGGCTCCACCACCTCCCTGACTCCTGTCCCCTCCCTGTGGTTACACACCCCCACCTCCATCATCACCCCATGTCACACTGACTCCGTAATCCCCTCCTGGACCCGATGCCCCCAGTTCCTGAAACCCTGCCCCCCAGCATTCCTCTGGATCTGCACTCTTCTGTGTCCTGGCCCAAGGCCCATATTTTTGCCCCAGATGCTTTTCCAGCTTCTGCAAACCAAAAAAGCCAGGAGGTCCCTCTTCCCACCACCAGAATCAGCCCTGGGGAATGGGTGTTTGGGGATGGGCAGGAATCATGGCCCAGGGAGATATTTCTTTCTGGCCTTGTCTCCACATAGAGACCAGGCTGAATCAGGTGCCTCCTTCCCTGACAGAAGGTTCCCCAATCCAGGTTCCACACCCACCTCCTTAGGGCCCCCAGCACCTTCCCGCCCCCACCCCCAACCAGGGCATGCACAACGGTTTCAGAAGGACCCAAAGCAACATGTTCTGTGGCCCTGCCACTAACTCCCATCCCCTGAGATACCGTGTCGCGCTTTCCCCCGTGACGTGCCCTGTAGATCCAGCCTAGGCACGCTGACCTGGAACATTCCATGAACGCCCTCCCACACTGTGGCGTATTTCTCCAATGATCCGACCCCGACATGAATGAGGCCCACGTGGGAGGTCCAGTCCCGAACTCATTAGCCATGTTCACCCAACCCCTCCTCCACAAAATTCCCCCAACCCCTCAGCTGAACACAGTGTAGTTGTAAGGTGTAATAAGAACCCAACTGGACCGGGAACCACTTAGTGACCTCTAAGTGCCTCAGTTTCCTCTCATGTATAATGGGTATAATCATAACATCTGTCCTTCCTGCCTGCCTGGTAGGATTGTCCCAAGGGTCCAATGAGATCATGTGGAGAGTATTGTGAAATTCCCCAAGGCGCTATACGATTTAGGGGGTGGTTGTTGGAAAGGACCATCCGTTAAGCCGGTCCACGGTCATTCCTCTCCTCGCTTAGGAAAATGCCACTGGTCTATCTACCACGAAAAATAACAGCACCCATTACACAGCGTTCACCATGTGCCAGCCGTTGCTCCCGGCACCTCGCTTACAGCAATTCACTGAATTCTCCTAACAACCCTATGCCATGGGTACCATTATTATCCCCATTTTGCAGATGAGGAAAGCAAGGCAGAGAGAGAGTAATCTGCTCACATGACCAGGAAAAGAGAACACAGTATAAGCCCTAGGAATGAGGGTCCAGTGCACACACACTCCCTACAATAAGAAGGATCTGCATCCACGTATTTCAGTGCCTAACCTTCCTGGTTAATGTGCATGTTTCTCTCCTCCATCCTCCTCTTAGACCTAAACTTCCCAAGGACAAAAAGCAGGCCTTTCCCCATCCGAGGAAGGTTTCTCAAGAGTAAGGAGCCTACCTTGCTCACTTGCGACCTCTCTGTGCCAGCAGCCCCCTGCCCAGATTATTGCCCATCTAAGGCCTGGGAAACCGTCCTGCCCCCAGTGTGACGGCCCTCATGTGACATGTGCTTAGAAGCTGTGACTAGACAGAGGGGCTGGGATTTATGTCCATTCTAGACTCTCCTCTTAGTTCCCCTTCTCCCAGCTCAGCCCCCGTGACGCACGTTACCAGGCCAGGAGGAAGATTAAGCGGTTCCTTTAGGGTCAGCTGCCCCTAAACTGGGACCACAACCCCCAAATCTCTTCATCCAGTCAGTTTGCATTTGGGTGAGATGGTAAGATGTCAGCTAAGTAGTGGGGCAGGGAGGGAACTGGGAAAGCAGCTTGAGAGTGCATTTCTTAAGTGGTCCTCATCACCCTTCCACCACCACCATCACCACCACTACATCATGTAGCTAATTGTGTGTGAGCTTTAGCTGAGTCCTGAGCAAACACACACACACACACACGCACGCACGCACACACACACACGCATGCGAATGCAGGTGAGGGAAGGCACTAGAAACAAGCCAGAGGTGGGTATCCCCACCCCAACTCCCACCTCCACCAAGTCCTGGAGTCCACAGGCAGGGCTGGAAAAAATACAGGAGTAGAAATCAAATGATCGCTGTGGTGGAGGGCCGTGTGCACACACAGACCGGAGAGATGATTCATCTTTGTAGCAACTGGCCTGCGGGGTGGTGCACAGTAGGCGCTCAATAAATGCTTGTTGAATTAAACTGAATTGGTGAGGACTGCTGACCAGCTAGTCACGAAAGAGTTGGATGAAGGACCATGGGCTTGATCACCAAATCCTAAACACACAGGCTCTCCCGACTTGAAAGCTTGATGGGGTGGAGGGAACACTTTAGAACAAGTAAAAGGACACCTCACTCCCACACTGGCAGCAAAGTACAGAACTTACGGCCTCAAGAGGTGGAGTGGACTGAGACCATGAAAATGGTGCCAGGAAATCGTGATGACCATGCTTTGATCCTTACCAAGCATCATGAAAAGTGGCCATGACAGGGCTTCCTCCGCCCTGTGAGGACAGAAACGGTCCAATCCTGTCCCGCACCTAGGTGGAGGCCTCGGTGGAAACGAGGCAGAATTGGGGCTGGAACGTCCGGGGGAGGGCTGACCTAGGGTGGAATTTCTCAACTGCAGGAGGTTTGCTGTGAATCAAAGCTCCTGAGAGCAGACCGAGAGCCAGGAAGGAATGATCACCAAACAGCCACACGAGTGCACACATGTCCCAGCAGAGAAGGACAGAGGGCTCCAGTGCGGCTCCACCACCTAGCGCGTGGATCCCTTGGTGAGTTCCAGACAAAGCTGAAAGAGAACTTATTCCAGGTTCCCCTGCACCCCAGTGAGTCCTCCAGGACCTGTTGCCTTGTGCTGTACGACGACCTCTAACCTTTTACCTCCTTGACTCCAAGTTGCCATCCATCCTCCCTGCCTTCTGCCCCAGGAGGATTTACCTGGGTATTATAGTGGCTTCATTACAGGGCAACACTGAATCAAAGGATCAACTTGCCCACCCAGGAATCTTAAATACCTTTTTACAATGACCAGGCCTCATCTTATGGCCCTTGTTGGGCATTTCCAGGAGCTCAGAAAGCCAAGCATGCCTTCACCTCCATTGCCATCACCCAGGAGGGGCTCCCACATCTCTTTCTCATCAGGTACTGAGACCCAAGCTGGAGCCTGAGCCCAGCTCACTCCCTAAGCTCCTCCAAGGCCTGCAGGCTGAGTGACTATATGTCACTCATTTGGGTGACCAGAGAGAGTCATGTAACAGCAAGACCTAGTTTACCACTAGTCTGAAGTAGCAACCTGCACAGACTCCCAATATTAGCTGGGGACCATAGTAAATCCCCACCCCCAGCTTATTTGACTAAAGCTGCCTTAACAGGAGAATAGACCAGGAAGGGTAACGAGGAAGGAGAGTGCTAGCTTTGGGGAAAAAGAGTAGAAAGTAAGTCTTAGGGAGGGGAGATGGGAGGACCAAATAGATTTTGCATCCCTGTGAAGTTTTATTAGAGACCTGAGTTAAGGCGAAAGGGAAGACCTCCCTGTGTTGGCCTAGACCGAAGTGGGGTGTTGAGGGGAGATGGCCCAGGAGGGAAATACAGAGGGAAAATGAGTTAAGAGAGACTCAGTGTTTTGCTTCCCATGCTGTGTCTGCTGTGAGTGAGTTAACGTATGGCGTGCACAGCTGGCCCCCCAGTACCCAGGACCCCCATAGATACCAAAATCCACGGATGTTCTAATCTCTTTATAAAACGGCACAGTATTTGCACCTAACCTATGCACATCCTCCCATATACTTTACAATCACCCCTAGATTACTTATAATACCTACGACAATGTGAATCATTATAAATCCTTGGTAAACAGTTGTCAACACGTGGCAAACTCAAGCTTGGCTGTTTGGAACTTTCTGAGATTTGTTTTTCTCTGAAAAATTTTGATTGAATCCCCAGATGCGGAATCCACAGATAAGGAGGGCTGACCGTCAATGCAGAGTTCTAAAGAGCCCAGCTTTGGGATTTTGCAGTCTCTCATGTTTCGGGGCTGCCCTGTTAATACAGGACTGCGGCAAGGAGACCGAGACCCCATGCAGACAACCCCAAGCAGGTTGACATAGTACAAGAGCTCAGTTTTGCTATTTAATCCAGCTTGACACAGTTTAACACCTAAGTCTTGTGTCTACGGTTCTAGTCTGTCTCCCGGGTTGGTCTGGTCCCCATTAGCCTTGGTTCTTGGGGATATTCAAGAAAGCAGACCCAGATCTGTCCGAATTACATGCCTGCTCAGAAGCAAGGCCATACACAGCCTCGCGCCTCCTCCACAGGACCTCCACACCTTCTACACAACTTGCAGCTACAAAGCAAGGAATCACCGGGAAAAAAATAAAGAGCGCGAGATCACAACACAGGTAGATAGCGTCATTGCTTAAACGTGCTCGGTGCACCAGCACGCAGCTTAACAAGCTGGCTTCTCGTGCCGTTTCCTTTGACCTTCTGTTCACAGACTAGCCTTGTATTCCAGGACCATGCCTCCAACCCTTCCCCTACCTCCCATCTTGATGAAATGGAGACGCCTATACAGGAGGTCTGGAGTGGGAGCCTGCTTCCAGGTGATGCTGCTGCTGCTATAGTTCATGGACCACGCTCTTGGCAGCGACACGCCAAGGTGAATCTGTCCTCACCGTCTCCTGGATTCTCCCTGCCTCACATCTACCTCTTCTTCTAATCCTAGTCCGTTAGCCCTAAAACCTGCATTCGCAATGGTGGCAACAGCGCCCCCAAGGGGACAAAACTTTGTTATTGGGAGGGGTGAGAAAGCGGCTTACTCTTTTTTTTTTTCATACAAAGCACAGCTGTACCTACAGTACATAAACAGATACACAGCATATCTGTGGTATTAAAATTTCATGGGCATGCAATTATAAAAAATTGTGTCTAAAAAGTTTCCTGCGAGAGGGCAATCCTGAAAGAAGGATTGAGAAATACTGGCTGAAGGCTAACGCCCTCCACCCTCTCTGGTGCCAAAGCTTCAATAATGGCACATGATTACAAAAGTGAATGATACATGTATCCGTGTGTCCCTTCCTAGCTGCCTGCCACCAATCCCTCCCAATTATCTGGACCAAAGACCCCTCTTCTGCAGGCTCTGCAGCATCCCTTTTCCCGGAAGGCACAGTGTCCATCTGCCTGGCCTGTTATCTTATTGGGGAATTCCGGTCCCACGTGAAACTGATACATTAAAGCCCACATGTAATGCCCTCATATCTGGGCATTATTGCCGTTGACACTTTAGTTGCTCAGTCTAAATTAGGAAGGGGTCACAATTAGGAAGGGGGTGAGTGCAAAAGGGCTTGCTCAGTGCAGGAAGCGCATTCACACAGGCCTGCCCTTATATCAATGTTGGAAAGTCAACATTTGCATCCTGACTTATCAGTAAAGAAACCAGGCCTCAGGGGCTCCCAACCCGTCACACATGATAGAGTCGGGTCTCCTGACTCACGGTCCAGCTCAGCCTACTGTCCCGGCTCCCATCCTGTCCAGGAGGACAATGCTGACTGTCTGATGGGAACTTTTAAAGAGTCGGGTGTGAGCGAGAAACGCAGGCAGGGACGCCCATGAGAACACTGAGCTCCTCAGGGCTCTGTGATGGAGGCTGTGAAGTCTCCTCCTCAGTCAGGCCAGGAGGACAGCGGGGCTTACAGACGTGCTGACCCATGGTACCTACTGAGCCTCGCTTTGGGACAGAGGCAGTACAGAGGAGTTAAGAGTGTGGGCTTTGAATTCACACAGACATGAGAATTGAGTGACAGCTCTGCCGCTTACTAGCTAACTGGCAGGCACCCAACTTCTCTGAACCTCGGTTTTCCCATCTGTAAAGTGGAGGTAACAACAGTGGCCATTTCACAGGATTGGGAGAATTCAATGAGATAATAATGTGAAGCTCTTAGCACTGTGCCTGGTGCATAATAAGCAAACAAGAAATTATTTGAAGGAGCTGGTCTTGATAGCCTAAGAAATTTCTCAGAGCATTCATTCTACTTGTTCAGTACCCCATGCCTGAAACTCCCCAAATTCCCAGTGACCTCTGAATTTACAAGAAGGCAAAATGTGCCTTCTATGGACTTCAGTGGGCTTTTGTTGTTCCTGAAGTCCTCACCTCCTCCAAGAAGCCATCCTGATTGCCCTCACCCTGAAGCATACTGGACATGGCTATTCTCCCAGGTCCCTATCTCCAGACCTGACTTCCTGCTCCCTGAATATACCTTTTCTTAGGCCTGCCCATGATGGTTAGACACCCTCTCCACTCCTGTTCCAGTGATTCATTAGTCAGATCCCACTTAAATACATGTCTGGGTTCGAGCCCCTCTTCCCGACTGGATGTGCCACCCAACTCCACAGACGGGACCCAGGTCCAATCACAGGCACTGCACAGACCCCAGCAGGAGCTGTGTCCACTCACTTAGCCTGGGCCTGACACCAGCCCTGTGCGGCCACTCTTGGGGCAACAAGAGGCAGAGGCAGAGAAGGAAAGGCGGGGGTTGGATTCTGGAAGATATTTCACACTCGAGCTTGAGGTAGCAAAGCGTGATAGATGACACTTGGAAAACACAGAGTCCGAGCATCCTGAGTAAATGTGCGTGGCTGTAAAACTCCAAAGCAAACAGGAGGGAGGGAGGGAAGCAGGTGCCACAGCCCCAGAGGTGAGATCTGCTTCTCGAATATCAATTCCTCAAGTTTTCTTGGAGGACTTCCTGGAGTCTTTTAATGATCAGCTTACATGGGATGGCATCAAACCCTCCTGGCAGTTACGTGGCAGGGGAGGCTGGGGACACTATCCTCCATGTCTCTGAGGGCCCCTCCCTCTCTCCAAACCTTCCGCCTCCACCCAAACACTCCTCCAGATCTACAAAGGAGTTTGGGGAGCACCGAGTCAAATATGGGGTCATACACATCTGCAAGGCATATACTATTATTTTCTGTCACCGGAGGAGAGAGCACAGAGGCTCCAGTGCTTAACCAACAAAGATGTGGCAGAGCCAGAATTTGAACCCAGGCCTTCCAAGTGTAGGTTCCATTCCATTACGGGCATACCTTGTTTCATCGTGCTGCATTTTATTGCCCTTCATAGATATTGTGCTTTTCACCCATTGAAGGTTTGTGGCAACCTTGCATCGAGCAAGTATATTGGCAACAGTATTTTTCCAACAGCATTCGTTCACTTCGTGTCTCCGTGTCACATTTTGGTAACTCTGCAGTATTTCAAACATTTTCATTTTTATTGTATTTGTTATGGTCATCTGTGATCAGTGATCTCTGATGTTACTACTATGACTTTCTGAAGGCTCAGAGGATGGTTACGAATTTTTAGCAATAAAGTATTTTTAAATTAAGGTATTACATTGGGTTTTTTTAAGATATAATGCTCTTGTACACTCAATAGACTACAATGTAATGTAAATATAAGTTTTATATGCACTGGGAAACCAAAAGATTCATGTCACTCACTGTATCGCGATACACGCTTTATTGCAGTGGTCCGGAACTGAACCTGCAATATCTCCAAGGTATGCCTGTATATGACAACTCTATCCCTTCAAATAAGTTGGACCCTAACACTCTAACTGCGCTCAAAATAAAATTGCAAAACACCCAGATGGTTCTTGCTTTTGTCCAGGGTCCCGTTCCCTTCGGCTGTCTCTGGGTGTTTTCTGCTCTATGTCTCTGCTCTCAGTCTAGAAGCCTCCCCCATCAGAATGGAAAGCCGCCAGACGCCAATATTGTACTCATCTCCACTTCAAGACAGGGGACTTTCTGAAAGAGAACTGCTCCACCCCACAGGCTAGAGAGACTTGACATTCCTGACACTTGGAGGCCAAACCCCCCCTGGATCTTTGATTTTACTTCAGGGCTGCAGCCAGGACACAAAAGCGATTTCCACTGTAGCCAGACCAGGGCTCGGGTGGCCAAAAGGCTGCCCTATTCTCCCAGTGGCCCCACCTACCTCGTCTGCATCTCCCACCCCTCCCACCCTCCATCTCCTCCTCAGTCTCGCCTCCTGGAAGCTCCCTGCTCACCCTCTCTCAGGCCACACTCCCCAGCTTCTCAGATTTCAGGGCCTGGGAAAAGAACTGGCATCTCATAGAAGCTGGGAGCCTGAGCCCCAGAGGAGGCAGCCAGGTACCCGGTCCAGCCCGACAGGGGATGGAGCTGGGAGCCCACCGCCCAGAGAAGCACCGCCAGAGGGTGAAACGGAAATGCCAAGTTGGCTGTTTGTACTCCCCAGGGCAAGGGCAGGGAGATAAGTAATTACATTCCCGGGCAGGAATTAGACCAGAAGCTCTAAACTGAGGGCTGGGCAGGGAGCCTGAACAGAAGCATGTGAGGAGACATAGGAGAGAGACGGAACTCCGCACCCCTAGCCAGAGTCAGAGGGAGAGACGACATTCCAGCGTCAGCCGAAGGACCCAGGCAGCTGGCGTGGTCTGCAGCTCCAAGTGCAGGCCCTCGTGAGCTCCCGAGTCCCCCCTGCAGGATCCTGATCCCCTTCAGCCCCCAAGGTACCCCACAAGCGAGTCCCGCAGCCAGCCGGGCTCCACTGCAAGCGGCTGGGCAGAGAGCAGCCCAGCACACGACCCCAAGATCTGTGCTCCCAGCCTCCCCACAATCTCCCCACCTGGGTCTCCCCACCGTGAGTTCCAAGCTGGCCCCCATCCACGTACAACAACCCGACAAGAACCTCTCAGTCTGGTCCCTGGGAACTTCACAGCGGGCAGCTCCCTGCCTCGCTTTGCTCCTCCCCAGCCACGGGGGGTCAATTTCCTGAAGCCGCCCCCTCCCCCAGCCCCACAAGACCAATCAGCCCATGCAGCCACAGAGGCCCCCCTCCCTGACACATGCATGCACACACGTACAATCACACGAACACGTACACACACTCCACAGTGGCGGGGCAGAGGGCCAGCATCTACCGTCATGCCTGTAACTCCTGCTCGGAGTGCGGGCTCTGGCGAGCGCCCTCTCCCCGAGGGCTTCTGACTGAGGACATCTCAGCAGGCACTTGGTGTTGGCCTGGCTCAGTCCCTTTGCGGTCTCTGCTCAGGTTCCCTCCTATTTCTCTTTCAGTTTCTGGCTTTCAGGGGCTCTGTCTCCCTCGAACTCGCTGCCTATGTCCTTTGTACGGGGGTGAAGGAAAGATGGGCAGGACACCTCCCCGTCGTCCCCTAGGGTCTGTGCAGAGCAAGGCACTGCCGGCCTCCAAGCAGCTGTCCACCGCTTTCCCTCCTCCCTGCCCAGGCCAACCTTAGAACCAGGGCAGGGCTGGGTGGGAGACAGACCTACCAGCTAGGCACGGCTAATGCCAGTTTCCATATTGCTTCATCATGCCATTCTGATGCCCCGAGCTGCACACGCACAGTCTCCCTGATCTCCCTGCCTTCTACCTGAAGACAGGACAGGGTCCCTGAGGTTGCCCTACCTGCCTGCCTGCCTAAACTGCAATGATTCCTTCCTTCCCTCCATCAGCACTGAGTCAACCTTCCACACCGGGCTCTACCCCACCCCACCCAGCCCATGGAGCGCAGGGAGCCCTGGCGTCCGACCCAGCCCCCAGCAATCGCTCTAGCCAGGCTTCGCATGTGGAGAGATGCAACAGAGTGGTCTGGTGGCAAAGTTCTCCTGCTGTTTCAACGTTTCCGTATACCTGCGGCTCCTGTCTCTCCCTCTTGCTCTCTGGCCTCACACTGACCCGCTCTCCCCGCTCCTCGCCCCCACTATCGGAAAAAAAAAAGGAAATAAAGAAAAGGAAACCTCCCGCGACAAGGATGGGCGAAAAGAGAAGAGGGTATTCGCATGACTGCCCAGGTGAGGGAGTCCTCCACTGAAAAAGAAAGGGATGCAAAGTTCCCGGCTCCCTCGGTGCTTTCAGCCCAGCGCCGAGCTCCCGCGGACACCCAGATCGCTGAGACGCAGCGGCGGCGACCACTCACCTGGGCGAGGCAGCATCTACCCCCGGCTGGGAGGCACCGAGGCCGGCTCCGCGGGGCGCCCGGGCTCCCTGGCTCGGCCACGCATCCTTCCCTGCCCAAGACCGGCTCGAGCTAAGCCCTCCGGCTCCGGCGAACGTAGGCAGATGGTGGCCTCGGACGTCCACGCGGGGAGAGCCCTGAGCGGTTTATTCAGTTATATCCACGGCATTTAGCAAGAAGAAGGGAGGAAAAAGCACAACTTGTTCTCTTCCAGATTTAAAAAAGCAAAAAAAAAAAAAAAAAAAAAACAGATAATCCCTCCCTAGGAGGACGCCGGTAGGATTTTCCAGATCGAAGAACCCCGGGCATCCCCAGGAACCTCAGGCATCTTGGAATGTGAGGCGTCTTCAAGTTCAGACGAGCCAGCCGGTTTGTGCGTGAGAGACAGAGAGACAGAGAGACAGTGACAGAGAGAGAGGGAGAGAGAGAGGGAGAGAGAGAGAGAGAGAGAGAGAGAGAGAGAGAGAGGGAGAGGGAGAGGGAGAGGGAGAGGGAGAGTGTGTGTCTCAGCGAGAACGAGCCAGGCACTCACACCCACACGCACACAAACACACTCCCCCCGCACGCCCCGCAAGCACACTGCCCCACACGCGCGCGCGCGCGCGCGCCCCCGTCACACACACACACACGCACGGCGATCGCAAGCATGGAGCCGGGAGGGAGCCGGACCGGCTGCCGCGGCCGCGCGAGGCCAGCGGCACAGAGAGCCCAGCGGCCGGAGGCGCCCGGGACCCCGGGCCGTGCGCACCGTCTCCGCCGAGCTCCCCGCCGAGGCCGCCCCCAGAGGCGGCCGGCGGAGCTGCAGGAGCCAGGAGCCAGCCTCGGGCCAGCCGCGCGTCGCACCCCCTTCCACGCCGACCCACCCGGCTGCCGGAACCTGAGGGCTCGGGGGCCCCGCGGGGGTGGCGCGAGGGCAGCCGCTGGCCAGCCGGGCCCGCACGAAGGGGCGGCGCGGGGCCGGGGAGGGCGGCAGGCGGGCCTTGCGCTCCGGGAGCCGACAGGGCGGACTCGGTGGCCGAGCGGCGCGGGCAGCCCCTGCGCCAGGCGAGCCGGGTGGCCCGGGCTGCGCGCTGCGGCCGGAGCCGGTGCTGCCGCCTCACGTGCAGAGCGCGCCGTGCAGCCTTCAGCCCAACGCCTGCCGGAGAAGAACCCAACAGCGCCGGCCCTGGGCTGGGGATGGGGGCTGGGAGGATAGCGTCCACCCAGCCCTGGCCCGGTTCTGATTCCGACACCCTAGCGAGGCGACCCAGGACAGATGAGCGCCCGGCGCATGCACACGCATGCTTAGACTTTTCGTGAGTATCGCCAGAATCTGTGAAGTGTGCAGTGGCGCCAACTGTTTGCACGTCGCCTTCCCTTGTTCGATCCTCCCAGCGACCCTCATTTGACGTGTGAGGAAACTGAGGCTCCGAAGAGTAAAGCAATTTGTCCGAGGCACGTGGCACATAGTTGAGTCCCCACTCCAACGCTACTGTGGACTTAGCATCAGAAGCTCTGGGTCTGGCAGGGTTCTCATCTAACTTTGGTTTTCCTCTCTGCCCACTGGGATCAGCAACCAGTTCTCGGGAAGAGAGGACCAGGCTCTGCCTTACTGGGCTTCCCAAGAGGTGTGGGTACCTTTCCCACTGAAGGAACTGAAAGTTTGAGATTCCTGCTTGTACTCCAGCTGCTAAATCCAGGGAGAATGTCTCAATCCATCTCTTCTCTCCTACTGGCTACACCTCCCATGCACCTGTCCCAGATACCCACAGGGAGGCACATGTGGCATATGGATGTGTCTCTGCAGCCCAGGATTGGCTCAGCTGCATAAATCTGTAATATAAAACCCTGCCTCCTCTCTGTGTGCATCTAAGTGGGTGAAAATCTGCTGAAGCCCAGGCACCTAGACCCCCATGTGGTGGCCACCCTCCCCATGTACACTCAGGGAAACTGCTAGATCAGTGTTCTGCAGACCCTGAAAGACAAGTCCTTCCCTGGGGGGATGCTAGAAAGCCAGAGGGGAAAAGGGCATGGCCAGGATGAAATTCAAGGTACATCAGAGTGGGTTGACACAAGAAAAGAGGGGCTGAAACAGGGGGTGGGGATAGAGGAAGGGAGGAGAAATGAGGAAAGGAAGAAGGAAGGAGGAGGTGAGTAGGAGGTGGGGTTAGAAACAGGAGGATGTGAAGGTAGGGGAAGGGGAAGGTCAGCAGGAAAAGGGTTTTCTTCCTCGCTTACCCTTTGGTTTTGCATTCCATAGGTGAGGGCTCCAAGGGGAGGAGTCAAGAGTGGAAGGAGGAGCTATAGCCCAGATTCAAGTCTCTGAGTTGCTCCCAAGGGTCAGGGGCATCAGGCTAGATTATCTCCTTACACCAGAGTCACCCATGAGAGGACCAGAATCTAGTGGCAGGGATAGGATGAACCTGGCACCAGAGCAGAGACGGAGCTCCACTCAGAAACCAATAAGGCGTTAGGCTGGTGTGAAGGCCAGGGATGCTGGAGGGATAGCCCCATCCCTCCTCCAAAGGGAACCCAATACCCGATCAAGAAGTTGTCCCAGCTCAGAGAAGGGAATGGATATCCCAGGAAGAGCCAGGACCGGGATCATTTCTTGCACTTGGGGTAATTCTGAGGACAACTGGCTTATTTTATGAATAATATTTACCTCACCTGAGCACTCAGCACTGGGCTAGGAGTCAGGTGGCCTGGGTGTTCACCGTGGCTTTGTACTAACAAGCAATGTGACAATTCCCGTCCCCTCAAAGGAGCTGGCCTGTGTGCTTTAAGGGCCTGTCCAGCTCTAGGAACCCCTGAGTGACTTTGGCAGATGGAGAAAGGTGGGGACCCAGACGCTCCTCGGGAGGCCAAGAGAAAACCAGTCTGCAGTCACCATTCATGGTGGAAAATCCCCGGAAGAAAATCCACACTTGGGTAATGGAAAGGTGAAGGATGGTGGATTGCTTGTTTCCTTGAGCAAGCCCAGGAGGCCTGGGTAGGGACAATGCTGTGCTAGCTGTCTGTCTGCTTTTACTGACTGCTGACCACAGAGGTGGGCCAGGGCTTCCCAAAGAGGTGCTACTATCATCCTGTATGAGAGAGAGAGAGAGCTGGGGTTGGGGGGAGAGGGAGAGAGAGAGGGAGGTACAGCGAGGAGAGAAAGCTCGTATACAATCCATTCTAATGGTGGGCATTGGGATGCTTCTGGATTTCACAAGTTCACTTTTCTAAATAACCCTGTGATGAACATCTTTGTACCTAAGTCTTTGCCTGCATTCTCGCTTCTTTGCTTGGGCTAGATTCCCTGACGTATAATCACTGGGCAGAAGGGTATGAACATTTTCAAGGCTGTTTGTACATACTTCTTTGTTTCAGTTTTAGAGCCAAGGCACTAAAGTGCAGGGCAGATAAATGATTTCCCAGAGAGCTCCCAGCAGGCGCTTAAGAATGTTTTCACGCACCTTTTCCTGTCTCTATGGGGCAGAGAATGATTGTGCCTGTGCCTCGCACTGCACAGCAGGGCAACGCTGCATCCTTGGGGTACTGGGATGACTCCAATACCCCAATGTGGAGAACGCTCAAGCTCCCCTTGCCCCCCGTCATGGCTTATCTTCCCCTGCTCTCCTGGGCACTCCTGACCAGCTTCACCCTGTTGTCTAGCTTTCTGGCTGAACTATAGTTACCAATCCCCCTCCCCCTACTTGTGGTTGGCTCCCAATACCCGCTCGCTCAAGGGGATGGCAGTGCATGATAAGAGGGGTTCTCGGGAGGGTCTGGAGGTGCCGAGGCATTCAGCCTGAGGAAGAGAAGGCTGAGTTGGCCTGGGCCTTCATAACCAATAGAAGGACCCCTGTGCAAAAGGCAATGAGGGGCCTCTCTGTATCCACTGAGTATGAAAAAGAGAGAGAATGGGTGTAAAAAGCAGTGAGGGGTTCAGGTAGCTGACAGGACAGAGCCAGGTGCCTGAGGATATGGAATCACGGGGCGGAGGCTGTTGAGCCTGCTCCGGAAAAGAACAGTCTACAATCCCAGGAATGCACTAGACGCTTCTTAGATTCCCCCTTGGCACATCATGGCCTGAAGACTGATTCCATGGGCCACGGGAATCGGAGAGATCCTAGGGCACGGTCTCATAAGGCCTTGGGCCCTCCCTCCACTGAGTCTACTGCATGGCTAGAAGCTAGGGGCCATTCCTAAATCCTTAGCCCCATTCTCTCTGCTTCCAACAGGACTAACAGCCAGCCTGATCCCACTTTATCCCACAGGCCTTGTAGAACTTGCAAAGTTTCCTCAGGAGCCTAGCCCCAGAGTGTACCTTCTAGAGATACAGGTCCAGTGTCTTTTAATCCTGCAGTGCCCTCTATCCCTCCTCCCTTCCCAAATGCTGGAGTAAGAAGCAGCAGAATAAATCCCTATTAGTATGCACATGTATTCCCAAATTCCTTAACAGAACGGCTCACACCACCTACAGCCATTAGCTGGAGTCTGTTTTCTAAATCCAGTTTGCTTTTCATCATCAAGTCCTCTGTTTGGCTCCTCCCCCTCCCCCAGGCCCCTTGGGTTCCCTTCACGGCTTCACTCTCTCGCCCCAGTCCCAGGTCTGGGGTTGGGTTCCTGATACATCAAAATGTCAGACAATCCTGGAAGATCACATTCAATCAACAAGGAAGTCTTTACCGTGCATCTTCTGCATACAACCCAGCACTCTGCAGGGGAGAAAACAGGGAGGAAGAAGGCGGAGTCTCTTTCTGGAGAGAAAGGACACGAACTGACATCAGCACTGTGCCTTGCAGTCTATAAAGAACATTTGCAAATGCCGCCCCACTAATTTGTCCTAACAGTCGCAGGCAATAGATCGTTACCCCTGTTTCACAAACAAGGACATGGTGGCTTCAAGAGTTTGGAGCTCTTGTTGGATGGCACTGGATTTCAAACCCAGTCTTCGGACTCCACGTCCCAGGCTCCTCTCTGTGTACAAGGCAGCCTCTCTAATACTAGCCTGGATGCCACTAAGTGGTGAGTTCCCAAGTACGCCTGAAGTGCAGTAGACATCCAGGGAAGAGAAGGCCAAGGCAACGAGGGCCAACTTGGTGATATTTCACAGCTTGAGAGAAGCACCCTGGCAAGTGCAGAGAGTTGGGAGACCCTGGATTTGTGGGGTTGAAAGAGCACCAGAGGGGAAGATAGAGGATCTGGATTCTGGCTCTTTAATGTGACCTTGGGCAACTCTTCCTCTCTCTGGACCTTGGCTTCTCCATCTTTAAAGAGAGAGAGTTGGAGCTAAATCGTCTCTAGGACCCCAGTGAAGAGCAGTAAAGGAATCAGGCCTCAGGAGCAGGACTTAAGGCAACAGATGCCAGTGACTTCCCTGGCTTTTGCCTCCTGCCAGGGAATCCCCAAATCTTGAGGGTGGTATTGAAGCAGAAAACATTGTGGGCTGGGGTAGGTGCCCAGGAGGATCTGGGAAGGACCGTAGCTCTTAGCTCCACCCAGTCACCTGTCGCGGCACCCCCAGTGCTTCACCAGACCACCTTGGCGGTCCCAGTCTCCTCTTTTGCCATCAGGTACCTACCAGTAAGGGTGCTAGGCAACATTTAGGGCACACGTGTGTCAGCCACTCCTCTGCACCCTGGACAATGGCCATTTTATTTAATTCCCACAAAACCCTCTGAGGCAGGTACTATTACTGCCTTCATTTTACACACATGGAAACCAAGGCATAGAGAGTTTGAGTCACTTGCTAGGTCAGAGAGTTGGTGAGTAACAGAGCCAGAATCCCAACCCCGGCACTCTAACTCCAGAGCTCGTGCTCGAAGTGACTGGTTGTGAAGTAAACGTGTTTAAGGAGAACCAAGGCGGGGATTCATTTTGTCATTCATTCATTTTGTCACTCTCAAAACGGATAGGCAAATTCCCTCCTTTCATACCAACTCTTACTGCCTTCCTTCACCTCTCCCCGCCTTTTTTTATATATTGTTTGGATCGTATAGTCATAAGTATGCAGTTTGTTTTATAATCCAGTCGACCTGGAAGCACAGCTATAGTCATTTATGTCCCTGCCTCACCATCCTTCACCCAAGAGATTTATCACAGCAGGAATCGACCGACTACAAAATTCTTTCCATTCCTTAATCAAGTCTTTGGCTTTTCTTTCAAAGGGACTTGGAGAGCGGAGCAGAAACCAACCCATTCTTGGTCCCAGGCAGGACAATAATTCAATTTCATCTCATAAAACTGCCTTTGTAAGCGTCATGTGAAAAATGCAGAGAAGGATTAAGGGAAACATCAGCTGCGGCCCCATCTTACACTCTAGAATATAAAGGAATTAGGTAAAAATTAAAAGTTTGGGAAATTTTTGTATTTACAGAATAGAGAGATCACTTCCAAGCAAGAAAATCAGACAAGACTTCAAGGAGGCATTAAAATTTGAATGACACTTGAAGGATGAACGGCATTTTGGTGAGTAAAGAGATGAGAGAAACTGGCAGTCCAGGTGGGGTTAAAAGTACAGGTGACAGCAAGGAGGCAGGACCGTAAAGTGGGTGCGCAGGCGTGGGGAGTTTTCTCGTGTCACCAAAGCAAGGACAGAAGAAGGAATGGTGGTTAGAAACGTAGGCTTTGGATACAGACTCTCGATTTAAATTCAAGTCCCCCACCTGTAAGAGAAGTTACCTTAGGCTAGTTGCTGAGCTTCTCTGCAGTTCCATCTCTTCATCAGTAAAGTGAGATTAATAATAGTGACAGTAACACAGTCTGGATGAGAGGATTAAATGACATAAATGACTTTAGAATATTAGATAAAGTGGCACATAGTAAATTTTCAAGAAATGTTAGTTGTCATTACTATTATTATTATTCAAGAGCATAGTGAGAAATAAAAGGGCTTTCCTGGTGGAGCAGTGGTTGAGAGTCCGCCTGCCGATGCAGGGGACACGGGTTCGTGCCCTGGTCTGGGAGGATCCCACATGCCGCAGAGCGGCTGGGCCCGTGAGCCATGGCCGCTGAGCCTGCGCATCCGGAGCCTGTGCTCTGCAACGGGAGAGGCCACAACAGTGAGAGGCCCACGTACCGCAAAAAAAAAAAAAAAAAAGAGCATAGTGAGAAATAAAAGAGCAGAATAGGTTGGCACTGCCTTGGGTCCAGGTTCCTTTGTGCAAATAACTGTGTAACACTGAAGTGCTTTGAATAGATCTATGTAGGGGTTTGGTGGTTAAACTGCTGGGAGAAGTACTTGAATAAAAGAAAAGCATGTATAAATGTATTGAAATAGTCCAGGTGGGGGGAAAAAACCATCACAACGAAGGCTATAGTAGTGACAATAAAAGGGGGTGGATGTAAGAAGTAGAATGGACCAGACCTCGGAGATGCCTAGCTCTGAGGTCTGAGGAAGAAGATGATTGGGGTCAAAGCCCACTTCATGTCACGAAGCCTACTTGGCTAGAAGGATGGTCGGTGTCCTTGAGAGATACTGGGAAGATGGGAGAAAGTGGGAGGGGAGATGGGGAATGATAAGTTCCACATTGCATGTCTGGAGATTGAGAGCTTGGGGATACCCAGGTCCTCTTGTTCAGGATGTAATTGAATAAGTGGGTCAGGAAGAAATAAGGGCAGAGTGGAGGTGGAAGGTCACGGGAATGGAGGAAGTCCTCAGGGGAGAAAGCATAGAGTGAGAGGGAGGTGGAGGTTAGGAACCTACACTTATTGGGCTTTACTCCACCTGTGGTCCTGCACTAGCCATTTTACACCTATTACCCATGATCCTCCCTGCAAAGCAGAGATGAGTTGGCCCCATTTTATGGATAAGGAGACTGAGGCTCAACAAGATTAAGTAGCTTGTCCAGGGTCACCTTGTGAGAGAAGCCAGACAAGGAGACAGAGAAGCAGCCCACAGAGGGGTAGAAGAACAGGATCTTATCATGGGAATCAAGGAAGGGGAGGGGGCTTGGAGCTTTGCTACCCAATTTCCCCATGCCAGGGCTCACGTAGAAAATATCTCTATACAACATGGAGGGTCAGCAGAGAGGCTGATTTTCCCCGGGAGACAACTTGCCCTCCAGACTCCCCTGACTCTACATGGCTAGTCCCAGTCTGAAGTAATCAATATTTCAGCACAGCATTAAACAGGGATGACATTGAAAAAGATCTAACAACCGGTATACCCAGGTACCCACTAATACGAGCAGAAGCCCCCTACCACACAAACATCATTCTGTTACATAATGAGAGGTTCATCTTGGGGTCCTAGAGCAGGGGCTTGGGCAGCCAGGTGGTGGAAAGGGACACATGGGGGACTCTGGCGGTGGTTTGAAAATATTTCTATATTTTCATTACCCATATGGCTGAATGGTACATCCCAGCCTTGCCTGTGACCAATCTCCAGCACACCCCTGTGCCGCGACACACCAGCTGGGACCACTGGCTTAGAATTTGGTTAAATAGTGTATTTGACCTGGCAGAGGAGTAGGTCTAGGAGGATGGCGACTGGTAAAGCAGAGCTATCCGGCTTGGTGATTCGGAGGTCATTGTGGCCTTTAAGAGAGCAATTTCTGCAGTGTTATGGGTGTGGAAACCAGATTGCTAGTGGTTGGGACTGAGTGGGAGGTGAGGAAGTAGAGGCGGTGAGCGTATAATACTTTTTCGAGAAGTTTAGCTGTGAAAGGAGGGTGGAAGGTGGGATGGAAGCTCAGGAGAAATCAGAGTGGAGGAAAGAGTTTATTGGGGGTGGGAAACACTTGGGTGTAAGCCAGAGTGAAGCAGCCAGCGTAGAAAGAAAACAAGAAGAGATCTTCCAGGGGAGGGGAGGGGAGGGGAAGGGAGGGGAGGGAAGGGGAAGGAAGGGGAGGGGAGGGGCAGGAAGTGTTAAGGCATGAACCCTAGAAAGAGGAAGGGGTCCTTCTTCTGCAGAGACCAGAGGAAAGGAACAAAGGAAAGGAGACGACAGATATTTTGAGGTGGAAGGAAGTGATATGTGGTCTGGAAGGAAGTGGTATGTGGTCTGGATCTTGCAAGTTGAGTGGTACAGAGAGAGGAAGTGGGATTTGAGGGGAGAGGAGGGTTGGAGCAGGCCCCTGGGGATGAGACTGGCAGTCTGCCAGGGGATGAATATGAGTATTTCAGGCAGAAGCAATGCCCATTGTTTTCATTAAGCTGTGATGAAAACTCAGGCAGGTCACGGGACTTTGTCCTGCCATTTGTCAACCTGAGAACAACAGAAAGAACCAGGATGTTTGTGCTCTAGGATTTCGGGTAGTCAGGAGGGAGTGGGGACATACTGAGTGTGCAGTGAACTTGGAGTCCTTGTGAAAGATGGATTCTGAGGTCCTAGGTAAGCAGGATAGTGAAGCTAGTCAGGGGTTATTGGTGGGGAGTGAGATGAGCTTGCTCTGAAGGGGATCTGGGGTTCAATAGGCATAAAGTGGAAGATGGATAATACCATGTGGCCAAGAACAAAGGAAAAAATGAAGTTCCAGATTTGGGGGACTGTGTTGAATGGTGCCTGTTGGCAGGAGACCCATACCTGCTCTTTCATGCTCTCCCCTGTACCACAGGGGTTTGGACACCTGAAAAACTCATTTCCAAGACTCCTTTGCCAGTTAGATTCTGCATCGGATCCACTGATGGGAAGCACTCAAGTGAGGTTAGAATGCACAAAGAAGGTGGAAGCTCTTTTCTGCTTGTGGTAACAGCATTAGCAGGGATGTGAGATACTAGGTTTCAGCAGTGGTTCCACTCATGGCAGGGAGTGCAGGATCCTGGGATCTGGGCACTTTCCCCTTTTCATTCTTTCACCTCTATGAGCAGTAATGGCTTCATGAAGTTACCAACCTCTGGGTAATAGCATCTTCTCTTTTTTGATTTGAACATCCAACCAACCCCTTTGACACACATCCCCTGTATTGAATTCCCCTCTGTTTGAAATACCTAGGGTGCTTTCTGTTTTCCAGATGAGACAGTTTTACCTGTTGGAAAGCCCAGGATGTAACTGGGCATATAATATGGATGGCTGAAGTAAAGAGGAGATGAAGGGCTTGGGATGGGGAGTTCTGAGGTCAAATAACTGAGAAATCAGGGAGTGAACAGCTCAGCATAAGAATCCACAGTTGAGGCTAGAGAGGAACTCTCACACCCTCCTCGGGGCTCTGAGTTCTATTGGGATCATGAGCTATTCCCCCAAATATTCCCTCCCAACTTTCACTCAGGCAGACCACTATCCTTACCCCCACCTCCCCAAGTTAACATCTTCTGTACCCCATGGGTTCCACTGACTCATCAAACTGTGATATGTTTGTTATCCATTCTCCCCACTACTTCCTCCTAAACTATATCCTCTTCATAGTTTTCCCACCTCCCCAAATCCCCAGGAATGTACTTTGTCCCCTGTTTTTGAAAGTCTTATTCCTTAATATAATTTCTTAATATAATTTATAATAATAATAATAAATTATAATTTATTATAATAAAAAATAATAAAGTATAATTTATTATAATAATATATAATATAATATAATAAAAAATAATAAATTATATTATTATATATACAATATAAATTATATTTATAAATTATATAAATTATATTTAATTTATATAATTTATATAATTTATAATTTATATAAATTATAATAATATTTAATTATATTTAATAATATATTTATTATTTATTAATAATATTATTATTTAATATTATTTATTATTATTATTTAATAATAATATATATCAATAATGTATTATTTATTAATAATATATTATTTATTATTTATATTTAATAATATATAATATTTAATATAATTATATTAAATTATATAAATTATAATTAATTTATATAAATTATATTTATAAATTATATAAAATATATAATATAATAAAAATAATAAATTATAATTTATTATAATAATATAATATATTATAATTCCTTAATATAATTTCTTAATCTGGAGCCCATGGGGATTCTAAGGGTTAGAATTTGCACAGTTAATTTCACATGTATGTGCATGTGGCTTTTTTGTCCCCCCGCCCCCCGAGAGAGAGACTATCATATTTATCACACTTTCAAAGGGATCCTTGTTCCCTTCACCTTGGGTGTGGTTCTAGGAAGAAAGAGAACAATCACTGATGAGTCTTAGAACTTAATTTGCTCAAGGTCTCTAGCTTTTTCTGTGACCTTGAAAAAGCCATTTTTCACCCCTTGGGACTCAGTTTCTTCATCTGTAAAGTGGAAACAATAATTCTTACTTTTCGGGATTATTATAAGGATTAGAAATAGCATAAAAGCCAGCACAGTGCTGGGCATGGGTGACTTTTAATAAAAGTCAGCCATTGGAATTGAGCTAGTTTGGGTTCCTCCAGAAACAGACCTTTAGTAGGAATTTCAGTACGAGTATTTTATTTGGGAGGTGACCTAGAAAATGTCAGTGGGGGGCGGGGTGAGAAGTGAAGAAAGAAAGGGGAGTAACCCAATAAAGCAAGTATTTTCAGTTGGAGCTCATTCCACTGGGGATCCCTGGGATACAGTGTGAAGCGCACTCTGAATTATCCCCTCCAGGGGTGAGGGACTGGGGTACTTATCCACCTACTTGCTGCATATCATTGCCTGAGGGCTTCCAGGGACATTAACTCTCCAGCACAACTGGTTCCCTTGGCCAGGAAAAACCCTCAGGCATAAATTTTCAGTCATTTATAGTAGCAATTTAGTTGTATAAAGGTAAATGCTCAAGAGATAACAGCAGGGCAATGATAGCAACTGCACAGTGACTAATAGGAGGTCTTCCCCTGTCCTCACAATGAGCATTGATAGAGTCCCCACTCCCTGCCCCATGACCCCTTAGCTTGTCCTCTTTGCTCTGTGCAGGGCTAGCACTATAGTATCCTGTGCACACATATGTGTCTCTGCAGGAGGACTCGAACCTCTTTGAAGGCAGGGGTTGTATCTCACCCTAGGTCTCTGACACTAGGATTTGACATAATGGCTGATACAAAATGAAAATATCTGGTACGTGTCTATAACGAATTAACTGCCCTCAGAGTGGCTGTTCGGAGGTTTCTGATGACCCCACTCTGCCAGAGGTGTGGCACCATTAGGCATTCCACACACACGGTAGGAGATTTATGCCCCCTCCTGTTTCTGTGGCAGGTGCCTTTATCACAGCGTGTATGGTTCCTGAATCATTTGCCAAAGGATTCGTGTCCCACTATTTTAATCTCCAAAGGGATGATATTAGAAATTCCGTTTTAAAAAGGAGCTGTTTAGGGTGTCAGTATGCTATGATAATTATCTGGGAGGAGTTTTCCCCTCTGCTTCTCCTTGAACTGTACTAGTAAGCTCTTTTTCACCTCAAATACAAAGAATGGGAAGAATATGGACTATTTATGTGTGTCCCCCACCCCACCCTCATCCTCAACTCTCATCCCCATATTGCCAACTCATGGGGAGTGTACCCTGTTCCCCGGAGCACACGCCTGAATAAGCCTGATTGCTTTCCTGTATTTCTTTATAAAACTTTAAATATTCATCATGCCATCAAATCAAATGGGATTCTTTGGCTGTTATTCTTTTCAACACACTGAGTTCTTTTCTCCAGTACCTGTCCTATCACCATTTGAAGCCTCGGGAGACTTGGCATTTATCTAACATTCCCCCCTATAAGCTTGGCTCCCAATCAAGTGAGAGGGATGCTAATAGAAACAGAAGGCTGGGGCTTGTTACTGAGGCCGGGAAATCAGTTGGAGGTTTGAGGGACAGCAGAGAAAGACCAGCCATTTCTCCTAGCTCAAAGAAGGGGATTTGAGGATGAAAGGCCACCATCTCTGCACTATAGCCATTTATAACCAGCCTGAAGTTGGACGAAGCACCGCGCAGGAGAGAGCCCCGCGCTGCGGCTGCAGCAGGATTGGCGCGCCGCCGGGTGCAGGGAACGGGACGCGGGGTGGGGGGGCACTGCAGGCGGGCACTGCAGCAGGTTGCACTGCAGGCCGCCCGCCGTCGCTGAATTCACCGCAGTGCCGGACACACGGCAGCTCGCCCAGACGCAGGCGGCGTGCTTCAAGAGCACGAGGTGCTGGACAGCGCACTTCGCGCTTCGGGAAGCATAAGGACGTCTCTGAAGAATAGCATCACCTGGACCACGAAGACTGCACGCGCAATGGGGAAGTGACACCTGTGGAGGGAGATTAAAAATGCACATTCTCAGACCCAACTGTGGAGTTCCGATTCTGTAGGCTTGGGATAGGATGAGAAGAATGTTTATTTTTAACATGCATCTTGGAAGCCTCTTCCGCAGGCATTAGCACAGAGGAGTTTGAGAAATACTGCTTTTGGAGTACCTCTCTGATGTTTTGATTTTCCCATCTCCCCACCACGACTTCTCTGCCCTCACATCCCCCACCCTCACATCTGTGCAACATACACACACACACACCCAGGCATCCGGTGCACAAATAACGTATTTATTACCCAAACTTTAAAAGTACTCATTCTGTTCCGGGGAAACCTTAGTTTTCTCAAAGAAAGATAAACAATCTGTAAGACAAAGCAGTTTCTCTCAAAGAGGTCCTACTGTCGCAGGGAAGACAGACAGGCAGACAGCTAACTGTAATACAGAGTGAAAAGGGCCCCCCTCAGGGTATGCAGCTGAGTGCGGTAGCAGCACAGGTGTGCAGGCTCAGGCTGTGTGCTCATACGGGGGGAAGATGGCTGTCACCTTTGGGCAGTGTGTCACTCTCACGGGCCTGCTGCGTGAGTTTTTCATGCACAGTTTCCTCCGTGTTATGGACAGCTCTCCATCTGTGTGGTGCATAGCACGCCGCCAAGTAAAGTGATAATTGCTTTGCTCGTTCATCGTGGAATCTCAGGGGACACCTGACTTGCTGAAAGAGCTTCCTCCCCTTAGTCTGCTGCATCACAGTCTTCTTGTCTTCCTCTTTTTCCAAGGTTCTCCCTCACTCCTCTCTTATCCACATGTCTCGATTTTGATGCCCCCCACCCCCCAAAAAAGAGCCTCTTTTTCCCCTAACTCCATTCCTTGTCCCTAGCTGCCAGATGCCATCTGTGCTGAGGGAGGTTTCGTAGTTGCTGCTAATGAGGGAGGTCCTTGAAGAGATGGAGTTGGATTGTTCGTCACAACAAATTATGGTGAGGGTGGAATGAGGTTTGACCCTAGCACCATGACACTTGGGCTAGCTCGGTGCTGAGGAGGTAGGATTGGCAAAGCAGGACTCAAGTAACAATCAAAGACCTTAACAGTAACTGCAACCAAACTGGCTCAGCATTGGTCACAGTGCCCTCTTGTCCAGAGGTCTATGCACAAGACTCCTTCACTCCTCGGCAAATACTGAGTCCTTCCATCCTCCACCCCATTGTCTGTCTCGAGTTTTCTCTTTTGCTAACCTACCACTTGGTATCCCATTACTGTCCTTCTCTTCTCTCTTCTCATGGACCTGATGCTTTGGACATCGTTATCAGTACTGTGCATTCTATAGACATATCCATTTCCAAATACCCAAACCATTCCCTTTCATCCAAGACATGATGGAGACCCTCTTCTAGGCCCTTCCATGCAAGCCACCCGTTTCTCAAAGTTCACACAAGTCCACGCATGTGATTAGAAGGCACAAGAAACCCTTATCCCTATTCTGACAGGATTTGTTTTCAAACAAAGTCATTGTGTTACTCCCTTGAACGAACCTGATTTTTAAGTCATGCCAGTTTTCACCAGTGATGGCTGTGTTTTTAACGCCACATTCCTGCTTCCAAAAAGTAAGGTTTGGAATGAATATTTCTGTGGCTGCCCAGTTATAAGCAAAGTTTCCGATGTGTGCCTTACACACATAGCATAGGGGCTTCCCCAGTTCTTTTCCCCAGACCATGTCTTATGTTTGGCTTTCTTGCCAGGACTGTCCTGGAACATGCTTCTCAACTTGCATGGTTCTTTCTGCCTCAGTCTAAGCCCTGTTTCCCATATCAGCCTATCTGGTCTGATGTCTGATACTCCAAAGCAGGAGTCTCATCTAGAGCCAAGAGTATGCACCCCACAGAACTCAGTGACCCCCATTACCACAAACGCCCACTGTCATGTCCCACCATCACATTGGTCTCCTTAGATGTAGTAGCTGGTTCAGATCCAGCTGCAGTTTCCTAGACCACTCCCTATGCTGTAACATGGACTAATGGACAATCTACTGGAGGAATTGGACGTGTTCCCATCAGTTCCCTCAGCTCCAGCCCAACCCAGCCATTCTCTTGCCCATTTGCCCCTTGCATTTAATTACCATAACAACCCATCAAGGTATGAGTGTTCCTTCTTTGCAGGTATGGAAGTTGAAGTTCACAAAGGCTGAATAATTTGCCCATAGTAACTGGTTGGCCTGTGACTATAACGCAGGTGATCAGCCTTCTTTATCCAGGAAACAGTCTCAGACTGTGTGAGCTTTTAGCTTTCATCTTTAGAGGCATTCCAATGAAAAGAAGAACACTTTCCCTACTAGTTCTTCCAAGATGGTTGGTTCTTCTCACTCTTGGTTTGGCCAAAGGAAGTCATAGAATTTTAAGGACGTTAAATATGCATGGCAAATGCTGGCAGTGTCCTGCTCATGTCCCCTTAGCACTCAGTGGTTCTGTGCTGAGAGCCTCTTATTGCAAACATCTGCATCTCCTTGCCTGAGGACTTTCTCTAGCAGCGAGAACATGCTTCCCCCCACCCCACCCCACCTGCCCTGCAGAGAAGGCTGTAAATGCTAAGGAGTTAACACCCTGAGAGAGGCATCCAATCAATGACAAATTTGAATTTTGTGATCAATTACCTTGTCACCTCTCATGAGGGACAGCACTGGAACATGTGTCCTACACCATCTCCCAAAAGTTCCCAGTGGGATTGAGCCCCAGTTACCCACAGCAGTAAACTGTTCACACAGACCTTGTGTTGGCTTCCTTCCCTGTCTCACTTCCTGATTCTGCTACTGGTACTTCCTGGGCTCACCTCCCAAATACACTACTTGCTCTTGAATCCTAGACTCAATGTCTGCTTCTCGGGGAAGCCAAGCTAAGACACTCAGCTTGGAATCTTAGAGGTCATCTGGCTCAGCCATCTCATGACTGAATTAAGTCCCAGAGAGGGAGGTGACCTGCACAGGGCACACCTGGTAGAGGTGGGCTGTAGTCACAGACGTCTCCAACTCTTAGTCCAGCTCCCATTCCATTCTGGGATTCTCCTCCTGCAACCCCTGGCAGCCACATACCGGGCAGTCATATATCACTGTGAATACACCACCAGGAATTGGCAGAACTGGCTGGGAAGTGGCGTAAGGATGGTAGGGAAAGAGCGAATGAGTGCAGAAAAACCTGCAGTCCATAAATCTCATTATGATTCACCCCTGAACTTCGTCAACAATTCACACCATTCTGCCTCTCTGGCTAGCTCTGTGCAGCAGGAATCTGCTGCCTCGACCCAGGTTAATTACACAGTTGTCCTGAGACTTTAGAACCACAGAGGTTAAAACAAGCTTTGTGTCTGTGTCCTGGCAGGCTGCTGTATGCCCTTTTCAAGCCGCCACTGGCGCTGCTGAACGCTGGCCTTGGTGCTGGAAGCTGGGGTGAGCTGAACTGGGTTGCTGGAGGTTAGAGGCTCAGAACATCATCAGAGCTGAACGGGAGCTTTGTGATCACTTATTTTACCTCCCTTGTGGTACAGGGGGAGATGTGAGACCCAGAGGGTGGATGGGAGCGCTCCAATGGCATGATTACGCCTGCTCTTTAAGAAGATCATATAACTTGGCTTTGATTACCTCTGTCAATGGGAGGGAAGAGGAAGCTCATAGAATTCCAAATAGCATGTAATACAAAATAATTTCTATTTTGAGTGTAGATTGAATTCAAAGCCATTTGGGTGGGGAAAGGGGTTGCAGGTGTGCTTTTGTAATCACGTTGAGCCCTGCTGAATGAGGCGAGAGGCAGAAAGGTGGAGAACGTAGGGAGAAAAGTCAGGAGGTAGCCAGCCTAGGATTAAGGATGCCCTGTGGACAGTCTACATGGGGATAAACAACAAGCCACTCCACAAATATGAATGTATTTCCTTCACCAGTCTTGCAACATTGCCCTACACACACACACACACACACACACACACACACACACTCACACACGCACTGCATGGTTTTAAGAGCATCATATCCACCACCTCTTTCCAGAATCTCCAGCATCCTCCTCTCCTTGTCAGTCTGCCAGATGCATTCTGAAATCCTTCATCTTTGGTCCATCCAGCCATCTTCCCCTATACCTCTGCTGCTGAGCCCTGGGGAGAAAATGTGCACACTGAACTTGGGCCAGAGTTCGGATCTCATGTCTCAATCTAGCCCCTTCTCCCCCTTGGGACTTGGGCTTGGGTGATCTTTTTTCACTCTCTATGGTGGCTGTTCTAACCTTCAACTTTTCTGAAGACCTTTAAACTTCCCCAGTTTCCTCTGAGTAGATGACAACACTTCCCTGTTAACAATGAACAATCGGACTATCAGGAATGGATTCCCTCAACCCCATTAAAAATCCATCTGCTCTCCAAATTATCCGTTCCTTCTTTCTTTCTCTCATAAAGGAGGACGTTTCCTTCTTCTGCCCAAGGAAAACCCTTCTATCCGTGATGTAAGGCCTTTCTCCTTCAATCTCTCTGAGGAACTCTTCCCATCACTAAGGCACTCTCCCCATCTACCTCTCCCTTCTACTGAGTCTTACCTCTCAGCACAGAAGCAGGTTCAAGTTTCTGTCATTTTATAAAGTCTCCTTCTAACTAATCATCTCCTCTCTCACCTTACTTTAAGCGCCAAATTTTCTTTATAAAGTAACATACATTTCTCTCACTCCAATCATCCCACAATGCATTGCACTATGGGCTTTAGCTAAGTCACTTCACTGAAACCACCTTTGTTTAGGACAAAAATGACCTCATATTTACGATGTCCAGTAGACCCCTCCCCTGCAATCCTTTTCTTACTTAGTTTTTCCTTACCACTTCACACTTTTGAGTACCTTAAAAATCATTTTTCTTCCTTGAAATTTGTGACCGCAGTGGTTTTCCCCCTCCCTCTTGCATCACACCTTCTCAGTCTCTTGAGCATTTTTTAAAGATTTTGGTGTTCTACAGGATCCTATTCTTGATCCTCTCCTCTCCTCACTTTATGCATTCTCCCTGGGTAAACCTGCCCATGCTCCTGGGCTTCTCCCACACGAGTTCATTGCTCCCAGATGCATGGCGCAGCACAGCCCTGTCCTCTGAGCCAGACACGAATATCCCAAGTCCTATGAACACCTTCATTGCATGCTCACGAGCACCTCAAACTCATCCTATCCTCCACAGAAATTATCACACTTGCCCCCAAAGATAGCTTTTTTTTTCTCTTATTTTCTATAGCAAAGAATTTGAGTTACCCTTAACTCCATTCCCCACCTTCCTCTTACCTTTCTATACTAACATTCCATACATTATGCATCTGTAGTTACCTAATATCTAGTCTTATGGCCATTCAACACACACTTGTTTATTTGCCAGTTAAGCTTTTTCGTTTGCTTTTTAGGTGCTTGTATGTGTATTTGTCTGTCTGCCCTTGTTTTATTCTTTGTAAAATAGAATTCCAGGCAGGGAAAAGGCAAGTTATCATTAGTCATTTATACTTTAGTGTCAATGAGTTCTCTGATAGGAGGATATGATAAGGGACACAGGGGGAAAGCCTGAGTGCCTTAGAAGGTAGCTAAATGGAGAAGAAAGAGGCAACCCCCAGGCACAGAACCAGGTAGCTGGAGCACTTGAGCCAACTCTGCCAGCTTCCCAATTTTCTCCCAGCCTCGGCATGCAGTGCTCACTAGCCTCAAATTACAAGAAGCTTGTCATTGCTTCGCTTCTATCTCGGGACTGACCCATCTGTGTCTGGCTCTCACTGACTGTTGCACTTGAGATTTAAAGATTTAGGATCAAGTTGTCTGGTCTATAAACATAAGCTATATTTTCCCTCCTCTCTCGCTTTCTCTCTTGCTTTATTTCTTGCTTTTACTTAGCTAGAATGTAATTAAATTTGAATTGCAGCCAAAGCTGATTTGTGAGACAAGCATTTGGTTAGTGATATCAAGCCAACCAGGTAAAAAAAAACTCAGCAACATTTCAAAAAGGCCAATAATCGCATTGTGATTGAAATTCAGGCCTTCTCTTCTCATCCCCTCTCCTATTAACTCGGACAAGAGCTGGAGTTCCTCTTGGGACCTTTGGCTCGTTGCATTTTGCAGGTGGGTCTAGGTGTATAACTAGGCACATAGCACAGAGGGGAGGGCCACAGCGTCCCGCCCCCCACCCCAGCCATAGCTGAGAAGCAGTAGTTTGACTAACAGATTCCAGGATATTAGAGGAGGACTAGATTTAGCAGAATTAAGGGGTTAGGACATTGGGGTAGGGACAATGATGGAGGGACAGTGAAGGAGCGGGAAAGGACCGGATGGTTCGAACATCAAATCCTGGAATGTGAGGATGGAATATAAGACGAAAAATGAGATTAAGAGTCAGAGGGAAGGTCTTTGAGGATCATTCATTCATAAAACAACAGATTCTTAAGGTTGGAAATGAACTCAAGTGGCATCTATTTTTAACACCCCTTCTCTATCCTACTGATGTGGAAACTGAGGCCCAAGAAGGAAATGGACTTACCCAAGGTCACCCAGTGGTATCCATTCAATCATTGACACATAGTAATGTGTCCTATGCTGTGCCTGATGCTCTGGGAGTTTCCAAGCTGTGTTTAGGTACAGTTTCTGCCTTCCTGGGAAATGACGCCAGAGTAACAATGAACACAACCCTCCCAGCAGCCTGCACCCTCAACTTTCTGTGACCTGCAGCACACCTGTTCCAGGTAAGCTGTGACCCTGGCCCTTCCTTTTCCAGCTCTTAGCAGGATCATATTTGGGGGAGCTCATTGAGGGGAGCCGAGTACAGGCAGGAGTGTGTGTGTGTCTATGTGTGTGTTCACATGAGTGTGCTGGGCAAGCAGGAGACCGCTGGCCACTCTCATTCCCTCTCAATACCAGAGAGAAAGGGTCCATAGGCTGTTTATTACTTTGGGTCCTCCATGCCTCTGTATCCTTCCTTAATGTGACGAGCTCTTCATAACTCTCCTCTGTGGACATGTCAGGTAGATCTCCACTACCTACCAGTGGTTGTATGTAAGCCCCGGAAGACAGGAATGATGCTAGCACTTCCCCAGTTGAGCATGTGGATTTTCTATATACACTTCTTGGATGGATGGGTGGATGGATACATGGATGGATGGCTAAACAGTGGGCATTGAATGAGGAAACAGGATCCCAGAAAAGTGAAATAAACTACCCAAACCCACACAGTTAGTGTTGGGCAGAGTTGAGATGAAATTTCAGGTCTTCTGACTCCTAGCCCGGTGGTCCCTGTGGCCCCCACAGCCCTGAGAGAAGGCCTTGAAAGGCAGAGGAAAATATAGGGATGAACCCAAGAATAACCAGCTTCTTGGTTAAAGCCAGCTCAACACCCTTGCATGAAGTCCCTTAGAATTTAAGAGCATCATATATAGAGTCCAAAGATCTGGGCTCTAGTCCGGGCTCTGAGGTTGGGTGTACAAGTTGCACTGCCTCTTTCAGTCTCAGTTTCCTTATTTGTAGAATGGGTTATATCTGACTATATGGCATTCAAAGGGCTCTGAGCCCTGGTATTTTAAGACCCCATCATTCTAGATGCCAATGGATACCCAAGTCCTATTAATTCATTTAGTCAACAAATAATAATAGCAATAATAAAAATAATCATTATGATTATTACATTTTCCAGCTGGATGGGAGGTGTTTGGCTGGGAGGCTCTTCCTCCCTGTTGCTATTTGGGGAATTCAGAGCTAAATATAGCCCAGTGCCAGGCATTCCAAACACCATCATCTCAAATTAGGAAATACATTTGCACCTCCTATCAACAGTCCTGTGGCAGACATGCTGACAACTCTGGCAAAGATGCAAGAAGGCTGTTTCCTCCCATGAAAAAATCCATGTCTGCCTCCTGGAAAAAACAGTCTAGAGATTCTGTGGAAAAAACTGATGGCAGGGTAAGGGAGAGTTGTAGGTAAGGATCGACCCTATCACTCAGGAGGACTGGCATATAATCACTATGGTTTATTGAACACCTACTATGTGCCAGGTTGTGTGATGAGTAATTTGTGTATGTTACTTCTATCCTTATGGCAACCTTGAAAAATAATCTTTCAAGGCCACATAGCTTGGAAGTAACAGAGGAGAGATATGCATCTTTGTCTCAACCCAAGGTTCATGCATCGTCCACTGATGGTACATACAGTCTCTCTGCAGTTCCTTCCTCTCCTCCTTCCTTGAACACTAGTGGATACTTAACCGTATTTCTGACCCTGTGCTAAACATACAAAGGTAAATAAGACTGTTCTTACTCCCAAAGGCCTCCCAGTTAATGCTCCGTGGATAACATTAACTGATCCTCAAAATACAATGTGACACAAACAATGACAAGGATAAATACAGGGTGAGGTGGGAACATAGACTTGGGGTGGCAGGAAACACTTCAGAAAGGAAGTAAAGTTTGAGCCAAAACATAAAGGGTGACCCGCAGTTGACAAGCCATCGAGGCAAGAGACGGCCCTCAGCAGAAGGCGCGTAGGGACGAAGAAACGGCACACTGGGTTTGGGGGGGCAGCACCCGGTGTATGGTGGTCTTGTCCCCTCTGTACCAAACCATCTCCACTGCCAGCATTAAGTGGACCGATGCGTGCACAGAAGGAGCAGAGCCAGTTCAGGTCACCCCAAACTGGAGCTCTCCTTCCTGCTTCACAAAATGAGAGAAGCATTGAGTCCTATCCCTGGGAGACCTCAAATCCTAGATTCAGGCACTAAAAAAATAACATACAGGAACCTGGATGGTGGCCTGGAGCCAGAATAACCCGAGAAAATCCCGCCCCCTCCCTTGGCCTCCAAGCCATGCTCTGCAACCCTGGCATCTGAGCCGGACAGCATCTCCAGGGAGTGGAAGCTTTTCCAATTGATACTGACTGCTGCCTTTGGCTCTGATGCCTTTCCACGGGTGGGCGGGCAGCACTTGGGAGATGGACGAAAGGTCTCACTGAGCGGCATCAATTCCTTCCTCCTCGGCCACCATCGTCCTCTGCCTTCCCTCCTCAGCCTCCCATCGCACCCTGTCACTTCTGTTCCCCCCTCTACCCCATTATTTCCTCCTCCTTCTGCCTGACCACTCCCTGTGTCCCGCTCCCCTCCCTCCCACTTCTCACCTCCATCCCTCCTCATTCTCTCCCAGCACTGCTCTCTACAGCCTTAGTTTTGTGATGTTGGAAAATAAAAACAAGGCACTTTTTATGCTTTGTTCCTAATCCCAAACCAATAAAATGCTCCTTTCATTTGAGGAGAAGGGAAAGCAATAACTCAGGCCTTAGCAGGGAGCACAACACACTTACGTGTCGTCTTCCTGGAGCTCTGCGGGGGGCCGGCTCCTCCCACATCAAGGCCTGCTCCCAGAGCAGGGAGCACGGGGTATAAGATGCAGGAAACAGCCCAGAGGGGAGTGCAAGCAACAGGCTTGACAGGGCTGGGACCGGACACCACATCCCCTGCCTGTCACACCTGGCCCCTCCCCTTGGGATGTGGCTGAGTCCCACCCTTTGGCCAGGACCCTAGGACAATCTCCATCATCCCTGTACAAAGAGGCTTCAAGGAGCCTGAGCCCAGCTCAGGGGTGGCTTTCATGGCAGTGCAGCCCTGCCTTCTACCCAAAATGTAACAAGCTGCCATGAGCTGAGAATTCCCAGTCTGAGGGGTAGACCCCATTCCTGGCCTCAGAGATTCCCAGTTTGACGGAGCAGCTAAAGTTCATAATCTCAGAGCTTCCAGTCTGATAGGATCAGCACGACCCCTCCCCTCAAGGAGTTCCCAAGTGAATAGCTTACTCCCCCCAGTACTTGAAGAATACTAGAGGGGTGACGCAATAAAAAGAGAAAGAATGCACACGGTCTTTGGAGCACGGGGTGCTGCTGACTATAAATAAATCCCAGCTCCAAGCTTAACTGATATCTTCATCTGTAAACTGGGGCTTCTCTTCCTCTTTTCCTAGCAACCTGCATTCCAGAGAAGGACCGTGGAAACCTTTAACTGTCACGCCCTCTAACATGCCGGTGGGCAGGACTGTGGAATGGTGGCCTATGACCCCTTGCGGTTCCCGTCTCTGTGGCCATTCCTGCCAGTCCCTCTTTCCTCCCTGCCTCTGTGACGCTCGTGCCAATCTCTGCCCCTCAGACTCTCTCTAGAGTAACAATAGTCACATCCTTTTATAGCGGGCCTGCTTGGTACCAGGCACTGGAGTAGTTGTTTAACAAAATCTCAATCCCTGCCTCTTGATTTTGATCCATTTCCCTTCCTGGGAACTCCTGTGTTGATTGCTAAAGGTAAATTCCACTTCCCTGCCGTTTGCTGCACGTTCTGTGTGCCCGGTGACTGGGATGTCAGTTGAGTGACCATCTGTAACCAAATGCTACCATTTGTAAACCCGCCCAGAACCATCAGCCAGCACGGTCTCCCTGGGCCTGTTACATAGCTTCACATCTCAACTCCCACAGCCGGAAGTTCCCCTCAATGAGTTCATTTCTTTTCTTAAAAAATTTTTTGATTGAAGTATAGTTGATTTACAATGTTATGTTCATCTCTGCTGTACAGCAAAGTGACTCAGTTATACACATGTATACATTCTGTTTTATATTCTTTTCCATTATGGTTTATCCCAGGAGATTGGATATAGTTCCCTGTGCTATACAGTAGGACCTTGTTTATCCATTCTCAATGTAATAGTTTACATCTACCTTGAGCCCTTTATTATGAGGCGACAAATCCATTTTCCAGATGGTGTTGCTGGCAAAAGGCAAGCCTGGGACACGGGCTCAAGGCCACCCACTGTCCTGCACCGAGAAACATGGTGAGCGTCTGGAGGTGACGGAAGCCATGATGGAAAGGGCTGGGGCCCCACCCCGCCAGTCTGCAGGTAGAGGGCCTGCGAGCTGTGCCTGTCAGTGAGCGTGCAAGCGCTCCCTCCTGCACGCCAGCCACAAGGTAGGCTGTGCCTTGTAGCTCTGATCCAGGCTGCTGCAGTGGTCAGACTAGAAGCCAGAGAGGCGGGCCCAACGTGGAGCTAACGGGACTGTCACACTCCTGCCAGGGACCCTGAGGAGCTACGAGGCTGGCTGCTATGAGGCTGGCTGCAATGGCAGCCCCCTTCCACTGAACAACTGCCCAGGGTGCTGAGCAACCCAGGCTCGGGTGGCACCGTGGCTTCTCACGTTCCTCTGCTGCAGGGCTAGCAGAGAGGGGACAGTGTCCATCATCACCTCTTCCTCAGTCTCCAGAACAGTCTGGGGGGTGGGAAGGGAGTAGGAGCAAAGCAGCTCTTAGCTAGAGATTTCTGGCTCCTTCAGACAGGCTCCCACCCGTCCTGGGAGAGAGAATGTCAGCTCTACCACCCCTGCTTCCTCCGGGATTCCTCAGGCTGGGGGCCTGTCTGCCTCATCTCGGAAGTAGGGGATCAGTAATGTCCTAGCCCACCGGAGGACTCAGGAGAGCTGTAGAGTGACCGATTATCCCAATTGACTTGGGACTGAGGTAGGGGAGAGAGCTTCCTGGGATGTGGCACTTTCCGGGCTAAAACTGGCAAAGCCTAGGCAAACGAGGATGAGCTGGTCACCCTAAAGAATCCTAAAGAACTGTCTTTTCCTGCCCATTATGGGCCCCTGCCTCCTGGTTCCCATCTTCCTTCTCGTTCTTTAAACATCTCTCTGGATTAAAAGGTCCTTGTTCAGAATTTATCCAGGCATAAAGGACAAAGCGAGCCTATTAGAGAAATGGGCGAACAGATACTAGCCCCACGGCCACAGCCTACAGACACTGAAACTGAGCAATGCTGGCTTGCAGAGCACCCGCGAGAGAGGTGTGATGCAAAAGAGAGGGAGTTGGCTGTCTTCCAGGGAAGCAGGTGCTCTGACCAAGGAGCTGGCACCTGTGGCCTTGACCATATAGCTTTATTAAGGTTGCCCGCTGCTCACTCCAGAGGCCCCCAATGTGAAGACCTGGCTGTGAAGGACGTCACGGAATTGGGAACTTGCAGTGAGCTGGTATGCATGGTAGTCCGCAAGGTGTGTCCTCTCCCTCCACTCTTGTTCACCCACTACTCCTGGAACACTTTCTTTCTCTGTCATCCTCAGCTAATCTCGGAGCTCACCTCTTCCAGGAAGTCCGCCGAGAAGAGGGGTTTCAGCGAGTTTCCACTAGTCTTCATTCCACTTTAGGTGAGATGCATGGACATCTTTGATTAGGGGTCCCCATTCCAGTTACAGGGTTGGTGAGGGACATGTGTCTTCTAACTTGGACTTGGAGGGACAGAGCTCCTGAGGACAGGGCCCAGGCACAGCTGAATGTATGCATCAAATCCTCAAATGCGGTTGGGCATCCCTTTCACCACTTGGCATGGCTGTAGCATGCGTATTGTGACTTTTATTTTAATATGCATTTGAAGGCCTTGGGTTGTAATTTAAACTATAATATTTGCACTAAAGTAAAATGCCTCCCCTCTTCCCATTAACGTGTGTGTGTGTGTGTGTGTGTGTGTGTGTGTGTGTGTAAAATACCCATTACATGTTTCTTTTAGTTGGGCATTTACAAACCAGGTGGGGAGTCAAATGAAGTTCCCAGACCAATCTTCCAGGAAAGGGTAAATGTTCTACATGTTTGGGGAGAAAAACAGAAGAACCGGCTAATGTTCATAAGAACTAATAATTAGCAAATTAGGACTCAAGGTATTTCTTCCCCAAAGAATAATCATTTGTTTGTCTTAAGTGAACAAATGGGTTGATTACAATTACTAGCACGTGAAAGTGTTGACTGAGCCTGACTAGCAGCTGTGAAATGCAAACAGACGTGTGAGGACATAATCACATTCTCAATCCCACTAATGACTTGAGGAAGACAGAACATCATACTAAAAACTGGAAAGCTTAGCCTTGAGGTTATATGTTCATATGAAAGTTCTTTAATTAATGCATGCCATCTCTGTTCTTTGGGGCAGACTTTTGCTGCAAAACTGTCACTTAAAACCTAAGCATGCTGGTATTTATTTATCATTATAAGGAAAAATCTTATTTCTCATAAATTTTGGGGTGTATACAAATACTTTCCAACAATATTTTCTTTATAATTTTCCAACAGTTTTTAATGAAAGTTTTCAAACAGACCGAAAAGAAAAAAGATAGTTTTTTTTTTTTTTGGCCGCATTGCGTCTTCGTTGCTGCGAACGGGCTTTCTCTAGTTGCAGCGAGTGGAGTCTACTCTTCATTGCGGTGCACGTGTTCTCATTGCGGTGGCTTCTCTTGCTGCGGAGCACAGGCTCTAGGTGTGCCGGCTTCAGTAGTTGTGGCTCGCAGGCTTTAGGGCACAGGCTCAGTAGTTGTGGCGCATGGGCTTCGTTGCTCTGCGGCATGTGGGATCTTCCCAGAGCAGGGCTCAAACCCTTGTCCCCTGCACTGGCAGGCAGATGCTCAACCACTGCGCCACCAGGGAAATCCAAATAAATATTTTTTCAGTGAATACTGTATAATTATCACCTATATAATACAATCAACATTTTAGAATATTTGCTTTGTCATATATCTATCATCTATCCATCCATTAATAAATCTTATTTTTGATGCATTTTAAAGTCTATTACAGATATCAGTGTAAGTCACCTTTAATTCCTTTAGTATACATATCATTAACTAGAGTTTAGTATTTGTTTACAGTTCTTTTTGGGGGGTGATATTTACATATAATGAATGCATTGATGTTAAATATACCATTTGATGAGTTTTGACAAATGCACACGTCTGTTTAACCCAAACCATCACTCCAGAAAGTCCCCTCATATCTCTTCCAGTCAGTCTCTGCACCACCCCCATTCCCTGCAAAAAGTAAGCACTGCTCTGATTTTTTTTTTTTTTTTACCACAGAATCATCTTCCAGTTCTAAGATTTTACATATGGGAGCATGAGCATACAGTACATACTTTCTTGCACAACGCTTCTTTCACATAGCATGTTTTAAAGCTTCACCATGCTGTGTGAGTCAGTAAATTATTCCTTTTCATGGCTGAGGTGTAGTTCATTGAATGAGTATCTCAGGTTTTGATTACCCATTCTCCTGCTGATGGGCACCTAGTCTGTTTTCAGTTTTGGGAAATTATTAACAAACTTATATGAACATTCTATACAATACTTCTTGTGAACAGATGCTTTCATTTCATTTGGGTAAATATCCAGGGATGAAATTACTGAGTCATGGGTTAGATGTTTAGTTTTGTGAAAAACTGCCGGAACTTTCCAAAGTAATTTTACCTTTTTACATTCCCATCAGCAACATCTGAGAATCCCAGTTCCACATCCTCATCAACAGTGGTGCTGTCAGTCATTTGAATTTTAGCCATTCAAATGGGTGTGCAGTAGTAGATCATGTAGCTCTAATTTACATTTCCTGAATGACTAATGAGGTTGAGCATCTTTTTTCATATGATTATTGGCCATTCATTAACCTTCCTTTCTTAAATACCTGTGCAAATCTTTGCCCATTTTCATTGAATTGTCCGTCTTTTTATTATTGAGTTGCTGGAGTAATGTATATATTCTGGACACTAGTCCTTTGTCAGATATATGTTTTGCAGATCTTTTTCTCAATCTGTGACTTGCCTGTTTTCTCAATAGTGCTTTTTGATGAGCAGAAGTTTTAAATGTTTATGAAGTCTGATTTAACCATGTTTTCTTTTATGGTTATTGTCTTCCTTAATTCTGTCTAGGACATCCTGGCTACCCACAAGTCACAAAGATATTTTCCCAGTTTCTTCTAGAAGCTTCTAGAATTTATGATCCATATCAGATTAATTTTTGTATATGTGTAAGGCAAGGGCCTAAATTCGATTTTCCATGTTAGTATCCAGTTCTTCCAGCGCCATTTGCTGGAAAGACTTTCCTTTTCTCCATTACAATGACTTGGTGCCTTTGGGGAAAATCAAATGTTTATAGATATATGAGTCTATTTGCAGACTCTCTATTCTGTCCCACTGATCTATTGGGAGATCCTTAGGTCAGTTCATACAGTTTGGATTAATGTAGCTTTTATAATAAGTCTTGGAGACAAATAGCATAAGCCCTCCAACTTTATTCTTTTTTAAAGGGTTGCTTTGGATATTCTAAGTCCTTTGCATTTTCATATAAAATTCAAAATTAGCATGTCAATTTCTTTTAAAAAAATCTGTTGGAATTATGATTGGGATTTCAGTGAATCTAAGAGGAGAATCTAATTTGGGAAGATTTGTCATCAGTTTTGAGTCTCCCAATTCATGAACATGGGCTATCACTCCAGTTATTTAGATCTTCTTCTTTTTTTTTTTTTAAATGGTTTAACTCATTTATTTCACCATCTTTACACCAATGTAGTGGAAGAATTGCACCTCCCCTTTATAAATCTTCCCATTTATTCTGACTCAGGTTTTTTTTTACATAGATTTTTTGTATATATAGCAGGTTTTTATTAGTCATCCATTTTATACATATTAGTGTATATATGTCAATCCCAATCTCCCAATTCATCACACCACCACCACCACCCTCCCTAGATCTTCTTTATTTTCTTTCAACATGTTTTATATTTTTAGTCTTGCATTTATTTTCTTAAATTTATTCCTAAGCATTTTATGACTTGCTGCTATTGTAAGTAGAATTTCAAGAATTGCTTGTCACTAGTATGTAGAAATCCAATTGCTTTTTTTATTTGACCTTATATCCTGTGATCTTCCTAAATTCACTCATTAGTTCTCGTAGTTGTTTCGTTGCAAAAGCCCTAATTCCTTAGCATGTTCTATGTAAACAATCAGCTCATCTACAAATACAATTTTACTTCTTCCTTTGCAGTCTCTGCTTTTCTTGCACTACTGTATTGGTCGTCATGTCCAGTACATTGTTGAATTAAATTGGTGAGAGTGGACATCCTTGCCTTGTTCTCCATCTTAGGAATGTTGGGAAATAATTCTCCATGGATCTCTCAAATTCATGCAAGAGATTTCTCTTCTGTAAGAGAAATGCTTATGGCAGAGGCACTAGCCTCTGGATTATCTTTTCAAGAATGTGGGTACAGCAAACAGCCTAGGAAGACAGAGATAGTGTATCCCTCTGGAGAAGAGGGACAATTTATTTGCTGTCCAATTTGTTTGATAGTCACTCCAGGGCAAAGGCTGGGCAGGTTTTCTTGCAGCCACTTATGAAAGATTGAGGTTCCCTAGGTTTGGGGTTCCTCCTCCATGACACAAACCCACTTGGTGTGGAGCATCAATTTAAGCCCAATAGGACTTGGGGAGGAATGATGAGAACATGAAGCTTATGCTACCTGCTGGGCTTTGAGTAACTGTCTTTTGTCTCTGACCCAGGAGTCTCGTGTCTCCTGTCAGCATCTGCTATGGACGGAATAGTGTCCCTGCTGCCAAAATTTGTATGTTGAAGCACTAACCCCCCAATGTGACTATATTTAGAGATAGAGTCTATAAGGAGATAATCAAGGTTAAATGAAATCGTAAGGATAGGGACCTGATTCAATAAAACTGGAGTCCTTACAAGAAGAAACACCAGAAAGCCTGCTCTCTTTCTCTGTCTCTCTCTGTCTGTGTGTGTCTCTCTCTCTGTCTCTCCCTGTTTCTCTATCTCTGTCTCTGTATCTCTGCCATGCTCAAAGGAAAGGCCACGTAAGGATGAAGCACTGTCTATAAGCCAGGAAGACAGCTCTCACTGGAAACTGAATCCTGATGGAAACTTGAGCTTGCACTTTCCAGCCTTCAGAACTATGAGAAAATAACTTTCTGTTTATTTATGAATAAAATACCAATCTAGTATTTTTCTAAGGCACTGAGTCGACTAATACAATATCCATGAAGCTACAGTAGGCTACCTTGTTAGCTTGCAAGAAGGGTAAAATTCAGACTCTTCTTAACAGGAGAGAAAACTTTAAATCTTTAATTAAGTATGATGTTTGCTCTTAGATTTTTGTAGACAGTTTTAGTCAAATTGAGAAAGTTCCCCTCTACTGTTAATTCGCTGAGTTTTTTATAAATTGGGCATTGCATTTTGTCAAATGCTTTGTCTGCATCTACCAATACCTCCTTTATTCTATTAATATATGAATTACATTGATTGACTTTTTAAATAAATTTATTTATTTATTTGTTGCTGCACACAGGCTTTCTCTAGTTGCGGTGAGCAGAGGCTACCTCTTCCATGCGGTGCACGGGCTTCTCATTGCAGTGGCTTCTCTTGTTGCTCATGGTGCAGAATGGGGAATCCGGGGGCAGAGCACCGGTGGTGGTACCAGAGGGCTGCAGTCTGCTCAGCTCTGACAACACAGGAAACAGGCACGGCCAATGTGGTCAACTGCCCAGGCTCGAACCCTGAGGTCCTCAACCTTGGCCACCTAGAGAATCACCTGGGGATGAATGAAATCTCTTCAGATGGGACAAGCAGCAGTGTTTATGAAAGCTCCCCAGGTGAGTCCCATGTTCACCCCTGGGCTAGAGTCCAGGCACCTCCACAGACTGGCTTTGCTGCCCAGGTATATGGCCAAATCACTTAACTTCTCCAAGCCTTGCTTTCCTCGTTGGGTAAAGAGAATACCCACCTGGGTGCCCAGAAAGATGTTAAGTATCACAGATACTAACCCCAAGTATCTGTGAACGTGACTTTATTTATTGATGAGGTCTTTGCAGATGTGGTCAAGTTAAGATGAGGCCATTAGGGTGGGCCCTAATCCAGTATAATAAGTGTCCTTGTAAAAAGGGGAAATTTGGACACAGAGAGCTGTACACAGGGAGGACATCATGTGAAGACTGGAGTCATATGCTGCATAAGGTAAGGAACCACCAGATGCTAGGAGAGAGGCCTGGACCACACCCTTCTCTAGCCCCTTCCGAGGGAGCATGGCCCTGCCGACACCTTGACCTCGGACTTCTGGCCTCCAGAATGGTAAGACAATACGTTTTTCTTGTTTAAGCTGCCCAGTTTGTGGTACTTTGTTACGGCAGACTAATACACCACTTGACAGGGGTTTTATAAGACTTAAGAATAAAATCTGTAAAGCCTCTGACACAACATGTACACTCAATAAATTATGGTGGGAATATTATTTTACTTTTCTGAGTCTCAATTTATTTATAATAAATAAAGAAATATAATGTAGTGGGGCTGTGCGACCATGGACAAATTTCGTAATCTCTCTGCCTCAGTTTTCTTACCTGCATAAGGGCAGTGATGAGAGCACCTGTTTCACTGGATTGTTGTGAGAATAAAATAAGCTCAAACATGGAGCGCACTTAGAACAGTGCCTGGCACATAGTAAGTTCTCAATAAATAGGATGATAATGATGATGGTGGTGGTAGTATATAAAATGAGAGGGAAGAACAAGATGGTCCTTAACATTTCTTGCTAGACAACCAGATACAACAACTGCTTTTAAAATGGTCAAAGTAAAGAAGTCCTCTGCTTTTACTGCAGTTTGGCTACAGAGAGAAACTAGGGAGAAAATGCAGGTTTTTCTAGGGAGTCCAGGAAGAGAAGGCAGTGTCTAGGGAGCCCTTAGTTGCCTCTGACACTGGGTCCTGGGGTTCATCTCTAAACTGGCAACTACTACCCGGCCTGGAGTTTGTCCCTTGATGGTTCCTTACCCGAGTGTGTCTTAGCATGAGGGACCAAAGGGTGCCTGAGCAGAGACAGATGGCCTTGAGAAGCTGCTGCCTCAGTGGGACCCCAAGCTCCCAGGTGAGCCAAGGAGTGCGGGGGTCTGGGGAGGTACCACCTGACCCACTGTGCTGAACAACCCAAGGGGGCACTGGGGATGGTGAATGTGATGGTGACAATGTCTGGGTCTCACTGTGATTGGAGGACCAGCCCAGCCCACGCTAAGCTCAGGATGCCGGGAGGATACATCTGCCCTTTTTATTGATGCCTCTGCCTCGTCCTCCCAGAGAAATCTGATTATCTGGGCTCTGCTGGCAGATGTCAAAATGAAATGTTTGCTCCCAGGTCTCCACGTGGTGGGGGAGGGTGTCTGGGGCCAGCTCCTGCCTTCCTGTCAACAAACCATCATTAATCCCCCTCTCTTACAGTCGATACCTGATGTCACTTTTTCTGGCTTATGTGGCTCGGTGACCTTCCCTTATTTTGTTCCTAATAAAGACGGCTCCAGTGGGGCTGGGCCTGCTGTGAGCCCTTTAATTCAAAGGGTGTTAAGTCAGAGGGAGCCTTCCAGACAGCAGGCAGCTCCTGGGGTCAGCTCCTCGGGTCTCTGGCCACCTGCTGCCCTGGCCACTGCTGCAGCACATTCCTGTGGCTGTGATGTGATGCTCCTTTCACGAGAGTTTCTTACTTTGTCTTGATAAGTGTGCCTTCCAGAAGATTCCAGCTCAGTTGCTCCGGGGGGCACCCTGGACTCCAGGGTAATGGCTCCTGTAGGTGCCTTTGTTGCACCTACACACACACACACACACACACACACACACACACACACACACACACAGAGTCTACCCTGGCTTCCCCAACTCTGTCTCCCAAATCTACTGTCATGGCTCAGCCACAGAAGTTCTCAACCCTGGTTATGTACTCGTATCACCAGGGGAGCTTTAAAAACTACAAAGCACTTCACGAAAGGGGCTACCTAAGTGGCCAGTAAACACGTCCAGGGGCTCAGATTCACTGGCCATCACAGCTGGCTAAAATGAAGCTTACAGATGATACCAAGCCCTGGCTGGGCTGTGGAGAAACCAAAATGCTCATGCATTGCTGGCGGGAGTGTAAATTGCACAATCACACAGCAGAAAACTGCTCGGCAGTATCTAAACTAAATACACACATACCCCCGCTCCAGCATTTTCCTAGGCATGTATACAGGAAAGGCACGCACATAGCTACCAAAACACACACGTGAGTGTTCATAGCAGCCTTCTTCATAGTAAACCAAACCAGAAGCGATTCGTATGCTCGTCAACCAGAGAACTGAGAAGTAAAGGGTGGCGTGTTCATACAATGAGATTCTAGAGCAGTTTGAGGATAAACAGACACCATTACAAGCAAACATAATGTGCATAAATGAGGCCAGACACACAAAAAGTACCTACTTTTCAATTTCCATTTGTACGAAGTTCACATACAGGCAAAACTAGCCTAGACGAAATAACTAACTAACCTAAAACTAACCTGAGTGGGGATGTTGGTTGACTTTAGGTGGAGACTGGGAGCGGGTGTGAGAGGGGTTCCAGGTGGCCAGCAAGGCTCTGCTTCCCGAGTTGGACATTAGCTACACGTGTGCATTCAGTTTGTGAACACCCATCGCATGTGTGCATTTGCACACCTTTCTAGAAGAATGTTCTTTTCTAGAAGAATTTTATATTTCAATAAATAGACTTAAAAAAGTTACCAAGACCCAGACTCCACCTTCAGAGAGTCTGACTTAATTAGTCTGGGATTCAGTACCCTGGCATGGGTACTTTTAAGTTCTAAAGTGCAGCCAGAGAGGAGAAGCCTGGATTTAGAGAGCGAGGGTTTGGAGTCAGAGAGAGCAAGCCTAGAAGACTAGTTCTCCCATGAACTTGCTTGCGTAAGTTTCTGAATCTCTCTGGATCTGTTTCTTTTTCTTCTTTTTTTTTTTGGTCACACTGTGTGGCCTATGGGATCTTAGTTCCCCGACCTGGGATGGAACCCATGCCTCCTGTATCGGGAGCGCAGAGTCTCAACCCCTGGACGGCGAGGGAAGTCCACTGTTTTTTCTTTTTACTTCAGGCCTGTTTCCCTCAGGGTAACATGAGAGGGTTGGACAAAAGACCCAATGGCATTAAGGAGACACCACTGGGGACCTCTGAGAACGAGTTATAGCTACAGAGACCAGGATCCTCTGGCTCGTCCCCTCCCCACTCCCCATGTCTGGGAGTCCTGTATGTAATGTATATCAAGGCAGAACCATTTTGGCCGATGGAACCAGAGTGGATCCCCTGACCCTGGAGGACTCTGTGCTACACGGAGGCCAAACAGTGCCTCCACTTAAGCTCAACTGAGAGAAGGGAGCTTCCACCGATTTTATAAGCCCAACTTCCTCACCTGTCCCTTTCCAACCCTCCCACATGAGAAAAGGGGGGAGGGAAGGAAAGCAAGAGAGGAGTTGCCCACTTTCCCCTTTGTTCAGGGAGCTTTCTCAACCTTCGGTATTCCTAACTCTTGAGCACCCCAGCCAAATCCCTAAGCCCTTCAAATCTCGATTTGCTCCGCCAGCCAGGGAGAAGTGTGCTTTCGTCACTTCCCACTCACTTCCAGGTGTCAGCGACTGTCCCCAGGTACAGAGCCTGGAACCCCACGGGTTCAGCAGAAATATTCCAGCTCGATTAAGCAAGCAGAAACAGAGCCGGGGAAAGCCAGGATGCAGATGTTGGCAAGCTCTTCTGCCTTGAGAAAATGTCATCCCCCTGGCAGGGAACGGGGAGGGGGCCAAGCTCAAAAGTTTCCTGCCCCCTCTGAGTTCACTGAGAATCCTCTTCCCACATTAGTCATCGGAATGTTTAAGAAGATGACAGCTGGGCTCCCAGATGGGAAAGTGGAGGCAAATGGATGTGGGGGACGACTGCCAATCAGGCGATGGGGCGGCTGTCTGAGGACGTGAGCCCTTCCTCATTTACCTTCTCCCAGGAAGCGTAGGTGGGAGCCAGATACCTCAGCACTCTGTCCCAGGCCTGGCCCCTGGGGGGGGGCTGGGAAGGGCTGGGAAGTGGAGGTAGGGTCTTCCCTTTAGTGACCAGGCAATGCATAGTTTTCCAAAGTCTTCACGCAGCCCACAAGCAAACGTAGAGTTTGTCGAAGTTAAGGAAGATGACGTCGCACAATTTCAACCTCTGCCACAAATGAGAAAAACGTTACTCTGAAAGAGAAGAGGATCTGTGTTTTGCAATGGTCAGTGGAGCAGAAGTACTGATAGGCTATGAGAAAAAAATTCCATCTGCTTCAAAGGCCGTTTGCAGTTGTTTATCACCCCTGGACCTACAATGTTTGAGTTTAAAAACTGAAGGAGGACTTTATGAAGACCTGGTATAGACCAACACGTACTCCCTGAACATCAGCGAATATCTGGCTCATGTTCACTGAGCATTCTGTGCACGTGGAAGAAAAAGACTAAGAAGGACAAGGCACGGAGAGAGCCACACACGGCGGCAGCCACTAAGGGAAAGATGGACAGAAGGACAGGTACACACAGAGGTGACGACAGAGAGAGACAGGCACCTACAAGCGGAGAGAGAGTGACAGTGTTCCATGCCTACAAGACATAAATACACAGAGAAGGATAGAAAATCCATTGGCACCACAGGTAAACAGGGGACACTTGTTTTGGTCACTTCTTCTCCTCCAGCACTAGGGATCCCCTGCAGAGTCCAAGAGCCCAAAGCCTTTGACCTCTCCTCCCCCTTGCTCCACACCCCTGTACCCATAACTACACTATGATGAGTAATTCCCCGAATCCCTGTGTATTTTGCATGTAAACCCATTCGGCCGAAATTGAAGCTTCTTAACCTTAGGAGCCGAGGCATATGCCTGCCTGTGGAGGGAGATCAGAACAACAGGGCCAACTGGCTTGTTGGTTTCCTGAGGGCTAGAGAGCAGAACCATGATCCTCCCTGAATCCCTGAATCAGACAGCCCTGCAGGATTTTGGACAGGGGCCACTGGTGGAACTACAGGTCCTGAGTGTGGGGACAGACATGCAAGCCAAAGTAAGAGAGGATCTGAGGCTATTCTAGTTGGTTGGAGATGGAAATGGAGTCGGGGAGGGGGGGAGCCACTTAAGGACTGGTAGTGACAGAAAAGAACGATTTCTACTAGATCCACAGTTTGGCCTGTGGAAGCACATGGGGCCCTGAGGGAAAGATGCCACCACTAGCTAAAAGTCTCTCTCTGGTGTTGGATGTGATTTGAGGTACCTTTGCATCCATTAGGATGCTCTGAGCTGTCAGTAACAGAGTATCTAATTAAAACAATATTTATGGGCTTCCCTGGTGGCGCAGTGGTTGAGAGTCCGCCTGCCGATGCAGGGGACAGGGGTTCGTGCCCCGGTCCGGGAAGATCCCACATGCCGCGGAGCGGCTGGGCCCGTGAGCCATGGCCGCTGAGCCTGCGCATCCGGAGCCTGTGCTCCGCAACGGGAGAAGCCACAACAGTGAGAGGCCTGCGTACCACAAAAACAAACAAACAACAATATTTATTATTTACATAACAAAAGTCTAGAGATAGAGCATTTCAGAGTTGATTATAGGCTAGTCACCGAGTTCAGCTCAAATTTGAGGGGAGAGGACATAGACCCCATATCTCGATGGGAGTGGTGTGACAGACTTTGAGAAGCAAAAAACTAAATGTGAAAATAAACAAGTGTTGTCTCAGGCAACTACATTTTGGGGTGGCTTGTCCATAGTATCACTGCGGCAGTGACTGACTCATACATTTTAAACTCATACCCTGCTGGGAGTCAGCCACTACTGTAAAGTTGGCCTAGTCTGGAGGAAATAGAACTGCAGAAAGGGCATCCAAGGGGGCCTCCCTGCTCCTGTGGTTGCTCCCCTCCCCTCCTTCCACCTTCTCTCTCCGCCGTCAATCTCCCGCTAGACTAAAGGCCGCAGAAAGCCCTCTGCCCTTCACCTCCCGCCCCCTTCACGTTGTGCAGTCCTTCTGCTGCGTTCACAGACTCCATATAACAGCTAAAGCTGCACGATCCCCTGCCGGGGCTCCTCATTTGTTGCTCACAAAGCCTCCTCTGTGGACCATTTTCCCCTTAAAAATTCCTTTCTTTGTATCACATGTTCCATGGAAGCTTTCTCAAGCTAGAGGCCTTGGAGATCCCGCAGGCCAGCCAATTTGCCGAGGCAATGAGACATTAACTTCTGCCTTTTCTCCAGGTGGCTTTGACACGTTTAATCTTTATCTATCAGCTTTCTCCGGACGGCTCTCCACGGCTCCCCCGCTCCCCACTCCAGCCTCTGCTCGTGCAGTGATGTGGCTTCTGGTTTCTACTCCTTACTCAAGACGGAGCTCTATTATGCCCTGGGTTCCAGGAAGGCTCTGGCGCCATGCTAGGAACAGGGGCTGCTTGGTTCTGGGCCTGGCCTAGAGGGCTGTGCCCGTGTACTGAGAGGCATAGAAGAGAAGTGAAATGTGCCGTGAAAAGCTATTACAGGGGCCTTCATGTTCCAAGAGATGTTTCTTGAGCACCTCCTGTGTGCAGCGTGAGGTGCTGGGCACTGGAGAGACAGCAGTGGCCCAAACAGATGGAATCCCTGCCAATGAGAGCTTCAGCTCGAAGTTCTTATAGGATTCTGTCCAGAGGACGGCGGTAACCAGTAAGGAGGAGGACATTTCCCTGGGGGGCAGATGTGGTCAGTGCCCCCCCGACCCACTGTCCCAGCTCATGATCACAGGGACCCACTCAAGCAGCCCTGACTTGGCTCAGAGCTTTCTCCTCTCCGTGCACAGGGAGGGCCCCAACCGCCAGGGGGTTAATGGGCCCAGCGGTGTCCGGGGATGTGTGGGAACTGGAAGATGAGTATCCTGGGGTCCTCACCCTCAGGTGGGACTCCTGTGAGGCTGTTCTACACGGTGGCCAGGAGGACCCCAGTGGGATGGGGGTCCCACAGTGGGAGCTGCTCATTAACATACACAGTGGTGGCTCCCGCCCCCTCCCCACCTCACTTCCCCACAGCCCTGCTGGCGCCTCCAGGGCTCACATCTCAAATAAACTGCTTGCGTACAACCCCCAATTAACATAATAACAATGATAATTATTATTATTAGTAGTACAGTAGTAGCAGTAGATTGAGAACTCATAATGTGCTCGGCCCCTCTTTTTTTTTTTTTTTTGCGGTACGCGGGCCTCTCACTGTTGTGGCCTCTCCCGTTGCGGAGCACAGGCTCCGGACGCGCAGGCTCAGCGGCCATGGCTCACGGGCCCAGCCGCTCCGCGGCATGTGGGATCTTCCCGGACCGGGGCACGAACCCGTGTCCCCTGCATCGGCAGGCGGACTCTCAACCACTGCGCCACCAGGGAAGCCCTCGGCCCCTCTTAAATTGCAATGCCTCTGTGTGTAGGTACTGCAATTATCTCCATTCTGAAAAGGAGAAAACAGGCACTAGAGGAACTAGAGAAAACAGGCACTAGAGGCACTAGAGAAAACAGGCATAAGGGAAGACCTTTGGCTAAAATCCAGGATCTCAGTCAGAGCTCTGAGCAAGCAGCTCAGGATACTGGGGTATCTGTGTTACTCCTAAACTTCAGTTTCCCCTCCTTTCATAATGAGGATGCTACTCCCAGCCTGCCCTCCTCATAGGGATTGGAAAGCTACTGTAAAGTGAGGAGTTTTAAGCTCTAACAACATAAAGGGCATGAAAAGCTTTTGGAGAGCATGAAGCTCAGTGTGAAAACGAAGGTTGAAGGATGTGTGGAGTTCTCCTTCCTGGACAGCTGCTCTTAGCACTGACGACTCCCTCTAGGAGGGGTGAGATCCTTGAAGGAGGAACTTTGGAGTCTCAGCCATAGGAGGTTCTTCTTATCCAGCAATCCTTATTCTCTTCTCCAGTGTCTTAGTCCTGTGTTTGTTTGCTTGTTTAAATTCTCTCCCTCAGACTGGGGATCCCTGAGGGCAGGGCTGTGTCTCCCCTTCCCACCAGTGGTCCCAAATGTGGGAAACTGTTGTAGAAATCCTTAGGTTGGGGATTCCCAGATCAGGTCCAGGGCTCTTTGAGCAGTTGTGGGAACTGGGCAGTGGGGATCCTGACCTGGACTGACATGGAGCAGAGAGCCTGTGTTAACTGAGGTTGTCCTAATTCTGTTTGTGGAGCTTTCCAATTGACTTATTTATAGGTGTCCACACCCGGTGAGTTTACTGGCGCTGGTTCTGCCGCCTTTAGGGATCTCTGTGCTAGATGAGGTGGAGCGGAAGCGCGGGTAGTAAGAGGAGTGAGAGGTGAGAGGGGGAAAGAGGGGGCCACTTCAGGGCAGAGCCAGAAAGGAGGATGTGCCCTGGACCCCATGCTCCCAGACTCCCACCAGAAACTACATGGGCCAATCTGTGCTATTTCGCATAAAGTTTTTTCAGAGGTTTCAGTACAGGATATGTTCCTGGAGGATGAAATTCACTTCTGCCTGGAGACCTGGCCTGGCCCAAATCAGAAGTGGGTAAGACACGCTTTTAGCTGCAGGCCTTGCCTCTCTAGGCTTTCCATCTTGCAGGGTCCCACCTGCCTGAGCTCCTTCATGCCCTGCTTCTCAACCTACCTGCCCTGTGTCCCCCAACCTCAGGGCCCTATTCTGTTCATCTCTGCCATCTTAAGCTAATGCTACGTCCTCCAGATAACAACCACCTTGTAAGGACAACCCCTGAATCGGATCAATCCTGGTGGGAAACCCGCGTTGAGCACTTCCCCTCCACCAGGGCCTGCTCTGAGCAGTTCACATACATTAACTTGGCTCCCCTCATAACCTCCTTATGAGGAGCAACTGGTGTTATAACTCATTTTACAGATGAGGAAACTGAGGAACAGGGAAATTAAGCCCAAGGTCCCACCATCAGTGGCAGAGGTGGCTTGAACCCAGTCTGTCTGCCCAGTGGTAAGCAGCTCCCAGATTTGGGGACTCAGAAGCCCTTCCTACCACCTGCCCAGCCCCTCGACGGCACTCCCTTTACTTTCTTCCAAGCAATCGGCGTCTTTGCTCATGATATAATCTCCCCTTGTTTATTGTTTACCCGTGACTGTCTGTGTTCCCTGCCAGCCCACAGGCTCCCTGAGGGCAGGTACTTGCCGGCTCCTGGAACAGGACCTGTCACATAGGAGCCACTCTGTACATGCTTGTGGAATGAATGAAGAAATGATTGGCAGCAGAGGCAGAGGTGGTCACCCAAGGGATGGGCTCCAGTCACCCAGTGAGGCCCCAGACCCAGACTCAGAAGGCTGTGTGTGCATGAGTGTGCGTGTGCACGCGTGTGCATGCGTGTGTGTGCACATCTGTGTGAATGTGTGTGCACATGTGTAAGTGCATTGTGTGCACACATGTGCATGTGCGCTTGAGTGTGTGTGTGTGTGTGCACCTGCCCAGGCGGTGCTGGAAGCTGTCAGCCTGTTGGGCAGGCTGGGCTGCGCGTGGCCTGAGTCTCACTGCAGCCTAATCATGCCTGACGGATTGATTAGGGGAGCAAGTTGCTGCGTCTCTATCACGACAGACAAGGCGAGCATGCCTCCACTTAACCTTTCCCTTCACACAGGGACGGAGGGGCTGCCGGCCGGGGCTGGGGAGGAGGGGCCGGGCAGGGAGGGTGAGTAGGTCTGTGGAGAGACAGAGGCAGCAAGAACAAGCACAGCGGTGTGGAGGGAGTGTGGAGGGAACAGGAGGTGGGGAGCAGTTGACACAGGCTGGAAGACAAGGGAAGCGGATGTCCAGCTGGTGTGGCAGGGCCAGGACTTGTCTCCACGATATCATCCAAGGAGCCCCAGGGCCATGGATGTTCTCCTTGGGACTAAGCATTGCCCTCTGTTTCCCTGAGGGATGGGCAAGCGGGGCGCTCCCACAGCAGGTCTAGAGGCCCTAAAGCCTGGCTCTGCGCACGCTCAGGAGGGGCGTGAAGGTGCGTGGTCAGGGGCCTTCAGAGCAGAGCCCGGCCAGCAGCAGGGGCGGTGCTGAGGGTCACTCCGCCTTCAGTTGCGGGCAAAGAGGTGTGCTAGGTTGATAAGAATGCAGAGGACCTTGGAAAGGAAAGCAGCCGTCTGCCCCGCCCCATTCTATGGAAGAGGAAACAGTCCAGTGCAAGGAAGGAGCCCTCCCAGGTCGGTTCCCCTCCATCGTGGGTAAGCACCATCCGTGGCACCTACTGCCTGCTAGGGGCCGAACCAGGTAGGCACTGCCAGGAGATGGGTGAGATGGGCTCTGTGGCAGGCATCGTTGAGGGCAGCCCTGGATCTGTCCCTTCCGTCCTGGAGGCCTCACAGGAGGGGACTGGAAGGGCCTATAGTAGGAGAGCAGACCCTGGAGTAGGAAGCATCTGACTCCACCTGGGCCTGGGGTCTTCCCCACAACCCACTCAGAATCACAGGATGCAAAAGAGATCCCAGTCCACTCTGCGTGGGTGAAGAGGCCCCGTTGCTTCTAGCAACCGGAGCACTAATGTTCCGAATCATTATACTTCTTAAATTAGGAAAATCTAGCGGCAGATTTTATGTACCACCAAGCCACTCTTTATATTATCTTTGTGTAGAACTTGTAAATGTTACTGCTTAACCAGGGTGAAAAAAATCTGTATATGTAGTAGTTTAACCTGAAATCTTTTATTTTAGAATGCTTAGGGAGGAAAAATAAAACGGGACAGATTCAACAGAGTGATAACGCTGGTTGTTATCGGGGAATTAGATCTGAGTACCTTTCAGTTACAAGTTTCTGCATTCCTTCAATTGTATCGTTAGAACAATAGGCATTGCTCTCCTAAAAGCAGTATGCCTGGTTTTGAATATACACGGTATCCTGATTTGGTAAACAAAACACACATAGCATAACGTCTGAAAAATAAAAATAAATTAAAAAAAAAAAGGTAGTGGTGGCTGTTTTGAAGCTCTAAGTGATTTCTTTTTCTTTTCTCCTACTTTCCTTCCCCTGAAATCATCTACATTACTAAAACTGACGGTGCCAGATGGGCATGGGCATCGTGGGGAAGGGGAGAACAGTATTTCAAACAAATAATGAAATCATTCCTGCCATTCTTTTTCTCTGCCATCGTGAGGAAGAGAGGAAGATAACTGTCACTCTGGTTCTGGTTCGGAGGCCCTTGGAATAACACGTGCAATGACATCAGTGCAACAGTGAACAGACGTTGCTAATGGCCTCCCCTAATATATTCCCCTCTTTGTGTCTCTGCCAGAGCTCTGGTTTGGCTCTGTTTGCACTCCTCTCAGAGGCCACATGTGCCATGCCCTGGATTAGTCCTCAGCGTTTCTCAATGGGGCACTATTGGCCTTTGCATTATAGGATGTGTAGCATTTCTCTCCCCCACCCAAGGGACTGTGTGCTCAGAGGGACCCCCAGATGTCAGGACTTCTAAAAACTCTTCCCCCACATGTCCTCCAGTGAAGCCGTCACACCCTGGTTGAGGACCACTGACTGCCAACAGCAATGACTTCATTTCCCCTGCCAGTGACTCAAGAAAGGGCAGGTGCTACGGGTTGAATTGTGTCCCTCTCTCCCGCAAAAGATATGTTAAAGTCCTAACACCCAGTACGTGTGAATGTGGCACCCGGAAATAGGGTCTTAGCAGATGATCAAGTTCAGATGAGGTCATTATGGTGGGCCCTAGTCCAATGTGACTGGTGTCCTTATAAAAAGGTGGAAATTTGGACCCAGGCACAGACAAGCACAGCGGGAAGACAGCGTAAACCGACCCAGGGAGAACACCATGTGAAGACTGGAGTGATACTGCCAGAAGCCAAGGAAGGACTGGGGCTGTCAGAAGCTGGAGGAGCAAGGAAGGCTCCTTCCCCTGCAGTTTGCAGGGGGAGCAGAGTTCTGCTGAAACCTTGGTTTCTGACTTTCAGCTCCAGAACCATGAGACAGTAAATTTCTGTTGTTCTGAGGCTCCCGGTTTGTGGTACTTCGTTACAGCAGCCCTAGGAAACTAATACAGCATGTGACCTCCTTTTGGCCAATAATAGTCAAAGGAAAGTTGTCTGGGAGAAATGTTTCCCCCTAATACAAAGAGACGCAAAGGAAACAATGATTTTTCTGGTAACGATGTTGTTGTAGCTGCAGGTGATGGAGGAAATGGCTGCAGCCATCTTATGAATGTGAGAGACAAAGCTGATCTAATCAGCCTGTAGAGGAAAGAGATGGAAAGAACCTGGGCCGTTGATGATTACTGGTGAGCCTCTGAAACAGCTAACTCTGTAACTTCTCAACCTTGGGACTTCTTGTCATGTGAGATGGTAAATTCACTGATGCTTGAAATCATTTTTGATCTTGGTTTTCAGTTTCTTACATTGAAGTGCATTCTCAGTGACACAACATATGGTGTCTACCAATCAACAGTCTCTCAATCTAAGACCAATGGTGGATGCGATTGAAGAGGCTGGTAACTATGGATGGCTCAGCTTAGAAGTAGCCAAAGCTTAGTTTATCAATGTTAGGTCCATGAGCGTATGTCCCTAGGGAGAAATCTGAGGAAGTAATTGGCTACTTTTGTCATAGTCAATCTTAATTTCTCAGATATATTCACAGAGATGTAGAGAATCACCACTTGCCTGGACGGGAGGGAGCTTAAAGTTCATCTCTGGGCTTCCCTCGTGGCGCAGTGGTTGAGAGTCCGCCTGCCGATTCAGGGGACACGGGTTCGTGCCCCGGTCCGGGAAGGTCCCACATGCCGCAGAGCGGCTGGGCCCGTGAGCCATGGCCGCTGAGCCTGCGCGTCCAGAGCCTGTGCTCCGCAACGGGAGAGGCCACAACAGTGAGAGGCCCGCATACCACAAAAAAAAAAAAGTTCATCTCACATGGGGGTTCTCAAAGCATGGTCTGTGACCTCTGGGGGACCATGAGGTTATTATCATTTTTATAATAATACTAAGATGTTAACTGCCTTTTTCACTTTCATTCTCTCATGAATGTGTGGTGGAGTTTTCCAGAGGCTGCCTGACATGTGATATCACAACAGATTGAATGCAGAAAATGAGAATTCAGCTGTCTTCAAATAAGGCAGATATTAAAGAGATTTCCAAAAATGTAAAAGAAGGCCACTCTTCTTACAAATTTATTTGGTCAAATACAGTTATTTTACCTAAAAATATTATTTATGTTCATTGTAATGGGTTTGTTATCATTATTTTATAATAGTATTTTAAAAATTTCTCAGTAGGTAAAAACAGATGTAACTTACATAAATAGAAGCTCTCTGGAGTCCTCAAAAATATTTAACACTGTAAAGGGGTCCTGTGAGCAAAACGTTATAGTGATACTGATCAAGTGACACCACGGTTGACCCAGAGAAAGGAGAGGGGCTCTCATATTGCTGGGACAGCAAACAGGGTGATGGAAACTGGACCAACTGATAATAACAAAAGCAAACATTCATAGGTGCCTGCAATGGGCCAGACACGGTGTGGAACGTTCACGCATATGACCTGTATCATTCTCACATCAACCATTTATCCTTTACCATCTCCCCATGAGATAGGCAGGGAGACAATCCCCATTTTGCAGGTGAGAAAATCATGAATATGGCAAGATAATTCCCTGCTTAAAACCTCGTAGCTAGTAAGTGCGGAAGTCAGGATTCAAATCTGACATCGCCGCTAATGTTTGTGAATCTGGTGTCTTTAGCCTCTGTGCTTTATAGAGTCAGGAACTCAAACTGGTCACTTAGCAGTATTTGAACTTCAGTCCATCCTCTGGGCTCTCTGCAACCCAGCATGCACATTTGTAAAATGGGCATGAAAATAGCTAAGTGGTGGGGATTAACAGAGATAATGGATATAAGAGCAATTTGTAAACGGTAAACCTGATGTGATCGTTATGACCAATCATTCCAGCTGTCCTCTCCTTTGTAGGAACCATTTTGGGGACTATTAAAAACATGGACCCACTCTCATGATTGAACACATGTATGTATACGCACCTACCTGCTCACCAGCAAGGTGATTTGTGACATATACATTTTTATATTAATACTCACTCAAAGATTTGCTTTGATCTGTAAATATTTAAGCTCTTCTCTGTCTCTGTCTCTCTCTGTCTCTCTCACACACACACGCACACACACACTCATTATCTCAGCAGCTTTTGTGAAGGAGAAGCTGGCTGAAACAAGTTTAAAAAACACACCAATATCCCCACATCTAGAATAAGGATCGGTCGCAGGTGCTGGTCGGTGGGCCACCCTCCTCTCTGGACCACAGCCAACAGCACTTGAGATGTGACAGTTGTTTACAGACCTCTTCTGAGTCTTTATCTCACAGCACCAAGCTAAATAAGCACCATTTCCAGGCACTATTTTGTGAGGCAAGTTACAGGGTCTGAAATGATTATTAGATATTTACTGCAGCAAAAGCACTGAACTGAGATGCACTTTAACAACACTAAACAGTAAACCAGGGAGGGGAGGCAAACCCCTGGAGACCAAGTGGCCGGGACTGACTCTGGAAGAAGCAGGCCGTGTCTCAGGCTATGGGCCTGCTGGTCAGTCCCTGGTGGTGCCAGTGTCCTCCTGGCTCTGCATTTGCAATGGGGCAAGAGTCTTGCTTCGGTCAGGAGACCAGTATGCCAGCACCCCACCCCAACTCTTCACCAGTAGGTGTCCTTGGGCAAACCACACACACTCCCTGGGTCTGTTTCCTCTACTGGGTCCTAAGGGTTGACCAGATGACCCATAGAATTCTGTGGTCCTTGCAGATGAGGTCCCCTGTGGTCACACCACAGTTGGGCTGGAGTACAGAGGAGCAGGAGTGAGTGACGGGAGAAAGAGTGAGCTCTGGGGCCAGAGCCTTTGACCAGGTATTTTCATGCCTCTTGGGAGCTTCCCAGCTTCCTAGTAAGCCTCCTAAAGTGTGTGTATAAGGGGTGGGAAGGGCTCAGGACCAGGTCTCAGAGGGACAGATGACAGAAATGGAGGCAGAGACAGAGGGAGAGAGGCACAAGGAGGGAGCAGATGAGGGCACCTCTCTGGCCCTTTTCTCTCCAAGATGCTCTTGCCTGGCAGCCCCCTTGAGTCCGCACACCTTTGTCCCTGAAGCCCCTGTACTCCTCATGCCCATCTCCCCCCCAGCTACCCCTGCCTCTCCACCCTCTTTAACTGTCCTGCTCCCTCCCCATCTTCTCGAGCTATTGGTCTGTGCCCTTGGGAACCCCAGAGCTATATTCCTGCCTCACTCGTGGTAGCCTTCTAGTCCCAGTGTTCGGACAAAACTCGTTCTCTGCTCTTGCCAACTCTGTGTGTGGCAAAAAGATCTTCTGCTTTGCAGTCAAAAGAACCTCTGTCACTCACCAGTGGTGGAACTTCAAGCAAGTGGTTTGTCTTATCTGATCCCCAGTTTCCTTATTTGTAATTCAGGACTAACAAGGATACTTGATAGAATGTTTTGGTAATTAAACATGAAGGCATTTTGTCAGCCAATATGGCATCTACATGCTATAATTTAGCTACCTTTTGCTCCATTTAATTTAATGTCATTATTCCCCTCACAGCCCTGTGGTTTGCACACACAGGCATGTCTTGGGAAGAATGACTGTTTGTCTTCCAGGGAACCCTTTGCTTTTACACACACACAATTGAGGCTCCATAAGTGGAACTTGGGAGAAGACAGGTGAGGGGGAAAGGGTGGTGCACCTCACAGGGAGGAAGGAAGGACAGGGCGGAGGAGACAGAGAGAGGAAGGGACAAGGGGGTTTCTCCTGATTCTGTCCCTGGGTTCTCTCACCTGAATATCCACTATTGGGTTGGAAGAGACTCGTTATTGCCTGGATTGCATGAAAAGACTCCCGGAAGTACCCTCTTCCCACTTCCTTCTCCTGGTGCTTTTTACTTCCTTTGTGGAATCATAACCCTGACCAGAATAAAACATGAGAAAGAATGAGTGGGCCCAGAGCTGTGTGAACCCCAATGCTTCCAGCTTCTCCACCCAAGCTTACCTTTGGGGGAAGAGGGCTTCTCCACCCAAGCTTACCTTTGGGGGAAGAGGAGACAGTGGGTATAAACATCAGAGATGCATTTTTTTCTTCTACCTCTGGGTCCACTCTCCAGACATTCCTACGAAGTCTGGTAGAGACTAGAGATAAAAAATGAGAGGCAGAATCAGAGAGGAGGATGCTGACTTGGCAAAGCCTGGCCATGGGGACCACCCCAGCCCTGGGGACGTGGGCACTTCCATCTGGTCCCTTGTGCAGGTAGAAGCAGAAGGCACCTGGCGGGCTGCCTCTACAGGTGTGCCCTTGCTCTTGATCGGGCCCCTCCCTGCCTCTGTCTTTCCATCTATACAATGGAAAGGGCAGAACTACAGAACATCTAGGGTTTCTGCCCAACTCTGATGAACCAAGTTCCAAGATTCTCTGAGATTATAATTAGAAAAAGCCTGATCTTGTGAGGCATCAGGGATGTGCAGAGCGTGCTATGAGTTCCCCCAGGTTACCTCTTAATTACCTGAAGGGATATAGGCAAGCATTGCCAATGCTAAAGGAAAAGATAAATCCAGACTTAATCTGGCTGGCCATGATCAATGAAACATGATTCGCCCCCTCGCCCCTCTCCCTCTCTCTCTCTCTCCCCCTCCCCTCCTCCCTCTCTCCCACCAATCACAGGAAATCGACTTGGAGCAGAGGCCCTGTGAGGAACATGTTCTGCCTGTTCAGACCAAAGGGGTTTTCTTTGTGCATCTCGCCGGGATTCATCTTCAGAAGGGATTGATTCCTGGGCATCCATCTTTGAATCTGCAGAAAGACTCTCTAAAGCCGCCGCATCCTCCCTCTGCCTGGACCTCTGGCTCTCACTGGGCGGCAACAGCTCTGCGGTTTGCTTGCTTCTGCCCCTGCGGGAGAAAAATTACCCAGGGGTGGGAGGAGATGCTGACACTACCAAGGCTGAGCTATAAGCAGCTCCTTGGAGGAAACGATGCCAGGACAATGGGCCCTGGGACAAGAACCCCAGCCAGCACCCAGCTCCCTCCACCCAGTCGAAGGGTGAGACTCCCACCTTGTGTGCTCCGTTGTGACGATTTAGGAACTTGTAAAGTGTTCTTCAAGCAGCTCATTCTTCTCAACAAGCTGTAAGGCCAGAGAGGGAAGGAACCAGACCAAACTGGGCTGCTCAGGGAGAAATTGGAGGGGCTGGGGGGGCTGGGAGAGACTCCTTCATCCTCCCCTGATCACTCAACTCGCCTTTCAGGCTGACCTTGAAGAGTGGAAGCTGGCTCGGATTTCCTGTGCTGTGTGCTCACATCCCCAGACCTGCTCCAGAACAAGGGAAGGCAGGTGGGGCCTGCTGGGAGGGGTGGGAGGGGGTCCAAGGTCTGGGCCAAGGCTGAAGGGAGGTGTCAGCTGGTCTCCTGCCACCTCCAGTTCCCGGAAATCCTCTGCAGGGTCCCTACCTCTCCTATCTTGAGGAATAGGGTTGGACCTCAGCGCATTGTCTGAACAGAGTAGCAATAACATGACACAGATTTCAGACCCTGCATGACAAGCCCCTCAGTGTCTCTGTCACCCCCGGACCCTCAGGTGGAAGGGCAGACCCTTGCCCTGCAGGCAGACTGGGCAAAGCCTCAACACACCCATTCCCAGGCTGGGTAAGCAGAGATCACTGGTCAAGCCACTGGGATGGGGATGAAGCTCTCTGGACGCCCCTCTGGCTGAGGTCAAGCGTGGGGCTGTGGGGTTCCCCTGGGCCATACCAAAGGTGTCAGGGATTTCCTAAGCATTTCTGAAAATAATGATGGTGGCCCCCTGACGCCCCTCAGTCTGAGATGGGGCAAGGCTGAGACTTCAGGAAAGGGTTTCTCAGGAGCGTGGCATACTGACATCTGGGTCAGATTGATCATATCCCTGGCTATGGTTTTGTAGGAGAATACATCACTCATCAAAGGTCGGAATGGGAGTGGACTGAGAGGTGTGGCACGTGAGCTGACAGTTAATAACTAACAACGCACACCGACCTAGGGGGAGAGGTACCTTTGTTCCTGGTACTAGTGATTAAGTGGTTGTTAATAGAGAATTGGATCCCCCATGACTTGGAGCAACAGGTATTCCAGGCTTGGAGGGGAGCATGGTGTTTAAGCACCTGATCTCTGACATGAGATGCCCTGGGTTTGAATCCTGGCTCGAGAACCAGCAAGCTGTGCAACCCTGGGCGGCCCACTTAACCTCTCTGTGCCTCAGTTTCCTCGACTGTAAAATGGGGCGAACAGTAGCAACCTCCTAGGTTTGCTGTGAGAATTTAATGAGATAATAGAACAGTGTCTGGCATATAATGAATAGTACATAAGTGTGACATTATTTTTATAGTTATTACTGGACTCAGAAGACTTGAATTTGATTTCCAACTGATTCCAAGTCCAGCCCTTGACCCAGGGACTTAATTTCTTCAGGCTTCAGTCTCTTGTATAAACTGGTTCCTACCTCACAGGGTGGCTCTACCTGTCGAAGACATCAGACGCTGCTGTGACCAGACCCTCTTCCACCCCCGCCTCTGCTCCCCAGCCCCACCCCCAAGGTCCCGTCCATCATTTAAGACCAGCTCTTTCCTGGCTACTTCAGAAGTGGACGCTGACCTCTCGAGGAACATCTTGTGGCAACACGGCAGCTGCTGCCTTCTCCCTTCTGACACATCACCTATTTTGGAAGGGACTGTGCCAGGCCCCAGGGGAGAAGCCAAGCCCTGTTTGGTCTAAATCAGTCGTGATAATACCATTTCCTCTTGCCAGTGATCGGTCTAGGACTGAGCATGTAACCCTGCTCTGGCCAATGAGATGACAAGGAAGCCTGGGCAGGGGGGAGGGCCCTGGGAAAAATTTTCCCCCAAGGAGGAATGCTCTTCCCCCTCAGCTGCTTAGGAGCTGGGCAGTCATCTTGCAAACTCAAGGGACAGCCTGGCCCCCTGGCAGAGTGGATAGACAGAAAAAGCCTGGGCTTTGATGACATCTCTGCACTGCCCTAAACCTGGAATTACCTCCTGTGGACCTCTGTTAATGTGTCTGAATAGACCCCTACAACTGAAACCCTTGGCCAGATATTCGGTTACTTGCTGCCTAAGAGATTTACCGAAACCAATTCTCACTGCCTTATTTCTTCCTAAGGCCCTATGAGGCAGGAATCCCGACCAGCACTGAAGCAACCGCATTCCCACGCTCAGAAAGGCCACGTTGGTAACACCTGAGGAATGAAAGCGTTCTTTGGGCCAGGTCTTAATGGCCAACACACAATTAACTGTGACTCACCGCAGATTTCAAATCAAAATATATTCCCTATCTAACCCTAAATACCATCATGTGATTTTTTTTCCCAGGGAGATGAAATTCCAATAACATCCTATAGAAAACTCCCCCATACACAGATCGACACTTGCTTTCTTTTCTTTAGTTCCAAACGGAGATAATAACAGATGGGACTTTAAGAAAACTCCCCTGGAGTATGTGGTGTTGAGGTATGTGGAAGGAATGGAACTTTATACCTGGGAGACTACCTTGAAAAGGATGCATTGACTATGAGCCGTCTTTCTGGGAAGGGGGCAGCCCCCCAAAAGCCTGACAGTAGGAATAGAAGGCAGCACTGTTCAGGCCTTCCAAGACGGACAGATATGGGTTTTCAATTCCAGATCCACGTTAGCTGTGTGACCCTGGACACTTCACTAGTCTGAGCTTCGGCATACTTAAGAGGATAGTGGTATCACCCAGATTCGTTGTGAGAATGAAAGGTGCTTGGAAAAGGGGTTAGAGAAACCGCAGCTGCCGCTAGTACTCTGACACCACTGAGGCTTTGGATAAGGTGATCTCCAGAAGAACTGCAGATCCCCCCAGGGGGCAGGCAGAGGTCACCTGAGGCAGCTCAAAGGCAGGGGAGTGGCTGTGTCCACCCACCGAGGCATCCAGGCTGAGCACTGGGGGCTCTGGGTGGCACTAGCCGTCCATGGAAGCCCCTCTGTGCTTTTGGGAGGCAGACCTGCAGTTGGAGCTGAGTCTGCATCTGCCTTTCTTGGACCAGCAGGAGGAAGCTTAGGTTTCCGTGGAGCGAGATCCTAAAGGATCAGGGTGGACATTCCTCAAGGCAGCATGGAGTAGTAGCTTGTGTTTGGGAGCCAGAGGCGCTAGACTTTTTATTTCAGCTCTGCCCTTGACCAGTTGCGCTGCCTTGGGAAATGCGCTTAACTGGTATATGCCTCAGTTTTCCCATTTGGAAGATGGAACTCATAGTTCCTCCCTCACAGGACTGGGTGGGATTTGGTGGTGACCGGTGCCGGGGCTCCTCTCCCTGACATCTGTCAGCATCCCAGGCCTGCACTACCCTGTGGAAGGGCGCAGTGTGTGTGGGAAGGGAGGAAATGTTCTGAGTTAAGGAGTGAGCAAAGTGGCTCATTTTCAAGTCCGATTCCCCACTTTAACTGAGTTTTGCTGAAAAGCCCCATGCAAGCACTTTTCCTGCCATTTTGCCAGATGTGATTCTCGCTGATAACACGAACGCGAGTGGCTGCTGAAGATAGATTACTGCTGTTGGCAGTGGGACGAGATGGTGTGGATGAGCTACTGGGCACAGGGCAGAGCAGAATGGACTTCGTTCTGATTGGGACCCCATTTGATGAGCTTCTCCTCCACCAGCCCCTGCTCTCACCCACGCTGTCCAGGCACCCCCAGTCAACAGGTAAATGTAATCCTTAACTGGGGTGGGGGGTCACCCTGGCAGAGGAGGGGAGGTGAGACCCCTGTGTCTGGCTGCTATACTCCCTTTGAGACCACATTGGGTCTTTGGAAAGGTATCATCATAAGGTCTAGGATCAGTTTACCGGGTTACTTGGCAACCAGCAGGACGCTGATGAAACAGGACACTGAACTGGTGAGCTTTAATGAGGGAGGGACATGGGAAAAGGGGGCTCGAATAGTGGTGGCGGCTGGGGCCTGGATCGCGTTGCAGGTTTCTGCAACTCTATATGATGGAGCGAGGCTCTCAGACTTGGAAAAGACCTTGGTAGTTTCAGTTTCAAAGAGGGCTGACCCCCCCCTCCTCAGCAGCCGAGAAACCACAAGGAAAGTTTTCTCCCACATCGCTCTTCCCCACTCCACGCATCCCACACACTTCAACAGGACGAGAAAACGGGGGCTGTTGGAGCCAGCAGCGCCGGGTTAGCAACGTAAAGTAAACGAAAAACCAAATGGGGGTAAAAACATCCAGCCGCCTTGCAGACAATCACTGCCATTTTTCACAAGAAACTCCAGGCATTTTCTTTAAATGGAAGATTCTTATATGAAAAAACCTTACATGCAACTTGGAAGGCAAATCAGATGAAGAAATAAAGGCTCTAACATAACTCTAACTCTGGCCCCAGAGGAATTCCGGATGAACAGACATCTTAGGTTTCTCTTTTGATGTTATATCATTGAAAATATTTTAGACATAAAATATATAATGGATAACATCATGTATCCAGTAACCGCTTTATGAAATAAACATGATCGTTTCAATTGAAGCCCTTATTAAACTCTGCCCCGTCTTGAGCCCTGTCCCTGTGCCCAGTGCCCCCCACCCCCGATCTGGTGTCTGTCTGTCATGCCCATCCCTGTACGGGTTTGTGTCCTCTTACCACGATATATGTATACATAAACAATACATAGCATTGGCTTATATGTTTTCAATCTTTACCAATGATAGGATTAATTGCACCCTTCTACACCTTGCTTTTCTTTACAGATGTTACATGTTTGAAGTTAAGTCATGCTGACCCGTGCGGCTCTGACTCAGTCCTTTCTCTGCCATACGGATGGCCCTTTTGGTTTTCTCCGATTGTTGCTATTGCAAACAAAGCTGAATGAGCGTCTGAGTTCATAACTCCTTGTGCACACGTGAGAGGGATCCCAGGTGCATACCTAGGACGGGAGTGGTTGGGTGGAGTGGGTACCCAGTCATTCTGTAAGGGAGTAAGTGGAGCAAGTGAGGGGGTGTCACAGAGACCCATGAGTTGAGAACCTCCAAGGTCTACATGGCAGCGGACACTTCGCCCAGGGGCAGTGGCATCCATGTAAACAAGATCAGACCACGGTCAACGTATCCAGAAGCTTTGTCCCAAGGAAAGGATATACAGAGAAGGGTGCTGTGGTGGTGCTGGGGGTGGGGGGCGGTATATGTGTGAGTGGTTTGTGTGTGTGGATCTGTGTCTGTGTGGTGTGTAGATGCATGTGCACGTGTATATATGCGCGTATGTGTGTATAGTATCCATGGGAACCGTGTCCTTGTCTTTTTGGCCAGCACATCCCGGCACCTGAGTGATCATTCAATAAACATTCACTGGCTGAAGATACACCATGTGTGGATATGTGTGTGTGCACCCTGCGTATGTGCCATGCATAGGTGTGCATCCCCAGTCGGGGGGCCTGAGAGCTGGGACGCTGTGGCTGGGAGCAGGGACATGGCCTGCACCCCCTGCCCCTCAGTGCAAACAGGACAGCAGACCATGGAGTCATGAAGAAAAGCCAAAAGTTCTGAAACTTGAAACAAAAGGTACACACCATCTACATTTCTGGGAAAGGACCTCAGAGGATGGTTCTTGGAAATCAGACAATAGGACAAAGGCAGGAGAAAACTCGGAGGATGGCGTCTGGTCATCTTCCCCACAACAGCAAAATTCCTCCTCAGCAAGTTTGAAGAAACAGCACAGCCGAAGCCAAAGAATTAACAGACGGAAGCAAAAAGGAATGAAACAAACAGACAAGACAGGAAAACCAGTGCATACGAATGACACACAGCAGTCAAGTCTTGAGTAACCACTGAATTGGAGGGAGGGTCAGATGCCTGGACTTTTGTTGCCCTTGACCTTAGGTTGTCACCCTTGCCTTCCCAGGCCACAGCAGTTTGGGGCACAACAAAGAAGAAATCATCATCTCCACTGTTTCTGACTTTTTGTCCCCATGATAGGAATATACAGCAGGGATTCCTCCAGGAAGGATGGCGAGGTCCATAGGCAGAAGGGGGACCAGAATACGTAGGCGACTCGGGAATCTAGGCGAGCAGGCAGCTGACGGGCAGTATCAGGGGTCGGCTGCCAGCACCGCAGGGAGAAGGCTCCGCCCACTGGGAGGAGTAAAAAAGTAGGGTTCTGGTCTCTGGGCCAGTTCCTGGCAAGGAGAGCAAAGGCAAGCACTGTTTGGAGGGAGGATGCAGGCTTTGGAGCCAGAGGCCCACGATCAAATCCTGGGGCTGCCGCCTACTACCCATGCACCCTTGGCACGTTGCTTGCTCTCTCCATGCCTAAATGTTATCTGTGAGATGGGCATGATATTAACAGGTAACAGTGATTTAGTGCCCACCAAAGGCCACTCGTGCTCTAAGAGCTGTTTACACATCACATAGGCAGGTTTGCTAGCTCAACCTACTTCATAGATGAGGAAAGCAGGGCTCAGACAGATGCCTCCTGGAACCGTTGTGAGGACCTCGAACGTACAGCATGTGTAAAATGCTTCACACGCTGTCTGTGCTTAGACTGTGGCTACCATGGTGGGGCTGGGGCACCAGGCCAGTTGCCCAGACGGAGCCTGAGTGCAGGAACGAGTCAGGGCATCTCTCATACCTGGGGATTGAGAAGGGCAGGTGTCAAGTCTCAGAACCGAGGCAGGACCTGCTTTTGAGACGTCAGCCCATCCATTTATTTCTCCAACACTCTCTCATCAAGGGCCTCCCGTGGACCAGCCACTGTCTTGAGCAGTGGATGTGTGCTGTCTCCCGTGCTCTCCCAGGTAGCCTACCACAGAGCTATGATTCACTCACTCTGGGAGTGATGCCACCTGCCCAGATGACTCAGTGGCAGAGCTGGGGTTCCAACCCCAGCCATGCTACCCTCTCAACCCTCGGCTCTCTCCCTCCCCGACAGTTTTCTTCCATCTTCTCTGCCCGGTTTACCGATACCTCAACTTCAGGTTGTATCTGCCGACAGCTCTACCACTGTCCGCCTCCTGTCCCCCTCGTGCTGGAGACAAGCCTGGAAGTAGCAGCCGTCTCGTAGTCCCCCAGCCTGGGACTTCTCACTGCCCTAAATTTTAGTTTGGAAAAGCTAAGAGTTTAGGTGTTTTAAATACCTTTAAAAAGCAGTTAAGTTGCTCCCATAAAAACTAACTCTCTCTAGTCAGGTAATAGGGCAACCTGTGCCTTGCTTGGTACTTTACCACTGTCAGGTCGGTGTAACGACCCGAGAAGGAGCTCACACAGACACACAGAAACGCACACGCGCACGCACACGCACACGCACACGCGCACACACAGCCACGTGACATGCGTGAGAAAATGCACACAGAAACAAGCATGTACCATCAGACACGGCACGCGCCGCTTGTGCTGACTCACAAACACAACACAGGGAAGGGCCGCTCATGGCGCACACTCGGCCCTTCCACACCAACACTAACTCCAATCCCAGAGGCCGGGAGAGGCCCCCATTGTCATTTCTGCCTGTTGGGATGAAGGCTGTGGATGGGAGTTGAGCGGCGGCCGTCTCTCTGGTCTAGGAGGACCTGTCAACCCCTGACCCATGCTGGCCGTGGTGCCAAAGGTGGGGTGGAACCGTGAGAGAGGGGGAGAGTCTAAAACACAGATTCCAGCCTCTCAGCTGCCGCCCGGAGCTTCGGTTCATCTCTGACCCTGGTGACTAGATCTATGTATTCCCAGCAGAATAAATAATCGCTCCTTATTGATTTTCTAAGGAAAACACTGCTTTGTGGACTCCGGCACAAGAAGCAAAGTGCTGGTGGCTGGAGTCCTGGAAAAGGAAACTGCTTGAGTCCCTGCCTCTGAGCTGGCATCTGTGTGGTCGCCTTGTCTGTCCCCAGAGACCAGGGCCTGACCAGGGAATCGGTGGCATAGGACCCTCACCTCACTCCAGGAGGCCCCTAGCCTCTGCCCCCCTCCTCCCTTACCCAAGAAAAAACCAACAGCCTCCAAACCTTATGGGGTGAAGGATCTAGATCAGTGTTTTGCAAACTTTCCTTCATTATCACCCTGGGGACCTACTGTAGTAATTAATTCCCGCAGATTTACTCTATATCCGTGGGGACCACAAACCACTGTAATAACTGAGATGATTCCTCCCCCGCCCTCCACAGAACCAGTCTGTGTCCCCGCAGGGGTAATATTTCCCTGATTGAAGGGCTCCTGCTCTGAATCCGTGGTTTCCGGGAGAGAAAACCCCCAGCCCAGTCCAGGGGAGGCCAGAGGGGGGCCCGTTCTCCCACCGGAGAGGAGTTGGGGAATGGAGAGCCAAAGGCAAAGGGAGCAGCGTGGAGCCCAGCCAGAATGATTAGGTCTCTGGGGATTTCTTAAAGGAAGGAAAATAAGCTGACGCTCCTGGTCTCCAAAAAACTAAGGACATTTCAGCAGTGGAGATGGATGCCGGCATCAGGAAGCACTTCCTGGCACCACAGAGCTGATCAGCACCATGGGGGCTTGAGGTAATTACTTGTTTATTGATTGGCTGAGAGCAAGGGGGCAGCATCACAGGGTGGATGAAAAGCGAGGTGTGGCAGGCGGAGGAAGGAGGAGGGCTCACCGTTCCACGCCCGCCCTGATTGGCTTTGAGACTGTGAAAGAGACACAGAAGCCCCTCTCCGAGCCTCAGTTTTCTCACCTGCAAAATGGGGGAAACCTATTTTAAGGCGTGGTGGTGAGGATGACATTGGAGGACGCCTAGTACCACCCCTGCAGATTCTCTGCCAAAGTGAGCTCCTGTGGGGATGTTCTTTGATTTCCTCCCCAGGTTTGTTCTCCAGCCTCCTCCACCCTGCTCTGTCTTCTCGCACAGCATCTTCAAGACACCAGGTGTCAGTCAGGGACCTCCAGCCTGCTATGCACAGCCCTGAACTGGGGATAAAGCACCAGGACAGCTATGTTTTATGGAACACTGACCATGTGTGTCAGGCGTGGTGCCAGGCATTGGATAAAGAGCTGTTTCAAGTAACACCGTTCTGGTTTTCTGTTGCTGCCTACAAACACCCTGAAACTGTGACTTCAAATCGTAACAGTTATTTACTTTTCTCACGAATCCGGCAGTTGACAGGGCTCCGCTGGGTGATTCTCACTCTGGGTTTGTCCCCCGTGAGTGACAGTCAGATGAAGGCAAAGGTGCCTCACTCACCTGGCGGTGGACGCTGGCTGTCACCTGATCTCAGCTGGGAGACGTGCGAACGCCCACATGTGCTCTCGCCCTGTGCCTTGTCTTCCCCACAGCAGAGAGACAGAGAGACAGAGGCAGAGAGTCCAGAGGAAGTGCTTTTTATGACCCAGCCTTGGAAGTCGAGCATCGTCACTTCCACCTCATTCTTTTCACTAGAAGCAGGTCACTGAGTTCAGTCCACAGTCAAGAGGAGGACGTGAGAATGTAAGTCCTGGAGGGAGAAATGCCACGTGTTTCAGATGTGCTTTAAAATCACAGTCACACATAAAAATCCTGCAAGGTACTCACTATTGTCTCGATATACAGAAGAGGAAATTGAAGCTCACAGCAAGTATATAATTGCCCAAGAATTACTCAGTTTCTATAGGAAGTGGAGAAAAAGTCTTGCCTTCGGGAATCTTACATAAAAGAGATGTACCCAAGGGGGTGTCTCAAGCTGAGGGGAGACACAACCCTGCCTCAGGGAGCCCCCGTCTGAGGGGAGACACAGCCCTGCCTCAGGGAGCCCCAGTCTGAGGGTGTCAGTGAATCAAACTTCAGGCATGCCAAGTAAAGCTAATCTACTGACACTGTTGTGGTGAAGGAAAGTGCAGTGGTTATTGCAGGGCGTCAAGCAAGTCCAGGGAAGCTAGTCAGAAAGCATTGTTTAAGGCCAGATGAAGGCGGGGCGTGGCAGGGTGTGTGATCAGCTAGTGCACAATTCTCTGATTGGTTGATGGTGATGTAATAGGGAGGAGGCACATTATTAATCCTCAGGCTCCCATAGGTCTGGGGGCTGTGCTCCTGGTCACGGGGCACTTAATTTCTTCCATTTGATGCGGGTTTTAGCATCTGGGAAACTCCGGTAATATGCATCAGATACTATTATGTAGGTACTTCAGTGAGGAGCTAAAGCAGAGGGGATGGGGAGGGGTCTGTCCCTCCCCTCATCTGAAAGCCCCAAGTAGTCCTGTTACAGACACAGCCCTGCCCTCAGGGAGCCCCAGTCTGAGAGGAAGATGCATCTCTGCCATCAGGGAACCCCCAGCTTGATGAAGGACTCAGCGTCACTTATCTTCAGGGATTCCCTGGTTCTTTCTGAATGCATTGACTGTAGCTTCATGATTTATTCGTTACAGTGGATACTAGTTTGCTCTCATCCCTTGATTGGAATATGGAGGGTATCTCTACTAATGTCTTACTGAAACTTTTAAAAGTGAATTAATGAAGAAACCCTTTCCTCTGTCTACATGCCAGGATTTCATGCCTCATGTACTAGAAAGGGACTCGGGCTGGGAGTCAAGCAGCCCGGTTTTACTCTCAGCCCTGGCAATAACCTAGAAGTCTCCTTTCCTTCTGCAGACCTCCATCCACTCCATGGCAATCCCCTGGCATCATTAGAATCCGTGACATGTCGAAGACAAACTCCACGCATGGAATGCATAGCTGAGTCAGGATTAGAACCCAGACCCTACAAGGCGCACAGCCCAGGGCTGTCTGAGGAACGTCTCCACAGGAGGGCCAGCCACGTGGGTGGAAGGTCCAGTGAGTTTCTGGAGGATGGAGAGAGTCAGGGTGGAGCTGGTGAGGAAGAGCAGAATTCCCACTCATCCCCGGGGAGATGCCAGTTTCCATCCTTTTCTCCAGGTGCCTCCTCCTCCCACTTGGTCTCCAGAGCACGCAGGGCCTCTGCACTCCTGCAGCAGGTGCGGGGCGGGGTCAGGTGGACATTTGGACAGGGCTCTGAGTCTGGAAGCTGTAAGGAGCTGGAAAGAGACCAGAGTCCTTGGTAAGGCACGTCTCCTCTCAGGGTCCCATTTCCTCATCCAAAAGCTGGAGACAAATCCGCATTCCATATCCACCTCACGGAGTGGTTACAAGGGGAAATCAACTTGCACTGGTGTACACCCACCTGGTGGGAGGAAATTCTGCTGTGGTTATTTTTGTTTTAAATCTTCATAGCAAAGTTTGGAATATTGTTCCCGTTTTGCAGAGGGGAAACTGAGGAGCTTCAACTAGAAGAGCTGAGACTTGTAGGTAGTAGCGTCAGAGTCAGCCCAGACTTGTATCGCTTATTCATTCACTCAGCAAATACATTCTGCTGCTCCAGACACAGTGCCAGGCCCTGGGCAGAAAGCATTGAACCAAGGCCCTGGACCTTGCCCTCCCGGGGTGACAGTTTGGAGCGGAAGACAGGTTTATAGACGGGTGATCACGTGGGCACTGAGTGTTCCACACATGGAGAACTTCAGGGCGTTGCAGGACAGCCCATGAGGGGAGCCCACCAGGATGGAGAAGGGAGAGGGTGTGCTGAGGAAGGGATGTGCAAGCTGGCGTTTCCAGGAGGAACTGGATGAAACTGACTCATCAACTCGAGGAAACATCAGGTGTTCCCCTGTGTCATCAAGACCAGGGACAAGGGCCAGCTCCTCTCTGTGGGCTCTAAGGGGGATGTTGGGCTGGGGGTCCTGAGGAGCTAAACCTCCCATCACAGGAGAAAGGCAGCCATAGGTCCTCAGTGAAATGTCTGGGCCCTGAGGGTGTGTCAGGTCAGCAAAGCTTTCCAAGTCACTCTGGACCGATCACTGGAGATGTGTCATCAGCCCCTTGTCCCTATTTTGGGTAAAAGGGGAGGCCCCTCACATGCCCCCCCACCCTGCCCCACCACAAAGCAGACTAGTGAACCATCAGAGACCTGGACCTGCTCTCCAAATTTACTTCCACCTTTTCCCTATGCTCATTCATTCCATGCTATTCCCTCTGGGTCTCCTTATCTGTGCCTCTGTTTCCTCATCTGTAAAATGGGTCTCATAGCAGCAACTCCATCACGGATTGCTTAAAGATTACAAGAGCTAATACAAGTAAAGGGATTAGAACAGTTTCCAGCACGTGGTAAATGCTCAACCAACGTTATTTACATGTTACGATAGTCGTCCCATAGATAGGGGCTGGGTTATGCTCTCTGTTTAATCCCTTTCAAAAGCATGTGTGTAATTTTTGGTGGTAATGGTGATGACAATGGTCATGATATAAGTGGCTTCAGTGACGATGGTGGTCAGTTTTCACAAAGATGGTGATGGTGGTGACGGTGGTGAGGACGATGTAGCACTGATGAAGACACTGTGGTGATGATTGACAGCCAGCCAGGGCAGCCTTGAGGGATGTGCTTCCATCCCAGGTCACGGTTGTCTTGATGAGAACCTGAGGACGTGCTCTTTATCTCATTCCTCTTGGTTCCCTCCTGGCCCCATCCTGTGCTGAGCCTTGTAACCAGCGCACAGTGGGTACACAAAGCAGGTTTGCTGGATGAATGGCAGACCGCACTCTAGACAGTTCTCTCTCAGAGCCTCATCGACACAAGAAAAAGAACGCCCCCTTTTCTTCTAGTAGCTGCTTCTATATCTCCCGTGACTCAGTTAAGAGATCCTGGTTTCTTTAACCAAATCACTCTCACTGCAATTGAAGGTCCTTCACCCTTCCTGTTCCATGAAGAGAACAAACTGGTGACACGCCACCTTTTTCTGGAGCCCTATGCTGGTGCAGAGGCTGACTTGAGGCATCACCCCTGCCCTGCAAGATGTGGCTGAGGGTGCTTGTGGCATTGTCTCAATTTTGACTGTCAGTGACAGAGAGATGCTTGTGGGGAAAGGAGAACTCCTGCTTCTGCAAGACATCAGGGACCAAATAACCCCAAATTGTCCTGTAGCCACACTTCCAGAGAAGCCAAATCACTTGGGCAGGGTCTGCCTACCCGGGTCCCCCACCTGAGGGCAGACCCTTCTCCAAAGCAGCCCCGCCCTTTCAGTTAGCAGTCCCCAAGTGCCCAGATGCCATGCCCCCATCTCCATCCCCACCATAAAGAACAGAATGGGTCGACCAGGTCTTAAAGTGAAGGCAAACTGGGGCTAAGACTTCTAGCTGTCATTTAAAATCCATTCTCTCCTCTTTTCCCTTTCTATTAGTACATCTGTTTTTTAAGTTGGATACAGGACTATCCTAAGTTTAGCATAAAGACAATCTTTCTTGGTCTTAACTGCAACTAGGTATGGACTATATAACCAAGTTTTGGCCAATGGGACATGAAAAGAAATAAAGGGTGAAACTTCTGAAGAATGTCATTAAAAGGAAGGGAGCATACTCTTCTGCCCTTCTTTTGCCCTGCTGGCTGGAATGTAGACATAATGAATGGGGCTCTAGCAGCCATCTTGGACCATGAGGTAATGTTGGGATAGAGGCCATGAATGGTGGGGAAACAGGATAGAAAGAGCCTGGATACCACATAACACTTTAGCAGTCTAGCAGTGACTACTTCTGGATTTCTTAGAAGTGAGAGAGAAATAAATCTCTCTTACTTAAGCCACTGTTATTTTATTTGTTCGTTTTCTGTTACTACAGGCTAAACCTAATTCTAATTGACACATCCATGGACCAGAACTAGTCCCTAGGCATATTTTGTTGGCCTACACACTAATGTTCAAATATTTTAAATTCAAGTCCAACATGTTAAAACCAAGAGTTTCTTTCACATAAAAATTTGAATCATTACTTTTTCTGGAACTGCAGTTCAGCCTGGCAATATTGGAAGAAGCTGAATAAGAGCTGCCCTTTTCTGCTGGAACCTGGGTCCTTCTGCTCGTCACAGGCTCTGCCCATTTTACTCTATATTCCCTCCTGGCGCCTCTGCCTCTGAGCTTGAGTCCCTGGGGCAGAGGTTCCCATTGTTCAGACTCGATTCCCTAGGAACCCTTCTCGCCCTAGGAACCCTTCTCACCCTGCCTTCTCCATATGAGCCACAGGGAGCCTGGGCCCCTTACATACCATCTGGAACCAGTCTGAGTCTTACCCTCTGGCCCAGCCATGGGGGTGGGAGCTTTCTCAGAGAAGGAATTATATCTAGAAGCAAAAGCGAGATGGGAAACAGGTCTGGGACTGGATCAGGGGCTTGTCCTGGGCCCCCAGCAAATCTGTGGGAGAACAGACCAGGAGTCTGGTATCCTGAGCCCCAGTCTGGTGACCCAAGCTCCTGACTCTTTGGAAGAGAAGTTTTGGTAGGAAAACTTTCCTGGGAAGAGACCGAGCTTTTCTGTTCTCCTAAAACAAAAATGAAAACAGAAACAAAACCAGCCCCGCCCACTCTGTCCAAATCCAGGCAGTGGCGGCATGTGGACAGGAAGCTGCATGTGTGGCATCTTGGTGAAAACTGGCCACCTGGCTCCCCCTCTGGACCCTAACCTGCAAGACGCCTGTGACAGGGACAGAGGCCACCTCACAGTGAGAGCTGCTCTATTTCAGTCCCAGGCGAGGAACTCCTTCTCGAAGAGGTACGAAGTTATAATTCTTTCCTTTTGGCATCCCCATCTAGCGAAGCCTAGTATGTGGAAGAGGATAGATATACATTATTAAATGGATGGATGAATGAATGAGTGAACGAAACAGCAGGAGTTCAGGGCCTGTGCAATATGTCCCACATGGATGGCAGTTACAAAGGCTCCCCTTCCCCTCCCAGGCTCCTGTTCTTAGGAATCACCAAACACTCCTGAATGGGGGTTCTGTGCCCGCTAGTTCCAATCCCCATCCTTCCCTCTACTCTGCGGACCCCTCCTGGATGGAGGAGAGAGCCTAGAAGGAAAGAGATGTTCTGAAGTGGCCGCGGTGACCTGCTCAGTGGCACCCTGCCGCTTGTGGTCCCTGCCGGCCTGGGGGCGGAGTCAGGCACAGTGCCGCCACATTTCAGCACCACAGAGACCGACGGGAAACTGCTCCATGCTTTGTCTCTACAAGCAGCACAATTAACTAGAACAGCTAATTAATCACAGAAATGTGCAACGTCTCTGTTATTTTTAATTCCTCGCCGACATTAACGCATTACTGGTTTGCTTTAGAACTAATTCACAGCCGGGTCTTGATTCCCTTATCTCAGGGTTGCCAGCTCCGGGCTGGACGTGAAGGAAGCTCCGCTGCTGATTTCCCAGCCCTTCAAATCATCTCAAAGCACATTAGAGTCACATAAACAGGACACGTAATGAGACAGCCCTACTTTGCTTTGATACTTTTAATTGCCAGCCTGAGAAAGACAGGGAAGAGGCGAGGAGGCCCAGGAGAGACGCCTGGGGCCTGGTGATGCACGCACGTCGCCTGCTGCAGGAATAAAGTCAAAACCAGCCGGCTCTTCTCTGAACACCTTCCTTGTCTCATGGGCGCCGGTGGTTTCCAGCAACAGAGAGACACGGGGAACCTGTAGGATAGACACATGACCAGTGCCATTCAAGGTGCACAGAACAAGGTTCCTTTTCAGAACTGAGGTTCCTTCTCCCCTCAGAAAGCTAGCAATTTGGCAAGGAAACTTCCTGGATGGGACGTGCCAAGCAGGGACTTTCATCTTTCTCACGCAATCATGTATTCATTCGACCAACACTTTTTGAGCACCCGCTGTGCGCCACGCACTGTCCTATTTATCGATGATACATCAGTGAACAAAAGAAACACCAATTCTGGCCTTCATGGCGCAACCACTCCAGCAGGAAAAGACTCCAGCGGGAAAAGACAGGCATAACAATAAGCACAATAAAGAAGTACATTACATAGTTTGTTCATGTCGGAAGATAAATACCCATGGGTCTTGCATTCCTACACATCTTGCAAGTAAGAAACTAATTGCTTGTTGTTCTGGATTATTCTTTCAAGGATGTTTGTATAGCAAACAGCCTCAGAAGCTAGAGATTATGTCCCCGCTGCGGCAGCGGGAGACATACTTTCTATCCAGTTTAATAAAATTATTGTCTCTTCTGGAGCAAGGGACAAGCATGCTTACTGTCTGTTATGAAAGATTCAGGTCCCCTGAGCACAAGTTCCTCTCCTGTAACATTACCCATCATGCGGGCAGGTCTCATCCAGTCCTCTTTACATCAGCCTGTGGGAACCAGGGCTCAGGAAACTGGTGTGAGAATTACATGAGATAAGGCGAGATGAGATTTGTTCCCCCGTGTTAGTGAAAATGATCGATAACACAACCTCTGCACTCAGAGACATGTTAAGTCAGCTTCAGTGCACAGCCCGGGGTCGTTTTTGATGATAGAATTGCCCTGGACTTTCTCCTGGCAGGTACAGGTGGAGTCTGCAACAGTCAGCACATCCTGCTCTATCAAGAGGGCTCCCCAGAGAAGGCAGCACTGTGGCCGAAGGCGGGTGACAGGACCACTGTCTGAGCACCCTGAAGCCCTCCCTCCCTGACTGCTCTGCCCTGAGGACGGCTGACTGCTCTCACCCCCCATCACAGTTAGTGGCTTGCTCCCGGTGTGACGCTGAGATATCTCTCGTTCCCCCCGGATGTGGCTTTTGTCTCGCTAACCAGGTTGTAAGCCCAGGGCAGGTACCACATGTCTCTAATCTTTCACACACCTGGCAGCGTGATCTGTTCATCATAAACCATCAATAAATTCTCTGTGACAATAGCAACAAGACTCCCAGTCCGTGCCAAGCACAGTCTTCCCCGCACATAACCTGTGCCAGGGTCTGGAGGGAAGAGAAAGCCACACTGGGGTGGGGCGGGGGGACCACCCAGTCCTCCTCTCTCCCGTCCAAGCTGTCCTCCCACTCAGCCTGTTCTAGCCATCTACCCACTTCCCAGGGGCGCAAGCCACTCTTCCCCCACCCCCATGCGTCCCAGGAGAGAAGGAGGTGGGGATGCCAGCTTAAGTACTTCCCTGTCTGCATCCTGCACCCCCAGCCTCCATGACTATTATTGGTAAGTGAAACAATTTTCTCTCTTGACATCTGTAGCTCTTAGCAGTGAATATATTTGAAAAACCCTTTATGATTACTTGGAATCTTCCCTGCAGTTTGATTCCTGATACTTCTCTTTACTCACTGAATGACTCTTTTAACTCATTATTTCTGACCCTGCAGTCTTGCCCGTCTCCCCACTCCACACAACACCATAGATATTTATTCCCTCCCTCCCTCAACCTGCAGAGAAGCGGGCAGGCTGGCAGCGAGGACCCACCTCCGCCCTCCTCCGCCCTCCCCATCTGCTCCCTCCACTGCTTCCCTAGGTGGGCAACCCCCTTCTCCAAGCCTCACACCCAGCCCAGGACTTTGTAAAAAGGAGGACTTTTCAGGGGAGAGGGGTCTCCTTCTCCCCCATTTGCCATGAGCTGCATACACCACCCGCTGCTTGTTCTCATGATTATTTCCAATTCCTTCCAGAACACTTAGCGTTCCAGCCTCAGCACGTGAAGCGACTTTTCCACCAGGGGGACAATAGAATTCGGTAACAATACTAGTGATCATCTGAACAATACAAATTAGAACGGGTCTCAGAGTACCGGCTGCTGATGGTAGGGGATGTAGTGAGGGTCCGAGTGGTGTGCATTGAGCCCTGCTTGGCCCTAAAGACATGGCTATGATGCACCTGATGTACCTTCCGCGGTGGTCGGGGGTGGGGGGAGGGTTGGTGAAGGCTCTAGAGGCACAGAAATGTCGTTGGATCCCAGGTTAACACTGCTGAGGTCTGTCTCCCAGCTCCAAGGAGCCTGTGTCCAAACACAGTGTTAAGAGTGAGGGCAGCTCCCATGGGGTCTTCCTGCCGTCCTCTCACCACCAGGCAACCAGAACACCCATCGATCTGGATTCCAAATACCTTTGCAGTGGCATCTGTCACCATGCCTCCCATTCATTCACTTACTTATTCATTTAGGTAACGAAGAGTTCCTGGGCACCTGGTATGTGCCAGAGAGCCAGCCTGGAGCTTGGGGGACAAAGAGGAATAAGCCAGGTTCTTGCCTTCTGGGCTCACAGCCCAGCGTGGGAGAGGGATACAGACGTGGCCGTGCAAGAGGTGACGTGGCTGGAGGCTCAGAGCCCAGATCCTGGAGTCAGGCTGTCTGGGTTTGAACGCCAGCTCCTACGTGTTAATAGTGGGACTTTGGGCAAGTCTCTTAGCTTTTCTGGGCCTCAATTTCCCCATCTATACAATGGGGGTATTAACAGTGCTTACTTCAGAGGATTGATATGAGTTAATATATGAAAAGCTGTGAGGACAGAGCCTGGCAGACATAAATGCTGTATACATGTTAGCTATCCCTCTTGAAAGGTGAGATTGATTCTGTTTCCTGGTACCTTTGTAGAAAGGTCTTATTATATTGGTCATCAATGAAGGTATTCAAGCTTTCTGTTCTCAGGACAAAGGGAGACCAAAGGTGCCCCCTCCGTTCCTCAGTATAAAAACGCTGAGAACTGGAGAGTTTGGAAAGACTGCTTGGGGCGGAGCGGAGGTGCGGAGGAGTGTTCCAAAGAGATAAACTGAGTTACAGAGGTAGGGAGTGCACCGCGTGGTGGGTGTCCCTTGACCCCCATCTTCTCAGATCCAGAGAGCGTGCCCTGCTTATGCCCGTGGCTCAGGAAATGGATGTGGGAGCAGATTCCCTGCAGAGGGGCTCATGGGGTGAGATCACAGGTCTTCCCAGATTCCCAGGCCATTTGCTCTCAACCACCTGGCAGTAGTATCTCTGGGTGCTTTTTCACTGGACTGATGTGAGGTTCTCCTGTTCCGTGAGCCTGTCCGCCTAGACTGGATGGTTCAGAGGGTGGGCCAGGTCCCCCCAGCCAAACTGGAAGGGTCCAAAGCCAGCGCAAGGTCTCCAGGTGCATGTAGTCTCTTCTGGGTCCTCAGGATGGGCTCCGCCCCCAGGGCTCAGGTCAGCTCACGGGGAGTGGGGGTAGGGGATCCGATGCTGTGAGTCATAGAAACTGCTCTGAGGTTCGGAGCGCCCTGTCCTTCCTGACATGCTGCTCAAGCAGATTGGGTTCTCACAGTGGAGCCAGGCAGCCCCGCCCCCAGGCCCCATCTCCTGTACCCCAGATCCTACCACCAAGATAACCTGGGCACAGCTGGGGTGATGTACTGCTCCGAAAGGTCCACAGGGAGGAGCCAGAGGGCACCTCGTCTCTATCCACTGTGCAGCGAGGGCCCTCCCACGAAGTGAGATGAAACCTCCGGGCAAGTATTGTTTGGTCCAGCACCTAACACGGTTCACATCCATTCAGCAATACACTTCAGTCCTACGTGCTAGTCGGGATGGGCCTTACTGTCCCCATTTCACAGATTAGGAAACTGAGGCTTACCAAGGTGAAGAGGCTTACCCCTGGGCACACGGCACAGGGGCAGCACAGACCCTACCTCCACTGTATCCTAGCTCTTCCTCGGGCGTTACTGCCAAATGTGTGAGATTCCTGCTTGCATCTGGGTTCTCAGCAGGAGAAGAGCTTAGAAACACAGACACTCCAGGAGGAAGACCCAGGGGAGAGGCACATCGGGGATTGCCTGCATCCCTATCTCTGGAAGTCAGAAGAATGGTTTCCAGGTCTTTCCAGGTCTGCTTTCACCCCTGTCAGGCAGGCAGCCTGGGGTGCAGGTCATAGGGTGAGTGTGCAGGGACTTGTTATTGGGCTCTTCCATGAGTGAGCGGCTGCAGGATGACGTGCACATGGCCCTGCACGGAACCATTACAGCAGTGATTAATTAGGTGCCTTCCACCCAGGGCCTCTGGGCTCCTGGGGCTGCTTGTCAAAACTGCAGGGCTCGGCAAATGGTGAGGCGCCAACCCGGAATCACCATCCAGACTTGCCACGCCGGGGAGGGAGGCCGAGTGGTTGCAGGGGACTCTGCCACACTGAGGTTCCGTGCCCGGTGCAGGCCCACTCGCCTGGGTAGAGTAGCTGTGGGAGTGGGTCTTTTCTTGCTTGCCCTGAAAGGTTGAAGGACCTCACCAGCCTCAACTACCATTTATTGAAGACCTGCTTTGTGTATCCACCACCTCAGGTGCTTAAATGAGTTACCATGTGTCATCCCCACAGCAGCCCCATTTTCCAGATGAAGAAACTGAGGCTCAGAGGAGTAAAAACCTGCTCAAGGTCATGCAGCATAAATGAGGGGGTGGAGTAGGGCTCTGCCCTACTCACGGTACTAAGACCACCCCCACCCCCAGCTGCTTTCTCAAGACTAGGAAAGAGGAGGGGGTCCCTTTGCCTCCAACTTGTGACTCCTAAGACCAAGGCCCCCCGCCCTTAGCATCCTTCTCTCTCATTTAGGGGAATCGTTCAGGAGTCTGCACAGATGCAGTAATCACACTCCTTGTGTGTGGACATTTCCTTGTCCAAGATGCACATGCTCTTCTGGACTAGGGTGGGGTGTGGGGTTGGAATAAGCAGAAGAGGACGTACTGGGACCTTTACCCAAGCACAGGCAGATGGGAAGGATCACCTGCAAGCATCCACATGCTGCTTCTTCAGCTACAACCTGGAAATACTTGAGTAACAGGTTGTGGTCATTTTAGCTTCTAGACTGCTCCATCTCCCCATTCTCCAGTTTAGTAAAACTGAGGTGCTCAGTGGTGTTAGGGTCATGAGTTAGGCTGAAAACGGAGGTCAAGCATGTCCACACAGAAGGAAGTATCACCACCAGTGGGATCACTAGTCCGACTCCACGGGGTCTGGGCACACTTCTGCATCTACCAGTCCATCCCGAGCATGTGGGTCGAGTGCCAGTTGCAAGGGGCTAGGTGCCCAGTGGTACAGTGAGGGAAGAGACTGCGCCTGTCATCAAAGAGCTCCCACTGGTGGCTGAGACAGGAAGCGCATGGCTGTGACTGCCGGCGAAAGATGTGGACTCGGTGGGTGGCTCCCAGGTGTTACATCAAACATCCCAGCAGGTAGTGTTAGGATGGGGAGTGAGGCAGAGAACAAGTTCTCACTTGAGGTGTCCACAATGGGGACAATAAAAATGAGAAAAGAAAGGCAGTCGAGAAGGAGCAAAGGACCTGGAGGCTTCAAACACAGTGCTGCCCTGGGAGTCGTCAGGTGAGCCTGGCGCGGGGTGAGTGCAGAGCCCAAGTTAAAGAGAACTTAATCGTGCCAGTGGCTGGGCTCAGTGCTTTGCCAGCATCATCTTACTTAAATCTTCACAGCAACCCTCAGGGATAGGGATGGCAGTATTCTCTTCGGCAAATGTGGAAACTGAGGCTCAGAGAGTCTGTTAACTAGCCCAAGCTTGCAGAATTAGGACAGATGGCCAGCCATCTGCTCTGTGGGCCAGATTCACCTGCTGGGTTGGCTGGAGGAGGGGAAAATGAGGGTCCCAGTGACTCTAGGTCACATGTGATGGGTTGGATGCAGCTGGACTGCAGCACCACTCCGGTCCCTTGGGAAAAGCTAAACTGTGTGAACTAAACTGTATGCCCCGGAATCCTCATATATGTGGTGAAGTAGCTTTCCCACATCAGAGAACGAGCTGAGGACGGAAAAAGGCAGAGAGGAGTCTAAAGGGGGAGGAGGGGTGTATTAGTCTGCTCGGGCTGCCATAAAATACCACAGACTCGGTGGCTTAACTACAGAAATTTACCTTCTCATGGTTCTGGAGGCTGGAAATGCAAGATCAAGGTGCCAGAATGGTTGGTTTCCTCCAAGGCCTCTAGCAGCCTGTTTACATGGTTGTCATTCTGTGTGTGCCCCACTGCTGTCTCTCTGTGTCCTAATCTCCTCTTCTAATAAGGACACCAGTCAGACTGCATTAGGGCCCACCCTAAGGGCCTCATCTTAACTCAGTAACTCGTCAAAAGGCGCTATCTCCAAATACAGTCACCTTCTAAGGCACTGGGGGTTAGGGCTTTGTTATATGGTTTTGGGGGACACAATTCAGCCCATAACATTCCACCCTCTGGATACCCACCCCCCAAACCCATGCCCTTCTCACATGCAAAATACATTTACCCCCAGGTCAATGGCCCCAAAGTCTTAACCTATCCCAACATCAACTTTAAGCTGCAGGGATATGACCTGGGTCCCAAATACTAAAGATGGATAAAGATGAAGGGAAGGTAAAAGGAGAAAGGGGGGATTTCTGGGGCTGCAGCTCCACAAAGTAGAGTATAATCTTTGGGTAGGGCTGGCAAGGATGCCCTGAAAGCAAATGGCTTGACCCTAAGGTCTCACCAGGCCAGGACCATCCTCACGGAAGAGGATTGGTTTAGTGAGAACAGGGTGGGATGAGAGGCTAAGGAGCTGGGGAGATTGTGCAAAGCTTTGAGTATAAGAAATCTGTCTGCCTGCTCTGCCTCTGTGTGGAAACAACTGTGCGTGTGCGTGCACGTGTGTGTGCACGTGTGTGCGTATTTCAACATTATTACTCTTTTGCGTTCTCTGCATCTGCAGCTCAGAGACACAGGAGCCAGGGTGATGGATCTATTAACATTTTCATTCACTTCAAGATACAGAACGTGAGTCTCTTTTGGGACACATTTTGCTGGAGGCATGTGGCTTTACCTTAAATGTTATTGGGCCTCTTTGTGCCCTGGTGTCTAGAAGAGGGTGTGAGCCCCCCTAGAGAGGCAGGGAAGGACCTGACTCTGGGTGGCCTCTCCAGAGTGGCAGAGAAACACCACAGAGGCCTGAGCCCAGGGATACACAGCTTCCGGGGTGGGCGATGTTCTTTAGTCTCTGGGGAAGCCTGCAGAGCCCAGCCCTGCCACCAGCCCCAGTTTTTGGTTTTTTTTTTTGCGGTACGCGGGCCTCTCACTGTTGTGGCCTCTCCCGTTGCAGAGCACAGGCTCTGGACGCTCAGGCCCAGCGGCCATGGCTCACGGGCCCAGCTGCTCCGCGACATGTGGGATCTTCCCGGACCGGGGCACGAACCCGTGTCCCCTGCATCGGCAGGCGGACTCTCAACCACTGCGCCACCAGGGAAGCCCCCAGCCCCAGTCTTGAGTCTTTGGTGACTTGAAGGCCCTCAGAGTGATAGGGCCTCCAACCACCTGTGGTCATCAAACTTCATTGCACACGATCACCAGTTGGGGAGCTTGCTCAGATAACCGACTTCTGGTCTTTCTTTTTGAGGTGTCTAGGGGTAAGGTCCAAGATCCAGCACTTCAATAAGCTCAGGGGAGTTTTATGGCCCATTGGCCGGCACTTTCGAAGAAACTTGTTCCCTTATCCGGGTGATCAGCTAGAAAAGCTCGTCCCAGAAAGTGGTGCTGAGCCTGCCTGACTGTACCGCACCCTGGTCACCCGGTGTGTGACCAGGAACGGGGAAGACCCCTGTGGGGTGGGGGGATTATTAACCCTCTCGGATTCACTAGAGGGTCAATGCCCTCCAGCCAAAGACCCTAGGAACACACCAGCAGTGGAACAAGTTGGATTTTTTACTTGTTGCAAGTGAGGGCAAACATACACCATGGGGACTCGGGGGCCTCTCAGTAAGAGGGTGGAGCTAGAGAGAGGCTGTTGTAGGATCTGGGCTTTGGTCAGGCGGTTTGGGGAGGGTCCAAGGAAGCAGGAGTCTGCTCTGGATTGAGTGTTGTCGGAGAGCGAGGCAATCCTACTAGTGGGTATCTCAATCATTTTGATCCATAGGTGAGACAGGCAGGGCACAACCTTTAAAAGAATGTCATAGCCATTGAGGACACGACATCAACTGGTTAGAACCAACTAGGTCCAAGATGGCAGATGAGCCGACTTCCACTAGACACTGAGCCTCAGTATACGCTCATTGTAATACATCAGCACGCTACATGACGCACGGGCGCCATGACAGCTCTGAGGCCGACCGTAAAAGGCCAAAAAGTGGGTGGTGGTCCAATTCCTGGGAATCCCTGCCCCTTCCCCCAAATAGTTGGAATAATCCTCCCACTCAGTAGCCTATGAAATTACCCACCCTATTAAGAACTGACAACCCCGTACCCTGGTGCCTTTTGCCTCCTGAGATGGCCCACACTCTGTCTATGGGATGTGTATCTCCCTGAAAAAACCTTCTTTCACTTTACTATGGCTTGCTCTTGAATTCTTTCCTGCACGAAGCCAAGAACCCACACTCGGTGGCCGTCCCAGGGACTCATCTGAGACCTGAGATGTGACCATCCTCTCACACCCCGCTCTCTTTCCCTCAACATAGGGAGGCGAAAGCTATAATTAGTGAAACAGAAGCAGTCACTCACATTAGCTGGGAGAGAGGGGGCATTTGGTATTTTATAGTTTGGACAGCATTCACGTTTTGTCTGCGTTCAGACACGGTTGCAGAATAGACTTGGTTTTGTCTTGCTCTATCATGGTCCCAGGTGGCGTTGTCCGACGCTGATGCTCTGGGATATTGTTTATGGTCGACAGGAGGGCACGGAGGCCACCTCCCAGGCATCAGGGCTACCCTGCTCTTTCTCATCACCCTATCACACCCCTGCCCATGAAATCGGGTGGTCCGTGTACTGTCCAAAGGAAAGGCAACAGGAGCCACTACAGCTGACCTTCACCTCCCAGCCCCCAGCTACTCTGACCCCCTGTGAGACTCCAGGTGTCGGCTACCTCCTCAGGCTGCTCCCTCCCCAGCAGTGGTTTCCCTCCCTTCCCTTTAGCCACTGCTCCTTCCACTGAAAGTCACACCCTGTGCAAAGGAGATTTCCCCGCCCCCTCCCCACCCCCCTCCCGCCCCCATTCTGTTCCTTTGTATTTGATTTCACATTGCTGCTCTGCCGCTGAGTTCCTGTGTAGCTACCACTGTCACCAATGAGAGACCCTAAGTCGCTCTCACCCTGCAGTACTCGGCCCAGCCAGACCCTCGTACAAGAGTAGTGAGGGTGCTGGTTGATGGGTAGCAGGTTGAGGCTGATAGCGTTTCCAGTGTTGACTTGGATAAGGATGGTGATTTGGATATCGTGATGGCGATCACCACAATAGTGGCAGCGATAGCGATGGGGTTCTTAAGGACGGTGGTGGGGCTGGTGATGGAGGTGATGGTGGCAACCGTGGTGACAAGGTGATGGTGATGATATTGTTGGTGGTTGCAGTGGGCAGTGTTGGGGGCGGTGATGATAGAGTTCACAGTCATCACAGTGATGGGGAGGGCAAATGTGACGATTACGAAAAAGATCAGTTTGTAGGTTGAAACCCTTGAGGTTCTTTGACAGTGTTCATGGAATATTCTCCGAGAGTTTATTAAGTTATCTACTTCATTCTTCAGGAAAGGAAACTCTAAATCCACTTTCTAAGGTTGCTTATGGGCAGACAGTGATACAGAATGAAGCTGGTACGACAGATCTCCCATCTCCCAAGTCAGCAGCCCCAGGCTTGCCCCATTTCCAGGCCCATGAAAGGAGATTACAGATGGCTGCTGCATTTCTGGCAGTGTCCTCAGACAGAAGGGGACTCCCTGATGGGCACTGACAGCTGTGAGGTACCTGGGGAGACTCAAGAGACCTGTCTCTGACAAGACCTGTCACATGCAGGCAGAGACAAGCATGGATACTGGATAAAGGGCCTGGAGACACAGAACCAGGGCTGTCCCACAGGGCAGGGGTGCACAGAACAGAACACTCAGAAGCCAAGATGTAGGAAGGTATGGGGGCTGACTCAAAGTGAGCAGCTGGAAATGGAGAAGGCGGGGCTGACAACCTGGGATGGACCTGGCTGAAACTTCCAGGGAAATCACTTGTTTGGAAAATGTCTGAGGCAAGAGGGCCCTGAGCCCGGGTCAAAGATTGCATCTAACAATGGACTGTTCCACGCATCCTGCTACAGGAGCCCCTGTGACCGACCTCTCAGAGCAGGGAAAGCCTGGGCCTGTAACAGGGGCTGTTACACCCTGCCCTGTGAGGACCTGACCTACTCCACGTGGCCTCCACCACTTCATCCCTCCTTAAGGTTCTCAGGACTCAGAGGCATAGGGGTCAGGGGGCTTCAGGTGTAAAGAGATCCCCAGGGAAGTTGTGAATCACATGGTAACCTTCAAGATGCTTCTCATCTGGGGAATCAGCCACATAATTTCCCCAAGTGGACACTAATCTGTATCAGTCAGCGTCCCGTCACAAAAACATAACCCACACTAGGTATTTCCAACAGAGAGATTTAATACAGGAAATTGGTTACACAAATGTTGGAAGAGCTGAGGGGCCAATAAAGGGTTGAGGAAGCAACCAGAGGTCAGCAAGAGCAGGAAGCCACTATGACCCTGAGGGCTGAGGGGACAACAGGAGGTGCTCTTACCAGAAACCGGATGCCAAGGCTGTGTGGCAGGAGCTGGCATCATGTCGGAGATTCAGCCACCCTGAAGACCTGCATTAAAGCAGGACGAGAGAGGGAGAAATACCCTGGCTTCTCACTTTTTCTTTTCTGCAGTCTCCCACTATTCCTCCTACTGACTGGCCCTGACAAGAGGCCAGTTGGCAAAGGAGGCTGGGAAGCATCCTATGCAGGAGGGCTGGAAATAGATCTGAAAGCAACTGGGTATTGACCACTCTAGGTTCTGATCTCAGAAAGCTGAACAACCTTAAGGTCTCAGGAGCTCAATGACTAATATCCCTTCCCCCACACTTAGTTCATAGCTGTCTGAGAAAGAGATGCAGGAGTCAAGCAAAATGGAAACCAAATATTAACTTCAGTACTACTGCAATAGTAGAGACTGTGGCATTAAGGTCTCTTAGCCAGGTGGGCTTGTAACATCTCATGCCTGAATTTGCCAGGCTTGCTGAGTCTCAGGCAGAGCTGGACATCTGCAGACTCACCCCACCTCCCATGGTGGGGAGATGCAGAATATCTGTGCTTTCTGTCAGCAGGAAGATCCCACAAGTGGAGAGCTCTCAGATCCTCTCCCAAACCCGCCCACAGAGAAATCACCTCTTCCCCAGGGGGGCAATGAGAGAGGCAAGGGAGAGAGGAGAGGATTGTTGCTCTAATGAAGGGCCCTCTACATGGAACCAGAGACCAGATGTTATGAAATCCTAGTCTCCAGTTGGGAATGCTGAGTCACCTCTATGAATCCCTGCCCAGTGGTCGTCCAGCCTCTCTTGAAAATGGTGACTGATGGGGACTCAGAACCATCTACAGTAGCCCGTTCCATCTTTACACACTTTTGATGGTTAAAATGTTCTTTACAGTAACCTGAATTTTCCCTGTAGGTTCTATTTCTCCGGGGGTGGTGGTGGAGGGGGGGCTTCACATAACACCTCTGATCCTCCTTCAGCAAGAAGAAGATGTTGAAGATGTACTTCAAGGGGGCAAGTCCATCATCCTGAGACACAACTTCTCTAGGCTAAACACTCCCAGTCCTTTCCATTTGCTCTTATATGTCCGTCGTTTCCCAACCATTCAGCACCCTAGTGTCCTCTTTATGGACAGATTGAAGTTGGTCAGTATCCTTTTTAAGGTGTGGCACCCAGAAACAACCACACCGAGAAATCACCCTGTCATCTCTGCCACCCAAGTGGTCACTCTATAGCACCTTTAGAGTTACTAGCGCTGGTCCTACCCAATGAGATGGATACAATTGTTTCCCCATTTGGAGCTGGGGGAACTGAGGTTTGGTGAAGGTTTGACTTGCCTGGGGTCCCATAGTTAGCAAGTGACTTGGAGCTGTCAGATTACAGAGCCTATGTTTGCTCCCCAAGGACATACTGTTCCCAACGCTAAGAGTTACGCACTTGCAGACCCTAGGATTGAAGAAGGACAGAGAATAGCGAGCTCCTGTGACTCTGGATCCACAGGGAGTGAGAGGAAGGTGAGGGAAGGGGAGCAATAGGGAGCCCGAGCCCCAGCCCCTCTCTGCCCCAAGGTGGACACTGTGTTTTGCTGGCCCGTTGGTGACCCTGCCCTCTTGAGTGGGGAACATGACCTTTCTTCTCCCAGCAGACCCCGAGAGGGCAGCGCACAGAGCAGCAGTGTCTCCTGGCTTGTCACTGACAGGAAACCCCAGGACACAGAGCCGCACTTTTCTCATTTATTTGAATGTGTTATAGCGCCTGTAGAAATGCTCATCTCTGACTGTAGCGGAACAAAGCCCTCAGCTGTTGCCAGTGCCTGAGACAGAAAGGAAATCACATGCTAATAATTCATCAGAGGGAGGGGTGTGTGTGTGCGTGTGTGTGCGTGTGTGTGTGTGGCTACCTGAAAACAAGCCTCATATTTCTCCTCTATAGGCCTCTGATACCAACTGACAGAAATCCATTCTTAAGTGAAATATTGATAGGTTTACTCTGCAATCTTAAGCAGACCTCCTAAATTGCTGTAATTAAGGCTAGTAAAGAGGGGTGGCAGCAGAGATGGGAGACCAGAGACTCTGGACCTGAGAGAAAAGACACACACACACACACACACACACACACACACACACAGCTAGCAAGTAAACAGAGCTGATGGTTGAATTCCCCCCCAAAAAAAGAGTCGTAAAAAGGCAGCTCAGGAGCTCGGGCTCCTGTTCCCAGCTCAGAGCCTCCACCCTGTCCAAATCCACTTTGGATATAAAGTCTCCAGCCTGACTTGTCCTAGGGATCCAATGGCCATTTCAGCAGTCACATCTGCTCTTCACTTGTGGCTCAGCTGACCCAGCACGTGGAGGGCCGAGAACCAAGTCTTTAAGACAAGGAGACGCCCACCTCAGGGGAAGAGCCGCAGCCCCTTGCTCAGGAACGGGACACCCGGTGGTCTGCCTATGTGACCCCTGCTGCCTGGGGGACGGGGGTCTCCAATGATGGGGTGATTGGTATGGGGAGGTGAGGGAGCGGGAACTGGAGACTCAAGAAGGTGTGGGCGGTCCGGGAAAGACAAGAATCAGAGAGAGGCATGGACATATATACACTACCAAACGTAAGATACATAGCTAGTGGGAAGCAGCCGCATAGCACAGGGAGATCAGCTCGGTGCTTTGTGACCGCCTGGAGGGGTGGGATAGGGAGGGTGGGAGGGAGGGAGACGCAAGAGGGAAGAGATATGGGAACATATGTATATGTATAACTGATTCACTTTGTTATAAATCAGAAACTAACACACCGTTGTAAAGCAATTATACTCCAATAAAGATGTTAAAAAAAATGAAATAAAATATACAAATGATGGGAGCCCAAAAAAAAAAAAAAGAATAAGAAACACGGGAGCACACCACAGGGGGTGAAGGACTTGTATTCTCTTCAAAATCAGGTTTAGGGCTCCGCAGGCCTGGGAGAGTGTGAGGTGTCCTGAGGGCCTGGCTTTGCTCATGGGGGGATTTCAGAAGGGCTTCCTTCTTGCTGCCCTTCTGCTGGTCTTTTTCTCTCTGCATGCCCATGCCTTCCTCTCCCTCTCCCTCCCTCTCTCCCCTTCCTCCCTCTCCTTCTTGCTCTCATCTTACCTTCTTCCTCCTGCTGTCTTCCCCGACAGAATCAGAAGCAGAGGTAAACATTTATCAGAAAGGCTTTAATTAAAACGTTAAACACGCACCTGCAGCCCCAGAGACTTTCCCAGAACTCTGTGTCCTCTCAGCAGCTAATTATTTAAAGTAAAGTAGTGGCGCTCAGTCTGTATATGAGAGACTCACATATTAATGGGGATGTAATTCTGCTCCAGCCCAGACTTTCTGTCGTGGAGTCACAGCTTCAATGGGCTGTGTCCTGGAGGCCTGGTTCACTACACCTGCTCAGGTGTCTGTCTCCCTCCGTATCCCTGAGCCAAAACGGCAGCCCGGGCTCCCTTCTCCAGAGACCCCTTCTGTCTGTCTGAGAATGCTCCGTCATAATTAAGAAATGCATGAATCAGAGAAGGAGGGAGATAGTGGGAGCAAAATGTGATGATGAGGAGAATGGGAACGGTGGAAACAACCACGGGCATGGGAATGGGGACAGAGCGGAACTCTTGGCAAAAGTTTTCCAGCAGCTGACACAGAAGGAGAGGCTGTTTCCTTCCAGATTAGGGGGTTCCAGTGGAGGATGGGGCAGGGTGGAAGGAGGAATCAGACCAGGAGTGAGGTCCTCTGGAGGGGCTGTGAGTCTTAACCACTTGCATTTATTCATTCATCCATTTATTTATTTGTTCATCAACTGTTTATTGTACATGAGCAACGTGCCAGGCGTTATATCACACACTGGGGGCCAGAGCTGCAAATACACAGTCCCCGGCCTCAGGGAACATCCTAACAGCATATCACCTGCACTCACACTTGCTCCCTGGTTTGTCTCCCTGAGACGCAGACCCATGTGCTCTGTATTTTCAGGGTGCAAAGACCATCAGAATGAAATGCATGGGGGAAGCATAGAGGAGAACAAGAAAGGATGTCTCTACTCCATCACACCTACCACTCACCCTGACACGCAGAGGTGTCCGTGTCCCAGCAGGTCACACCCAAAAGGACTTCCAGGCCTCTGGATTAGTCTAAATGTCTCCTTGTATAGCTGGGAGATTGAGCCCAGAGAGGGTGTGACACCACTCAAAAGTCACACAGCTAGTCTTAACTGAAGTGGGACCAAAGCCAGGACAAGCCCCCACAGATACCCCTCAAGGAGTGATGTCAGACAGGGGCGATTGTCCACAGAATGCACCTGTCAGATCAGCTTCCACGTCTGCCCAGCACCTGGCAGCACCTGCCCAGTGGTGGAGTGGGGGCAGATTGATTTTCCTAACGGTGTGTGGTGTTTGGAAGCTTAATGTGGGAGAGAAGAGTTCAATAGATCTGGATCCAAATCCCGTCTCAAACACTTAGTTGTGGGGAAGGCTTGTGGAAGTAAAATCTTTGGAGTCTTGTTTGCCTCCTTTGTAAAATGGGCATAATAAAGCCTACTCTCCCCGGAGGGTGTAAGGACTAACATGTATGTAGAGCTGCTGGTACAGTGCTGGCCCAGGAGATCAATAAAAGGAATCACTGCAGCACGTGCTTGGCCACCAGGACAAGTCCAAGTGTCTTCTGAGCAGGTGCCACTCAAGCTGGGGCAGTGACCCAGGAGTTTCTGGGACAACAGGGCAGACAGACTTTGGTTGTTTTTTTTTCTTTCTTTCTTTCCTTTCTTTCTTTTCTTTCTTTCTTTCTTTCTTTCTTTCTTTCTTTCTTTCTTTCTTTCTTTTTCTTTCATTCTTTCTCTTTCTTTCTTTCCTTCTTTCTTAACATTTCACAGATAATCTAATATATAATTAGATTATAATTAATTACTCACATGTGGGTAACTGGAAATTAACTCACATTTCCCACCATGAGCCATTAAGGGTGAAAAAAGCAAAAGGAAGACATCATGTGTCCTTCATATTACAATATGCAAGAAACTACCTCTTACATCATGTCTGTACTCCAGCCTTTTTGTCTCCATCTGACAGGTAAGCCATGAAGACACTGGATGGGGTCTATGAATCCTTAAAAGGTTGTTGTGTATCAGTTCATTTTCCAGAGAAAAGAGTTTGTAGTTTTCCTCAAGACTCCCTTCCTTAGGGGAACCCTCAACCTGATGTGGGAGATTCATCTTCTGCCTTCAATCTGAAATGGAGACAGCCCCGCCCTCAGGGAGCCCCAGTTTGAGGGGAGACACAGCCCTTCTTTCAAGGAGCCTCAGTCTGAGGGTAAAAACAGACCTGCCCTCATGGAGCCCCAGTATGATGGGGGAGACATAGCCCTGCCCTGAGATAGCTCACACGTGATGGAAGAGATACACCTGCTGTTTCCAGGCACATCCCAGTCCGAGGAAAACAAAAACTATCAGAAATAATTCACGCATGCCAAGCAACATTGTACCAACTGAGCCCTGGGCACTGCAGAAAGATGCGGCAAAGCAGGGTCCAGCCCAGAGCACTCCAGGCCAGGCCGCCGCTACCCTTCCCCTGCAGCCCCTCCCAAATAAGGCTCAGGCTAAATCCAGGCAGCGCGTGGTCACAGACCCTTTGGCAAGCAATTAGTATTCTAAACGTGAAATTAATTTCTCCTACGAATATAAGAACCTAGTAATTTGTTTCACTTTTATTTTATTGTCAGATAGGATTCATTTTCTACATGATTTTATGGTTGGATAGGATTCAGTAGAAATTTTCCCCCAACTCCTTCTCTTAAAAAAAAAAAATCCTTCAGCTGCTCAGTCAGCGGTTGAGCTGGGCTTAGCTTTCCTTTCAGTCACCCATTCGCACACAGCTGCATCGCTGTAGCCCCAGGTTCTGCTCCTCAGTTTCACTTCAATTCCCGACTCTTAAGAGCCAGGTACTGAAATGGAGATAAATCTTTCTGGAAGCTCCTGCAACGGGACCTTGGATAATGGAGCAGAGGGGAGAGTTAAGGTTTCCGGGGCTCCTCTGTGTTATTCACTGACATTGCGACCCTCACTCGCTCAGAATAATGCCTCTAATTTATTTAGTACCCACTCTGGGTCACTTAACTTGCTGGGTACCTGCTCCTGCTTCTGCCTCTGCCTGTGTTGTCCTTAACACGAGGTCACTGAAAACAGACTCTCCTGGGGTACACTAGGCCTCTGCTGGACAGGACCCCTAAATGCCAACCTGAACCCATCAAACAAGACGTCTTCAGCCTTGAGCACAGACTCTGCTTTCCCTTGTGTCCTGCTCACTGACCTCAGCTGTGCTCAGAATTAGGCCCCTGAGTATCTCCCCTTTTATTATACAAGCAGGGATTTGGGCTTCATATCCCCCTCGGACCGGGGCTCCCTGAGGACGGGGCCATGTCTCCCGCCTTCTTTACATCTCTCCCCCTCCAGCTCCACCTCAACGTTTCAGAAGCGGCTCTACATTTGGGAGCTGGAGACTCTGCCTGGTACTGTGAATCCCCAGCAGCTGCTTCCCTCCCTGTCCCTTTTACGGATGACCTTGGCCTCCAGGAAGCAAAGAAAACAACGTCCATAGCGATACCCTGAAGGGCTCTGCCAGGTCAGTGGCCACACTGTGACTGTGTTCTGCCCTGAGCCTTTCAGAGACGCCACTTCTCAGTACCTGCTTGCTCCCAAGGATACCCTTCCCTTTCCTCTCTTTTCCTTCGCGTATAGCTTTACTTTCTTACTGACATCGGTGCAGAGACACTGTGGATGGCATGAATAATAGATTATTCATTTGGAGTCTCTCCAGTGAGACTTGCCACCCAGTGAGGACGCATGTTATGTAACCAGGGAATTACGGTGGCATCAGAGGCGGCGTGTCTGCTAAAGAGCGTAAGATCAGAGGAGTGAGAGAAGCGGGGAGCAAGGCCATTTCACAGGAGGGTCTGTGGGGAGCCAGGCTCTGGGCTGGCTGTTTTCGGCTGTCTTCTCTCCTTTAAGCCTCACAGTGACCAGTGAGGAGGTGCTGAAACCTCTCTGTGGAGAGAGAATGGGCTGGATAAAGCTGGGCTGCCCCGTGCTGAGGACTGCTGCGTTCCCGGTGCCCGGCCTGTACCCAGCTGGCTGCTACCCTGGAGCTTCCCCATCCCGGTGAGCTGGCCGGGGCTGTGACTCAGAAGGCCTGCTGGAAAAGGTTTCACAAGGGAAACAGGAAAACCAGACCTAGGAGACATCATCCCTGAAGGAGGGAGGCCCTGGCCGTTCCCCCTCATGTGACACTGGCTTTCTCCACAAAGGCCCTCGGAGGGTTCGTTAATTAAACATATAATTATCTAGATGATGAATTACAGTTAGGGTGTGTGTTATAAAGAGAAGCTGGGGGGTTAGTGAGAAAATGGAACAAGGTGACCTGGCCTGTGTGGGAGTAACTGACTCTGACACTCCGCCTCTGCCAGCCTCTAAGTGATCCTGGTCTGATGAGATGCGGCCCCGCCCTCGGGGGGCCCAGGTCTCAAGAAGAGACTTGCTCTGCCTCAGGGAGCTCAAGGTAGAACCTCTGCCCTCAGGGAGCTCCTAGATAAAGAAAAAACAAAAAAACAGACCCTGCTCCCCTAGACTCTGAAAATATACATTTTTTCCTGTGTACAACAGAGAGGAGATTTCTAGTAATCTTAGTCAGAAACTAGAAGACAAGGGTGAAAAGGTATAACGGACATGCAGACTGCTCTTCCTAAAGTTTGGGTGGAGGGGGAAGATCTAAGGACACATATATCAATTTTATAGTTTCACAGTGTGCAAAATCTGCTATCGTTTCCAGCTGAACGTGGCTGAAAAGACACATTCACTTAGCTCCGATCCCTCCCCGAAGTCAAAAGGGTGAATAAAGGGATAAAGAAAATAGAAAGAATTATTAGCTGTAAGAAAATTAAAAATAGTTTAGGAAGGAAACTATTATCACATGGGGCTCTTTCTAAGCAGTGTTTATATAATCACAAATGCTAATGCAAGCATTGAATACTTATTTTTAGCCACGAATTGTGATAAAACTCTGTTGAAAGACTGGTGGGGAGAGTGATTCTGCTGGGAGTGATAGGAGGAATACTATCAGGGTGCTAAGGGCTCAAATTCCTTATCAGGAAGCCACCAGATAATGTCTCAAAGGAAAAAATCAAGAAAGAGCCAATAATGAGGAAGTAAATACAAGAGGAAATAACTAAAGAGTTGAAAGGTTCCCCCTGAGGAGAGGGATTTTGGATGGGAAGGTTGCACGCCATTCTGTGGACCTCGGGGAAGTCCAGGTCATTGCAAAAACAAGCACCAGCAAAATTTCAGTGGCTTTAATATGACACAGATTTATTCGTCACTCATACAAAGTCCACTGTGGGTCCAGGCAACCCCACAGGGTAGCTGCCCTCCATGCGGTAGCTCTGTGTCCTCAGCTCCTTCAACCTGGTGGCTCCTCCCTCTCAACACAGGCTTCCACAGTTGCCATGGCAGGAGGAAAAAATGCTGAAGACACTTATACCATCCATTAATGCTTTAGCATGTAAGAGACACATATCACTTCCACCCATAACCCACTGGCCAAATCTAGTCTTATGACCCTCAAATAACAGCAAGTGTGGGAGTTGGGGCGGGGTGTGGGGGGGGTGTCATTGGGTGTAATCCTCTCCTGTGCCCTAAAGAGAGGAAAACCCAATGTGGGTAAACACAAGGAACATCTACCACACCCTTCATGGCACCCTAGAAGTGCTGGCTGCTCCCTGCATGCCTCCCCCAACCCCCTATTCTCTCTTCCGTTACTGCTCTTTGAGGCCTGGCTGGAATCCCATCTCCTCCTTGAAACACTCCTTGGCCACTACTTTCTGCACTGATCCCCTCAGCCTGACCAACAACAGTTCTCATTATCTGTGGGATGCATTTTGGCACTTACAGTTCATTAAGCGTTTTCAGAGTCTTTACATATCCTCTGTTGCAAATGATTTCATCTTCTGGACTTTGGGCCAAGAATTGAGAGGGATTGCTGGTCTGGACAACAGAGTTTATCAGAAAAGTGGGAGGGATGGGAGCCTGGAGAGTGGGCCCCTTGACTTCTGAGACTTTGGGCATTGCAGGGAAGGGAGCTGAAAGGACAAGTGAACCCTGGGGCTTGGAAAGATTGTTTTCAAGAGCCCCTCATCCTGAGAAGCTTAGGCTGAAAAGTAAACACCAGTTAAGAGGTGGGGGTCTTGGCTGGAGAAGGCCTCCCTTAGAACTGTTGATTATCTTAATGAGGGGATAAGAAGTATTGAAGAGGCCACAGCCTGCATGGGAAGCCCACCAGTGAGCCCAGGACTTAAATGGACATGTGCAAAAGATGGGAGGTGAAGGTCATCTCCCCCTCTGCACTCCCACTGAACCCCCAGCAGACAGGTCCCTGCAATTCCTGCACACTGGGGTCACTGTTTGCTAACATGGCTATTTATTTATTTATCTTTAAACATAACACTATGTCCCAGGTACTATCACATGTGTTTTATAAACACGAACTCATTGCATCTTCTTTCAACCCTGTGTGGGTTGTTGTTCCCCTCATCCCCCTCTATAGATGAGGATAGCAAGATTAAATAACTTGCTCAAGGCCACCACTAGTGAGGGACAGAGCCACTAGCTCCTTTACAACAGAGCATATCTTCATAAGTCCAGCAACTTCAGGTGCTTTCTAAATGAGTGAATGCTGTCTTGTTTCCCTCTGAGAGCAAACTGCCTGGGTTCAGTTTCCAGCTCCAGCACTTACTAGCTGTGTGAACCTGGACAAGATATTCACCTCTTTGCACCTCTATTTTCTCATCTGTAAAGTGGGGCTAATAATAAGCCTCACAGGGTTGTGGTGAGGATTAAGAAAATTAAAGAAATTAAAATATGCAAAGAGTAACACAATCCCTGGCACGGGGAAATTCTCAATAAATATAATTGTTATTTCACAAGCTATACCTTAGCTCATCAAACTGTTAGCATCTGTAAATACACATTAACCATTTCTTTTCATTCTTGACACTACCTAGAATGTTTTAGGCACACGTTTCTAAATATTACCCTAGAATAGGGGATTATTTTAATTGTCTATTTCTACATAACAAAGCTTAGCAACTTAAAACAATGCATATTCATTTCCCAACAGTTTCTGTGAGTTAGGAATCCAGGCATTGCTTAACTGGGTCTTCTGTTTCATGATCTCTCACATTGTAGACTTTGTGAGCCATTGTAGGCACATCAGCCAGGGTCGTGGTCTTATCTGAGGGCTCTACTGGGGACGGATCTGCTTCTAAGTTCACTCTGTGGTTACTGGCAAGATCCAGTTCTCCCATGGCTGTTGGACCAAGGGCCTCAGTCCCTTGCTGGCTATGAGCAGGTGGTGACCCTCAGCTTCTTGCCATGAGGGCCTCTCCAACTCACTTTATCAAAGCAAGTTCATGAGAAGAGGAGCCAGGAAAAGAGAGAGAGAGCTAGTAAGGTGGAAGTCAATGTCTTCTGTAACTTAACCACAGAAGTAACATTGATCTCTTTTGCCATATTCTGTTCGTTAGAAGCAATTACTAGGTCCAACCCACACTCAAGGGGAGGATCGGGGGCCCATGTCAGAAGCTGCTGACCCCAGGGCTCAAACATACCTGTTAACTGAACTCAAGAGCCAGCTCTGCTTCAGATGAAAGTAAGGAAGGGGGAGAGGCTGACGTGTAGCGTTCTAACTAGCTCCGCCTCTAGGGCAAGGCTCTTTGAACCGTTTTGGGGCCTTGGTGTCCACCCCTATAAAATGAGCAGCTTTGACTAGGAGATGCCTCAGGTGCCCTCCGTCTGACATTCTGGGGTTCTAGGTTCTTTAAATGTAACAGATCTTGATCCAACCAAGCTAATAACGTTAGAGTCCTCTGCATTCTTGGAAAACTGCCAAGATCATGTGAGTCCCTTCTAGACTCCCAGCCCGACCAGGTGAGGGCTGGATCACTGCCTCCCTCCTACCACCCATGCTGCCCCATCCCACACACAGCCTTGTGGGAAGGAAGGAAGTGGGCGAGCAGAGTCCTCAGCAAAGGAAAGGTCCCAGGTGTTGCCATTTGCCTTCCCCACCTCCTTGCCCTGAATTGCTCTGGAGGTTAAATCACTGCCCAGTACAATCAGCTAGGCAGGCCAGCATCGAACCCTGGGTGAGATGAAAGGTCCTTTCGAGGTACATAATTCAGAGCAGCAAACCCTGTACAGGGCACATGATTAGAAAAAATGCATGTCCCCGGGGCTGAACACAGCTCTGCGGCATGGCAGGCCCCTGTGCTCCCCTCGGAATCCTTCTTATCTCTTGTCCCACCGTTCCTTTCCTCCCTCAACAGCTCAGCTGAAGCCCACCCAGCAGGCAGTCCCTTTCAAACAACACCCTCTTTTCCCTACAGAGACAGTGCTACATGAATACAAGGAACCTGAGAAACACAGGGGGGATGGGGAGTCTGGAGGACCTAGTGTGGGTCCTGCTGGGCCCCTCGCGGTGTGGTCCTGAGGGAGTCCCTTTCCCTGCTGAGCCCCAGTTTCCTCATTCTGTCAATGAAGAGGTTGGAGTAGATGATGGCCAAAATCTCTCCCAGCTTCCAAATCCTATGGTTCTGACATTTCCCTAAAGTGATCAGGGAAATTAGGGGTCACTAGATGAGAGAGGATGTGTTTGGCTATGAGTAACTGAACCCCCAATAAAATGTGCCTTCTGTGGGCTTCCCTGGTGGTGCAGTGGTTGAGAGTCCGCCTGCCGATGCAGGGGATGCGGGTTCATGCCCCAGTCCGGGAAGATCCCACGTGCCGCCGAGAGGCTGGGCCCGTGAGCCATGGCCGCTGAGCCTGCGCGTCCGGAGCCTGTGCTCCGCAACGGGAGAGGCCACAACAGTGAGAGGCCCGCGTACCGCAAAAAAAACAAAAAACAGAAAACCAAAAACACAACAAAAAAATGTGGCTTCTGTACATTTATCTCAATCAGAAGTAGAGAGAGAAGAGGTTTCAGGGTTGGAGCACTGGTTCAGCAATGTCACTTTCCCATCATCCTTCACTGCCAACTCCAGTGAGACAAGTCTCCCCTCGGGGGCCTGAGATGGCCACAGCTTTGGGCATCACGTCTCCCTGTGATGGAGTCAAACACAGGAGGTAGAGGCAGAACGGTGGGTTCCCCTGGATGCTGCTGCATTACTAAGAAGGCCTTTTCCAAAGACTTATGTCGTATTATTATGATTACTCCTGATATCTTATTACGGGTTGAATTTTACCCCCCAAAAGATATGCTAAAGAACCTCAGGATGTGCCCTGATTTGGAAATAAGGTCATTGCAGTTATAATGGGTTAATATGAGGTCATACTGGAGCAGTGTGGGCCCCTAATCCAATATGACTAATATCCTAATCAGAAGAGGAAAATGTCACAGAGGAGAAATGGCCACGTGAAGACAGAGAAATACAGGGAGAACACCATGATGGAGGCAGAGATTGGAGTAACGCAGTGGCAAGCCAAGGAACACCTGGGGTTGCCAGTGACACCAGAAGTTAAGAGAAAGGCACGGAACAGATTCTCCCCTACAGCCTTCAAGACAGCATGGCCCTGACGACACCTTGATTTTAGACTTCTAGTCTCCAGAACTGTGAGAGAATAAATTTCTGTCATTGTTAAGTCACCCAGTTTGTGGTAGTCTGTTATGGCAGCCCTAGGAAACTAAGGCATGCCTCATTGACAAGAACTGAGTCACATCCCCTCAACTACTGGCAAATCACCATCGGTGAAATGAGCTTGGCTTTGCCGTGGTCAATCATGGTTCATCATGGGGGTTGAGCTCCTTGCCTCTGGGATAAACCCAGGCTCTTACAGACTATAAGAAGGGCGGGTGATTATTAGATCATCAAGTCTAAAACACACATTTGGAATATGAGAAAAGTGAGGCTGGTGTGTCTCCTCCTACAAGTATGTAATCGCTCCACGTGTGGGGTCTTGCTCACTTTGCTACGTGATTCTAGCTCGGGCCGGGCATATGGCTAGGCAAAGGCTAAGAGGCAAAGTACGAAAAGGATATGGTCGGAGACTTTCAGCATCCCAACTCACACAGGAGATTAAAAGAAGTGCCGCTAGGCTTGGGTGCAACTCAAACTGGATGAGAAATGGATTGGGAAGACACAACCTGAACTGTGGCTTCATAGAGGCTGGGTTCTCAGTAAACGCTAAGGCTGCCCAGGGAGCTAAAAGTGGGGGGAACAGAAAAAGAACATAAGACTTTAGGATGAAAACACTCTTGGTCTACCCCCAAAAGACGGCTCTTGGAGTCCTGGGCTGCAGTGGATGGCCTCCTCATGGATAAACACAGACACATCTAGGAGAAAACAATTCTACTGCAGCCACGTCTATTAGAGCATCTCACAAGCGTCTCACACCCAAATCAGCTCATCTTTCCCCCAGATGCTCTTCAGTCTGTGCTTTCCCTCTCAACAGAAAGTATTTCCACTTGCCCACTGGTCCAACCCACAGTCCTGGGTGTCACCCTTAACCCCTCCCCTCCCCTCCCCTTCCTAACCAGTCAGTCACCAAGTCCTGTCAATCTCTCCCCTAAATACTCCCGAAATCCTGCATTTCTCCTGGCCCCTCCCTCCACCATCCTTGCTTGCCGAGATTACTACCATGGTCTCCTTACTCATCTGCCCGCCTCTAATCTGCGCTCCCTACTCCTCCCCTCCATATTCCCTGAAGCCACAACAATCTTGCAGAAACCCAGATCCAGCCACGGCAGTGCTCAGAACCAGTGGTGGACCCCCCCGTGGCTTTTGTACTAATGCCTGATCTTCCTGACTTTCTTTCAAGGTCCTTCGTGACCTTACTTCTATTTCCCCTGAAAGCCTCTCTCAACATGTTTCCCCTGATCCTCCAGCCCCCAATCTCCACGTTCCACGAAGCCACTCTCCTCACTTCCTCCAGCCAACACGCTCTCTTGAGCCCCCAGACCTTTGATCCTCCAATCGTGTCTCCCTTGTTACCTGAGCTTTCCCTCTCTTCCTCTATACCTATTTCAGGCTTAGAAACCACTTCTTGTGGGAAACTTTCCTAGACCTTCCCCCTAGTCTGGTTTGAGCTGAGCCCCTTTGCCCTGCCCTGGTCTGCTCTGTGTTGCAGGGGGCGGGGGAGTGAGGCTGACCCCCGCAGACCTCCCCCCTCACCTGGCTCCTCTGGCAGGCAAGTGGAGGGCAGGAGAAAGGGAAAGGAAGGACATTTCTTTCCTCCCTCTCTGCTGAAGGGACCTGGGCAGCAGTGCCCCCTTTACACTCAGGACCCTAGCGGGATCTCATCACACTGCCTCCACCTTTACCCCTGTAGCCCGGAGTGGTACCTGCTTCCTGCTGCTGCTAATTTCCAAGTCTGCTAACCCCTTCCATCACCTGTCAGCCCCTTTTCTCTATTAAATTACTGTACTTCAGTTATAAATACCTTAAGTGACTTTGGTTTTCCTGGTTCCACCCAACTCACATAGACCTTCCCCATAGTACAGCTCACTGCACTTCCCTAACCTGTCCCCATTCATGCTGGACTCTAAGGGCCAGTTTACTTGTGTCTATTCTCCCCTAATGGGAGTGCTTCATGAGCTCAGGGACCACATCTGCTGGCTAGCCTTTGTACCCCATTGTATCCCTAAAACATTGCCTGGACACAGTGACTATCTAATTAACATGTGAGGGAGTGAATGAACGAACACGTACATTTCATGCTGAGTTTCTTGCCCATCCTTCTAACTGGCTGTTAAGTCTTTCTCAGTCTTGCAAACCTCCTTTCTCCAAGAAAATCATCCCTACTGCTTTGTCCTTCCCCTGCAGGTCTCCCCTTTGCTTTACTTCATTAAGTAAGTAGAAGTAATACGGAGCAAACCATCGAAAGATCCCTACCCACCCAGACTTCCCATTTCCACAGCATATCTCCTGGGTGGCAGGCTCAGCCAGGGCTGTTGGCTAGAGGGGGCAGAGTTACAAGGTGCAGGGACCCACACAAAGCTGGGTGATGGAATGCTAGCTGGGGCTAGGATCATGGATCCTGTGAAGAGCTTCCTCCTGGCTCCCCGGGGTGTGGATCTGGAGAGAGTGAACAGGAAGATCCTTGAGGAATCTCCCCTTCCCGGTGATCTGAGCCTCTGGAGGCTGTCCCGCAGCCCAGCGTTGCTCGAGTTAGGTGAGGGTGCAGAGAGAGGAAGATGCCCGGCTGCCTGGCTTTGCTCCCAGATGTGGGCCGAGTGGAGAGGCCGGCATGGTTTGGCAGCCTAGCGTGGGAGTGGGTGGAGTGCCAGCTAGAGGGAGGGAAGCACAGGCACTGACCCAGGACCATGGCTGTGGTCTGAACTGCTGTTTTCCGTCCCTCCTTCCTAAGCCCACGCATCACATTTCAATCAGCTCTGAGGATCTGTGCAGCAGCAGGAGACGGGCTGCAGAGACAGAGCGTCCAGCCACGCCTTCCCCAGCCCCTACGTTGATTGGAAGTAAGCAGGAGGGCGACACACAGCAGCGGCGTTCTCACCAAGTGCAGCAGAATCTGTTTCCAGAGCCTGGCCAAGAGCCAGCGAAGAAGAGGGGAGGGCGGTGAGACATTTAGGCAAAGGCTCAGGGTCGGTGGTCTTGGGGTCAATGTGTCCATCCCTCTGCCTCCAAGAAGAACTTGAAAGATTCCAGCCCAGACAGATTCTGTTGACTCTACCCAGGTAATGAGATGCTTCAAAGGGGAAACTGCAGGCCACACATGGCTCAGGCAGGGGAGAGGATTAAATAAGAGGGGAATCTAGACCAGCGCAGGGGAGGGCAGACGCCTCTCCCCATGCCAGCGAGAAGTCATCTTCGAAACTGGATCCCCACATGGTGTGGTGAGGAACGGGTGGGGCAGAGGGAGTTCTGAACAGTGGGGTAGGGGGTGGGGTGGAGTGAGGGGAGTGTAAGGTCAGTGCTGCCGGGGATGTGAGAACAACAATCACTTACCACTTACTGAGCGTGTCCCAGGCTCCGTGAAACATGAGGCACTTTTATTCATCATGCATTTCATCTTTAACATAACCCTCTGAAGTAGCTACTATTGTCTTCATTTTACAAAGGAGGGAAACCAAGGCTCAGAGAAGTAAAGACACTCTTAAGGGTCACACAGCTAGGTGTGAGTAGCCAAGCCAGGCTTGGAAACCAGGTCTGTTTGCCTCCAAAATCCATCACCTTTGCAGTGACATCTGTGCCCTGTCCCGTGGGCCCAAAGCCAGCACCAGGGCACTGCACAGGGCCAGACACGGGCCACAGCTCCCTGATAGCCAGCAAAGGGGCAGCTCTAAAGCCAATGGTGCTGGGTGGAGGAATCCAAGGGTCTGGTTCCACCTGTCAGAGGCCTTTGCCTGGGGCAGCTTGAGGCCCAGTCGTCTCACCTCAGGCTTCTAACGTATTTTCTGGTTTTTAAGGGGGGGTGGGGTCCAGCTTCCCCTCCATCCCTGCAGCCTTACAGTAACTGAGTGCTTGGCCAGCTCCCTAAGCATCTTCCCTGCCATCCCCTGAACCACCTGAGCTCAAACCCTTGCCGTCTGTCACCTAGCCCAGCTGGGCAGCCCCTGCCTCTGACCCATCTCCCATGCGGCTTCCACCACAATCCTTCTCAAAGGCAAATCTGGTCATGTCACTTTTTAAAGTAACTTGGCCAGGACGCTGTTTGCTTTTGGGATAAAGCCCAAATTCCATCATTTTACATTCCAGCCTTTCCCAAGTCGGCCCGGCCCCGGCCCGACCTACTCTCCCAGGGCCTCCCTCCCCCACATCCTCCACACTCCCAGGAGCCGGAGGCCTGGCTGTTCTCCCAAACGTGCCTTTGCATTTTCACACTTCTCTGCCTTTGGTCCTGCTCTCTCTGCCTGGGTGGGCTTTCCTGTGCTTGGTTTTTTTCCCCTCAGCAAAATGTCACCTTTCCTGCCCCACTGAGATGTCAGATGCTCTGTGAAGCTTTCCCCAGCAGCTTCTCCTCTATGCTAACTCCTCCCCTGCAGACTCCTGAGTTTGTGAAGTTTGTGAAGATGGTGATAATCAAATAATACCAGCTAACCCTGTGGAGCGCTCACTCTGTGCCAGGCGATGTTCAAAGATCTTCTCATGCATTAGCTCCCTTAATCCTCACAACGACCCCAGGAGGTGCGGCTATATTATCCCCATTTTGTAGATGGGCCCAGAGAGGTTAAGTAATTTGCCCAAGGTCACACAGCTGGTGAGTGGAGAGGAGCCAGTATCCAACCACAGCCATGTGGTTTCAGAGCCTGTACTTTTTAGCACACTTCAAGACCCCCTCCACCTCAAGAACACCCATGAAGTGAGTATCTGAAGGTACCTCTACAGGAGCAATGCCCACCTGATCACAGAGGTCGTCACTCGCTTGTCTCCCCTGAAGGCCTGTGAGATCCTTGAGGGCAGGGCCTGTCTCAAGAGTCTCTGTATGTTTTTTGTCTAGCACCGCACAGAGGACAAGGATAAACAACGCATTCGCTGGCAAAAACAAATGAATGACGTGTCATGATTATTTCAAATACCACTCTACTGAGTTACCACAGGAGAGAGAAGAAGGCCCCCAAAGCCTGACGCAGGCATGAAATGACCCACTTCCCCGCTGTCTCCCCCGCAGGTGAGAAATAAGGCCAGGAAAAGTATCTTCTGTCAGGGCCCTTCATGAGGCTCTGTGCACATGGTGGGAGTGGGAGTCAGACATCTCTTCACTGTCCTTTGGGCCAGAGCTCAGGGCAGAGGCAAGGTCCACCTTTTTCCCGCAAATACCTAGGTCCCTGGTAATGCCCCGTGGGCTCCACTCTTCGTGGGCTCCCCAGGTCCCAGAGGCACACCCATCTGCCCCTTCTCTGACCCACATGTCTGGCTGTAGAGCAGGAAGCAGAGCTGGACTTACAGAAGTTGGGGTGTGTGTGTGTGATGGGTTCTAGAAGCTACTCAAATTCATCATGTCCACCCTGAGCACCCACTCAATCTCCTATGAAGTCCCATCTCAGCCCTACCAGCCATCCAGTTATCCAGGTGAGAAACCTAGAGCCCCCCTCAACCCTTCCTCCCCACAACCAACCAATCCCCCAGTTCCTGCCATCCCATTTCCTAAGCATCCCTGAACCTGCCGCCTCTCCATCCCCAGGGTCCCAGGGTACATCACTGCTGGTCTGGAATCGAAGGCCCCTGCCAGCTCTCCCTGCCCCCAGTGTGCCCCCACTGCCCCTTCCTTCTAATTCCTCCTCTGCTGCCACAGAGCGCCTGGTAATTAATGAATGGGATCATGTCACTTCCTTGTTTAAAAACCTTCTATGGCTCCCCACTCTCCGTAGGATGACACTCAAGCCTGTTTAACCGTCCTCCCCGCCTCTCCTGGGTCCTCCTACTTCCCATGCCTCTGCCCATGGTACTGCTGCCACACTGCATGGGCTTGGCCACGCCAGTCCTTATGCCAGAGCCCCCCCATCTCCACTCCCTCTTCTCCTTCTGGCCCTCAACTCCTCCCTGTGGACTTTGGAAGTCCACAGGGCTGTGGAAGACAGGGCTGTGGAAGACAGGGCTCAGCCAGCGTCTCCTCCAGGAAGCCCTCCATGAACAGCTCCCTGTCCCCTCCCCACCTCTGAAGTCTGGCCTCCTGCCCCCATGGGCTTTCACACTCCCCTTAAGTATAAATCTCTCCCGGGACTTGCCACATTTGACTGAAATCATCCCGTTATGCATGTTGCCCCATTGAACTGTTTACGGACAGGCTCTGTCATTAATGCTCAATTTCCTATCCCTAGTTTGGTACCTGGGATGGAACTTGGTGGGCACTTGGTGAATGTGTCTTAAATTGAACTAAAAACAGGCTTGAATCATCCATCTGTAAATAGGCGAACCCTCAGGGCTGCCGCGAGAACGAAGGGAGATACTGCCTGTGAAGGGCTTACTGTGTGCTCTGCAGTTGTTCACTATCATCATAATTGGTGTTACTATGACCCATACAGTGCACTTGAAAAAGCACTAGACTAGGCATTAGGAGATGCAGATTCTATTCCCAGACCCACATTATTAACTGTCAGGGTGACCCTGGGCAAGTCAATTATCCTTTCTGAATTAGTCCTCAATAAACATTATTTCCCTTCCTTGCTTCACTTCCATTATTGAATGACTCCCTATATTATCCCCGCCTCTCCCTTTCTTCAGCAAAGATGATTAAGAATTTGAAGATAACTAACAGCGTATCTTGACTTATGAACACTGCATTTATGAATATCCCCAATACATAAGCAATCCCAGGGGAAGCCTCTTCCCCTCCCCACTGAGCCATCGCCATGTCCCCACATGTTTTTACGTCAAAAAGTAGAAAAACAAGCCCAAAGACAATCCTTTAAATACATTAAACTTTAAGACAAACAAGTTACATATTTCTTATTTTCTCATTTCTTTGCAGGCTGGTAGAACTTGATCGTGAATGAATAAACACCAGCCTGGACCGCTATGTGGGAACCAAGCTCTGTGGTGTGCCTCTGTAGCACTAAGGCACCAGCAGCCACTTAAAATCCCACTCGCCCACCCTGCCCCCGCCCCACCCAACAGGGAAACTGCAACTTCTGCCAGCAGAGAGGGGACAGAGTCTTATCAAAATCAGCACTGCAGGTCTGTATCAAAGCAGCCTACTCTTTCAGAAAATCACTAAAACGGTGCCAGGCTATAAAGAAAAATGGTTCCGAACTACTCCCACCAGTTCTGAAGAAAGGAGAAGGCTTTCCTCCTCACAGAAGCTACTTTGAGATTTGAAACCATTTCCTTCTAGTGGGGGCAGGGAAGAGGCAGGGAACTACATTACCCAGAACCCCTATGGCTGAACCTGGGCCGACTCCTGGCTTCCATTGACTGGCAGTAGCCCATGCTAATAGGCCAATTAGAGCGTGAGACTGAGGACGCTGTTCCCACCTGTCCCGCCAAGAAATTCAGAGTGGGAGTGAGGAAGGGAAGATGAAAATCTTGGGTTTTTCTAAGACTGTTTTTAGGAGAGAAGACTTGAGCAAAAACAGTCTGCCGGCAACTAGTCCCTTAAACCAGGGGTCCCCGCCCCCCGCCGCCAGCTGGGCCGCACAGCAGGATGTGAGCCACGGGCAGGCGAGCAAGCGAAGCGTCATCTGCCGCTCCGCATCGCTCATTATTACTTCTGAACCATCCCACCCCCACCCCCCGTCCGTGGAAAAATTGTCTTCCACGAAACCAGTCCCTGGTGCCAAAAAAGGTTGAGGACCACCGCCTTAAACCACAGCATGGTGGAGGCAGTGCAGACCCCAGAGTGACAAGGCCACCCTTCCCACCACTCTGTGCCCAGAGAATCCTTGTCCTGATGGGGGAGACACAGCCCCTGCCCCCAGGGAGCTCCCAGTCTGATGGGGGAGCTAGGAGTGCAGCCGTGATCCCAGCTTCTGCCCAGCCCTCTGCACTCCCCGCCAAGGTGTCCTCCGCAGCCAGCTGGAGCCGGCCGTGCAGCTGTGATGGACATAGGTGGCTTGCTGCTTGTCCTTGTCTTCGCTCCACTGAGCCTAAGGTTGGGCTGGCTCCGGGGATGAACGGACAGCTCCGGACAGCTCTCGTGCTGCCAGGAGAAGAGCTGTGGGGGAGCAGAGATCCAAATGTAGCAGAACTCTGCAGCGGGAGCAGGTGGCCCGCCAGGGGCAAACTTCTCCAGAGCTCTTCTTGGGCAGAAATCTTTATTCCTAGCCCTCCTTCCCCGCCCCCCCCCGGATGCTGTTCTCTATTTTCTCCCCTCTTTCAAAAACTGGCCAGGCTCACCTCATTCAAGAAGCTGTCAGGGTGACTGTCCCACCTCTGCCACGAGCATTCTTTCGGGCAAGCAGCTGCACAGGGCTGCCACAGACACAGCCTTTCCTGATGCAACATCCCTTTCTTTCTGAGGGACTTTCTGGTCTCTCTGACCCTTTCAGAAGTCCCTGGACTCCCCCAAAGTAGGGCTTGGGTCTCCTCCCCGCTTTCAGATTGTCCCTCTCCCATCTGGCCCAGTGCTTCCCAAGTCCAAGATCTCTATGACTGTCATATCCTGGGGGCTCCACAAGGGGGAGCCATCACCTCCAGGGGACTTGGAACAGAAGACCTGCAACTGAACCCCATTTTACCACTTGAAAGCTGTGTTACTTTGGTTAAGATACCTCACTTCTCTGAGCCTCGGTTTCCAGAAAAAAATGGGGAGAATAAGAGTATTGCCCCAAACTCATGTGGTGGTGGAATTGCTTATAACGAATGGTTAAGAGCCCTGCAGCTTTAGTTACCACTATTGTTTAGCTGAGAGTTCCCTGGGTGCAGCCGACATCCAGAAACCTCATCCCTAATGTATAAAAACAGATAAAAGGAGCTGCTCGGTTTACAGCCAGGATTGGGGTTCCAGGAAGCCCCTCCTTCCTAGCCTCCCCCACTTCTTTCCCCACTAAAGACCCTAGGGTCACCATAGAGCAGGGTTATGAGGTTAGCACGACACCAAACGACAAAGCCCAGCTCTGAAGCTTTGCTCAGCACCCTTGATTTGCCAACTGCATCCAGGTACAGTCCTCACCTACAAAATGGAATTAAAATCTCTCTTTCAGAGATTGGCCGGGAAGATATAAATGGATTACTAGAAAATATGAAAAATCGTTACTCTGGGTCATGCTCCAAGATTTCTCTCTCCTGAGGTTCTTGTTCATTTTGTTTTGGGGTCTTTCCTTGTACACAGTATGGTGGGCGGATTGTGTGTTTAATATTTCCCGGAATGACTGGAAAGAAGTGATGCTGAGGAGAGATGGAAGACAATGCAGAGAGGCCAAGGGTTGAGTCCAGGGGAATGATCTTTCCCACGCTTTTTCCATGTTGGGAAAAGGTCAACCCTTGAGTCTAGGGCAGAGCCCAGCACAAAGATGGCAAGAATCTAAGAATACTCAGTTTCCTGAGGGCCAGGGCCACCTCTCACCTGACAGAAAGGAAGGGACAGGGAGAGAAGCCCTGTGGCCGATAGGGACCTGCCCAAACGCCACATCTTTGAAGCCACTTCCATCCATTCCACTTGATAACCAGGTGGGGACTCCCTGAAGATATGGTGGCTCTTATAGGCTGATCCTTAGAGACAGCCTGTTTTGGACTCACCAAATGTATCATTAGAAATGCATTCAGCTGCAATTAACAGGCAACCCAATCAGATAGCTTAAATTAAAAGGAGATTATTTTTCTTAAATATCAAGTAATCCAGGGATAGGTGTTGCTGGTATTGACTTAGCTGCTCAATCATGTCATCAGAGACCCAGGCCTTTTCTACCATCCACACGAGCTGGCTCTCATCCCTATTGCTTAGAGTCTCATGGACACAAGATGGCTCCTGTTGCTCCAGGCATGACAGTCTCATTCAAGGAAGGAGGAAAGGGGGTCAGGAGAGGGTAGAATCGTCTGGTGTCAGGGAGAACGCTGTAGGAACATGACACACCCAGAAGGTTGGCCCCATCTACCCAGGAGGAGCAGGTAGGCCTGCGGAAGTACATTCAGCCTTTTGGACTGGCGGCCTCACCCTCTTGCAACCTGCTGCTCACCTAGCTCAGTTTTCCAAAGGATCACCTGTGCAGGTATGTGCTCATCCCTGGTGTGGAATCGTTTTCCCACACCAGATGAAAACACTAGTGGGCGGGTGGGAGGATTCCATCCCTGAAGTGTCCTCTCCCTCCTGGTGGCACTCCAGCTTCCCTCAAGCGCTGGAGATGGAATCTCTGGGAACAGAACTGTGCCCTTGGGAGGCTGCCAGCTTAGTTACCCCACCTTCCTCTCACTGCCCCGCTCCGTAGTAAACCAACTAGGGACACACAGTGTGCCAGGCAGAGCAATTAGACTCATTAGAGACTCAAGAGCACAAAAGACCCCTCCCTGCCAGCTGTCTCCTCCAGAGGGTTCTAGAACACAAGTTGGAAAATGGCAGCACTGGGTTCATTAATTAATACTTCATGTCGATTTGCTGCCTTTTATCACGAGGACAGGAGGTGACTGGGCGCTGAAAGGAGCACTGTGCTGGGGGTCCAGTCCTGGTCCCATCGCTAACCTCACTGTGTGGCCTCGGCCCAAGGCACCTACCTTCTCAGTCCCCTCTTCTGTAAAATGGGAATGACAGTCATAGGCATCATGAGACGCTATTAAACCCATGTTAGCAACTTACTTTAAAACTGATTATTTAGGAAATTTCTGTAAAGAGTTAAAAGGAAATAGTTAAATGTTATAACATTGTTATAAACTGAATTTGCACCCTCCCGCAAAAAATTCATGTGTTGAAACCCTAACCCCCAGTACTTCAGACTGTGACTGTATGTGGAAATAGGGTCTTATAAGAGGTAATTAATTAAAATGAGGTCTTTGGGGTGGACCCTAATCCAATCTGACTGGTGGCCTGATAAGAAGAGGTAATTGGGACGCAGACACGCAGAGAAGGAAGACCATGTAAAGACACAGGGAGACGCTGGCCATCTCTAAGCTAAGGAGAGAGGTTTAGAAGATACCTGCTGACACCTTGATCTCAGACTTCCAGCCTCCAGAACTGTCTGTTATTTAAGTCGCCTAGTCTGTGATATGTTGTTACGGTGGCCCTAACAAACGAATACACTAAATATGATAGATCTTTGAAATGCGAGGGACCTGCGGAAGGCAACGTGTCACTTCCCCACCGCACAACGCAAGAGGTCTAAGTGGAGAATCCCACATGGCCAGGCCCTGGTCAGGGCTGGGGAGTCACGCCTGCTGTGTGGGGAGAATGAATCCATCCTGAACAGGAAGGTGCTATTTCAGGAACTCCCTTCAAATCAGAGACTGAGCATTTGCACGGCCCCAGCTACCCACGCGGATGTCACAGGAGCAGCCGGCAGCAGCCAGCTCATGCCAATCACTGAGGCCAAGGGTGAGGATATTGCTCATAACTTGTTAATAATATATTGGAAATTACAAAGCTCATGACTAATTTGCTTGTTTAAAAAATCAGACAAGGTTTAGGGTTATGCCTGAGGCACTGTCACTTCACTCAGCCATCCACTCACTCATTTCATTTATTCATCATGAGTATTTTGAGAGCCTACTGCCTGCTGGGTGATGTTTTAGGCTTTGGGAACAGAGAAGAAAACAATCTACCCCTCTGCCTTCAAGGAACTTACATTCTCCTGGATGGTAAGATGCTTTAAGCAAATAAACCAGTAAACGCACGCGCGCACACACACACACACACACACACACACACACACTAAAGCTGCTTGAGGGAATAACACCTGCAGGGGATATTAGTTTACAAAGATTCATCAAAGAAGAACAGAACTCTCTGATTGCCATTTGAGATAGACCTGAACGAAGCAAGGGAGCAAACCATGCAGACATATGGGGATAGAGCATTCCAGGCAGAGGGAACAGCCAGTGCAAAGGCCCTGAGGTGGGAGCAGGTTCGGTGTATTCAAGGAACAGCGAGGAGACCGAGGAGGCCGTGACTGGAACAGAGGGAGTAAAGAGGAGAGTGGTAGGAGACGAGGTCGGGCAAGTAGTGGGGGCCAGCTGATGTAAGCAAGATAAAGACTCGGGATTTTATTTGGGGTGTGGTATGAAGCCCCTGGAAGATTTTGCACAGATGAGTGACATGCTTTAAAAGGATCCCTCTGGCTGCTGTGTGGGCAATAAACCAGAAAGGGAGACCAGTTAGGAAGCTGTCATCCAAAAAAGAGACAGTCGGGCAGCCATAGACAGTGGGATGCCGTCACATTAAAGTGGAGCTCGCAGGATTTCCTGACAGACTGGATGTGGGATGTAAAAAAAGGTGAGTTGAGATTGTGCCAAAGTTTTTGCCTGAGCTCCTGGAGGGTCAGCTATCCACCCTGACGTGCTTTCGACAGGAAGGGGCAGATCTGTAGCTGTTTAATCTTCCCAGAACTGCACACCCTGGGAGGGGATGCGGCATGTGACGTCACCTGCCTTCAGTAGCACAGTAAAAACCACCGCCCTCACACGTCCCCAAGCGAGAGATGGCCCTTGTGCTCTGGTCCACCAAAAGCTGGAAGGCCCCTGAGTGTAAGGGCAGGGAGGGACCTTAGTCACCATCTATAGGACACATGCATGAAATCACCTGAGATGCCCGCTACAGACGAGAGCCCAGCCCAGCCCACACCTTCTGAACTAGAACGTCAGCGTCTGGGGGTGAACCTGTAACACATTCTCTGGGTGAATGTCGTGCTCTCCAAAGTCTCTGAACCACTGATCTAGTTGAAGCCCTTCCATCTGCAGGTAAAGAAACAGGGCCTCACCCCCAGCTCCCGCCCTGGGCCAGGTTCCTTCCGGTATACCAAGCTGCCAGGGTCACGGCCCAGGTGACATCACCCTTCTTGGCTTTCCCAGCTGTCTGCCTCATACCCAAAGTAGGACATCAGTTATAAGGGGCCCAGGATATGTGATGCTCCACCCCCACTGCTGGGAGGATAGGTTCTCACAGGTAGATGAGGGGGCAGTGTGTCATTCCCAGGTGTAGAGGATAAAGACAGCTGGATGCATGGAAGAAGCCATGACTGAATTGCTGTGAGGGGCGTGAAGCCAGGTGCAGAAGTGGGGACATGGGAACAATCCTGACACCGTCCCTGCTGGGTGAGCGTTACTGGGACTGTCAGGAAGTGTTCCCTTCCGTGAAGCCACGCCCTGGCACACTCAACTATAACCCCAAAGGGGAAAGGCTAACCCCAGGGCTCTGATTAAGTCATCCCACTTATCTGCAAAACGCGGCCTGAATCCTTCCATGGAGCTGAACTACCAGCTTGCTCATAGGGCCGTAAGTCAGACACGGCAGCCAGGCGGGTGGCCCAGGGCAGTCCCAGCAGCATCATGCTTGGCTGAGTCTGCATCCCTGAAGTGCCCAGGCCCCAGGGAGCACTGATGGCACAGAGCCGGTGGCCGGGCACGGGTGGTAGGTGGAGAGCGGCTTGCAGTGTGATGAACTAGCAAACCCTCCCAGTTTGCTAATGTACAAAAATTAGAGTAAAATCAGCCAGAGTTAACGCTGGCTCCTTGGAGCTCCATTCAGCTATATGAGTTTAATTTCACTGATGGAAAGACTTTGATTCTCTGCTTCCAACTTTCAGGTCATCCAGTTACCCGCCTGTCCTCCCCTCCCCAGCCCCTGGCAAAGGAGGCCTCTGCAGCTCTGGGAGAACTTTCCTTAGCCTCCCAGGGCCAGGTGGGCTCTTCAACTGAAAGGTGTGGGTTCCACATTCTGCCTGGGAAGGGGGAGTCCATTGTCTTTAACTCCAGAGGTTCCATGCATACCTCCATGGGGATGCCCTTACGTATGCACACACACACACTGAACACAGGGGCACATAAACACACACATCCCAAACGGGATTCCACACAGATGCACACCCAAAATAAAAGTAGGCGTCATTGTAAGTGCTTACCGTATGTTGGGCAGTGTTCGAAGGGCTCTGCAGGTGTTACCCCATGTAATCTTCACAAGAACCTTGCAGGTCGGTGCCCTTGTTACCAACTTGATTTCACAGATGAGGAAACCCACTGAGGTTCCCAGCTGTACACGTAGACCCAATAGTCTAGCGAGTCTTCAGGGCCTGAAGGCCTCTCAACCATGACCTTCCCAGCTGCCCACCGTTACACACGCCACCCCCGGGTACATGGTCCCACAGGTATGGTGTCCCACACCCCACTCGTGGCAACCACACACACAGACACACCCAAGACTGATCACACCAAGCCCTCCGGGGACACGCACTGAATCAGGGCATCCGGAGTTTCTCCCGGTCCCCACCTCCCCCCACCCGCAGGGGATGGCAGCACCTTTGAATGCTGGCCCAGGCTCATGGGTCCCCCTCTTGTCCTCAGAGCCCAAAGCCTGAGAAACTGCTCATTCATCTCATTCAAATGCAGGCAGATTGCTGAGATGGGTTAAGTCTTTGTTCAGGCTTCTTGGCAATAGACAGATCAGGAACAGAAGCATGAACTTTAAATCATCTAAGTCCACAACATTTAATAAACCTGTGGTCAGGAGCTTTTTTACTTGCTGCTGGCAGTTAAAGATAAAGGCAGTTATACAGCTAAGCCCTAATGTGTCAGCTCACAAAGAAATCACTCCATGTTCTGACTTATCAGACTCCATTGTCACTCCCCTAATCAGGGGCACACTGCTTTCTTCTGGCACTAACACCATTAGCTCAACGTGCACGAGAAATATTAAAAGGACGAAGGGACTTGCAGTTTCCAAGCAAGTTCTTGGGGTGCAAGTTCTTCCAGATGGGGTGGGAGCCCTGCAGGAAGAATTGGGCACTATGGGGAGTGGGGAAAGGCAGCTGCATGGACACTGCCAAGTGCTTCCCCAGAGAGGCGACATTAGTGCCCTACCTCCAGGCTACAGAGGGAAACTTGGGCTCAAGGTTGGGGGCGGTGGAGGGGGAGAGGCAGGGCCACTGTCCACTCCTCTGGGGCTGAGCCTGGCTCCAGGAGGTATTGATAACGTAGGCTCTGGGTGTGAAATCTGACTCAGCATATGCTGACCATGGCCTTAGGCAAGTTCAACCTCACTGGGCCTCAGTGTCCCAATCTGTGACATGGGGATAATAAATATAGCATCAGCTGCAGAGTTCTTGAAAGAACTAAGTAGAAAATGCGTTTACTCTTAAAGTTTTTGTTCCAGAAACTGTCTCATCCTAGAGCACCAGGAGCCTTTTGGGAGACCTCAGGAGGATCTGGTCTTATCTGCACTTTCCTTGCAGGGAGGGGTATTGCAGCATCATAGACAAAGAATGTCAGAATTTAGAGATAGGGTTTGGGAAGCCAGCCTTCCTGATGGTTCTCCACTATTTCACCTCCTGGTATCCACCCCTAGTGTAGTCCCCTCTGACACTGAGTCAGGGTGGGCATGTGTGACACACAGAATGCGGTGGAGTGTTGATGTACGACTTCCGAAGCCAAGTCTTAAAGGCATGAAGCTTCCCTCTTGGTTGGTGGGATCATCTGGTCTGGGGGAAGCCAGCCGCAGGCCAAGGGGAAGCCTAAGCAGACCTGTGGAAAGGCCCATGTGGAGAGGGACTGAGACCTCGGGCCAGCACCACGTTGCCAGCTGTGTGACTGAGCCACCATGGAAGTGGATCCTCAGCCCAGTCAAGCCTTCCAGTGACCGGGTAAGAGGGCCTGAGGCAGAAGCACCCAGCCAGCCACTCCTGCAATCCTGACCCAGGGAAACCATGAGCAATAGTAAATGTTTGTTGTTTTAGGATGACATTACACATCCATAGTGACTAGAACAGGGTGAAAATCCTTATTTTTCAGATTAGACAAGCCCATAGGAAAGCGGATTGCCCAAAGTTGATAGGAGCCCAAAGACTAGAACCAGACTTTGGGGTCTTAAGCTGGCTCTTTCCTTGTGCTACCTTTAACCTAATGCCTGGCCTGGCCTCTGCAAGCTGGATTCAGTGGAATCAGGGAAGCATCCCTCTCCACCTCTCCCTGCCCCCAGCCTCCACTGAACATATTTCAGGCTCTCAGGCAGAGACAAGGTTATTAAACAAGCTGTTATTAAATTGTGCCAGGGACGTTGAACGCTCACCAAATACCCATATGCATCTCTGCATCTCCCAGCTTCCCTTGAAGTTAAGTTGGGACAATGCACTGTAAGGAGAAGTGACATCACTTCCAGGCCAAAATATTTAAGTGTTGGTGCATGACCCTCAACACTCTACTTTCTGGCTTCAACAACCAGGAAATCACCTATTCTGGAGTCTGTATCTGTAAGATGCAGCCTGGATGCCTGAGTCACCGCTTGGAAGAGAACTGCTCCTGAGAGCTAATAGCCCAGGAGCAGACTTCACATGAACCAAAAATAAACCTCTGAAATTTCAGGGTTTGTTATTGCAACCTAGCTTAACCTAATATACCATGTGTTCCAGATAATATAGCTACTAGGTGGGGTGGGGTTACCTAACTCATATTGGACTATGATGGAGTGAGGAATAGCTACTATTGGGTGAAGTCACTAAGATTTCAGGGTTTTATCTGTTATTACACCAGAGCCTCCGATCTCATCTTTACTAATAAATTAATCATGAATGCATCTTACAACTGAGGACCACTTACAAATGAGAAAATAGAATAATAAAAGGTACAAAGACATAAATATTATCAGTAAGTTTAGGTATGAGTACAAGTAAAAGCAAATCAAACTGACGGTAACTAAAACTATGTGGGCACTTATGGTTTATTTGACAAGAAGTTAGAGGAATGTAGCTTAAATATTAGTTCAGCAGTTCAATGATGACATCAAGGACCCAGGCTCTTTCCCTCCTAACTCTATGCCTCCTCAGCTTTCTGGTTTTCATCCTTGTTGTCTTATGCTCAAAATATGGCTGCCACAGCTCCAACCATCACATCTTCACATGACCAATTTTAAACAGAAAAGAATGGGATTCACCCTATCACAGGGCTCAATGCCGCACAGGAAAAATCCGGATTCTTTTAGCAAGAAATGAAGGTAACAGCTATTGGGGTTACTTATCAACAGCCTTTGCCCCATGCATAAATAATCAAGTCCATTGCCTAATGCCGCAGTATTAAATGCAAAAAAGTTAAAAAAGTAGTAAGATAATGGTTAGAACACCACTCCCCTCTCTCTAGCAAATCCATATCCTTGGTTTTCAAGGCCTTTCCTTCCAATTAACTGAGGCTCCAAGAAAAATGGGGCTTGCTCAAGGTGTCCTGCTGATTGATAACTAAGATGAATCTGTAAGCTAGATCCCCTAACTCTTGGACAGAAATTGTGTCTGTGTCAATGTTTTTCATTTTGGGTGCCAGGGAACACTTTTCACAAGGTGCCCTTCCAATCAAAAAGGGGTGAAAAATCAAATAAGTGAGAGAAATGCTATCTACTTGATCCCCATCTTGGTGATTCATTATGCCCACTAGCATAGTAAAGGCTCTGAGAAGTCCTGCAGCAAAAACATGCACCTTATAACATTTCACCTAGCAGTTCCCCAAATATATTTGAGGATGGAATTGTCACCTCATGACCCCACTTAATATTTCATGGGACTAGCATTCTGAAGAACACCTTTGGAAAAGCTGCCCTAAACAAGGCATCTCATCACCCAACCACTGTGCTGAACACATCCATCTGCAGAGAGAGGGGTAATTAGTCCGGAATATGATGCTGTGCTTCTACTGCATTCTGATGCAAGTTCCACTCAGGTGCTACATTTTTTTCTCTGGTTAATGAAGAGATTTACTTTTGTGTGTTCATTTAGGAATTGTAATCACTTTCAAGAAAGAATGAGAGTGTGTCATTGGAAAGAATAAGCATGAAGTTGGGAGGTAATGGAGAAATACATGGATGTACCTCTGGCTCAGAGAATGCTGGCAATGGCAGTCCACACAGCCCTGCTGTGCCACCTTGTACAGGCCCCTCTGCACACATCATCTCATGGATTCTAAAAGCAGGTGGCCCAGGCCTCGGTTACCTTCATGCACGTGGCCAAGGAAAGGTCACTGGCTGTGCCAGCCACCGCTTATGAACTTTGGGCAATTTCCTTCTCTTAAGTCTGGATTCCTTTGTCATGTACCGATAAGGACACTAATTCCTGGAATGCTTAAGTGGCCTGAGCTCAGGGTCCAGGTCTTCGGTTCTGGACTGCCTTTCCCCTCTACAGGGCTGCCCCCTCAGGAACAGTAAAATACACAAACCACCTGACATTCCATGAACTTTTTGTGGAAACAATCATGCGGAGAAGTGTACTCATCAGAACTGTACATTGCAATGAGTTTTCACAAACGGAACATATCTGTGTGACCAGCATTCCGACAAACATATCCTATCAGCGCCTCAGAAGCCCCCTGAGGCTGTCTTCTGGTTACTGCTCTCCCAAGGGAAACTGCTACTTTAGTTTGTCTGTTACTGAACTTTGGATAAGTGGAATCAAATGTAGGTACATATTCTCTCATGTCTGGTTTCTTTCCCCTAAGAGTATGTTCATCAGATTCTTCCAGGTTGCTGAGTATACTTATAGATCGCTAATTCTCGTTGCTGTGTAGTATACTACTGTGTGACTACACGACACTTGATCTACTCATTCCACTCTTAACAAAGTTTTGTTTGGGTCGTTTCCAGTTGGGGTCCATGAAAAACAGTGCTTCCATGAACTTTCTACTACATGTGTTTCGGAAGAGTATATGGATGTATTTCTGTCATGTATATTACACCCAGGAGTGGAAACACCAAAATTTCCAAACAGCTGTCCCAAGTGGCTTTATCCATTGATTCTCACACTCGCCACGTTTGAGAGTTCAATCACTCCACATCTTCCTCCCAGGATTTCTCATCCTTTTCCTTATCCAGATGTGCGGTGGCATCACATGGTGGTCTTAGTATGTATCTCCATACAGACCAATGATGTTGAACTCCTTTTCATGTTTTTTGGTCATGCAGCTATCCTTTTTTGAGACGGGAGCAAGGTTTCTATCCATTTTTTTCTCTTAAATTGTCTGTCTTTTTCTTATTGATACATTGTGATGGAAACACAAGGACCTGGTAATACCCCTGCCACACACGCAATCACACCCACGCCACACTCTAATTAACTCACAGAAACAAGGGGGCATGGAAACCAAGCCCTAGGTAGGCAGAAAATGCTCCCGAGAGATGGGTGTTTCGTGCGGGGTTGAAGGCCACTCCTCAGCCCCGATGTCCTCTCCTCTTCTCAAGGCCAGACGAACAGATGAGACAGAGTGAGAAGGTGAGCACCACGTTCATACGGTAAATAATTGTCAGTTTCAGTCTGTGTCCCAAGCACTGTTCTGGGGGCTGGAAATTCTACAGTTGGACAAACCAAAACAGACCGGTCCACAGGAACCCAGGAAGTTTATTGAACATGAAAATGGAGCTCAGCCTTTTCTCCTCCAGAGCTGGACCAAACTTCCCCTCCCAGAGCTGGGGATAATGAATGCCCTGGCTAAGAATAATAAGTTGTTCACATTTATTAAACACTTACTATGTCCCAGGTGTTATTCTAAGTGCTTCGCAGGTGTTAAGCCAGGGGCTCTCGTACTTTAAGGTACATCATTGGTGCTTAGAGGTTGTGTTCAAAAGACAGCTGCCGCAACACTGACGGGTGCTGTTCCTGACTCAGTGGGTCCAGGAGAGGCTTAGAATCTCCATTTCTAATGAAGGTCCAGGCGATGCTAATCCTGCCTTTTTTTTTTTTTTTTTGTCTGCACCACGCGACTCGTCAGATCTTAGTTCTCCAACCAGAGATTGAACCTGTGCCCCCAGCAGTGAAAGCGCGGAGTCCTAACCGCTGGACTGGCAGGGAAGTCCCATGCTGCAAACTTTTCAACCTTAGAGCAACCCTACGGGGTCGGCGCTCTTATTATCCCTGTTCCTCAGTGAGGGCACCGAGGCATAGACAGGCTAAGCAGTACCAATGCCCGTGACCACACACTCATAAGTAATTGATGGGATTGGAGCTGAAGTCGTGTGTCTGTGGATTTTTCACTCTTGACTGTTAAACCGCACCACACCGTGCCCCAAGTACCTTGCTTTTAAAGGCTTTCCCCCAAAGTCTTGCTTAACTGCTGAAATAAGAGTCTCCGATTCCTGTTAGAGAAATCAGTTCCTGGATGGACCGTACATTTGCCTCGTCCTGCAGAGAGATGCCAGCTCCTGTGATGCGTGGATAAGCCCGGAGGCCAGGGACACTTGTTTGAATTTTGCAGTTTAAAGATCTGTATTTGAATCACAGCTTCAGGCCTCATTACCTTTGAAACCTTAGGAAAGTTAGTCAGGTATCTGAGCTTCAGGGTTTTTTTGTTTGTTTTTTTTTGGTTTTTTTTGCGGTACGCGGGCCTCTCACTGTTGTGGCCTCTCCTGTTGCAGAGCTCCGGACGCACAGGCTCAGCAGCCATGGCCCACGGGCGCAGCCGCTCCACGGCATGTGGGATCTTCCCGGACCGGGGCACGAACCCGTGTCCCCTGCATCGGCAGGCGGACTCCCAGCCACTGCACCAGCAGCGAAGCCTGCACACCACTGTTTTTAAAATCGGTATTTGTGTCTCAGACCGGAAGATCGCTGAGAGCAAGATGCAAGCCAAAGACCCCTTGCTGTTCAGACCCAATCAGACAGATTTGTGTGAGGATGGTGCCTCCTGCTGGGTGGACACACTGGATGATCTCGAGCCCTTTTCCTGCCCTGGGTTCTTTCTTAATCCAGCACCTGGGCTGGAAAGCTGAGTGTGCTGGCGTTGGGGGTGATAGGGCCTGATGGGGGTTTCCCATATACACTGTTCCACTGAGGCCAGAGAGTAGATCTGGGGAAATTTCTCATTAATGATATAGGCCTGCTAGGAAATAAAGAATCCAGCTAATAAATGAAGAAAGAATAGTAAAATTAAAATAGTACCATTTTGCAACCCCTGTGAATGAATGGCTCCAGGCATTGCTTGTTGGGCCACTAACAGCACAAAAAGAAAGACTTTTGTCCCTTCCGGTGGATGAATTCAAAACCACCCATGAGGTAGCCTTGTCCAGATAATCCGTAAAAGCCAGACAGTGGAAAACTGCATAAAACAAACAACCCAATTTCATCAATACGCTGCAAAGAAAAAAAGAGAGATGGGAGGACCTGTGGATTAATATAGACTTAAAGGATGTCACCCATTCAATATGTATGGCCTTATTCACATCCTGACTCAAACAAATAAACAGTTAAAAGAATATATCATGGGGGTTCAGGACTTCCCTGGTGGTCCAGCGGTGAAGACTCTGCGCTCCCAATGCTGGGGACCCGGGTTTGATCCCTGGTCAGGGAACTAGATCCTCCTGCATGCTTGCCTCAACTAAGAGCCCGCATGCCACAGCAAAGATCCCACATGCCAAAACTAAGACCCAGAGCAGCCAAAATAAATAAACATTTTAATAAATAAATGCATATATATATATATATATAAGGGAGGCTCTTTCCACGTCTCTAAGTAGAGCATCATCTAATCCATGTTGGATTTGGTTTAGGTCCAAGGACAAGTAGAAAAATATTCGCTCATCAGTGGGGCTAGTTCATCCCCAGCCCCCAGGCCTGTGGCTAATAAACAGCTTGGTCAAGACATCCTATCCTCCATCCCCCTTGAGCTCTAAACAGAGGATGCCTGAGAGCCACGGCTCGTGTCCCCTTGACTCTACTTTTCCTCCTTGGAGAGCCCAGACCTTCTCCCCCAACGAAGGTCTTCTGCACTTTCCCACCCATGCTGTCCCCGCGCCCTCCCGGGGTTGGTAGTGGAGAGGGGGGATGTGAGAAAGACGTGTCTTTAGGGGAAGGAGCCCATTTGAGGGACAAGGGGGAGAAAGACAAGCTTCTAGGATGGTGAGGCTAAACTGATATCCCAGCACGGAGGTGTGGAAATCATCAGGACCTGAAATTGTGGCAGCTGCCTTGCCAGGAGCTGCGAGACCCACCCATGGACACAGGCGAGCTGTGTGATGTCCGTCAGGCCAGTGAAGGTCTCAAATGCCCCTCAGCACCAGAACCAGGGTCACTGGGGTGACACGCAGCTGAGTCCAAGTCACGTGGCCAGGCTCGTGATCCAGTCACGAATTCTTGGCTCATATGAAGCTGGGCTGCGCCCTCTTAGGAGAAAAACGTTGATGTTCCCTCCCTGAGATGTGTTTATATGTTATGGCAGCTAGCGAGGAAATCACTCTCAGCTGTCACTGTGAGGCTGACCTGGAGAGAGAGAGACAAAGACACAGTGAGAGAGTAAAGCCTGCATCTGCTCAAGTCTGTGAGTCCAGCTTCTTAATTTGCAGGAATTACAGAGGACAGAGGGACATTTTCAAGGGTACCACGGGGATGCAAACAACAAAAGCTAGACTGTCTTTTAAAATCTCTAAGTCTTCCCGTCCTTCTTCTTTCTTGCAACATGCTGATGAATTGAGTTTCTGTTGTATGGAATTGTCCACTGCCTACAGTCCGTGGTCCTGCAGAGTGCACTTGGGGAAGGGCCTGGGGTGAAGAAGAGTGCTCAGGACAGGGACACGATCCTTGGCCACGGATGGTCCCTGGCAAGGAAAGAAAAGGTGCTCCTTCCTTCTGCTGGGCCCAGCCGGGACCCAGGAAAGCCCCACTTATACCTTCAGCTGGTGCTCTATGCAGTCCCCAAACCAAACAACTATATGTGGCCTCCTGGTAAAGGTGATGTGTATCTCTCATGGGGAGAGAGGGAGGTTGGAGAAAGGGCCCACGCACCCAGGAGGAGAGGGAGTATGTGTATCTCTCATGGGGGGAGAGGAAGAGGGAGCGGTCTGATCCCACAGGCTCTAGGAGACGCTTTTTAGAGGAGTCCTCTGCCTTCGTGGGCCTCCTCGTACCCCTGCATTTTTCCTGAAGCCCAGTGCTCTGGGATTTGTTTGAGCAGAGATTGAGATGATAAACACAAGCAATAGATATAGGCTTGTTTACCTGTAGAGTAAAGGGAATCACCAGTGACTGAGATCCTGTAGGAAACTATGTGGCTCCCATCTAGGGTCACTTATCAGGAACACCATCCCGTGTCTCTCCTGCTTCTCCTCCCACTCCCCCAGCCCTTGGCTCTGAGTTGTACAAATAAACCCAACCCTGCCCAGTCTGGAAGCCGGGCAAGTGATAGTACCCCCAGGCCCCTCCCTGGGCGCCTGTCCCTTCCGCTTGCGTGCGTGTCATCTCCAATCGCTCACGTTTATGGAGCACCTAGCCAAACACTTCACACACTCTGTCAGGCTGGGCTCTGAGATGCAAGCAACAGAAACGAACTCTGGCTGATTTAAACAGGAAAAGAATTTACTAAAAACACCTTTGGTCGCTCACAGATACTCTAAAAGGCCTAAAAAACAGGTCTGGGCCTATATACTCAAGAATAACACCCACGGTAACGCTGCTAAAGTGGTCCAAATTTGGACACTCCCGCTGTGGGCTGGCCCTAGACTTGGAGCTTACACCACTGATGCCAGCTGGGCACTGGCCACCAAAGGAGCAGCACAGCCACTGCTTTCTCGTAGAGCTGTTGCGGTAGCCAGAGATAATAACACTTCAGGGTCCCCTGGAGTCTGGGGCAGGTGCGTCCGACGGCAGAGCCAAGCCTTCCAAAGAGGGAGATGGGCTCTGCCACCACTGAGACACCCCCTCGTAGGAAGGGAGTGAGGTGCTGGCCCCAGAGAGAGACCTGTGTCTCCTTCACAGGCATGATCTCATCTATCTCCCTTAAATCTCGTGAGAATGCTGTGAAGTAAGTGGATACGTCACCCTCATGTATCAGAACAGGTACTGAGGGTCAGAAATAGTAGCCGAGGACACAGGGCTGGAGGCCCAGGTGTAGGATTTAGGGATGTCTGACTCCAGACGGCTCATCCCCTAACCATACCAGCGTCCCTAAGCCTCCTGTGGGAAGCATCATCTGACAGAAAGGGGCCTGTTTCCGAGAGCATCTGCCGGAGAGGAAGAGCTAGAACCAGAACGAGAAAGAGAGAGAGAATGTGTGTGTCTGTGTGTGTAAATGTATATGTGCCTGTGTGGGGGAATGTGTGAATGTTTGTCTATGTGTGTCAATGTGTGTGTCCATGTGCGTGAATATGCATGTGTGTCAATGTGTGGATGTGTGTGAATGCGTGTATGAATGTGTGTGTCTGTGTGTGAACGTGTGTCTGTATGTGAATGCACGTATGAATGTGTGTGTCTGTGTGTGTGAACGTGTGTCTGTATGTGAATGCACGTATGAATGTGTGTGTCTGTGTGTGTGAACGTGTGTCTGTATGTGAATGCACGTATGAATGTGTGTGTCTGTGTGTGTGAACGTGTGTCTGTATGTGAATGCACGTATGAATGTGTGTGTCTGTGTGTGTGAACGTGTGTCTGTATGTGAATGCACGTATGAATGTGTGTGTCTGTGTGTGTGAACGTGTGTCTGTATGTGAATGCACGTATGAATGTGTGTGTCTGTGTGTGTGAACGTGTGTCTGTATGTGAATGCACGTATGAATGTGTGTGTCTGTGTGTGTGAACGTGTGTCTGTATGTGAATACACGTATGAATGTGTGTGTCTGTGTGTGTGAACGTGTGTCTGTATGTGAATGCACGTATGAATGTGTGTGTCTGTGTGTGTGAACGTGTGTCTGTATGTGAATGCACGTATGAATGTGTGTGTCTGTGTGTGTGAACGTGTGTCTGTATGTGAATGCACGTATGAATGTGTGTGTCTGTGTGTGTGAACGTGTGTCTGTATGTGAATGCACGTATGAATGTGTGTGAACGCATGTGTCTGTGTGAATGTGTGGTGTTTGGGGAGGGCAGGTTGAGGCTCTCTCCCGGACTTTGCCCGCTGTTGCTACCAGAGCCCTGACCATAACTGTCTGATGGTCAGACCCTGTCTACTCTTTCTAGGGATGTGTGTATGCAATACCTACAGGACCCTCTAACTCATGACTTTACCAAGCTGACCAAAGGCTCTGTGAGGTGAACTGCAGGCAGGGTTTGTTAACAGCGCTGGTCACTTACACAGTGTCCCATATGCTGTACTGATGCCCACTCCCTAAACGGCAGCTCTGACAGTGTGCAGTTTGGGATGGAGAGTTAGAAACCACACAGCCTTGGAAGGAAATGTGGCATCTTCTGATATCAGTCCCCCTGGACTGAGCTCCACGTCTGTCTTGTCCCCATCGCCCAGGGCTAGGGGCACCTCAAGAGCTATTTGTTGAATGAATGAACGAATGAATGAACGAATGAATGAATGAATGAACGAGTGGGGAGTGAGTGAATGAATGAATCGGCCTCCTCCCAGATGACGTCATAATGCCCTTAACCAGCATCATGTGACGTGTGGCCAGGTGGGCTCCTCCTCGAGGCGGGTCTGCCTCGGCCCCTCATCCTTCCGATCCCCACGTGGTCCGACTGAAGCTTTGCTGTTCTTCCCTTGCTTCTCCGTGCTTGCTCCCACATCTCAGTCTCTGGTTATTCGTTTGCTTAAAATACTCTTTCAGAGTTTGAAATCTGTCTCCATTAGTTTCTATAGGAAGGCTTCGATTCCCTCCAACGAGCTCTGGGAAGCCTGAGCAGGTGGATGAGCCGCTTTCCACGCCTGCAGGGGGCGGGCAGGGTGTGTGGGCTGGGCGGCGGCTGCCGGAGACACAGGAGGAAAAGCTGGGTCTACTCAGCCCCAGCTGAGGGACCGCGAAGCCCAGAAGGCAGCAGGGCTGGGTGAGAGCTCTGCTGCGATTTTCCTGGCTGCCCAGCATTTTCTCACACAGGGACCTAGGATCTCAACTCCAGGCCTGGAGGAGAACCCAGTCTTTTTCAATGATGAAAGGGTCCAAAAGCGGTTTCCTGCTCCCTGCATCCCAAAGGGTCAGCCACATCCTCGCTCTCCGTTGCCCGAACATTGAACCCAGGGCTTTGAGGCTTTGTTCGTGTGTGTCCGGAGCACTGGGATTCAGAGAGTGTCAGCAGAGGCTGTTGGCCAACCCAGCCTGCAGTCCCTGCACTGGAGGAAGCCTCCGGAAAGGGAAGCAGTGAGTTTCCTGCCTCAGAAGTGATGTCTGTGCTCAGCGCTGGCCCGAAGGCACCGCGCATGCTGGTTTCATCCCTCCTCTGCATATGCCTGCCTGCTTCTCTCCTCCAGCGCAAGCCTTCCCCGGCGGTGACAGGAAGGGAGAACTGTGTCTCAGGCAGGCAGGCGAGCTTAAAGGGGACAGGCTGGGCTGGGGGAGAGTATGACCACTGTCCACTGGTGCTCACGGGGGTGGGGGGGTGTAACTTTCTCCTGGGCAGCTTTGTTTTTGCATCTTTCAACCCTTGTGTCTGTTCCACTCCAGGGAGTCCTGAGGTACGTTCCAGGGCCCCTAAGAGAGGGAGGTGTGCTGGCATATTTGAGAAAGATCCAGGAGGCAGTATGGAGTGGGGCCGGGGGGGACGAGGGGGAGGATGAGGAGATGAGACCAGAGCAGGACTGAGGGGCCGGGTGTGGCTTACAGAAAAACTCTTCTGGGCTTTTAACATATGTTAATTCACGTAATCCTCTCTCACCAAAACACTCAGAGGTGAGTGGGATTATTATCCCCACTTTCCAGATGAGGAAACCGAGGAACAGAGAGGTTAAATAATTTCCCATGGGGCACAGAGCCAGGATTCCCAAAGTTCTTGCCTGGACCCTGCACATCTGACCGCTTTGCTACGTTGTCCGTCATAGTGACCCATCAGCTTTAAAGTCAGACAGAAGCAGATTCCAGCTCTGGGCTATAGTGTGGGAGCTGCGTGACCCTGGCAAGTGAATCCCTCCATGTCCTTCTGTTTCCTCGTATCCCCTTCCTCACAGGGTTACAGTGAAGTGTGAAGCAGAGAAGATGCCTATGGGGCTTATATGATCTGTGGGTCATTGTTCCCTCCCCGTCCCTCTTCCAGGCGTCCCTCTTCCGAGGCACGTTCCATGCGTAGGGAGCGACAGTCTGAGGAGCAGCGGGCAGCTCAGCCACAGAAACACGGGGAGTCAGAGCGTAAGGTGATGCACCTGAGGGGAGGGAGCCGCTTTCTATGAGGAGGTCACCATCGAGAGGAACAGGTTGCAGAAAGCACTGGGCCGTGGTGCTTCATTTGAGACACTTAGCTCCAAAAGAAAGGGAACTGACGGAGCAGAGGAAGTGAGAGCCAAGGAAGGGTGTTCAAATGAAAGTGGAGAGAGTGAGGGCAAAGCAGGGAGTGCTGGAGCAGGTGAGAGGAGAATGGGCGCTCTCAGGGCCTGTGTCTGAAATAACCGGCCATGACCTCCAACCTGCTGGCCACACCCTGGCTGCTGCTACACGGGCTGTTTGCAGAGTTTGGCACCGTGCATCATTAGTTGCAGAGCTCGGAGCTGTTTGCACAGCTTGTCACCCCCTGTGTCACCATTCGCAGAGCGTGGCCCTGTTTGTTATTCGCGGAGTTTGGTTTTATTTGCAGAGCTCAGCGTTATTGGGAGAGGTGGGCACTGTTCCTGCTGCTGTTTGCAGTACTTGTCACAGTCTCTGTTGGTGTCATGGTGTTGACTTAGCCCATTCCTCCAGCTCCTCTGTTTGCTGAGCCCCTCACTGTTGATGCCTCTGTCTCTGGATATCCAGAGTCTGTCACCATCCCAGGCATTGGCGGCAGTGCCCCTCCTTGCCCCGTTTGCAGAGTCCGTCACGATTGGAGTTATGGTGTCTGCATTGTGGGCGCCACGGATGCGGAGCCAATCGCTCTGTGCTGCTCTCCGCTGAGCCTTACCCCTGTGGTGTCGCTGTCTGCATTGTGGTTTGCAGAGCCCATTGCTGGCTGTGCCTCTGTTTGCAGAGCCTCTCACTGTCTATGACACAATAGCAGACCCTGGCACCACACCTACAGATTCTCCATAGGTCACCACAGCCCTACCGAAAGCCCATCTCCGACATCTGGCAACCACTGCTCCCCCAGCCCAGACTTGCACATCATCTCGTGCTCCCATGCCCTGAAATACCCTCGGACTATTTTGGATCACCGGCTTCTGGGGCCTCCTAAGACCAACCCCACCTCCCAAGCCTCTGCTTCCTGCCCCACGTGACGGGCTCCTACAACCTGCTTCCTGGAGCTTGATTTCATTGCAGAGTCCAAGCCCCATGGGATGGCTTTGGACCAGGAGCACAGACCAACATGCTGAGGAGTCACAGTTGGCAGGGAAGAAAAAAATGATGCAGAAAGAGAGGAGCCATCAGGAGAGATGAAAGGGTTTTGCTTCTTCATCTGCCGGGGCTTGAAGGCTGTCACTGGGAGGGAGGTGGCTCCTTGCACACAGGGTGTAATTAATTAAGGGCGAGGTGTGCGAGTGCAGGCAGCTGGTGTGAGTGATAAAGTGGCATCGCAAAGCCACTCCCCAGTGGTGATGGAGATTAGGGGCGCCCATCACCCATATGCACAGGGCTTGCCGCATTCAGTGGCGGGAAGGGGGCAGGGTTCTTCTGGAGGGAAGATAGGAGCAAAGCACTTGTGGGTGAAGCTCTGGCTCCTTCAGACCCCAGCACCTTGAGGTTCAGCCGCCTGGTGGGAAAGCCCAAAACACCCATCATGCCGCCAATCATTTCTCATAGAAAAACAAGAAATGAGACCACGTGTTAAAGGCGAAAAATCGAAAGAAATGGTTAAAAGAAAGTTAAAAAAAATTTAAAGCATAAGAAACCTATACACTATTAAAAAAAATAAAGAGAAGCCTCCCTGAAAGCTTGCAAAAATGTGTGCTGAAGATCAAAAAGACTAGTTTCTAGAAAGGAGAAAAAGACCCTCTGCATGGCTAACTAGCAAGAAAAAGGGGTCATGCCAAGGGGGAAACACCAGTTACATGTATATAATCCATTCATATATTTACATTTTATTATCCATTATTAATCACAGGAAAAGGTCAGATGCAAACTTGAAGTCAAATGTCCAGGAAAACAATGTGAGAAGCCCCTCGTGAGGAATTCCAAAGCCAGTAACAAGAGCGCCTTTAAATACTTCAAAGTCAGGGATGCAGGGGGAGAGTATGAGGGATCACAGTGCAGAAGACACTCCCAGGATGAAAGAGGCCGGCAGACGGGCTCAGCAGACTCTGTGCCAGAGAGGATGGCCTGGAGACCCCCACCCCCAAATAGCCCTTGATGCTGAGATTACACGGACAAGAAGAAACCCTCACGTTGAGGGTAACGCTTTACATCGCTTTGTGGTTTACCATTTTCTTTCACTTGCATCCTCTCATTTGATCCGCACAGCAGCCTCTAGGATGGGTAGGAAAGGAATCTTTAGTAGCCCCATTTCGAGGGTGGGAAAATTAGGATCAAAACTGGTAAAGAGGCAAGAACCCTCAGCTAAGTTAAACCTATGTGGAATTGAGAGCCCAGGGCTCTGACCCTAAGACCCAAAGGCTTAGCGTGACACCCTGCCATCTTGGTTTAGTTTCCTGCAGAAGCAGACACCCGAGGCAGGGATGTGGGCACATGTAGTTTAGTTGGGAGGTGAAGGAAGTGCTGGTAGGGACAGAGAAGGGCCCAACCAATGTGGGATGTGTCGTCAGGTTGGTTAACACTGAGGAAGTTGGAGCTCAGTCCTGCGGGGACCTCGGGTCACAGGGTGGCACTGATCTTCAGAGTTTGCACCCAGAGGCAAGGGAGCTGGGGTGTTTATCCACCAGCTTTGGGCGGCCATGGAGGGCTGCTCCCGGGGACCTTAATTCCCAGCACCTCTGTCCTGACCCAGCAGACTCCAGAGAGACCCTCAGGCCCAGGCACAGGTGTCGACACGGGGCATCTGGGCCAGTGCAGGAAAATGTTAAGGGCTGATGGGACATGGAGGGCACTGATAGCACCTGCCCTGCATGCTGCACAAATTCTTCATTTCATTCAGAAATGGATATAACTAGACCGACAGGACCGGCTGAAATCCACCTGGACCTCCTGGGCGAACTCAAGGGTGAGACTGTGAAATGGGCATACATCCAAATTATGTTACTTTTTTCAAACATTCACCCACTGAGTTCATGTCCTGGCAGATCTCCAAGCACACTTGTTCCTAATAAGTGGATCCTTGAGATACGTGTGACCCATTAGATAGATATTGTTGTCCTTATTATCATCTGCAAGATAGATACGATTAAGCCCACATCTAACACGTGAAGAAACTGAGGTTCTCAGAGATTAAACAACTTGCCCAAAGTCTCTAGGTGGGGTGCGCTGGATTTGGACTCTTCACTTCTAATCCTAACATCCATACCAGCTTTTCCCACACCTCACAGAGGTGGTCCCTGTAAACACGAAAGGTGACATTGTACTTTCGGGAAGGTCGGTTCCTGGGCGCCAGGTTCTCATTGAGATCAGAAGGGAATCTGGAGCCTGTGAGGGGGGTCTCCCTGACACCTGTCCACGACCGACCGAGCTGTGGCCGGGGGATCAGTGGGGATTGTGATGGTCTAGGTGTGGGGGGGGGCAGGCCCAGTGGGCGTAAGGATCAACATGCATGGGAGACCCAAATGGAGAGGTTTGGAACCTGGACTCAGACAAGGAGAGAGGTGAAATAACCTGTGGAGTGTCTCGGGGCTGATAAAATGGTCAGAGCCCTTCCACACCCACTGCTGCCTCCTTCCCTTCAGCCCCCCAGCTTCACAAAGGCCCCTCTTCCTCTCCTGCCTGGAATTCCTCCTTTTTTAGCGCAGTAAACCCAGCACTGAGAGGCAGTAATTGAGAATCTTTTGTTGTACACAGTCTCTGCCACACTCCTGGGGTTGCAAAGTTACTTTCTACTGCCAGGCACATGGGGTTCGGGCTTTTTCATTTATTTGAACACTTACAGTCAGAAAGGGAGGGTGTGAGGTGTGGGGAGAGAGCGTGATAGAGACAGGCCTACAGAGGGAGAGACCTAAAGGGAGAGGAACTGAAGCCAAGATCAGAAGACTCGGAGAGAGAGAGGCAGGCAGATACCAGGAGGAGAAACAGGAAGTGAACAAACACATGACAGTGAAAGCCTGAGAGGCAGCTGGAGTCCAGAAGAGAAGGAAGGAGGCAAGAGTCCGGGGCCGAGAGATGGGAGTAGAGAAGGGAGATAAATAACAGGGAAACAGACAGATGCAGAAAAGATGGACACGTGCGAACCCACACAAACTGGGGAGAGAGGAAGGAAAAGCCGTCTAGGTGATCCCCCAGTTCTCTGAGTCCTGTGGTACCTGCCCACAGGCCAGCCCAGAATGTTAATTACAAGCTGCTCTTCAACGATCCTGAAAGCTTGCTGGTTCCCTGAAAGGGGAAGCTGGGAGGCGTGGAGGGAACCTGCGTGCAGCATGCAGCACCTCCCTGCCCTCCCCGAGGAAGGGAAGCAGCAGAACCATTTGGTGGATCACAGAGAAAAAAGCAAGACAGTGTCCCTCGGGGTGGTCAGCATCCCTCGAGGACCACAGAGCCAGAAGAGAGGCTGGCCAGCTGGGCTGAGGAGAGTCTGGAAGGAGAAACCAGGGAGAGGAAGGGCCCAAAGAAGAGAATGCTCAGGAGGGAGGGAGAAGAGAGGCGGAAGAGATGGGAGACCCCTCGGCTTCCCCCCACTCCACCCCGCCTTTTACAGGGATTAATCCCCTTCTACCTCTTCTGTCCTGAGATGGAGCAGCCCCTCCCCAACTTCACCCCATGCATCCTTTCAAATTTATCATCACCGTCCATTAACCTTTAAACAAGTGCCGGGTTACCAGTCAGGTCCAAGTAGAAAAACCTGACTCTTCTCTTCAAGGGCCCTATAAAAACTGAGAACGCAACTCCCTTCTGGGTGATGAGACTCCCCCGTTTCCATCTGGCCCTTCAGTCCACCTCATCGCTGCGCTCCACATCCCCAGACCCCCTGGCTAAGATCTGTCTTCAGATCAGGTCTCCAAGTCAGGTGGGAAGGTAATGCAGGGGCTCCAACCACTGCTGTCTGCTCCCCTCTTGGGAAAGGCCCCCATTTCCCTCAGCCTCTCCTCTGCCCAGGTGCCCAGGAAGCCCTCGTATCCATACCCGCTTCCTTCCTCCCCAGCCAGCTGCCAGCCACTGCTCAAGGGCAGAAAGGAGGCTGGAATTGCTTGCATGGTTCATGGTCAGGGGATAAGGGGCTGCCATGGGAAATCCTTTGCCAGCTCGAGGGCAGAGAGACACCCCGGTCTCTTGAATTCCCCCAAGACTGGTGAAGCTGGGTGGCCATAGACCTTGGGCCTTTCTTGCCCCCTGTGTCCTGCGGCCCCAGCCTTGAACAGCTTCTCTGAGAGCCTGGTGTGGTCTGGGCACTTTGCCAGACATGCTCCCACGCACAGACTTTCGATGGACCTCATCCCACCCGTGCATCCCCTTTGCGTCTTCACACAGGCGCATACGACCCAGAAGCATCCAGCCAGGCCTGCACGCGAGGTGTGAACACAGGCTGGAGTCCATCAGCATGTGGACATATGCCAAACACAGACACACGCACGCCTGTCTCCCTGCAGACAGAAATGCCCGCAGAAGAGAGCGCCCGAGCTCACAGGCTCCCGCATAGGCAGCCAGCCCAGCGCTCCATAAGTACAAATTAAATTCAGTATGCACAAGTCATCAGGCCCCTGCTCTGCCCCAGGCAAGGGTGTTGGGCTGAGCATCCCCTGCACAGCTAAAGAGCCTTTGATTTGACAAACAAATTACATGTCTTTCCCATTATAGGAAAGGCTTTGAAGATTCAAAGCCTCGGGCCCTGGAAGCAGTGACCGCCCTGGGGGACAGGACAGCAGGTCAGGGGCTCCTCTCCCTGCCCCCGTCACTGAAGGAGTGTCCCCGTCCCTGAGGCCTTGAAGGGCATTGAAAGTTGTGATCTTGGGAGGCTGAGACAAGGTCAGCGGGTTCCACGAGGCTGGCTGCCTGGCTGTGGGAGGGCTGCCCAGAGGTCTTATGGCATCAGCCCATCTTGGGGGTCTCTCATCTCTCTTTCGGACACCTCTTTGCTCTTTCCTTCATAGTGGCCTCCCAAGGGTCTGTCAGGCTGACCCCCTCCTATGTGAATGATATGACCTTTCTCATCTTTCTGGGACATCCCTGTAATCCAGAGAAGGGACACACTGCTGGGACAGGAAAGGCACCGAGGCAGCACTCTGCTCTGCTGATATAAGCTGGGCTGATATACGAGAGGCTGGAGACCCTGGAGATTCAGACCAGCCCTTCCTCCACCCAGCTCATCGCTTCCTCTCCTGAGTGTTAATAATGCTACGTACAGGCCAGCACTTCAGAGAAATAAAACGTTACTGCTCAGTCTTAAGTCTGCTCTCCCAGCTCAGTGTTCCTCAGGCAGGGGTGGCCTCACAACTACCTGTTTGTCTCCAAGACACTTCTCAGCCAGTCCTACAACAGGACACCTGCCAGTCCCTCCTCAAAAGTCTCCCACATTGATTTTAAATACAGTTAAATCTTCTGAATTGAGCAATTTTCTGCAAAGGTCACTGCAACTCTCAGCGTGGTCTGAGCTGCGTGGTGACCTCTGGGAAGTATTGGAGTCAGTCCCAGAGGGGCGGGGAGAGGAGGAGGAAGGCCTCCTAGCCGCAGGCCCAGCTCCCCACCAGCCCCTGCACATGCCCACCTGAGCCTCTTTCTCTCCTTTGATCAGAGGAACACTATACACACCAAAGCATGGGTCATCAGAGTTAGAAAGAACCTCAGAGATCACCCAAACCCCTTATTTTACAGATGAGAAAACTGAAGCCCCAACTGGTGACGTAACTTGTCTGAGGGTGCACAGCCAGTCAGGGGCAGAGCTGGGGCCCGAACCTCCTCTTTGTCATCCCAGTGTTCTGTAAACGTTAACTTACAAGACACTTCCTTGAATTCTGAAAGGTGATTATTTTTACAAATACTCAGGCCCTGTGTCCAGGCTGTTACCTCCGCTTGGAGCTCCTTCTCGCCCACCCTCTCCCAAACATTTCTCTCTGGAAAACTTCTATTCATACTCCAAAGCCCAGCTGAAATGTCACCTGTTCCTTGATTCCTCTCTTCATTCCCACCCAACATCTACAGATTGAATCACTCCTTTCTCGGGTCTCCATAGCATTTCATATGACTCTATTTGGGCACATAACCACTGGAGTTGACTAGTTACATGTCTGCTTCTTTCCCAGAGCCATGACCTCCTTCTGGGGGTTGGGGGTGGGGAATCACAGTAGAGTCTATCAGTGTTTGGTTCAACTGACATTACTAATTGAATATCAGTTGTCCATGTCAGTGGACTGTGGAGGGGAGGGATAGTTTGAGAACCATCCTCAGGATTCAAGGTCAACTTTCTAGAAATATTGCTCTGACTGGGGACGATGACCCTGTGTATTGGGCTTTCTCTCCAGATATCTTTGTATCTGTGAGGACCCCAAGCATCTCCCAATAAATTCCACCAGGGCAGGATGGATCCAGGGAAAGGCATGTTTCAGAGGAGGGAGCTACCTTAAGAGGGCCTCTAAGGTGACCTATGAGGGCCCCTGCTTCATCCTTTTCTGTTGGATCGGGGTTGAGACAGAAGCAGCCCCTGGCCTAAGACCCCAGGCACCCTTCTGTACTTGCTGTCGCTGGGAGATGAGCAAGAGACTGTTCTGCTCTCCTCTCCTTCCCCAGCGTGGGTCATCGAAGGCTCACACACCCCGAGTAGGTGTTGAGATGGCCCCTCCCCTCTGGCAACAGGTGCAGCCCAACTCAGTACCGCAGCAGGAAAACTGGGCCAAAAATCAGGTCTGAGGTTGGGCTTCAGGATAAAGTTTGAATAAGATTAGAGAGATCAGGTTAGGGTTAGATTTGAGAGGCTGGCTACGACTGCCTGTGAGGAGTTCCCAGCCTCATGAAGCTCCCAGTCCGACCAGGAGACAGAAGGCACGTATACAACCATGGACGTCGGGGCCCAGCAGATAAACAGGACTGATCTATGAGTGGAGACGATGGGCACGGTGAGGAAGCCTCTGGAGGAGAGGAGAGAACAGCAGGGCTGGAGGATTCTCTGGCCTGCCTGCTCGAGCTGGTGTGAGCCCAGCAATGTGGATTCTCTCTCTAGAAGTTTCTGGTGGCACTCAGTTATATCGCTCTATGTGTGTGTCCGTATGTCTGTATGTCTGTATATGTGCCTGTGTGTGAATTTCTGTTTGGCAGAATAGGGAGAGATGGAATGGAAGTGGGACAGGACATTCAGAGATGAGAGGCTAATTTCCTGTTAATGGCTGGTTGCTTGGCAACCCAGCTTCTTTCTGCCTGTTACCCTCAAAATTGGACTGAGGAATTTTTAGTGTTAAAGCACCTCCCTTGGAAACTCAATGCTGTGAGAGGCCAACCTATCCCTACCCGGCTGTGCCCTGCTCCACCCTGCTGGGTGACAGAGCAGTGCGTGTATGCAAGGAATCAAAGCTACAGGCTCGCACAGCCCCACAGCCCGTCAGTCTCTCATTCTGTCTTTCCTGCCGTCTCCTTCATGGGCAATCATGCACACATGCACATACACACATACGTGTCTCTGTAACACCTGTGCACATGCATAGACATGCACTAGACCGTGGCTCACCAATAATAATAATAATAATTAGCTGCTACTATATTTGAGTACTTACAATGTGCCGGGTATTTTGCTAGGGGATTTGTATTAATTTCCTCTGTTATTTTTCCCTGTGGCCTTATGAACCATACTGTTGTCCATATTTTATAAAAAAGGGAAGAATGAAAACTTTTCCAGGGATCGAAGCACTCATATGAAGATGTTACAGAAATCCAAGGCTGAGGGTGGACAACCCTGAAATGACCCCAAGAATGACCTCCATCTATATCCCTCTTCCCTACCCTCCGTAGGCCTTCTGACACTAATTCTACCTGGAATGCAAGAGATCTAAGAACACGTGTTCCTTTCTTCTATCCAAACAGCCCAGAACTCAAGGGACGCCCTGTTCCCTGCCATCCTCCACCCAAGTCATTGGACCTGGGACAGATGCCCGAGCTGGTCTGTGCTTTTGCATAAGGGACAGAGATTTAATATCAAATATTCTGTGCTTCCTCTATCAGAATCATAACTTATTTAGGGTGGAAATATGCCACTTAAGCAAACAGAGAAACAAACTGACAGTTCTCAGACTTCCTTGCAGATCGGGATGGCTAATAAAATATACGGGGAAGTCATTGGGTGGGGCCTTTGGAAAAAGTTTTTAAAGGGGTTTCTCATGTGGAGAAAAGGGAGCCCTTGTGCAGTGTTGGTGGAAAGGTACACTGGCACAGCCTTTATGGCAAATGGTATGGAGGCTTCTCAAAAAATTACAAATAGAACTACCATGTGATCGATCTAGCAATCCCACTTCTGTGTATATATCCAAAAGAAATGAAATCACTATCTTAAAGCGATATCTGCACCCCCATGTTTCTTACAGCCTTATTCACAGCAGCCGAGCTATGGAAACAAACTAAGCATCTGTTAACAGATAAGTGGATAAAGAAAATGTGGTATAAAATATACAATGGAATATTATCCAGCCATAAAAAATAAGGAAATTCTGCCATTTGCAACAACATGGATGAAACCAAAGGGCATTATGTTAAGTGAAATAAGCCAGACAGAGAAAGACCAACACTGCGTGGTATCATTTATATGTAAATCTCAAAAAAGAAAAAGAAAAAGTCAAACTCACAGATACAGAGAGTAGATTGGTGGTTCGCAGGGGCTGGCGGTGGGGGGTGGGGTAGGGAAACAGAGAGAGGTTGGTAAAAGGGTACAAAGTTTCAGTTAGAAGATGAATAACTTCTGAGGATCTAATGTACAGCGTAGTCATTATAGTTAATAATACTGTATCATATACCTGCAATTTGCTAAGAGAAGAGATCTTAAGCTTTCTCACAAAAACAAAAAAGATACGAAAACCAAAACAAAACAGAACAAAACAGGTAATTATGTAAGGTGACGGACATGCTCATTAACTTGATTGTGGGAATCATTTCATAACGTGTATGTGTATCAAACCATCACTTTGTACACTTTACATATATTACCACTTTGTCATTTTTACCTCAATAAAGCTAGAAAAAATGAAATAGATAAATTTTAACGGTGGGATTCCTCGGCTGCTAGGTTCTCCTTTGCCCTCCCCAATTCCCCCTGCTTCCTGCCTGGAACTCCTATATGCTGGCTAGAATTCTAGCAGCCCCCTTAGGTTATGAGGGGACCTTGAGGAATAGAAAGATGAATGCAAGCTGAGACATTAATAGCACCAAGGAGCCTTCTTGATAGGTCTGGCTTGCTGACTCCTGTGTCTTCTTTCACATAAGAGAAAAGCAAGCCCTAATTTATTTAGACCAGCAGCCTACTCAGTATTTGGGTTTCCTGGCATGCAACCAAACCTCATACTAACAGACACAGCAGGTCTCCAAAAATAGAAGGTGTCAAGCTTCCTCGACCCCCGGGAGCAGAGCTGAGCTGAGGTGAGCTGGGACCCCCATTGGCATGTGAGACCCTTCATCACGAATCAGAGCCTGCGCACCATTGCCATCCAGGAAAACGCTCCGCTGCTCCTAGGCCTCAGACTTTCCCACCATGAACCTTGTCATCTCCTCCGCAGCCTCCCTGAGGCTGTTCCAGTGGTCTCTCCACCTCCCTCCCTGGTGAGACCGTCCTTAAGTCTCCTGAAGCAGTCTGTACACATAAGGAGTCTGAGGTACGGATGCTGAACCATACCACCGTTCCATCTCAGTCTGCGGGACACAGGGGTGGTCAGCCGTTTTCTGAAAGATCAGAGACGAAGAAAGAAGGTTAAGGAAATGCCAGAGGGGACCCCAGTCCTGAGTTGGGCTGAATCAGGGAGTGAGCGCCAAGATCAGGCAGTACTCAAACAGGGAGCAGCTCTGTTTTGTTTTCCACTCAGGCCTCTACTGGGCAAGGTGAGTGAAACAGAAGAACAGAGGTTGTGGGATGGGAAGCAGCAGACTGGTGGTTGGAAGACATAAATCAAAAATCCCAGTTCGGGCTTCGCTGGTGGCACAGTGGTTGAGAGTCCGCCTGCCGATGCAGGGGACGCGGGTTCGTGCCCCGGTCCGGGAAGATCCCACATGCCGTGGAGCGGCTGGGCCCGTGAGCCATGGCCGCTAAGCCTGCGCGTCCGGAGCCTGTGCTCCGCAACGGGAGAGGCCACAACAGTGAGAGGCCCGCGTACCACACACACAAAAAAAAGTCCCAGTTCTGTCTCTAACTTGACCAGAAAATGGGGCTGGGCTGGGTAAGCTCTGGAGTCCTACCACCCTATGGATGGTGGCTCCATGCTCCCTGGTTTAAGGAGTTTATTATCCAGTACACAAGATTCCTTCTGTTCTCCACACCGGCCTCTTTAGTGTCCCCCACGCAGGTAAGTCCCTGTGTCCTCACCTTTGCCTGTGCCAGGCCCTCCACCTGGACCGCTGTGCCTGCAGATCCCCACACGCCTGGCCCCGTCCCCTCACTCTGGTCTCTGCTTAGATGTGACCCCTCAGAGAGGCCCTTCCTCTAACCCTTATCCCAGGAAGCCCCCTGACCACTCTCATCTCTCACCTTGCTTTGGTTTTCTTTATTGATTAATATCTGTTTCTTTGTTCAGATATTTTCTTTCTCCCGCATGAGAAGCTAAGCTCCGCAAAGACAGAGATTATGTCTGTTTTGGTACATTGCTGAATCTGCAGCACCTACAACAGCTCTTGGTAGGCATTTTAATAAGTAGTTAAATGACTGGATGAGTGCGTACATATGCACAGATATCTGTATATCTTCACTACACGTGTTTACGAAACACACACCTAACACTCACACACACCTAACACACACACACATCGCACACACACACACAGTATGGACACACGTCTATTAGCTTTTGGTGTGAGGGGTAGCTCCCAAACCCTATTCCAGAACCTCCCAGAATTACACCAGCTGGAAAGACAATTCCAGAATCTCATTCTTAGCAGACGCCAGTCTGCATAACAAAGCACATGGGGTATGGCGATGAAATTTAATGTTCAAATTGCAGAATAAAATATTTGTATTTACTTGCCTTTTATACTCTGTGTAATAAAAGTCACAGTGTTCTCGTAGATGCTTTTCTTATTCAGCTTGTAGCTCCCTGCCCCCCACCAAACATACTTTTTTCTGGTTCTACAAGAGGCTTCGCTAGCGACACTTGTAGCAACACATCTGGAAAGACAGGGATGGGCAATTTATTTGACCAGTTTATGGAGCCATGGAGCCAATGGCAACCCTCCTGGACTATTCCTCACCCCCCCTGGTTTTGGCAAATGGGAGGGAGCCCAGAAGAGACACAAATATGTTTGCAGCACATAAGTAAACTCCATTTCCCCTTCCCTTTCTTATTTATGCCACATACTAAATTAATTAATTCATATTAGCTAACAGTAAAGAGAACCAGGTCGAAAGAGTAGAGCTTCTTATTGGGACAACCTTTCTGTTTCATGGGTAAATATTGGTATTGTGTTACAGAATGAAATAATTTATCTATTCTGAATGCTCACTAAGAGCTGTTAACTTTATCATTTATTAATAGACTAATAATTCATTCGATTTAAAAAATTAAATATAGAACCACTAATGAACTAAATTTAAATAATTAAGTCTAGTGTAAGTGGAGAGGGCCTGTAGTACAGAACTGGGTTCTGCTGAGTGTTTTGTGTGTGAGAAAAAGAATACTATGTATGGTCAGACTCTAAGGTTACACATGACGCAGGCATGTGTACTGAGCTCTGATTCTCCTGGGAAAGTGACTTCAGACCCTGTGGATTCACCCTCTCATGGCTGGCTACCCCTAACCAGGGAGGCCAGGGCTGTCCAGACCCAGGTAAGAAGAGGAGAAAAAGGAGGCAAATGACCTTTGTCACTGGACCACATTCAATTCTGGGTGTGGGTTCCAGCTTTCCCACCCCTGGACACTAACCCCTGGGATTTAGTGTACAAATTCTCGGAGAGGACCTTCCTGAACTTGACCCTTGCAGACTACACCTGCGGAGCCAGCAAACTCCCTAGAGTTTCAGAGCAGCCTCAAGCCTCCTGTTTACAGTTCCTGACACCAGAGCTGCTCACACTTTCAGGTTTACACAAAGAATTACTTGGGGATGTTGTTCAAAACACAGATTTGGATTAGCAAGGCTGGGGTGGGCCTGGGCATCTGCATTTCTGATGAGCCACTGCTGTTACACGTGCTCCAGGGACTCACTGGAACAGAGGAGCCTTTTCTTTTCCCTGGAGGCTCCACTCTCACCCACACATGGTCCAACCCCAGGCCTTCTTGCAGCCCCAGGCTTTAGGCTCAGAGCTCATCCTGCTGGTTGAGAGGGTCAGGTTGGAGCACTGCAGTCTCTCAATTGGTGCTGAGTGCCTGACCCTCTACTGGGAGCTGAGTATGGAGCGGGGCAGGCTGGGGATCCCCTGCCCCGTGAAGCTTGTAAGCCCTCAGGTAAGAAGCCAGGACAATCCCCATGCGATGTCAGCTATGGAGGAGATCTGTAGGGCCTGGGGACTTATGGAAGGAGTAGTTATCCTGACCCAGGGGTTCAGTCAAGTCCCCAAGGAAGAAATCCTTAAGTGGAGACGGGAGGAGATGAGTTGGTATTGGCCAGGTGAAGTGGAGTGGGGACAGCAGAGGAGCATGTTAATGGCAAGAACATGAGCAAAGGCCCGGAGTGGAGAGATGGCCATTTTCTCTCCAGTAGCACCTGCTTCTGACGCCTGCTCTGCAAAACGCGCCCACCTCCAATCAGATGAAGGCTCACTCCTTCCTTTGAAGCCTGAGTGTTTTGCTTCTTCTTTCCCTAGGGCATTCACCTCCCTCCCTTCTGAGGTGATACCCACGAGTGAACTTGTTTAATTATCAGTGTTGGCCAATATTCCTGAAGGTAGGAGTAAGAGCTGATTTGCAGTGTGACCTTCGGCCAGTGCGGACGGTCCCCACATAACAGGGGTGTGAGCATCGACTGAGTCCCCACTTGCAAGGCACCTCGCATCCCGCCAGGCACCCATCAGGGGCTCAGTAAAAAGCTACAGAACACAAAGCATGATTGAAACATATATTCTGGGGCCAGGCTTCCCTCCTGGGTGCAAATCCTGCAATTCCCATTTGTGTGACCTTGGGCTACTTAACATCTCTGGGAGGCCATCTCCTTGTCCGTAAAACAGGGGAAATACCCAACTCACAGGTTTATAAGTTTAATGAGATACTATGTTGACTGTATATATGTATCTAAAAACTGCTTAGCATATAAATCCAGTGGTAGCTATTATTATTTGGAACAGAAAATTCTCTGCCCCTGCTCCTAGAACCTTCTAATGGGACACGGTGGGGGACTGGCAAGAGGAAGATTTATTCTGGGTAGAAAACTGCATCCCTCTCCTTGGTGGTATTTCTTCTGCCTCCTTTGAAATATAAAAGCCAGATGCAACAAACTCTGTGGCCTCATGAACTCAAATGTCCAATTTACATATAAACGGAGACCAGGAGCTTCAGAAGGAAAAGGTGTTAGGGAAATTGTCTCCGGGAAAATCCGGAAGAGAAGCATCCCAGGAGGAAAGGACTGAAAGAAGGCTCTTGAGGCTGGCTCTTGTGTGTCTAAGCAGGGGGAACCCTTGCCAAGGTCCAGGTAGTCAGAAGCTGGGGACCTCCCTGTGTCTGTGGTTTCCAAGACAGTTCCCTACCCTGTGAGGTGTGAATGGTAATCCAAACGGTTAACGGGGACATGGAGCCTGCAACATACAGGACCCTACACGGAGTGGTTCACACTCACTGCCCACTAAGCTCTCAAACAGTCTGGGTAGGGTTGGCGCTGTCACCACCTCCATTTTACAGATGAGGAAACTGAGGCCCAGAGAGGTTAAGCAACACGCCCCAGGTCTCCTGGCAGCTCTGAGGCACTGCGGAAAGTGGCCTCCTAGGACTGACCTACGCAGCTGGTGACTGAAGGGCTCCCCAGCCCGGCCCCTCCTAGCACTGACAGCCCATCTCCTGTTGCTCCCATGTGTCTGCTTCCTGTTCAACCACAGTTTGCGCAGATCTTCCCGTGAAGTTTTGGATTTGCCGAATTAATAAGTTAGAGAAGAGGTGCAGTTTTCATCTCACCCATATAAACTCTTGGAAAAACGCTTCCAAAAACCCTCACAGGGAAGGTGTGTCAGTCAACAGAGATATGTTTTCTAATTAGGCAGAAGTAAAAGGGGAAGTTGAAACGGCCCCAATGTTTTAATCAATTGGATAAATCAAAAGAATCATCAGTTCTTAATGGTTAAGAAGTTGGTTGAAGGAGAATGAGCACAGAGATATCTAAGTAACTGGACGTGCAGCTGTTTTCTTTTGCTTTTTTAAGGACTAATATCTTTCCTATCGACACTTTTCCTTTTTTAAAACGTAGGTCTGATTGAGACTCTCTGAGTTGTGAGGTAGCATCTCGGACTTCCCTTGGACCTCCTCAAAACATAAGAACATACAAAAACGCTTAGTTCATGCTTGCTGACCGGATGGCCGATCCTGTTTGAAAATGTGTCTTCCAGCTGTGGTCCAGCATCTGTCGGGGACAAAAGAAACTTGCAAGCACAGAATATTTGGGCTGGAAGAGACCTTAGAAATCCCCTTGTCCCACCCCCTCATTTTACAAGGAAGAGTGTGCAGGAGGTGGGTTAGAGAACTTGCCCAGGGGCACGTGGCTAGTTAGAGACCCAGCCAGGCCAGAACCGAGTCTTCTCACTCTCAGACCACTGTGCTTCTCCCTCAGCCCTTTGGTGATGGAGGAAAATCAGGAAGCTCATTAAAAACACACTCCATTAGCAAACTACAGCAACCTCATCAGTTGTGGAAAGCAGGGGCCATTGAGCGCAGCCCCGGAGAGAATAAGTTCTCACCACTTCGTTAGCACCATCATAACATCTCTCTCTTTTTTTTCTGGTCGCATTGCACAGCTTGCAGGATTTCAGTTCCCGGACCAGGGATTGAACCCAGGCCACGGCAGTGAAAGCTCGGAATCCTAACCACTAGGCCACAAGGGAACTCTCCATAACATCTCATTTTTAAACTAAATACCTTTTCTCCATTGGAGCCCTGCAACGACAGAACACACCTTGCTGAAGTCACCTTAGAGATAGGACAGTCTCTTGTCCCCAAGGAAGGGAAAGAAAGGAAACTGACGATGGCTGAGGACCTACCGAATGCCTGGTGTCTTTTCCTCCTTTAATCTTCATGGTAAATCCAAGAGGCAGGGGTTTCTGAAATTCTGTTCTTCTAGGTAAGGAACCTGAGACTCAGAGAAGTTAGGTGACTTGCCCCCAGTCACACAGCAAGTAAGTGGCAGAGATGGGTTTCAAAACCAGGTCATCTGATGCCCAGTTTGAGGCCCCTCCTGCTAGCTCAGGATCCTGGGGACATATGGAATCCAGAGTTGTCCCCTGAAGGAAAAGCTGAGTTTAGTAGGAAGAGCACTGGACTTGGTAGTCAGGAGACCCAGACTGTGGCTTTCCATGAGGCAGACCCCGCGCTGTCTAGTTCAGCACACTGCCTGGCATGCAGTGGTGGCACATAAAGATTTCTTGAATAATTATTGTTATATTTGACAAAGGACCTATATTCAGGATGTATACAAAGAACTAAAACTCAATAATTAGGAGATAAACAATCTACTTTGTAAAAAAGAGGCAAAAGATTTTAACAAACAGTTCACCAAAAGGCAATGCAATGACCAATGAGCACGTGGAAAAAGTGCTCAGCCTCATTAACCATGGGAGAAATACGAATTAAAGCCATAATGAATCAACATTACACACCCACTGATTAAACCATTAAAGAGACGAACAACACGAAGTGCTGAGGAGGATGTGGAGCAACCGGAACTCCCTTACACGTGGGTGGGAGTGCGAAATGTACCACCTCTTGGGGAAGGTCTACAAGTTTCTTGTGAAATGAGACATACATCAAACCCTATGACCCAACAATGTCTCTCCTAGGAATTTACCCAGGATAAATGAACACACATATCCTCAAAAAGACTTGTACAGAAACACGCATAGCACTGTCATCCATAATCACTCGAAACTGGAAACAACCCAAACGTTTATTAACAATAGAGCGGATATAACCAAATTGTGAAATGTACATACCCTGGATGTTATTCAACAATAAAAAGGAAGGAACTATGGATTCATGCAGCAACATGAATGAATTTCAAAAATATGCCGAGTGAAAGAAGCATTGCTAAAAAAGGGTTATATTGAATGCTTCCATTTATAGGAAGTTCTAGAACAGGCAAAATTAATGTATGATGTATAATATCAGAACAGTGGTTGCCTAGGAGTTTGAGGCAAGGATTAACTGAAGGGGAACAAAGGAAATTTCTGGAGTGATGGAATGTTTTGTATCTGGATAAGGATTTGGGTTACTCAGCTGTATATATGTGTCAGTGATATGATATGCAGGCTGAAGTGTTTCGAGCTGATGTCTGCCACTTTGAAGTGCATAAAAATAAGGTGGATTAAAAGATGGATAAGGCAATACCATCCTCTCTCTCCTCTCTCCCTCTGATCTCATACTGGGGCTCCCCACTGGCTAAAGTAGAAGGAGATTGGGACTGGGGTTAGGGCTCCAATAGAATTTTATCTGTGAAGTTTTATTTTTTTCCATTAGAAAAAACTAAGGCATATATAATAAAATATTAAGTTATCAAAAAACAAAGATGGATAAGGGATGAATAACTGGAAAGATATGTGAAAAAAACAAATGGAGCGAAATGCTAGAGTAGAATCAAAGTGGTGGGTATGTGGTGTCCACTGTGCATTTTATCTGTATGTTTAACTTTTTTTCATAATACAATTTTGGATATTATGAAGAAAAAATGAGAAAGACTTGGATTCCACTCTTGACTCACATGCATATTAGACCCGGTGTCCTCTCCCTGCCCACCTTTGCAGCCCCATTTCCCTCCACTCCACATCTCACTCTCTACACTGTGGCCATAAGGTCCTCTTTTCACCTCCTCAAAGCCATCATGTACCACCTCGGACCACAGGACCTTTGCATATGCTGTCTCCTCTGAGAGGCTCTCCTTCCTTTTTTTCTCCCAGATAATGTCTCAGACCTCAGGTCAAGCAGCCTTTGTCTGGGTTCTTTCTCTCTCCATCACCCACCTCCACTAGCGCCACTGCTTTAATTCTTAAAGAAACACACTTTTTCTGTCATAGTGCGACTATTCCATTCATGTCCCAGCCCCATGAGACTGACAGCTCCATGACAGCAAGGTCATGTCCATTTGGGCTCACCAAAGCACACTCACACCCAGCACAGTGCCTGGCCAGAGCCCCTGCCCATGAAGGTTCTGCAGAATGAATGGATTTTTCTAACCAGCCAGTGGGCCTGGGAAAGGCACAACCTTCCTTGGTCCATTTTCTTGTTTTCAAATTATAAGATTGGTGAAGAACCTTTCTTTTTGCACAGGGCCTATTCAGAAACTGTGTGTTTTTAATTCAAAATGAAAACAACTTTAATGAATCCTACAGAAAATAATGTATATTCCTTCCACTAAGATTATTCACTTTGTTGAATGAAAGAATTTCAATGAGAAATTGATGCTGCTTTTTTAGCCACTAAGATGTTCCTAGTTGGGTGTTTTGAAAAGAAGCCCTAAGGATAAGAGGCAGTTCTCTAATCTCTCACCTCTCACAATTCAGAGGGTGTTAGAATCACAAGGCTGATTCACAGCTGTTGTCTCATTCCTTCTTCTAAAATATGTAATGTTATCATCCCCTCTTTGCAGATGGTGAAAGTGTGGCTCAGAGAGGTAAAGTGACTTGCCCAAGGTCACATAGCAAGTTGATGACAGAATGCGCTTGAGTTAATTCATTCAATCAGTGGAATAATTTCTGAACATCCACCCACCCTTCCTGTATGTGGTACCATGTCAGGTGCTGGGAATCTAGTGACAATAAGATGCAACTTCTTACGTCTCCCGGTTTGGGACCACTCCCCCACCTTGGTTGTATGATCTTCTCTCTACTTCGATAGAGCAGGACAGCCAATACCCTCAGTTGTCTTGGACTGACTTCTCCAGAAGGAGACTGTGAGATAATGATGTCAGGACAAGTAGTTCATTGGGGAGGTGACCCCAGAAAGTACCCACAAAGAAGAGAGGAAATAAGAAAAGGAAGAAAGCTAATACAGGGAGCAAGTTACTACTGTGGGCACCAGGGGGCCGATCCCACTGGGGAGCTTTGGGAGACTGTGTAGGACGTGCCTCAGAGTTGGGTATTTATGTACCAACTGCCATTCATTACGGGGTGGAGGCTACTCCCCAGGGTGACTTCCTGGCACTTCTGCCCTGCAGGAGGGCCCAAGCATGCTCTGGTGGAGAAAGTCCTCAGGCAGTGTCCACACGTATTTGCAGAAAGAGGCCATCATTACATATGGAAATGGTGTGGAAAGGTGCATGCTAAGGGGACGCAGGTGCGGCACCAACAGCATCTGCGGGGCTAGGGCAGTGCCAATCAGCAAGAATCCTGGAAGGCCAGCTACAGGTACCCTGGCTGCTCTGTGCCATACTGTGGTACAGTGCTCCAATCCTGCGGCTGTGGTCCAGACCGCAGACACCAGCCCTGGTGGTGTGAGGGCCTCAGCCCTGGCTTCCGAAGGACCCCGCCCCACTCCTAGGCAGCATCGAAGCAATTTAAAAACTCCTCTCTCTGCCTCTGAGCTGCTGGCCCTGGGGGCTTTTTCTTCTAATCCTGCCATTCCGTGGTAACAGAAAGGCAGCTGAAGTACTTGGGAGAAATAAGACTACCTGCCATGTTTCCTTCATCTGTGACAGAGACTGTGAATTATGCCCCAGTGTCCCTTCTCCTCCTCTTGGTTGTAGTATCACCCAAGTTTTAGAGGAGCATCTAGCTACAGACTACATTTCCCAGACTCCCCTGCAGGTAGAAATGGTCACGTGACTAAGTTCAGGCCTTGGGATATGAGCCAAAGCAAACTTCAGGGCATATCCTTAAACAAAGAAGAGGCCTGCTTTCGCTTCTTCCTAACTCTTTCCACAGGCTGGAGATTGGCCATGCCTGGAGCAGTCCTCTTGGATGGGCAGCCTGGGTAGAGGGTAGAGAGCTGCACCCATAGCCTAGGTCTCTGGATGGCCCACACCATCCACCTGCCTCTAGCCCATCTCAAAAGACAGATGGAAACACCGGAAACTAACACAACATTGTAAATCAACCCTACTCCAATAAAAATTTAAATAAATAAATTGAAAACCAGGATAAAAAAAAGATAGAGACATAAACTCCCATCTTCTGTCAGCAACTATGTCTTGAGCCTCTATGATAGCAGTTTGACCTGTGTCTAACTCACTTATCCCTAAGGTCTCTATCAGATCTAAAGATGGCTATTTCTGTAAGCATTATTCTCACATCCCAGGTCTCAGAGAAGTGACCACTTCACCCTGACCCTCAAAGTGTTCCGATCCCCAAAGGGTGCTGCTGCCTTTCCACCACCCCTCACCTTCATCTCTCCAGTGTGTGACACAGCTTTGCCCAGTGAAATGAATATCTCACAGATCTTGATTCTGGACACCTAGAAACCAATCATCTGGTCACCTTCTTCAGGGCTTTTCAGTGTGCAGACGCCACAGAGAAGTCTGGGCTGTGTGCTGCTCAGGTCAGGAGGGTGGATAAGTGGGGATGGGGAAGAGGCTCCACCATAGCTCCCCCAAATGAAAAGAGGATACTTTTGCAGCAAGAGGGATGGAGGAAAGTGATGAGATATAAACAGAAATCTCTTAAGAGTGGGGATCTAAATGTCCATCGACAGAGGAATGGATAAAGAAGATGTGGCACATATATACGATGGAATATTACTCAGCCTTTAAAAAGAATGAAATAATGCCATTTGCAGCACCATGGTTGGACCTAGAGATTGTCATACTGAGTGAAGTAAGTCAGACAGAGAAAGAGAAATATCATATGATATCCATTATAAGCGGAATCTAAACAGAAATGATAAAAATGAAGTTACTTACAAAACAGAAACAGACTCACAGACTTAGAGAATGAACCAGGGGGGAAGGGAGAGGGAAAGGGGTAGTTAGGGAGTTTGGGATTGACATGTACACACTGCTATACTTAAAATGGGTAACCAACAAGGACCTACTGTATAGCACGGAGGACTCTGCCCAACGTTATGTAACAACCTGCTGTCCTGAAACTATCACAGCATTGTTAATCAACTATACTCCAGTATAAAATACCAAGTTAAAAAAAAAAGAGTGGGGATGAAGTCAATTCATCAGGTTTTAGATTGCTGCTCCCAGAAGGTCTGGGTCTCTGCCCAGGCACCTTTATACTGGAAGGTGGGGATAGGACCAAGTGACCTGCAGGTGAGTTTTGCTCTAAAGCTCTGGAATTATACTAAATAAGAATTGCTGAAAAGTCTACATGCCCATGAGCTGCTTAAGAGCAGGAATTATTCCTGTGCCCCTTTCTATCCCCCAAACTTTGTATAGTACTGGAATCTAGACGGTCTCAAAAAATATTTACTGAAGTGCACCATGTTTTAGATAAATATTGTTGGATGAATGAATGAGTACAGTTTCCCACTGAAAACGGAACTCTCAAACACATTTCCCTATTAGAAAGTCATTGAGGTTGATAACACTATCTCCCAGTTGAGAATGGAATCTTCCATCAGCCAGGAAGTCGTCTAAAAGCAGGGTTGTGTCTCCCCTCAGACCGGGGCTCCCTGAGGGCAGGGCTGGGTCTCCCCTCAGGCTGCACACCCTCCTCCAAGCCTGCACACATTCTGCAGGACAGTCCATCTCAAAGTCCTTCCTCCCCTCTGTAGGCTCCTTCTGTCGATGAGCTCAGCATAGCCCTGTCCGTGTCCCGTTGAGCATTTTTAATGTTTCAATATGAATATGTTAAGGAATCATAAATGCAGAGAGGAAAACAAGGGAAAGAAAAATGAAAACTGGGAAAGAAAGGCCAAGTAGTGGTTAAGTTCGTTCCAACAGGCGGCCCTCAGCCTCGAGGGAAAAGTCTAGTACATGCACCAAAACCTCATGAACAATTATTTCAGAGTGGCTCAATATTTTAAATGCTGGATCATTTTTTTCCTCCTCGGGAGCATTCCATAACTATTTATTGCAGTGCAGAAGCCGGATGGAAGGTGATTAAATTTGATTTCTGGGTTGAGGGATGAGCAGATTGGGAAATGGGGTGGAGGTGGTAAGCAGAGGTGGATGGGCATGAGGAGGGGGGGAGCAGATGGGACCAGGACCCCCTAGGCCAGCGTCTCGTGGGGTCAAAGAAGAAAGTTCACCACCCAACAAATAAGCCTGGTTGGATTCCGGTATCTTTTTCCCCTAAGGAGCTTCAAACTTGGTGTTTCTGTCCTCACCAGCCCTGACACTGGGGGGCAGACAGCTGAGGTGGAGGAAAGATACAGATACCAGCTACTTGCCCCGCGGTTAATGTCAAGGCTTTGGGGAAATTAAAACTCAAAAGTATAGGAGACCTCCAAGCCTGTGTGATGATATGACTGTCCCCTCCCCAAGGCAGGGGTGAAAGAACCCTAGTTTCTCCTTCAGAGAGTCTACCCTGAGTTCTCCCAGTGGTTCTAAGGACTGGTGGTTAATACGTTGGCTAAACCATGCCAAGAGTGTAGCAACCTCTTGGGTCCTTCTTTCTTAGTTTGTTTTAGCCTGGCTCCAACCCTGTGAAGCTGAAAGGACAGGTACTATTATTCCCTTTTTTTTTTTTTTTGACTGCACCACGTGGCATGTGGGATCTTAGTTCCCCGATCAGGGATCAAACCCAGGCCCCCTGCAGTAGAAGCGCGGAGTCCTAACCACTGGACCGCCAGGGAAGTCCCTATTCCCATTTTTTTTTTTTTTTTGCGGTACACGGACCTCTCACTGCTGTGGCCTCTCCCGTTGCGGAGCACAGGCTCCGGACGCGCAGGCTCAGTGGCCATGGCTCACGGGCCCAGCCGCTCCGCGGCATGTGGGGTCTTCCCGGACCGGGGCACGAACCCATGTCCCCTGCATCGGCAGGCGGACTCTCAACCACTGCTCCACCAGGGAAGCCCCCCTATTCCCATTTTATGTTTAAGGAAACTGAGCCTCAGAGAGGCAAGTGATTGCCCCAAGTCTTCTGTTCTTTGAAAGATGAAGCAGAGAAAAAGGCCCCGGGTTTCTGGACTCCCAGGCAGCCCTTGTTTCTTACACCGTCACTGGCTTAACTGTTAGATGCCTCTGTGGTGGCAGACAGTGATGAGACACTGGGTGGGTGAAGGCTGACTGGCACACCAGGCGTGTCCCTCAAGCGCACTTAGGCCTCATGTCCCTAGCAGTGTCACTCAGTGCTTCCAGCCTCGTTCCGCCGGCTCCTCTGCCCACCGTGGCGCGTGCTGTCCGCACTCCCAGCGGGCCTTGCTAACTTTCGGTCGCTCTTGCCCATAGGCAGGCCTGAGTTGCTGCCTTTAGGATGCGTATATGGCCTCCTCTCAAGCTCTTTGCGGGCAAATGTCATGTCTTATGCTTCTCATATATCCTCCCCAGGGCCTAGAGCAGTACTGGGCATAGGGATGGGGTGGAATGGTATCCATTAGTACATCGTCATCATCATAATGGTGAGCTTTATTCAGCACTAAATTTGTGCCAGGTACTGCTGCTATAAGAGGCTTGTATACGTTAACTCATTTAATCCATAGCAACTCCATTCGATGGGTATCATTCTCCTCCTTCCCATTGTACACATGAAGGAGCCGAGGTCTAGGGAAGTTAAGTAGAACTTCCATAATTATATAGCAAGTAAGTGACCAAGGCAGGATTTGAACCTGGGCCATCTGGCTTTAACCCTAACTCTTAGATGCTACATTATACTGCCATTCAGCATAGAACACATGCCTGTACGCTTATCTCTGCAAGTAGCCGTTCATTCATTCATTCATTCATTCTTAAATTTGCTACCATTTATTGAGCACCTATTATGTCCAGGGCATGGTGTTAGTGCTCTACCTACACCCCTAATTCTCACATCCAGGCTGCAAACTTGATGTTATTATTGTCTCCATTTTATAGTTGAGAGAGTCCAGGTTGCTTCCCCAGGGTCATATGGCTGGTAAATAGTAAGGCTGGATTTCAACCCACGTCCGTTCTGGGTGGTTCCAAAGCCTGAGCTGTTTCCCCCAGTTATGCTGCATCTACCTTCCGTTACTCTCCAAACTCAGCCCAGCTGAGAACCCAGCACGGAGGGACGTGCTGGCAGGAGGAACCAAAGGCTTCCGGAGCCTCTGGCAGTGGAAATGGCAATAATAAAGATGATTCTGGGCACGTGACGGCCTCTGCCATTCCAAACTATATGGCCACTCTAAGCTGACCGCTAGTGATGGCCATTCTCCAGCACAACTGGGGAATCAGACAAGATAATGTGCGCGTGGCAAGGTCGTACTCACAGTGTGCTCAGATGTGCGAGAACCCCCTTTTCTTTATTTTCTATCAGCTGATTGGAGCTCTGCCCCATGCTCCCAGCCTGTGGGTGAAGAGGAAGGGGAGAAACTAAGTTTTAGCCCAATGTAGTAATCTAGGTCCGATTCAATAATTTAAACAGCCTTTTAAAGGAGGCACCCTGTTTCTTGTGGACAAAGTGGGGGTTTCTGTTTTCGATCTGCCCTCCAGGATGGCACTTACGTGGGTGGGCAGAGGCCTGCACGGTGTGGGAGAGAAGGGCACATCTGGCCTGGAGCCAGTCCTCGGCTGGGAGGGCTGGTGCCCAGCAAGATGGGATGGTGTGTTCTACCCTAAGCGTTCAGCAGGCCCTCCCCTGCCGATGGGCGAGGCTGTTCGCCTTCTGCTCGTTCTTGCCTCCATCAGGGCTGGGCTGTCCTAGCATTCCGAATAGACCTGGTCCCATTTTGCCTCTTGATGGTGCTGAGGACCCTCTGAGGTCCTGCCCTGCAGCTTTCTCTGAACCCTCTGAGAAACTCCCCAATCCGACTCGTATAACTTCAGGGCAAGCAGAAGCATCTGGGCTCCACCTCAGGCACAGAGGAACCAGGGCATGCTTGGAGACCCAAACTCATGCCCTCCCTCCACGGCACCTGGTTGACCACAGTGCAGCCACTGGTCATCAGGACAGGAACAGCCTGGGAGGTGACCTTCTCAAGTCCCAGATGAGAAGGGAAGCGGAATCCCCTCTGCTCTCGATATCTCTGCCACTTAACTGCATGCCTCTCTCCTTGGGGAATTCAGCCTGGAGAATCAGATGTGGGTCTTATTGCCCATCCACCCATCTCCAGCCCCTTTGTCCCCCAAAGACCCCCAGGACAGGAATGAATGGGCTCCCCGTGCTGTCTGATGGGCACCCCCTGTGTAAAGCCCTGCGGCTGTGTCCTCCAGGCTTGCTGACATGCTAATGTGTGCACGTACGGTGCACCAGACCCTGTCTACCTCACAGTTGATCTATGAAGGAGGCGCTGGTACAGCCCCTGGGTGCAGATGAAAAGGGCCCAGCATAGAGAAGTTATCTGCCCAGGGTCGCAGTGCGCGAGCCACGATACAGAGCCCACTAGATTCTCCATAGCCCTGGAGACCATGGAGTCTTGTTCAAAGCAAACCCACCCTCTCCTTTATAGGGATGACAGACTCACAGCTCAGCCTCGGAGGAGGAAGCCTGCATGAGAATGTAATTTAGTGAGGAAATTAAAACACATTGATTTCATATTTGAAAAATAGTAGCCCCCTCACAAATTAGACAGGTGTTATAAACTGTAAAGCCCTGAAAAGGTAAGGGATGGTTGTCCTTACTGAGACATCCATTTTTATTGGAAAATTGGAGGAGGCTGTTCCTGCCCAAAGAATGGAATCGTGGGATCCGGGTTCTAACTCTAGCTCTGAGACTTTGGGGAAGTAACTCCCCCACTCTGAGCCACAGCTTCCTCCTCTGTCCTGTGATGGAAATGGCTCTCTAATGCCCTTGACCTCTAAAGTCTACACGTTTCCACAGGTCACTGAGGAGCTGGAGGCCCCTTGCCGAGATCCGCAGACTCAGTCCCCTGAATGGTGCCCACCAGGCCTGGCCCAGGGATGCTGATGCTGACGGGCCGGGAGGTTTGGTCCCACATGGTAACTTACGCTGAGCCTGGCAAAAGGTCCTGCCTGGCCCACAGTCCTCTCCCTGTCCCTCCAGCCTGCAGAGGGCCTTGCCCTTCCTGCTTCACAAGCTGCGTCCCTGATGTGCCAACTCCCGTGAGCTGAGGCTGGCGCCCACCATCTGCCCACAGACCCCTCCATGCTCATTGATTTTACAAGCTTTCAAAGGTCAAGGTGGCTGTACAAGCGGGTAGTGAGGTGACCAGAGGCATTTTCAATGAGAGCGTGCTACATGGGTTCTGAGGCCTGGTGTGGTCACCTGCAGACGCATATTTTCATGAAGGGGTGCACACAGAAATGAATGTCCTCTCCTCCTCACTGTACACACACACACACACACACACACACGTTTTAAACAGGACAAGTCACAGTTCACTAATCATAATAATATCTATGCATACAGAACATTATTGAACACCTACCATGTGCCAGGTGGCGCTCTGCTCTTTACATGTATGACTCATATAATCTCCCACCTTTGAGATGCGTTCCAATATTTACCCCCGTTTTAGAGATCTGCACCCAAGGGGGTTTTATGGCAATGGGATGGGAATCAGTCAGGCCCAATTTGGTAAACAGAAACCACTCAGGATCTGAACCAGAGGGAATTTAATGCAGGAAGTTGGTTGCCCAGATGAGGGAGGGAGCCCGGAAGCTGATGAGAGAAAGACAACCCAGAAACTAGTGACGGCAAGAAATCAACCGAGGGCTGGAGATGGAGGAGAAGGGGGTGGAGCCAGACCCTAGGGGCGGAGCCACCAGGAAGGTCGGTAGCCTATTGAGAGGGAGCTAGAACCTGAGGAAAGGCAGACCCTGATGGAAACCACCCAAGCAGGAGAGACACTCTGGCTTCTCGCTTCCTGCTGCCCTCCAGTCCCCACAAGGGCCACCTACTGGTGAACCCAGAGGCCAGCCAAGCTGACAGGGGAGCCTGAGAAACACAGCCTGCAGCGGTGAGCCCACCCTATAGAGTGGAGCAGGGGAAGAGAGAGAAAGGGATCTGAGGGCAAAGGGGCCCAGGCCTGGCATAAACTACAAAATGAACGCCAATTCGAGTCAACCTCGGGTGTGGTTAAAGGTATAGACAAACTATACCTTTAACCACATCAGAGAACAAAGTGGGTAAAGACTCTAAGGGACAGACAGATCAGTGAGACTGGGGCTCTCTGGGGCAGGGCTCCGGGCTGCAGGCGGAAGGCGGGAGTGAGGGGTAAGGGACAGACATACTCCTGCAGACCCATAGACCCTCACTCCCAGTGCTGTGCGTTGTGTGGACAAGTGGACATGAGTTGAGGCCGCTTCCCAGTCTATGGATGAAAGCTAACGGGGAAAGACAAGCAGGGTGAGTCGGTGATGAGCTGACAGCTAGTGGCAGCAGAAGATGCCCCGGGATGCTCATCACGGGTCAGGGTGTAGATGGGGCAATGAAGGAGCCCTGACTTTCCAGCACAGGCTGAAGGGAAAGAGGAGGAGGGAGAGATAATTACAGCATTTCAATCTTCGAAGATAGTTTATCCTAAGCATCTTTGATTGGGTCTTCCAAAGAAAATTCGGGAACAAGGATTTGAATGCAAGTGGTTAATGTGGGTCATGATCCCAGGAAGCACTAGGGCAGGGAGGCAGCTGATTCAGGGTGTGCTGTTGAGCAGGTGCCACTGTGTGAAGCTGGGGCTCAGCCACTGGGGACCCCTTGGGCTCTGAGTCAACACACCTGTGGGTCGTCCCACCGAGGGGCAAGGAAGCCGGGGAGTTAATCCCCCAGCTCTCACGGGTCATAGACCGCAAGCTGCCTCTGCCCTTCCCTTCCAGATGCTTCCAGCCTGCCCCACACTGGAGCCGTGGCACACCCAGCAACCAACCACCCCTGCTAGAGTGGGAATGGCAGGGTGTCCTTAGCTGTGCCCACTAAACGTGCAAATACAGGGGACTCGGGCTCCAGGAAGTGTAGGGGTCAGAGGGCGACAGGATAGACCTAACTTGAGAATCTGAAAGAATTCGAGAATTCCTTGTCCCATCCTCTCATCCCCATGTAAGTCCGCCGTGTCTAATGACTGCGCTCCCTCCCCCAAACCGGAGGAAATCATGAGCACTGAAAGGAGACGGAGATTGTTGGTCCTTCCGAACTTTAATAAAGATCCAATCCCCTTTCCTCCTGCCATGCAGCCCCGCCCCTCCCCTCACACCTGGGCTGCTTGTGCCCCAGGTATGGACTCTACGCCCACGTTGTAGGGAGCCGGTCTGAGGCCGAGTCTGCTGAGGGAAGAAGGTTGTGTGAAGAGCACAGCGCAGCTCCGGTCTCCTCCTTTTCTGAGCAAGAAAGTGTTTCATCGTGCCGTGGGGCCAGGTTCCGTCGCTCCTTTTTTCTCTCCCATGCGCCTTTCCCACCCCCAGTTTGTTGCTTCAGAGACCTGGATGCACTGCCTTTTATCTCTACCTCGAGTATTCCGAGTTCTAATTAAGTTCATTTCAGCCCATCTGATTTGAGAAGCCTTATCAGGAATACTTAACCTGTGCACATAATATGAGGAGCCAGCCAGCATGGGCCCCGCATGCTAATGGAACTTCACACAGGAGCAGCGGGAGAGCAGAGGGACCCAAGCAAGCAGCCAGGTCACCACGAAACTCCTGGGAGGAGGGAGGGAAGAAGGTACCCATCTAAGGACAGGAGAGGAACTGGTCCAGGCGCTTTGTGACCCCAAAGCCCTGGGACACCTGGCAACTGGATTGCTTGGCAATTGGGGGTTTAATGGGCTGGGGTAAGTCAAGAGATGCCAGATATCCAGCACTGCCCACCAGCCCGGCCCAGCTTCACGGGCTGTGCTCTGCACCCCACAGACCTGGCTTCTGGGGGCATGTCTGATGGGCAGGGAAGAGGGCCAGCCAATAATGACTGAGGGAGACAATCTTGACCCTGGGGCAGTGACTTGTGAGGACGTTGAGAGGGAAAGGACGCCAGCCTGGGAAGGCCAGCCTCTCCTTCGCCAGGAACCGGCTCAAGTGACGCACCCCCTCTGCAGCCTCAGCGTTCACACGGGGTTGGACAAGCTCAGGGTTTTGTCCTGTGTCATGTGGAGTCCTTGATTCTCGGGCCTCCGGACCCTCCAAGGCTCTGTGAGTGGAGCCCCAATCCCTACACCTCTTCAATCAAAGCCGCTGCCGTTTATCTGTTATCTATTGGAAGGTTTGTGGGAAATAAAAGATACTGTAGCTAAAAATTAGTGCAAAGCCTGGGGCTAGGTGATCTCTTGGCTTCTTTCCAAGTCTAACAACCTCAGTTTCCAAAATCTGAAGGACAGGCCCCTGGTCCAGTGCTCTCTCTCTGTTCCCAGAGCCACGGGTAGACATCACACTTTACTTCTCAGCGGTGTTTCTCTGGAGTCTGGGTAGACGATTCTACAGAGCATCCTGCCTTCCCCCAACTACACACGTTTCCCAGAGACGTTGGCTGAGCCGGTACAGATAGTAGAGGGAGAGCTGGGGGAGATTCCCAAGAGACTGTCCCTGGGAGCGATCACGGTCCAGGGGACCTAGAGCCCACACTGCCGGAGCCACATCTGGGAACAACCTGAACTGTGAATGATGAGGGGCTGCAGAGCAGAGGCAAAGGACGCAGGTGGGGTAATCAGGGAAGGCTTCGTGGAAGAAGGGGGCAGGGAAGGACAAGAATGCAGTAAACCGTGAAAGAGTCAAGAGTGAGGGAGTAGCATGTCCAGATCCTGGAAAAGATGAGAGCCAAGATGGGGCAGGCCTGGTACACCTGAAACATTGGATTCTCCGCATCCTCAGAGGAGGTTCGTCCAAACTCCTCTGAGGTCTGAGGCAGGTCTGAGAGGCTGCGCGTTGCTGCTTCTCTGTATGAACGTGAAGGGGAGACACATTTAAACCAGGTTCGATCTGTCAGACTAGTTCCGCTTACTTAATAAGCCCCAAGACACAAATAAGCTTTGATGAAAGGAAGGAAAGAAGGAAAGGCCATGAAGACGTGGCTGACCAGGAAAGGGCAGGAAACAGGGAGGCCAGACTCAGACAGCAGAGACTGGGGCTGGTGTTGCTGTTCACCCCGTCATCCATTTCTCCTCACAGCCTAGAGCCAAGTGTAGACAAAGAGAGGCCAAGAGGGCGACGACACACAGCCGTGCTGGGCATCTTCTGCGGCCCCTCTGTTTCTGCTCCCCACCTACCTTCCCTGTCTGCACCCCAAGAGGCTGCTCTATGTGGGACCCTTCAATGGACCCCCCCGCCTCTGGCTTCCAGTTGGGTCTGGTCAGTGACGAACACCAGCAAGACATCAGGGGAGGGAGAAAATGAGATCGGGGTGCTCATTCCCTAGGCTCCACCCAGTGGGGTCACAGTTCCTGTTGGGCTATCTTCTCCACACAGCTAGCTCTGCCTCTGGGTCCCGGTGACTGTGACCGCCCGCTGACCCTTCAGATCTAGGAGTGGCGAGGGCCCTGCTGTCACTAGCCCCGGATACTGCACATGCCTTGTGGTTTCTCTGTGCCCTGCCCTCACCTCTAAATGGACCCTTTATTAAACTCTCTTCACATTACCCAATTTGAATGTGACATTTGTTTGCTGCCTGGACCCTGGACGTGATGTGAGTTTCTGCTTCAACTTGGGGCTCCCAGGTCTCGGGGCACTTAATCCACTCACTCTCATCCTGGCTCCGTTCCTGAGCGCATGCCCCCCTTCATCTCTCCAAGGCATTATTCCCAAGATTCAGACTCGGCTTTTTGAGTTCTGTACCTGGAAGCTCACTTTTGTGTGAGCCTGTCCCTCTCATTACAGATGCAGGTACCATCCGGTCACATTGAAGAATAAATACAATGCCAGTGCTTAACTCCTGAAAACGCAGCTTTTCTCCTGAATTTCCTAGGTGCGGGCTGTGTTGAGATGAACCAGGTTGATCTAGAAATTAAATAAGGATTAAGAAATTGGAAGGCACCTGTTAATCCAGCAATCAGACAAGCCTGTGCAAAGTCGTCTGCTTCCTTTCCTAAAACATGAATTTGAAAAAAATAAATCAAACAATTGGCTCTTTGTTGATTAGAAATCAGCAAAGGACGGACCAGTCAGGTATGCACCTCCAGGGGGGAAGGGAAGAGAACTGAGGGAGAAGGCCCACAGACACCCATGTTAAAGGGAGACCCACGTGCCTTGGGGTCTGCAGGGATGCCCTCTCACCTCCACATCTGGCCTGAACCCCTCGCTTTCGCTGGCGGCCCGGATCTCAAGCTGTCTCCAAAGCGGATCTCTTTGGTTGGCCTCTCCATGATTAAAAAGTCAGGGTCGACGCCCAATGTGATCTTCTTCTCCCAAACTCACTTCCCAGGAAGACTACACGTGGGATATAAGAAAGTATGGGTGGATCAACGCAAAAGTCCTGGGATCCACTCAGCTGTGTCACCAAACGCCTGTGCGATCTCAGGCAAGCAGCCCTGCCTCTCTGGAGCCTCAGTTTTCTCATCTGTGAAATGTCTTAGGTCACGGGGCTCTTGAGAAGACAAGGAAAATGACCTCACTATTTGGCACATGGTAACTTAAAAATTCCAAGTTCCCTTCCTTTACTTCCCATCCGCCTTCAAAGATAAAACTATTATTGGGGCTTTTCCGCAACGAGATAATGGCAATAGCCTCTGCAGTGAGCATCTGTTTCCCCCTCAGTCCATACCACCTCCGTTCTGCCATTTCCTGGCAGCAGATCCCTCTGTCCTTCACCACTTCCTTTAGGGGTTTGCTCTTCCCAGACTCCACCTGCTGTGGAGGGCTGTCAACCCCAGGACTCCTGCCCCAGTGCGTCTCCAAGTCACAGCAATTAGACCCCGATGCACGCAAGTCACCCAACCAGAGCCTTTCCTGAATTTTCTCTCTTTCCTGGTAGTAAATGTAAAGATTTGATCCCCAACCAGCTGTCAGCCGCGTCCCCTGCATGTGAAAGCCCTGAGGAAGGACGAGAAGGGGAAATAGAGTCTTGGGGGCTTAAACCCAAACCCATCACCAAGGTCCCCAGAGCCTGTCCTCGATTCTGTGAGTCCCCTAGCTAGTTCCAATCAGCCTGTTTGTGCCTGAGATAATCAGGGTTGGTTTCCAATGCTTACAGCCAAAGCCTCTTAACCAGCTTCCCAGAATTCTCTTTTGATCCCCTCCTATCTGTTTCCCACATTTCATGCAAAGAGAACTTGAAAAATCACAAATCCAATCATGTTCCTCCCTGCTCACAGGCTCCCGTGGCTTCCTACTGCTTTTAGGATAAAGACCAAAATCTTTCATATGGCCCGGGAGGCCTCACCTGCCTTCCCAGCCCCTTTCCTCACCAAGGCGCTCCCCAACCCTTGCTCTCTCTGTGTTCCAACCACTTCGGGGCCTTTGTTCTCACAACTTGGAGTGTCTCTCCACTTACTCTTCACCTAGAAAACTACTCAGGCTTTGCATCTCAGGGAAAGCCTCACTTTCTCTGGGAAGCCTTCCCTGTTGCACCTCCATTGTTGTATTAATGTCCATCCCCCTAACCAGACTGCAGGCTGCAAGAAGGCAGGAACCACACCTTTTTCATTCCCGCCAAATCACCTCTGCTTGGAACAGTGCCAGCATAGTAGGTGCTCATCAAAACTTGTTGAGTGAATGAATGAGTGACTCATGTCCAACCTATGACTTAATCCTGGTTACTCTCCATTCATGAAAGCTCTCTTTCTGGATGCTTTTCCAGACTCCCCGAAACTACACTGGCTCCTTTATCAGTCTCTCCCTTCCCACCTCCAACCAATCCATCAGATTCCTTTTGTCTTTAACCTCCAAAGGCTTCCTAGTGCCCAGCCTATACAGAAAACATCCACTCACAGGAGTTCCCCAATTTATCCCTGCTACACAGCAGCCACAGTAGCCCCCTTGCCATCCCACCATCCCCCCAACCCCCATACGCACACCTTCTTCACACAGTTATTCATGCCGTTTCCCCTGCCCGAAGGGTCTTCCTTCTCTCTCTTGCCGTCCAGATCATATACCTTCCGCAAATCTCTGTGTACAACCACTGCCTCTGCAGAGCTCCTTTAATTAAACTCTCCCCGCAGTAAGTCCTCCTGCCTCTGAGTTCGCCTTGCAGCAATCCATTGATTATATTTAAGCTTAGAACTGTTTTCCAGATATCTCCTAATTGCTGCAGTTCCTTCCAGGTCACTGAGCCCTTTCAAATACATGATCTGATTTGATCCTAAAAACTTTACAGGGAAGTCAGGGCAAGTATTTTAAGGAGTAATTCACTGTAAGGATCAGAAACCCACCAAGTTAGCTTAAGTAGAAGCGTTTTATTACAAAGACACAGATGAAGAGCTTGGATCCTCCTTGCAGGTAGAGAGGGGTGGTCTCAAGGGGCCTGGAAAGGCATCCAGAAACCTTTCTCTTTCTCATCTCTTGGTCTCTCTCTGTCCATCTGCTCCGCCCCCGTCTCTGCAAACCAGCCTCCTTGGAAAAGTTCCCCATAAAAGCTCAGTGTACACACACCTCTGAGTTGCCACTTGCCAGCGATGGTACTCACTGGCTGGTGACCTTGGAAAGTGTTCCCCCCCCAAAAAAATCTCCCTTAATCTTAGTTTCCGCATCTTAAAAAGAGGATAATGGTAGCATCAGCAGTACAGGGTCACTGTGATGTGAAGCACATGGCACATGGGAAGCGCTCAAGCGATACCAGCCGCTGATGTCTGCTCCAGTAGGTATTATTATTCTCCCTTTACTGTTATTGGAGGTGTCCTAGAGCCTTCAATCCCTGCGTGGAGCCCCACGCTGACCCAAGTTTGGTTCAGTAATACCCTTAGACTGGGGTTCGCTGAAGGCAGGGCTGTGTTTCCCCTCAGACGGGGGCTCCATGTGGTAATAGACCATCTATTAACATCCAGCTTGGAGGCAGGGGGCGGGGTGAGGGCTCTGACACCCACTGCCCCTTTACTCTTGACCTTCAATAGTTGGGGCAAGGCATCTACTGCCCAGGAAATTGGACTCTTCCCACTCCCAAACAGGGCTGATGAGGTTTCTCTGTGCCACTTCCTGCCACTCTAATTGTTCCATGCCATGTTTTATGTATTTTAATTAGTGCTTTAAATTTTACACCTAAATCTCAAGGCACTCTAGCAAAAAGCCCCTCTTTAGAAATCGGAATAAATAAATAAAATCTTGCCAGACAGATGACAGCCAGGAACCTTGAGATAATTCATATTAACCTGTCACTCTACCACCACTATTCTGTCATCTGGGTCAGCCTTGAGGGCGTGTGTCTGGGGTTTCCCCAGCAGTGCTTTCTGCCTTCCACTCCTGTCCCCCCGAGGAGGCACTGCTCCTCCAAAGGTGGACTCTTGATGGTCACCACTCTCCCCAAATTCTTTCCTTTAAGACACGTGTTCCTGGCTGGCTTTGTCCAAGTGCTGTCATGGTCGCTGTCCAGCGGCGGTCCTTCACCTGTGGTCAGTTACAATCACCCAGAGAGTCTGTGGAACATACAGACGCCCAGACTCCTCCCCAGAGGTCGGGTTCCATGGGTCTGGAGTGAGGTCTTGGCATTGCTGATTCCAGGAACTCCCCAGGTCAGCCTGTCTTGCAGCCGAGCGCAGAACCAGTGCTGTGGGAACTCGGAGCTGGACAAAATGCATGTGGCTCTCGTGCGAGACACACTCAACCGCCCATTAAACTGTGGACACCATGAGGCTGGGACCCCGTCTGTCTTGTTCACTGCTGCGTCCCCAGTGGGCTACCTGGCACACAGTTGCTGCCCCAGAAATACTTTCTGGATGAAACCTGAGCTACCCCTTCCCACACGCACCCTCTACTCCTCACGTTCCCCGTATAGGTCCTGCCGCTTACTAGCCGGGTCGTCGTGAGCAAATCAACCTATCTTTCTAAGCCTCCATTTCCACATCTGTAAAATGGAGATGATGTCAGTAATCTACCCACGAAGCTGTCGTGTGGACTGAGAGAGAGCATTCACTTTGCCCAGCGCTGGGCACCCAGTGAGCACTCAGCAAGCCTAGGTGATCAGTACTGGACACATCCACTGTCACAGGGGAGTCCCCCTGCTCCCCCGTCCTGCTCTCAGGCTTTCTGGGCTGAAGTCACACCCAGGGAGGGCAAGTGTGGAGGCCAGCAGGAGCTCCGAGGAGCAAGGCCTGCCCTGGGGACCCAGAAAGGCGGATTTGGGGGTTTGCTTCTGCTGATTTACTCTGTGACCTTGAGCTTGTCTCTGGACCTCTGAGCCCCTGACCCCCACCAGCTGCCCTCCCCCCACCTCCCTGTGCAGTCCGTGGCTCTTCAGTTTAGAAGGTCACTTTGGTGACTGCAGCGGCTGCCCTTGAAACGTCCATGCAGTGTCTGACCAGCGGCGGCCAGCCCTGGATGCTCTTTGGATAAAAGCAAAGCACACAAATGCAGCTGTGGAGAGAAAACGCCTTTGATTTGACAGCCCCTGGAGAATTCCTATGCTAACAGACACAGAAGCTTTGTCCCCCAGACACAGCCTGCAGAGCCAGTCGGACTCGTGGGCCTTATCTCTGTTCCATCAGTTCTGGGAGGGGGACAGAGAGGGCATGGAGGTCATTTCTGCTCAATCATGGTGTGACAGTCATGTCACCTACGATGGGGCACCCCCCCGGGGTGGGAAAACAGCTTATTGGTTGGCGACTCCTTCCGCAGGTGCTGGGAACTGGCTGGACCACCTTCTTCTATCACAGAAGAAATGTGAATTCCTAGGATGGGCTCATGATGGAGAGGGTGAGGAGGAAAACTTTGCTGACCCTGGAGGTGGGGAAATATGGAAGCCAGCCCCAAGGTTTTTAATAAACTACCTCAAAGCAGGACGTGCTTCCTGCCCACCCGAGCCTGCTGCAATCTTCCTACTTAGAATTTCCAAACATCACGTGCGATTTGCGGTGCAGAGTCACACACTCCTGTATAGGATGTGGGGCTGGTTATTTCCAGCCCTAGGGCTGTGCCTTTCTAAAGGGCTCAGAATCAGAAAGAACAGGGATCAAAGCCCAGTTTCGCTCATTTCTAGCTGTGCAACCATGGACGGTTTACTATTACCTCTTTGGGCCTCTGTTTCCTCAACTGTAAAATGGGGACGAGAAAACCTCCTCCCTAGGATTACTAACAAGATGAAATTAAATAATCCAGCGAGCCTTTTGTACAGTGCGTTACCACGGGACATGGTCAGTAAGTTAATGATGATGATATTAACAAGTTGCAATTGTTCTTCAGCACCTTGAGGGTAGGGGCATGTCTTAGAGCTCTTTAAATCCCCTCGGCACACAGCTGAGGTCAAAGAAGAAGACTGGGAGGTTTGCAGAGCTGCGGGGGAGGGGCCTGACTCCCTGGCTGCCGCGTACAGCACATGCATACGTCCCGGTACACCTACCCTGCGGATTTCTTCTCCCAAACGCCATAATTAATACTCGCTTCTTCTGCCCCGGTCCTCGGTCACTGTCACCACTTAGGCAGGGAATACACATGCCGGCCTTTTACCGAAGAAGACGCCGGGAGGAAGGGCCAGGGCCAAGGGGTGGCGGGGGCGGGCTGCAGGGGAGCCAGTCGTTACCTTGGCAAAAAGGGGCATAATTAATCCACAGCGCTCTCCTCTCATTAAGTCTTCACGTTTATACCTGAATTAACTTTTCACATCCAGTTAAGGTGCGTGGGAGGTTCTGTCCACTGCCGGCGTGACAAGCGCAGCTGTGACTGTTGGGGGAATGGGGGCTCTGATGACCCACCACCCGGAGCAGGGGGACCCCTAAGCTTCGGGAGGAGGTTGAGTTTCCAAGCTCCGCCCTGTCCCCCTGAGTCCAAGCCAGAAAGGGGCGTCAGGAAGAATAGCAGGGCACTGCCTCTGGCCCAGGGACAGCGGGAGCGCAAATCCATGTGGCCACGTGGGCAGGTGTTGACCCCTCCTCCCACCTCTCCTGCTGAAACAGACCCCCGCTTTCCTCCAGGCTTGGATTTTGCCAGCCCGGGTAGGGGTGGGGGAACACCCGTTCCAATGAGGGAGCTTATTAAGTGTCCCCCTCCAGCTCGAGTTAGGGCATAGTACGGCAGAAACACACAGGGGCTCGTGCCTGCACCCACAGGCAGGTGTTGGTGGAGGCCTCCCCAGGTTCTGCTTTTCTCCAAAGAGGACCTACCTATCTTTAGCTCCCTGGATCCCAACTCATTAGACTGCCAGCATTTTCTCGGCACCATTCTGGGATAAACGGTTAGCTGCTGACGCCTCCTCTCTGGGAGCTGGGCTCTCTCAGGGCATCATTTTCCAGATGCCAGATGTAGGAGGCCACCCTGCTTACCCAGTGTTAACAGAAGAGAATGAGTTAACATCCCCACCAATGGACACTGTAGGGTGTCCCTGCTCCCTCCCCTACACCTCCCTCCCCCACCCAGTTCAAGACGCTCAGGTCTCCTCAATAAGCAGCCCTGCCCACCCCAGCCTTGAACTGGGTACCTAAAGATGCTTGATTAAAGGAGGGAAGGGGAGGCACCCACCTTCGTACATGCGACGTCTCAATAAAGTACAGGCATACCTCGTTTTATCGTGCTTTGGTTTATTGCGCTTAGCAGATGTTCAGTTTTTCACAAATTGAATATTTGTGGCAACCTTGCATTGTCAGATGATGGTTGGCTCTTTTTTTAGCAATGAAGTATTTTTCAATTAAGGCACATACATTGTTTTTTAGACACAGCGCTATTGCACACTCGATAGACCACAGTATAGTATGATCATAACTTTTATATGCACTGGGGAACTAAAAAACTGGCGTGACTCGCTTTATTGAAGTATTTGCTTTGTTGTGGTGGTCTGGAACTGAACCCGCAGCATCTCTGAGGTGTGCCTGTATTTGCTTCACGATCTCTGTCCTCTAGTGGTTTAAAATCTAGTGGGGGAGACAAGACAGACAACATAGATAGACATGGTTAGCACGTGGGGGTGATGTACACGCAGAAGTGGTGAATGGTTAAATGCCAGGATGAGTGTTTGGGACTCAGATCACACCCTTCAGAGGAGGGAAACTATTGTGGGCTGGTTCTGAGTCACCAGCGATTTCTCAGAGGAGGCAAGATTTGGACTAAGCCCTCGTGAGAGCGTCTGTGCCAGGCTATGAGCTAAGTGCATGACGTCCATCTCAGTCTCATTTAATCCTTACAACCAACCCATGATCTGGGTATTATCATCATCACCCCCATCTTAGAGATGAGGAAACCGTTCAGGGGCTTCAGGGGACTGCCAAGGTCACAGTGCCGGTAAGAAGATTTTAAGCTGGGCCTGACTCCTAAGCCCTTGCTCCGGATCCTTAATCCAGGCTTTATGGGCTCCTCCAACCTTGAAAACATGTAAAATTTCCAAGGAGAAAAACTAAGAACATTCCTAGAGAGACAGAGCACCAAGAAGATGGGCGGTGTTGGTGGGTCTAACTCTGGCTGGAGTGAATTTCCAGGCCAGTGGTAAGAACTTGACTCTTTTCTAAGAGGTGTGTGCTACTGTCTGCAGCCCTAAGAGCTCTTCATTGGAGGGGAGGGGCTTTGGGGTTCTTTGATTTCCCAGGGAAACCCAGACCACCTTTGGGTACGAGCAGAAAAGTCTCCTTGTAGATCCTGTCCCCAAGAACTTCAGGGTATTGGGGCTTTTAGAGACTGCGACCCAGCTGATCCAATAATTTCGAATCACTCAATTCAGATCGATAAACATTTATGTGCCAGACACAAAGTGTTAGAAACGATTAAGGGACGATCCTTGCCATTAGGAAGATTATAGTCTGGTGGGAGTGATAGACACAAAGAAAAAAATCAGAATGCACGGTCCCCACACTTGGAACATCAGCCCGGGAGGAAAGGACACAGGAGTCAAGACTTGAAGGCTGAGGAGGTGATAGGGGAAGAAAGGGGGAACGGCACCCCGGGTTAGAGGAAATCACATAAGCAAGGTCATGGGGAACAGGACATTTTGTGTTTGAAATGATAAGCCAATCGATTTATTAGAGCATGGCCTTGGAGACAGGGTGTGGCATGTGAGGAGGCTGAAGAGGTAGGCAGGAATGAAGCCATAAGATGTTTTGTGGGCCTGGCTAAGGACCTTGGACTCAATCCTTCAGAAGACTGAAGGGCTTGCAGCAGAGTCTAACACAGTCGGTTCACATTTTACAAACGTAACCTTGGCTAAAAGGAGGACAGTGGCTTTCACTGGGTAAGACGGAAACCTAGGAGGCTGGGAAGGAGGAGACTGCTATATTTCACCCAGGATATGATGAGGTCTCAGATCAAGGCACAGGTAGTAGGGTTGGTGACGAGAGGATTGGGTCCAGAAACGATTAAGAAGGGAAAGAGATGGAAAATCCCAGGGAGCGGGAAGGAAGAGCCTGCTGGCTCCCGACTTGGGTGACTGAACAGTGAAAGGGGATGATGAGTCAGTATGGGCTTTGTTGAGTTGATGATCCTTAAAGTGACACCCAGATGGAGGCTCCCAGTAGATACCTGGAATCAAACTCAGGTGAAATACTGAGGTATAACATTGGGAGACATCAGCAAAGAAATGGGGTTAAAACCAAGAGAGTGGGGGAGCTCAACTATGGAGATCATGCCAAGAGAAAAGGGAAAATCCATAAACAGAACCCCCGGGGAACAGCCATGCTCAGGAGATGGACAGAAGAGGAGACACTCAGAAGGGGACTAAGCAGACGCAGCCAGAAAGTTGGAATCCAAGGGAGCAGAGGGTATCAAGGAAGACGCAATCCCAGTGTCAAAGGCATACAAGAGGTTGAGGAAGATAAGACTGAAAAGTGTCCACTGGCCTTGGCGAAGTGGAGGTCACTGTGGCGGTTTTGCAGCGTCCTGGCAGGAGACAGATGGCACTCTTAAGTTTGGTAACTTCAGGAGAGTTTAATAAAGGGCTTTGACAGCAGTGGGCGTGATGTAGGGAGAGCCTCAAGGAGGATGCTGGGCCCTGGGAGGCATCATAGGGAATGGCATGAGTGGTTACCACCCTGAGCAGAGAGACCAAGAAGAGAGAGAGGTTAGCAAACCTGATGGCAGGGAGGGCTGAGTGCAGAGGGCTATCCGACAGGCCTGTGAAGTGGGCAAAGGGTCACAGCAAGCCTGTTGAGACCCCACAGATAAGGAGCTGGGGAGATATTCCCTGACCTCACTTCCTCTTCGGTCTGCACCCAAGGCTCCCTGTTGGAAACACCCAACTGTAGGCAAGTGAGGCAATGGACAGACGCAGGTCCTCCAGGTCAGCCTCTGGAGGAGGGTAGACAGTGAATATGGAGGGACAGAGAGGAGATGCCCAGCGTGGAGGTCTCCCCAGAGCACTTCAGTAGAGCTACAGAAGAGGCTGGAGACCCAGGGGCCTCCAGCGGGGGAGCATGTGGTGAGTGCTTATCTTGCCTGCCAGCATCCCCTGAACGTCCTTCCTGTGAGTGGTCCATTTCTCACCAGTGGGCCAGAAGCCTCTCTTTCCCAGTCTCCCTTGCAGCTGGGGTACAGTCATGTGACCCAGGCTCCACCAATCAGTCACACCAGGTAGCCGCTGGATGAAGGAGGGAACAAGGGTGGAAACAGGTGTTACAGGGAATCCATTTTCAGGTGAGGGTGGCTTCGGGGTCGGCAGTTCCAGACTTTTCAGCTTCCAGAATCAATCATCAGGGACACGGCAGCTGGGGTTAGCAGAGCCTCCAGCGTAGACAGTGGAGGGCTGTGGGTACTGCTCCCCGTGTGCAGGATCCAGGTCTTCTCTGGCCTTCCCAGAGCTTCTGGAAGGTTCTTGGGACCCCTTCATTTATTTCTTTTCTGCTTAAACTAGCTAGAGTGCATTCTGTTCCTTGTTACTAGAACACTGACTGCTGAGGAGAGAGTGGGAAGTGAGGACATGGGCATGGGAAGGCAGACTAAACTTTTAGGAAAAAGACGGAAAGTAAAGAAAGGCGGTCGAGTATTGGGTCAAAGAAGAGTACTTTTAGGAAAGCAGAGCACTGAGCAGATTTACGGCTGAGGGAGAGAACTCAGAGAGATGGAGAGTTGTAATCATCCCCACCTTAGAGCTAAGGAAACTGGGGTTCAGGGAGGTTAACGATCTTCCCAAGGCCACCCTGACAGTAAGCGTGGGCACAGGCATTCCAGTCCAGGCCTGCTGGCTTGAAAAACCTCACACTATTGGGTTGGCCCAAAAGTTCGTTCGGGTTTTTCTATAACTCCTTACGGAAAAACCCGAACAAACTTTTCCACCAACCTAACACAAGCATCTTCTGTAACAGCCACTCAGGCAGCCTCGTCCAAGGTAGCTTGCCTTAGAAATTTACAAGTCATACTTGAAACCCAATTTGAAAGGGCAGAACAGAACGGCCCCTAGGGACAGGGTGAAGAGTGAGCTGGTCAGCTAGTCAGGGTGAAAAAAAGACCCAGGTTCATGGCAAGTGAGTCAGGCTGGCTTCAGATAGGAGACCCAGTAGTATATGGTGCGTAGTTCATTTCCTAAGAGGCCTCACCCTGCAGTAAAGTCATCGTTTCCCAAATAGCTATTGGGCTGTGTGAGTTGCCACTTTGAAAGAGACTCCCAGAGGGAAGCAGAAAGGAAAAGGGCTATGGAGCACACCCTCACCAATCCCTTGGGAAGTGGGCATCCCTGAACACAGAGGAAACTCCTGAGAGTCCCTGGATGGCTTCACCAAAGCCCGCTCGTGCATATGTGACATGTCAAGGTGTGTTCAAGGAGAGGAAAGGCAGGGAAATTTTGATGCACAAATGTGTGGAGAGATTCTCAGTTTTCACCTAGAGAATTACAAAGTCAGCAGAGTTTACAGAGTATATGTGTTTGGGTTGCATTTGTGCCCGTATGCGTAGAGGGCTTGCGGACATGTTTGTAGAGCTGACTCACCCTGAAGGTTTGGGCCCCGCCCACACATGCGTGCAGACTTGGTCCATATATGTGAAGTCTTTGTCTTATGAGGGTGGCAGCTCTTCTCCGCAAGCCTCAGAGAAACCAGCTTTACATAGAAAGCCTGTCACTCTATCACGATTAAGGGGCTAACTTCTCAGCTGCTTTTTCAATTGACCATATCCACAAAGTCTTGAAATTTGGTTATTTTAAAAAGCGACACATAAAGCTTTTTCCTTGGTGAACACACTTGAGTTTAATTCCAGTAATATTTCCATTAACGACCTGTAATTAAAGCATCTAATAAAAATCAGTAATTCACTTAGCCGGATTTGCATTTTAAAAAAAAAAAACAGAAGAAGGGAAAAAAATGTATCTGTGGAACTCAAATTCCATTCTTCTGTTAAATGAACATTATGGTTTTTCTGGGTATCTTAATTGAACCTCATTTTTTAACAGGAATATTAAACAAATTAAATTAAGCAAGCAATTTCCCTTTCTAGGATTAAAAAAAAAAGCCTTCGAGTGGAAAAGCCCCTCTAAAACACCCATTAGTGGGAGGGGGTGGGGCAGCAATTTGGGCAAACGTGCTGCTTCTGCTTAGGCAGCACCGAGCTGATGGGCTGCGGTCCTGAGTGGGCGCCACACCAAAGCTCAGGGGCCTGGGGGAGAATCACTGTCCTCAGGACCTGCATGGCTGGGATTCCATAGACTCTGGCCCAGGGCGAATGAGAACCCCAAGTGGTAAAGGAGTCAGGACCAGACAGGCCGCTAGGGTCAAGAGGACCCAGCCCAGATCACAGTTAATCCTCCCATCATCAGCTCGTGCGGTCGGGGTTATTTGCTTCAATTTGTAGGTGCAGAAGCTACAGCTCTGAAAAGTCACAATTCGAGACCAGGTCTGCCTGGCTCCAATGGCTGTTAGACTGGGTCCTCCAAGAGGCAGACTCCAAGATGGGACTAAACGTGCACGAGATTTATGAAGGGAGTGCCTGTAAGGGGAAGCATGCAGAGAATGCTGGGGGAGGCTGGGAGAGCTGCCCGACCCGGCCCAGGTGCAGATCTGACCCTGGAGTGAACCAGAGCAGCCAGGAAGGAAGGTTGTGTGGGAGCATCTTAGGCTGCAGTACAGTCATGAAAGGGTCCAGCAAGGCTGCCAGAGTCCTTGAGCCAAAGTGGCCCATCAGAGGGGTCCCACAACTCGGGAGCAGGCCTGCCATGCTCAGACACCAGATGGGAACATGGTGATTTCAGGCAGGAGCCGTGGGTCATGTGTGCTCCACACAGCCAGAGATCTGGGAGGTGCATTTCCATAGCCAGCCCTTCAGTGCTCTCCCTCCAACGTGCCACGTGGCCTCCTTGGGTTCAGATGGGTTTGACACCAGGGACTGGCAAGGATGAGGCAGCTGAGGGACATTAATTCCCACATCAAGCGATTTGCAGGCAGTGTCTGAGAGTTGGCCATGGAAGGCGTTGACCTTTGGGTGAACAGAGTGGAAGGATGTAGGACCCAGCCAGGGTTAGGGAGGAAGAAGGGCAGGGTGGATGGGGAGGACAGGAATTGGAGCCCCCAGTCACTGACTGGGACGGAAGACTTCTCTGAGAATGTGCTGAGTGCTAGACAGGACTACAGAAAACCAGGGGAGAGAAGCTAAGCAGGGATCCAGGCTTTAGACCTGGCCCACCTGGAAGTCAAGAGAGGTCGGAGGGGTGAGGGACACATGAGCCACACACCTAGCACATGAGGCCCGCAGGCTGGTGGAGAGCATTATCTCAACAAGAAGAAGTGCCCAGGGATCCAGTGTTCACGGCTGGACCTCCACACCCCACCTGCAGGAGCCTTGCCTCCCTTCACCCCACTCTCTGACTGTGGTTTGCAAAGTCTTAGATCTAGGGCAGGGCCAAGGGAAGTAAGTATAATGGAGTAAGGAGACTCTTCGTGGGAAAGACACTCTCTCTGCCTTAGGGGTGCTTCCGATCGAATGGAGACGATACAGTTTCAGCCCTTGAAGAGTCCCTGATCTGACAGAAACACACAGCCCCTATTTATTCATTCCACAAACATTAATTGAGCAACTACTTTACACTTGATATATATCAGTGGCCAAACAAAAATGATCCCTGCTTTCTTGGAGATTACATTCTATTAGGGAGATAGATAATAATTTGTATAATAAATACATTCTCTAGTGTGTTCAAAGCTGAAAAATACCATGGGAAAAGAGAAAAATTAGACAGTGTAAGGGAGATGGGGTGGAGTGGAGAGGGCGTCTCAACTTTAAATGAAGCAGGCAGGGTCAGCCTCATGGAGCACAGAAGGTGCAGGGCAAGCCCCGTGGAAATCTGGGGGAAGAGCTTTCAAGCAGAGGGAACAGACTGTGCAGGGCCCTGGAAGCGGGGGGGTGGGCTTGATGTGTTTGAGAACAGCAAGGAGGCCACCGTGGCCACAGGTGAGTGGAGGGGACGAGTGCTGGGAGAGGAGGGTCAGCAAGTGATGGGGGCCCTATCATGCTGGGCCCTACAGGCCACTGTGAGGACTCTGGCTTTCCCGCTCAGGGAAATGGGGAGCCATGGCAGGATTTTGAGGAGAAAAGAGACTGAAATTTTAACAGGATCACTTTTGCTGTTGTGTTGAGAATAGACTGTGGGAATGAGGAGTGAGTGGAGAGACCCGGTAGGAGGTAAAGCAAAAAGTGATGAAGCGGCTCTGACCAGTGAGAGCAGAGTGGCCGGTGAGAAGGGAGCCCACTGAGTCTGGGTGTGGCTTGAAGGATTTGCCGACAGGTTGGATGTGGCCTGTGAGAGCAAGCCAGCGTCTCCATGAACTGAGGAAGATGGCTAACTGAACCCTCTGCGCCTGAGGTCCCCCCCTGCACACTCACACGCACACAGCAACAACACACACGGCTTCTGCAGTCATGAGCAGAGTCAGAGAGTCAGAGGCAGGATCTGGTCAACCCTGGCCCCCACCACCACCCCCCTCATTCCCGTTCCAGGAAAGACATCTAGGTGAGATTCCACCCTGAGCCCTACACCCACTGATACCTCTTAGATCAACACTGCCCTCGCATGAACAGCCCCCGGGGAAAGTGCAGTAACTCAATTCAACTGTGCGGCTCCATAATCTTGTGTCAACCTCACAGCTGATGATTACTGTTTTATCACAGGCTCGTAAAGTCCCCACATTGCCATGAATCATGGACACTCTGCCAGCGAGAGACGGAAAACATGGCCAACTCCAGAGGGTGCCAGCCTGAGAAGCGGCCGCCGCAGTTTGCCTGAGGTCACCTTTCACTACTGCAAGGGTCTTCCACCTGCTCGTTCTGGAAATCAGGGAGCAAGTCATTCTCCCTGGGGGTGGAATCTCCAGCTCCCTTCTGCTGGAAAAATACTAAATGCCTTGTGTTCTCTGGTGTAACAGATTAAATGGCTGACAGCATGGTGTAGAGGGAAGTACCTGGGATTTTTGAGTCCAAAGACATTTAACTCCTGTGTCTGCTCTTTACTAACTGTGTGACCTTGGGCAAGCCATTTAAAACATCCTAACTTCAACATTCTCATCTGTAAAAAAGTAGTATGAAACTTAAGTGAGATCACGTCTGCAGCACACTTTGAAAACAGTAAATCACTAGACACATTTAAATTGCAGTTGCTACTAAGTCAGGACCCAGACAACCAAGGCCCAAACCAGGGAGGCAGGTGGAACCAGGGAGGATACCAGAGCTGAGGCAGGGCAGTGGGTTAGAGGCAGGACAAGGACACCTGGCATCTCAAAGTAGTGGAAGAGAGAGAGAGAGAGGGAGAAAGATTTGTTTTAAGGAACTGGCTCACATGATTATGGAAGCTGGCATTTCCAAAATCTGCAGGGTAGGCACTCAGGATGGAGATTCAATTCAAGTTTGAAGGCCTTCTGCTGGCTAAATTCCTTCTTGCTTGGGTGCTCGGGGAAGGTCAGTCTTTGTTCTAGTAAGGCCTTCAGCTGATTGGATGAGGCCCACCCACATTATGGAGGACAACCTGCTTTACTCAAAGTCTACCAATTGCAATGTTAATCTCATCCAAAAAATACTCTCACAGAAACATGCAGAATGTTTGAGCAAACATCAGGGCACTGTGGTCCAGCCAAGCTGTTACATAATCTTAACCATCACAAGACCTCATACAAAACTCCAGTGTATAAAATAGATACAAGAGAACCCACCAGAGCTGAAGAAGGAGAGGACCAAAGCCCACTCACTCCGCAGTCCCTTGTTTTCTGCAGTGACTGCAGAAGCTCAAAGAACCCAGTTTGAAAAGCCACTGTTCTAGTTTCCATTGGGGGTGACCTTCACTCAAGACGTAATGTAACCAGACTGCACACAGTTAGTTAGTGCTGGTTTCACCATGTCACAGCCCCCACTAGACTGTAAACTCCTTGACTATCTGATCCATTTGCCTCTGCCTGCCCAGCTCATAGCACTGGGCAGACGCATAGGAGGTAGGCACTCAGTATTTGTGTTGAATGAATGAGTGAATGGATGAATGCAGAGACAAAGACCATTCAAAACCTGGAAACCCAAACCGAGAAACAGGTACAACCCAAGGGGGCAGAATCAGTGGCAGTGCCTCAGAACTAAAGCCTTGCCCCCTCCCTGCCACAGGTAAGACCGGTGACTAAATTCCAGAGGAGGCCCCGGATGCTGAGATGCTGCTGTGTGCCACCCCCGACAGCAAATGCAGACAAAACTCCTCCTTGGCTTCTGAACGCGCTCCACAACTGTTCCTGCAGCAAATTCACTGTAGGCTGGTAGTAAAGTGAGTCTGCATCCTGGAACATATTCCGAGTGACGGGAGAAGGCAAATCGCCCAGAGAAGCTACTGCAGAGGGAGAAAAGGGACGTTGTCGCAGGGTGGCAGAGTCTATCAAATGGGAGAACCAGGATATACCTGTTGAATAAAAACCAAATGCAGGGTGTGCAGTATTAGTCAATCTTACAGGCATGCGCTCTGCCAGCAACTGGTCTGAGGGGCTCTGGGGCACAAGACGGGACATGCTGTCTGGAGGAGGAAGTTGTGCACTGAGCGAGGCCTAGGAGCACTTCTGGGTGGAGATGGGCCTCCTTATACCTGGTAAGTAATCAGGAACAGAGGCTGGCATCGGCCCTGTCTCTGGAGCCTCCAGAGGCTGAGAAATTTCCTGCCAGCTGTCAGCACAGCTGGTCTCAAGCCCCAGGGTGCCAAAGGTCAAGGGAGAAGCGGACCGCCCTGGCAGAAAAGGAACAATGAACATAGGAAAAAATACTGACAAAGGAACATTTTGGCAACTCTCTTCTCCCCCTGCCTGATGTTAGAAGACTTTCCTTTCAGGAGTCTGAGCCCAGTGAGGGAGGAGAGAGAGGCACCTTCCTACAGGGCTGCGGTTCCATTTCTGGGCAAGACAAACAAACCTGTCCCCACCCTAACTCTGGACAGTGGCGCTCAGCCCAGACTGCCCAGTACAATCACCTGGGGCCTTTTAAAAAGTACTGATTCCCAGGCCTTGGCCCAGGGAGAATCTTAGTGGACGGGGGGAGAGCCCAAGCACTGGAATTTTTTAAATTTACCCACGCCATTCCAAGTTGCAGCCAGGATGGAGAACCCCTGCCTGAGAGCTTTAGATCCTCTGCCTCCAACCCTAAAACCTGCCCCTCCACACTCTCTCCCAGACCTCGAGATGCACACAGGCACTCTTGGCCATGCTCCTACAAGCCAGGCCTTTTCACAATGCCCTGCATTTACCCATGCTCCTTCGGGGCTTCCAGACTTCCCACTTCCCCATCTTTCCCTGTTTGGCAAATTCTTCTCCATCCTTTCAGACCCTGGCCTCATGCCACTTCCTCCCTGAAGCCTTCCCTGATTTCTGCAGACCAAGCCAGGCTGTGTGCCTCTGAGCCCCACACCCACCTCTGTACTGCTGCCTCTGTGAGTGTGCCCGCCACCTGGCACTTCAGCTTATCTGCTCATCTGACTCTCAGCTAAACACTAAGCGTTTTGAGGACAGGAATGATTGTGAATTAGCATACATTAACATACGTAGGTGTTCTCATATAATTAGTATAATTTAACATTAATATATGTGCATATTTTAATATATTATCTTTACCTACTGTTTTATTTAGTGTCTCCTATGCGCTGGGTGCTCTGAGGACCAGGAATGTGATGATGTGTAAGACTGTCATCTGTCTTTTACATTCCCTCTGGCACACCTGACACGAGGATGTTCAATAAATATCTGTTGAATAAGTGAATGACTTTCTGACCGAAGGAAGATAGACAAGATAGTGTATGAATTAGGAAATGTGGTGGAGACGATGCTGTATGTGCCCATTTCTTAGCACCCCCATGAAGTTAGATTGGGTGGGTCTGTGGGATTTGGCAGAAGTGATATAAGCCACTTCCAGGCCTGGCCTTTAACACAGCCTGTGTGATCCTACAATTCTCTCTTCCTCTGCTCAATGACCTGGGGGCCACACTGACACAGTCACAAGACACAGGAGGGCTGTTCCAACTCTCAATGGCCTTAAAAGGGAATGAGGAGGAATGAGAAATAAACGTGTCGTGCTTAACCTACAAGATTTGTGAATCAAAGTCTAGTTTACCCTGACTAATATAGGATGCTTGGCCACAAGTAACAGCACATGACTAAAAGTGGGGTAAAAATAGGAGTTTCCTCCTCTTGTGATAAAACTCACAGAAGTAGGTGGTTCCTGGGGTCGAGCAAGGAGCTTGTCCACATTAAGAAGTACCCAGGCCGTTCCCATCCATCAATCCTGCCACCTTCAGTGTGTCCACCACACCTCTGCTCATACTGGCAAGGTGGCTTCCACAGTTCCTATCATCACCTTGTCACGTCATAGGACAGTGTCCTAAGCAGTAAAGAAGGAGGAGGCAAAAGCACCCTCTCAGCATCTTTCCCATTTTAGGAGAGAGCAAAGATTTTCCCAGAAGCCCCAGCAGACTGTTCCTTGTATCTCATTGGCCAGAACTAGGTCACCTGACCAAATCTGGCTGCAAGAAGGGCTGAGAGGAAAGAATGAAGTATTTCCCTATGTTGTCTAAGGAAGTGGGCTGTGCCCACCAAGTCTGGGGAGACAGAAACTGCCTGAAGGAGCCGAGCCAAAGGCAGGAGTTTTGCCTGCTTAGCAATAACTATAGCACATCCCGTGCAAGAACCTAATTACTAATTGTAGTTTATACCTGAGTCTGTGATTTGGGGAGAGCACCAAGGGAATCATTGCTGCCTCCGAGAGGCAGGATACAAAGGCAGGAACATTTGTTTTATTTCTTCCTTCAGAAGATTCTTATGAGGCATGTCTTTTATGGCTACATACTCATTATATTTCAAATGCATTCAAGTAACCTTGATGTATTGCTAAGAGTCTGGATGGTTTTTATTTTTCCTCCAAAGCACTTGTGAGAAAAATACTTATAGGTAAAATTGGGCAAGCTGATGGCATAGTGGGCTTTGCTCTCTTACAGGAAGACTGTGTTGTGGAAACTCCCCTGGCTGTATTAGCACTGGATAGACCATACAGGGCAGGCCATTGGCAAGGGTTAAGGAGATGGTCACCCAGACGCTATGATTTAGGGGGCCCCCAGGGCCATACTACAACCTGGAACACCTCAGATCCCTAACTCCTACATGGAATCACCCCTTAGGTCAAAGCATTGCTCCTCCAAGTTTCCTACAATGTTTACTTAATGGAAGATGAAAGCCAGTAGGCTCCCTGGGGATGCTAGGAGGGTAACCAGGACAGATCTCCAGCTGGTTGTTGAAATACTGACATATTCCCGTACCAGGCAGTACATGGATGCTGCCCTGAGCCCTTGAGTGCCTTTACTTGCCGCTGCCCCAGCCCCTCCGTTTATGGCTCCTGTCCCCCACACAAGCCAGCAATCAGAGGGTTCACTTCTGACGTTGCTGGGGTCCTTCAAGATCCTTCAGTTCTGACTGACCGCTGCTTATACTGGTTGTTAAATAGTTTGACTGTCACTTCCAAATGCAGCCCCAAATGGTCGATCTGAAGGTTTCTGTTTCAGCTGGGAAAAGGTAGCAAATGTTACATTCTATGCCATAATTTACTCATACTTTTTTTCATTTTAAAAAAAGTTCTGAAATGCTATGCACCAAATAAAAACGTTGCTCCAAGAAGACGCACAGTGATCACCCCGTGGCTTTGGTCCTTCCAGCGCAACTGCTGCGTGCTCCCTGGGTAGTTGGGGAACCCAGTTGGAGAATCAGGGATTTAAAGTGCTGTCATCAGAACATCACTGCACAATTGCACATATGGCTCCTAGAAGGTAAAAACCAACTCCCTCAGTCTCTAGTCTGTACCCAAACCTTGTTTAAGACAAAACTGAACTGCTACTCCCTGCTGGCTGTTCCCAGTGCATCAGCCTAGCAGGTCATTTCCCTTTCCTCCAATCTGCTCATGGCCTTTGCTCACGCTGTTTCTGCCAGCGGGGCTGCTCTTTTCTTCAGCTCTGGCTTCAAAGTCAAGCTCAAAGCTACGTCATCCCCCTCCGGAGCAGACCCCCCGGCTATAACCTTTTCCTCTTCCTTGTTTTTGTACCTATCTTGTGGCTCACATCCCTTTCTATCCAGCATTAGAGTTATTTATTATTTATTTATTTTTTTGGCGGTACGCGGGCCTCTCACTGTTGGGGCCTCTCCTGTTGCGGAGCACAGGCTCCGGACGCGCAGGCTCAGCGGCCATGGCTCACGGGCCCAGCCGCTCCGCGGCATGTGGGATCTTCCCGGACCGGGGCACGAACCCGTGTCCCCTGCATCGGCAGGCGGGCTCTCAACCACTGCGCCACCAGGGAAGCCCAGAGTTATTTATATTGATCTTTTGAACTTGACTGTGAGCTCCTTGAGGGAGGGGCAATACAGCGTTGATCTTTTTATTCCGCATAGTATTTAGCACTGTGCTAGACAGGGAGCGAGCAAGCAGAAGATGTTTGTTTAATAACTAAAGGACAACACGCACCTTTTACGTCTTCACATTGGTTAATTACATTTTCATTTCATAAGGCAGGATGGATAGAGCATGGCACAGGCCATTTTGATGGGAAGACAAGAAAAGGTTTAGATGAAGGTGGACCCCTAGACCGCCCTGAGCCAGCATGAGGGCAGAGATGTGAGGGGCACATTCCATTCATGTCACAGGTTTGAAGAGCGCTCAGTCCTGAGCGTGGCTCTGGAGCCCCGACGCCTGGGTTCAAAGCCTGGCTCTGATACGGTGTGACCTTGAGAAAGTTCTTAACTCTCTGTGGTTCAGTTTTCTCGTCTGTACAATGGGCATGATAGTAGCGCCTACCTCTTTCATTTATTTGAGAAGATGAATGAGTTAAAACATTAGAACAGTGGCTAGTCAGTCATGCTTACTTGGTATCTATTGACTATCGCCATACTCTCTGGGATCTGTCTAAATCTCTGTTTGGCCTAGACGAGCTGGATGTCCCGTGTTTTCATCTCCTTTTCCTTTGTGTATATATGTCACAGTCACCCAATCCCATTTTCTTTCACCTCTAGACCAGTGTGTACATCAACTCGAGGGTATTTTTAACATTCTCAGGTTAAGCATACTGGACGCATAGCTTCTAGAAGCCAAGTTTCTCTGCTGACTGTGTGGGAGGTTTTTGAAGTTAACAAAAAAAAATAGGTACGGGCTTCCCTGGTGGCGCAGCGGTTGAGGGTCCGCCTGCCGATGCAGGGGACACGGGTTCGTGCCCCGGTCCGGGAAGATCCCACATGCCGCGGAGCGGCTGGGCCCGTGAGCCAAGGCCGCTGAACCTGTGCGTCCGGAGCCTGTGCTCCGCAACGGGAGAGGCCACAACAGTGAGAGGCCCGCGTACCGCAAAAAAAAAAAAAAAAAAAAAAAAGGTACATAAAAGCAAAAGTTAAATACATGTTCCAATGCCCACCTTCCGCAAAATTTCTCTTCCCTGTCAGAAAACAGTCTCTTCACTTTTGTTATGGTACCTACATTTCTGACACTTAGAAATTAACTCAAGGAATTCCCTGGGGGTCCAGTGGTTAGGACTCGGCCTTTTCACTGCCAGGGCCTGGGTTCAATCCCTGGTCTGGGAGCTAAGATTCTGCAACCCGTGCGGCACAGCCAAGAAAAAAAAAAAAGAAATTAATTCAATGTAATAAACTTCTTCTTGGAAAGGAAAGGAAAGGGAGAAAAAGGTAGTTTTAGTAAAATCCCAGCAGTCATTCACAAGTCAGTGTGAATTTGTTAAATCAGATTGCCTTTGTAACACTAATCTGAGAGCAATCTGCTTGGAAAACAGAGGTGTGGGTGGATTGGGATTTAAAAGAAGGAAAGGTGATTTCAGAGCATATTCAGGAAGGACAGGCCTGGGGCAAGATCTAGAGAAGTAGCGGTGGGAATGGGTGAGGGACGTGGCCCAAGCAGCCATAAATCAGGAAACTGAGTCCAGAGATAGGTAAGGGCAGGGGAACAAAAGAAAGATAAGAAGGAACTCTGAATGAATATTACATCTTAAAATTTAGCCTAGTGGTTGCTTTGGATTTGAATGTAACGCAGATGTTACAGCCTAAAGCGATCCAGTATTTCTATCTGCACAGGGTTGGTGATGCCATTCCACCTCCAAAGACACTTTAACCAGAGGGGGTCAAAGAGCCACAGCAGGTGGCTCTCGAGTGTCTGCCCTCCCCACTCCTACCCCTGCCCTGTAATGAAGGTGACAGTGTTCTCTCCGTGGTCCTCAGAGCCGATTCGCTGCACAAGCGTGGCAAGCAGTTACCTCAGATTCATCCTCTCCCCATTGCCTCTCTCCCTGATCTCTGTGAAAATGGACAATTCCAAATCGTCCTGCTCCATTTCCGTACAGAAAACACTTTTCTCAGCCAGTCTGTGTGACTCAAAGGCAGTCACTGGAATAACTTGCCCATCCACCACCCCCAACTTTAGCCTCCACCATCCCCCATTGTATTTTTTTAGTAAAGCAGCTTAATGGGTTTAGACAGATGACAACTCATCAGAGAATCAGAGAGCTGGAAGGACCCTAAAAGAACACCTAGACCAACCCCTTCATTTCACAGATAATGAAGGTGAGACTCAGAGAGGGGGATGGCTTCCCACAGTCACACAGCAAACTGAGTGTTGAGCCACATATAGAACCCAGAACCGCTGGCTCCCAGCTCCCCTCTGCCACCCTTAAATCTGCTTTTGTTGGTGGGGGGGTGGAGAGCCCTATCTAGGGCTGGACTGGAGTGTCTGCCTGTGATTAGTGACTTGTAAGGATCCTGAAAGTTCCGCTCTCTCCAGTTGCCACTGCCTGGATATAAGACACACTACTAGAAACCCCTTCACAGCCTAGCTCCTTAAGTATCAGAGGATGCTTTGGGCTGAAAGTACAGAAACCCTCACCTCAACTGCCTATAGCCAGGAAGATTAATGATGTCACACCACCAGATGCCCAGAGTAGAGGGATTGTCAAAGTTGATATGTTCTGTGGTTCGATACAGGTTCTTTGAGATTCTCTGCATCTTTTCAATCCACTCTCTTGCATGTTGGATTAGTTCCCCTACTGCTTGTAAAATGACTGCTACAGTTCCAGGGGTCACTTCTAGACATGATAACATCACTCCCTAGAAGATAAGTCATTTCCTCTTGGGTGTCTTTTTTTGTTAGTGAAGATTCTTTTCCCCTAAGTCCCCCAGCAGAATTCTCTTCTCTCATTGGTCAGGGTTAGGTTACACGCCCCTTTTTGAACCAATGACTGGCCAGGGCAATGGGATTACCATCATGGATTTACACTAATGAGATTTACCCTAGAGTCTTGTAGGGAGGGGAAGATATGCAAACAAACTCAGAGCTCTGCCAGCAAAGAGGAAAAGAATGGCAGTGGACAGGCACTTAGTAGTATCTGCCACATTTTATTATCACCTTGTGAGGAGTGTAGTGTGCAGAGCATGAACTCTGGAGCTAAAACGGCGGAATTCAAACCCCCACGCTGAGGCTTACTAGCTGTGTGACCTCAGGCAAGTTAATCTGCCTCTCTGTGCCCCCGGATTTCTTAGGGAATATTATAACATCTACTTCATGGTGCTACTATGAAGTCTATATAAGTTAATATATGTAAACTATGCAAATATATATAATACATAAGAGACTGGACCACCACAAACGTTATATAGGGCTATCTGTTGTTAGTTTCTTCCTAACTCCCTCCCCACGCTCACAACCCATACGCCTACTGTCTCTACTACAAGAGTCTCATCATTATTCCAGAACTGACCTGCATTTTTCAAAACTTGGGACTTCACATATGCCAGCCTTTCCACTTATAAAGTTAAAACACTTCCCACCATCTTTCCTGCTAACGTTTAAGAGCCAGCTCCATGCCACCGCCTCCATAAACCTTCCCTGGCTGGCATTCACCTCCTTCCTGCCCCACCTTCAGACGCTCTAAACTCTGGGTGCTTCCACCCAGGCTCCTGTACATTCTGCCTTGCTTTGTGGTCCAGGTGGCTGAGCCGGTCTCCACCCTCCCCTAGACGGGGAGCCCCTTTAGGGCAGGAGCCTACTCTTTTTTTTTTTTTTTTTTTTGCGGTACGCGGACCTCTCACCGTTGTGGCCTCTCCCGTTACGGAGCACAGGCTCCGGACGCGCAGGCTCAGCGGCCATGGCTCACGGGCCCAGCCGCTCCGCGGCATGTGGGATCTTCCTGGACCGGGGCACGAACCCGTGTCCCCTGCATCGGCAGGCGGACTCTCAACCACTGAGCCACCAGGGAAGCCCAAGGAGCCTACTCTTGACCTAGTCTTTGACCTCTCCCTAGGAAACAACTCAGTGCTCCGCACACAATGTATTCTCAATAAATGTTTATTGAATCACATAGAATTGAATCAAATATACAGTCTCTGCCTTCAAGGAGTTTCCCGTCTGGTTGGGGAACAGGACAGACACACGTACAGCTGAGCACGTGAGCATTAGAACATCGGTGCCCAGGCTTCCCTGGTGGCACGGTGGTTAAGAATCCGCCTGCCAATGCAGGGAACACAGGTTCGAGCCCTGGTCCAGGAAGCCCACATGCCACGGAGCAACTAAACCCATGTACCTAGAACCTGTGCTCCGCAACAAGTAAAGCCACTGCCACGAGAAGCCCGTGCGCCGCAATGAAGAGTAGCTCCCGCTCGCCGCAACTAGAGAAAGCCCCCACGCAGCAACAGAGACCCAACGCAACCAGAAATAAATAAATAATAAATAAATTAAAAGAAAAAGAACATCGGTGCCCCAAGGGACCTGGTGCTCCACCACACCAAGCTTCTGCCATCCCCTCAAGGTGTCGTGGTCCCTCACGCCCCCTTGCCTTTATATATGCTATTCCCTCTGCCTGGAAGTTCCCTCCTTGCCCCTAGAGTCCTTTTGCATTTGACCAAGTTCTCTTCACCCTTCAAGTCTGTACTCCAGCATCGCCTCCTCTGTGAAGCTCCCCCCTGGTGACAGTGCCACCCACTCTGATGCTTCCTTACTATAGCACTGGGCATTGCATCTACCTGCCTCTCCAACTTGGGAGCTCCTTGAGAGCCAGGACTGTGACTTTCCACTCTGCATCCTGGAGCCCAGTACAGAGCTTGACAAGTAGCAGATGCTCAACGCACCTCTGCTGAGTGAGTCCAAGGCAGCCCGTGAGCACTACAGCAGGATTTACATTAGCTGTTTTGTCCCTTTCTCAGAACAGCACCCCTGGGGCTTTGGTAACAACTTAACAACAGACTGGGTGTTCAAGAGGGGCAGCCAGTCTGGGAAGCAGAAAGTGGGAACCACATGGGCTGAAGAGCCAGCATCCTGGCCAAGGAGATAACGAACAATTAGCGTAATCCCTGAGAGGAGCGTGACAACACCTGCCCAAGCTTGCCTCCAGGGAGAGAACGGACCTCGTGGAGCAGGGATTACATGCTCCCCCGTCAAGTGGCCAGGCTAGGATTCCAGGAAGGGATCGTCTTCTAAGGAGCATCCACTAACGGGCACAGCCGGGCATATGTTTTGCCTCCCTCAGGATTCTGGGTGTTTGTTCGCATGAATGACGTCTGCATCTTGCAATTGTTGCTGTTGGCTTTTCATGTTAGTACCATACTTTATAGTTTCCTGAGAACTTTCTCGTGTGATACTTCAACCAAGACTCATCCACTCTGCAGGGACTATCCTGCCCATATTCCGGATGAGGAAACTGACTCTTGGGGGTGTCCAAAAGCCTCACCCAGAGGCACACAGCTGGAGAGTGCAGGGGCTCTGGACCCAAGCCTAGAGCTTGCATGATCTGGCTTGGCTGGAAGGTGATTTGACAACTGAAGAGCTCTCTTTTTTCTTTGGGTGAGATATTGGCTTGCCACCGGCATCCATGTTCTCGTGGGCCACCAGGTCACTATTCGTTTGTCCATCTGTGTGTGTTGAGGGGTGAGGGTGAAGAATGGGGGTGTAGGATACAGGGCTGTTGTGGGGGAGCTTGTGGTGTGTGTGTCTGTTTGTGCATATGTGTGTGTGTGCACATGCTGGACCCAGGGATGAGCTTTGAGCATCCCTCATGCCTTAGGTACATTCAGTGAGAACAATGATGGTGTCTTCTGACTGCCTTTAGCGTCATAATTCCTCCAAGGGCGTGATTAGGGGCAGCGACATTTTTTAATCCCTCCCATTCATATGTCGGTTCACGCTAGAAGGGCAAAGGAGGAACTAAGGCAGCAGTTCTGCTGTGATCTCTCATCATCCTGTCACTCGGGTCACCTTCTCCAGGGTGAAGTGGAGGGCTCCCTCCCTCATCACTCTGGTACCACGGTGTCAGCAGACCCTCTCCCCAATCAACTCCTTTCATCTTCCAGTCCTTTTCCTTGTTCAGAGAGGAGGCATTGACAATGCAGTGGTCCTCACTGTCCCCCACCCAGCTTCTAAGCTGACTCAGGTGACAGCAATGTGGTTATTGGGTGGCCCTGTTGGATCTATGACTTGTGCCACCTAGAACAACTCACCTGCTACTGAGGACCATCGTTTCTTCATCTGTAAAATCAGGGTTACAATGTCTCATGAGAGGATGAAATGTGGAGATGCTTCCCAGAGTGTAGAAGGCCCTGCACACCAGTTGTTAACCTGACAGCCCTTAGCGGCTGCTAGAGCCTCCCAGAGGCCAGAGGCCCCACTGCAGCCCCTCTGCCTCTAGCCTGCCTTCCTCTGGCTCTGAGTCCCCGCTGGCCCAGCAGGGTCCTTCTTTCTGTCTCCACCCACCTGCTGGTAAGCAGTGTCCTCTCCGTCCTGGTAAAGACAGGAGCTCCCGATTCCCCCTTGGAATAGGTGGAACAGTCTGACTTTCCAGGGTCCCTAGCGGGGGCTGACTTCCCAGAATTTCCTGAGGCAGCCATGTGAACTGGGCTCAAAAAGTGTTTCCCGGTTGGATGTTCTAGATCCTCGCTACTCAAAATCTTACCCTAGGACTGGAAGGTTGCACATCTCGTGGGAGGTTGTTAGAAATGCAGAGTCTCGGACCCTGCTCCAGAGTGACTACATCAGTCTGCATTTGAACAAGCCCCTGGGTGATTCACGTGCACAGCGCAAGAAGGGCTGGATTAAGAGAGGAAGGTGTAGGTGAGGTAGTAGGCTGAGTGATCAAGAGAGGCAGGAGAGTGTTGTAGGGGACATTCTGCAATAAAGACAGGGCACTTGACAGGGGACTCAGGAGGAGCTGGAGCTAATTGTCCCAGATGCCCGCCCCACCCAGAGTCTCCATTTGTGTCAGGTCAGCTACGCTGGACAACCGTCCACTATTGTCTCTGCAGACTGTGGGTGTGCTTCCCCCCACTGAGACATCAGCTCACTCTGTCTGCCTTTAGGGAACTACGGCCTCACGGGATGAGTTAGAACATGTTCCTCCTCTCTGATTTTTTGGAAGAGTTTGAGAACGATCAGTGTTTATTTTTCTTTAAATGTTTGGTAGAATTTACCAATGAAGCATCTGGTCCTGGACTTTTCTTCATTGGAAGCTTTTTTAAATGACTGATTTAATCTCTTTCTTTGTCAGCGGTCTATTAAGATTATTTATTTCTTCTTGAGTCAGTTCTAGTAACTTGTGTGTTTCTAGGAATTAGTCTGCTGGAAGCATTATTATTGGAAACCAACGTCCTCCTTCCCTAAGCAGGTGGTAACAAGTAGATAGTGCCTAGGACTCCAGCTGCCAGGCTGATCTGGTTCTCAGGTGTCCACATTTGCCTGGCCCTGTCCTTACATCCTGGACCCTGGTTTCTTCATTTGACCCAAGTGCAGTGGAGGCTCCTTGCTGACTGCCCTGTTCTGGGCATAGGAGTTTCCTGCCTGAGTCCTCACCTCTATTATCTGTTGATGAGCTAGAGCCAGTTCACAGGGGAGTAGGAACCTTGGCAAAGTCAGCTGCCACTCCTCAGTTCCTGCCCTGCACCTTGACTCCCAAATCCTGCCCCTGGGTGTGAACTGGTTAGCATCTCTGATTGTTCTGTAAGTGAGCAATTAAGAACCTTCCCAGGCATTCTGAAACTGAAGATACCCTCAGGAAGTTCCTGGTGACCCGAGCTGTCTTAGTAAAAGCTTTTTTAGTTGAAGAATAAAAGAAACCCACTGTGTTAGTCAGAAGACTCTTCTGTGGAGACCAATAAGCCCTAAAATCTCAGTGGCTTAACACAAAATCTTGATATCTCTCGCACACAAAACACCCTGAAGGTCCAGGAGCCCTCCTTGGCGGCTCTCCTCCAACCATGATCAGAAGTGGGCTGTTCCTCCTTGAGCGCTACCAGCACACATCTGTCCACTTGCAGCCACAGGGTGGAAAAGAGGGTGCTTGGATCTCGCACATGCAGTGTTAACTGCCTGGGACTGGAAATGACACATCCCATCTGCTCACCTCATTGGCAAGAATCCAGTCACAAGAGCCCACTCTAATGACAAGGGAGACTGGGAAGCATGGTCTTCCTGGAAGTTAAACTTCCAGGTCAGTTAAACAAAAAGAGTTTGGGTGGTTATGGGGAGGTCCCTGAGATTCAGGGCAAGAAATTCTTCCAGGCTTCTCCCAGGATTGAAAGCAGGCACTGACCGGCATCATGGTTCAGGGAAGCTCCTCTGTCCCTCTCTGGGGTCACAGGTTTCTCTTCTCTAGGATGAAACTCACCCTGGTTTGCTGGGACTTTTCTGACCTTAGCACTGACACTCCTATGTCCTGGGAGCTCCCTTGGTCCTGAGCAAACCATACCACTGGTCACATCATCATTACTTATTTTCACATATCACCTTCAGCTTTTAATTTTTCTCCTCTGAGTGAATTCGTTCTTCTCTGTGCAGATGGCATAAAGTTGCTGCCCCTGCCCCCTCCCATCCCAAGCTCCAATCCTCGCAGCTTCAGTACCTCCAACCACTAACTAACGCATATCCTCAATCTTAATTCTAAAATTTCAGGAAGGAAACTGATTGCTCTATCTTAGGTCTGACACTCACCTCAGTTGGGTAGAATAATCATGGCCATCTGGGTCCATCCCTTTAAGTGAAGGGACAAGGCAGAAAAGGGGAAGTAAGAGCCAGCAGATACCCCAAATTGTGCTATTGCCTGCCCCATCGGGAACTTTCCACTGTAACCACATAAAAGACAAAAATAGAAGAGGACTATAATTATCCTGCCAAAGGACAGTGCACCTGGGATTACAGCTCTCCCTAGCCCCTCTTCTGAAGCCCAGTGCACACCGAATCCGTCCATGTGTTAGCTAAGGTGATACAGTAAGTTCCCTACATACAAACAAGTTCCGTTCCAGAGTGCATTCCTAAGTCCAGCAAAGTTAGCCTAGGTACCCAACTAACACGATCGGCTATATAGTACTGTACTATAATAGGTTTATAATACTCTTCACTCACATAATACATAAAAAACAAACAAACACAAAAAAATAAACATTTTTAATCTTACAATACAGTACCTTGAAATTTAGAGTAGTACAGTACAGCTGGTGGCATACAGGGGCTGGCATCGAGTGAACAGGCAAGAAGAGTTACTGACTGTAGGAGAGAGAGGAGGTGGGAGATGGTAGAGCTGAAGGATTGTCAGCAATAGGAGTTGGAGGGCAAGCTGCAATTTCGCTCACGCCTGAGGATGGAATGCACGTTAGTATCTTTGAAAGTTCGCAACTTGAAGGTGCGTAGGTAGGGGACTTACTGTAGGCAAAAATTCAAAATGCCATCCAAGATTCCCACCCCCTATTGTGTGTGCTTGTATAATCCCCTCCCCCTGGGGGTGGGCCAGACTTGGGAATACCGTGAAGTAGTCACTCAGGTGATGAGGTTACATTATACAGCAAAAGTGATCAGACACTCACACCCACAGTAACTGTTACTTTAAGACTGTGGTGTCAGTCTGGGGAGAGACTCTCCCACGGGCTTTGAAGAAGGAAACTGGCATGTTGTGAGAGGCCCACATGGCCGGGACCTGAGGGTGGCCTCTAAAAGCTGAGCGTGACCCCCAGCTGACAGCCAACAAGAAGACAGGATGTCAGTCATAAGAGGGCACTCAAGGAACTCAATTCTGCCAACACTCTGAATGAGCCTCAGAGGAACCCGAGCTTCAGATGGGATTGCAGCCTCGCCCCACCCCTTGATCTCAGCCTGGTGAGACCCTAAACAGAGAACCCAGCTATGGCGCCGTGCCTGGACTTCCGACCTACAGAGACTATGAGATAATAAATTCACGTGGTTTTAAGGTATGAAATTTGTAGTACTGTGTTACACAGCAATAGAAAATGAACACATCTAACTTAGGGAACAATCATGGGGCATTAGGCATACCTGGGGGTGTAAGTTTCAAATGTTCAATCTCAAATCAAGTGTATACATGAACAAAATATTGAATAAGTCCCCATTTGACTGTTTTACTCCAGAGTTCGGCTTTCCAGGGCCACCTACCTTCCCTACTACTCAATCTTCACAGGCTGGGGCCGGGGCCAAGAGAGCTGTTCCACCCCAGTGGGGACATTGACGGGAAATGGGCAGCCAGCCAGCTCAGGAGTAAGAAGAGTGTAATGCTGGTTTCACTTTAAATATTTAAAAGTTTGGATTTATGTAAAGGATTAATAACAACCAATTGGCAAGGGGAACAGGAGTCCAGCACCGCCATATATCCTTAATACGAGTATAAATTGGATCAGCATTTCAGCAAGCATTGGCAAGATCTATTAAATTGCAAAATGTACATATCCTTTAATCCAGGAGTTTCTCTTTTGAGAATTTGCCCTACAGAAATTTTAGCACAGGGTCCAATTATACATGTACAAGGATGTTCATTGCAGCATTGTTTGCACTAGAAAAAAATTGGCAGAGTCATTCCTATCAATGAGGGATTTGTTAAATAAATTGTGGCACATTCACACTGGAATACTATTCAGCCACTGAAAAAAATGAGGTTCATTTATATGTGGTGACATTTCCATGTCGTATCTATGATATACTGATAAGGAGAAAGAGAAAATTACAGACGCTATGTATAGTATATCATTTTTGTTCAAAGTAATTACATATTTATATGTTAAAATATGCATAGAAAAAATGGAAAAATTTAAACCAAATTTTTAAGAACAGTTACTTCTTGAATTATGGGGAACTTTCTGTTTTATATATACTTCTGGATTATGTTATATGATGGGGCACTTTTTATGTTATACATTTCTGTATCCTTAGAAAAATTTACTATGTGCGTTTGTTAATTTTATAATAAAGCAAAACAACAACTATGTTTTTAAAAATTGGATTAAATACCTCTAGATCCTTATCTATCATCTAAGAAACTGATGCAGGCCAGCCAGGCTATGAAGTTCACAGTCTGACCAACGCTTTCCATAGGCCTGGAGAGCAGTCAACAGGTACACAGAGATCCTCCACAAGGGCTCGTGTGCAGTGAAGAATTAAATTTACCCAAGGAGAGGTCTGGCCTTTGCCCTCAGCTACTGGGAGGGGATCTCTAGGCCCTTGGAATGTCACATGTGAGAGCCGTATCTTTGTTTGCTGGGGTTTGGCCACTGGAGAGTCTAACAGTGTGAATTATGATGGGGACTCTGAACCATGTGGTATCAGATCTATCTCCAGGAAGGTCTGAAAACTAAAGGTCAGCCTCACAGGCAGTATGTAATTGAGCCCCAGTAAAAATTCTGGACCCCGTAGTCTTGGGTGCACTTTCCTCGTTGGCATTATTCCAAGTGTATCATCACGTATCCATGACAGAAAAGTAATGCTGTCTATGGGTCCACAGGGAGAGGATAGTGGGAGCTCCACATTTGGTACCTTTCCTGGACTCTACCCTCTGTGCTTCTTCCCTTGGCTAATTTAAATCTGTATCCTTTCCTTTAACAAACCATAACCTTAAGCAGAGCAGTTTTCTGGGACTTCCCTGGCGGTCCGGTGGTTAAGACTTCTCCTTCTAACGCAGGGGGTGTGGGTTCGATCCCTAGTGGGGGAGCTAAGATCCCATGTGCCTCAGGGCCAAAAAACCAAAACGTGAAACAGAAGCAATATTGTAACAAATTCAATAAAGACTTAAAAAGAAAAAGCATAGCAGCTTTCAGCGAGTTCTCTGCGTTCATCCAGTAAATCATCAAACTTGAGAGTGGTTTTGGGACCCTCCTAGGCTTGAAGAGGTAAGAGGAGAAAGAGGTTACTAGAATCTGGATAGATGTGGTTATACTTAGAAGTGGGAGCTGTGGCCTTGGGCAGAGGACTGCAGATCCTGCCAGCCTACAGCCTAGCAGGAAGGAAACCAAGAGAATGAATGTCTCAGCCTCCATCTCCTCTCACCTCCTGTCTCCCACCTCCCATTGACCAAACCCAACCAGAAGGGAGAGGGCAGGCAGTCCAGGTAACACGTCCACACAGGGGAGACTGCAGGCCACAGGGCAGAGTGGTGGAGAATGGATAGTGGACTAGAGGGGTAAATTAAGATGTCCAGCACAGGGAATTCCCTGGTGGTCCAGTGGTTAAGACTCTGCACTTCCACAGCAGGGAGCACGGGTTCGATCCCTGGTCGAGGAACTAGGATACTGCATGCCGGGCGGTGCAGCAGGAAAAAAAAAAAAAAAAATGTCCAGCACAGTAGGACCACATCTATCTTGCTCAGCCCTGAGTCTCTAATGTATAGCCTAGTTCCTAGCACCAAGTAAGTACTTAAGCAATATTACCGTTGAGTGAAGACACATGAAGGAATGAATTCCTCCCTCACCTACATCTCAGAGATATTGTAAGATCAAATGCCACCAGATGCATGAAAGTATTCTGTGAACCACGAAGTAGCAAATAAGTAGAAAAGATTATCATCTTATCCTGATTCTTCTTCCATTTATGAGGTCAATCTCTGAAAGAAAATCAGAGCTTCCAGAAAGAGACAACTGGCTACATTTACTTTCTTGGCCAGAGCGCCAGCCCCCGAGAGCCCTGTTGGTCTGAGCGCTGGACCTGAAGGCATCTTTGGAGCATGAGCTCACCCTCCTTCCAGGGGTAGCTCTTGGGGAGAGCACATCTAGACCACAGGGCACTTTATGTTTTCTTTATTGAGTTAAAAATAAAAGAAGGACATTTTCTGGCAGCAAGATGCTCCCTGTCACACCTGGGGACTAAAGGTTTATTGCAACTTTATTAAAATGTATGAGATAAATTGAAGAGCCATGCTCTTCAGCCAGAGCCACTACCTCCCTGCAGGTGTTCTGGTTTTGTATAAAGAAAGTTGTCACAAGTAATTTGGACCAGAGCATGTAGTTATAGACTGCCAAATGCTGATTAATTAAGTTGATGTTTGGATTCGTTCTGCATGATAGTTTCATTAGGGAAAATGACTGAAAATGTGGAGTAAAGTAGCAAGGGAGGAAAAGAAAGCATCATCCCATCGTGAGATTTAAGACAAGGAGACCCACTCTGTATTCACTGGTGTTTGCATGTGGGTGCACGTGGGTGTGTCTTTTCAAGTGTCCCAGCAAAGGATGGGTCCATGGCCGTGAGGATTACAAGCTGTTAATATGAATTCTAATCCTGAAATCAGCTCCTTTTCTGTTATCACCTTTGGCCTTGACCTCTCTGTGTAACCACTTCCTCAGGTTAAATTTCCAAATGTTCATTGAGCCTTTAGCCATTGAGCCAGAGGCTTCCAGCCACCTGGGATGATCCTACATGGGAACCTGAGGGATAGCCAAGCACAGCCTGACAAGGAAGGCTAGGGGTCCATTCACCCACCCAGAAGCTGGAAGAAATGCTGAGCAGAGGGCATGACTCTCAGAGAGACAGGAAGATGTTTTCCCCAGCCCCAAGGAAGCCAACATTGATGAAAACGTGAGCTGACTTCAAATGTCATGGTGCTTTTAGGAAACTGTATTTCAGTTAATACCTAACCCATATAACTAAAGATGAGCATTTTTAGGAGTTTGTATGGATGTCTGCGGTGTTTTACCCTCATAAATTCATTCATGCAAATATTAACATCAAGCATTAATATTCAGCCCTGAGCTGTTCAACTCACAGAGGAGCAAAAGACATGGTCCTTGCCCTCAAAAATCTTAAATCTGTACATGAAGTTGAGTCTCCTGTGTGTGTTTCCCTAGCCCCACCTACCCCAACCAACATGCTTGTATGTTCTAACCATATTGTACTATTTTCAATTCCTTAAATGTATCATGCACTATTTCATTGCCAGGATATTTCCCATGCTGTTCCCCCTGCCTGGAACATTTTTCTCCCAACTCCACCATCTCATCCCAATTCTCCTGGATAATTCCTACTTATTCTTCAGATTTTATATTAGCTTAAATGTCATTTCTTCCAGGAAGCCTTCCTGGATCACAGACTCTCAGACTAGATACAAAGTCCTCATTCTACCTGTGTTTCCTTGATTGTAAGACTCACCATATCGCATGAGGAAGAGAAGACAATTGTCTGGTTTTAATATCCTCAGTGCTTAGCATAACATGTAATAGGAGCTAATAAGTGGAGAGAATGGAATGAGAAGAACTTAAACCAAGTATCTAAGATGATTTCTGCCAGTGCGAATAGAGGGAAACTTGGCAAGCCACGTCCTTTTCTCAATACCTATTTCCTCATATGTACATTGAGAATAATAGAAAGGATCATTTTCTGACACCCACTAATGTCCAGGACTGATGTCCCAGCTGATCTGGTTGGCCAAGTGGGTGCTCCCTTGCCCCCTCACTTCTCCAAGTGAAGCTGCATGCTGGACCAGAGAGGATGATGTCCCAAGGAGAGGTCTCTGTTGAAATCAAGAGCAGCAAGTACGGCTTCCCCAGTGGCGCAGTGGTTGAGAGTCCGCCTGCCGATGCAGGGGACGCGGGTTCGTGCCCCGGTCTGGGAAGATCCCACGTGCCGCGGAGCGGCTGGGCCCGTGAGCCATGGCCGCTGAGCCTGCGCGTCTGGAGCCTGTGCTCCGCAACGGGAGAGGCCACAACAGTGAGAGGCCCGCGTACCGCAAAAAGAAAAAGAAAAAAAAAGTAGCAAGTAAATGGGAATGATCCAGACTCATCTCTCCCTACTTCCTAGAGCTCTTGGGGGTCTCAAATTAGAAGGCCTCTGTCAAGTGCCAAACCCCAGAAGAGAAGTGTTAGGGGTAAGACAACCAGTGGACATATGTGTCGGCGTCTGACAACAGTGGCCGGATGAATAAAATTCTGCTCTGACCTGAAGGGGCCATACTATGACATATAAGATAGATATAGATATAGATGTAGTTATGGATATAGGATATAGATATAGGCTAAGGAGATCTTCAATACTAGTTAACAGGCTGGAGGAAATTAGTTGGTGAGATGGACAGTTAACCTTGGACTTAAGTCTCAAAAAAGTGACTCCTCTTCCCTCCCTCCCCCTCTCCATTTATTTTCATTTTTCCCATCCAGGAGGACCTCAGTGACACTCCATGGAGGCCTTCACATAAGGGAGACGGGACCATGACCTTGGGGGTGTGTTTCTTCACATCTCGTCTGCCCCTTCACTGCTCTCTGGATCGTTTGTTCCTCACTCAGCTTCTAAAAACTGCCTGTTCCTTCCTTGGTCTCCCAGTGAAGTCCAGTTGGCTTATTCCCATCTCAGGATGTAATTTTCCACAGGGTTTTGTGGGGAGGACTTGCACAAGTGGACGATTAAGGATTGTAGCCCCTACACAGTCCCACCAGCTTTAACACAGTCAGGAGAACGATGCTTTCCACGTCCACACCCCCTGGAACCACACCTTCCCCTATAGTTTCTAATAAGAAACAACAAAAACCCATCTTTCAAAGCCAGTTGATATAACAGCAAATTTTGATTTAAAAGAAAAATAAAGATATCACACAAATGGCAAACATTATAAGCTGTCCTCAAGGTCTAAAGGTCCCCCAGGCATAAATGTTAACAAAAAGAACTTAGCAGAAACCCAGGCCCTGATCTATTCTTTCTCTGGAGCTTGTCTCCTCTACAAGAGAAGCAGTGAGCGCTAAGTTCTTTTCTCTGTATTGTTTCACTTCCATCTCCTGTGAAACTAATAACGCTGTTCAACACGCCTGGAGCCGGCAGGTGTGCCCTCCTGGGCCATCTACAACTGAGCGAAGCCAGGAGAGCAGAGGAGTTGCCTTCTCTACCCTGGAAGGTGAGTCTGGTTAGGTTAGCAGAGAGACTTGGTTAAACTCGGTTAGCTTGTGAGCTTGCTAATTTACCAATACCCAGGAGGACCCAAGCTACAAAAGGGAAATGAGGGTTTCTAGCATCTTCACTAAGTGCCTTCTGAATCCTCAGAGAAAGAGTAGATTCAGTGTAATGGAAGTCTGCCGGTAACAGAAGGTTAACACAAACATGGGTATGGCTTCCCTGGTCACAGAGCAGTTGTGGCATAAAGATTAGGCATGTGGGCTTTGGACTCAGCCAGACCTGGGTTTGAATTCTGGCTCCCTTGCTCCTCAATGGGGCTGTCCTGGGCTGAGGTCCCCAGAAATAGAACCTGATTCCAGGATCTGAGGATTATCTAGGGAGACCCCAGGAGAATCCAGAGTGGAGTAGGAGAGGGAGACAAGGGAGAGAGGAAGCTAGTACAAGTCACTGCAAAGAGCAGGCCACTGCTGGGGACCCCTGGGCTCACCCCCAGTGGGGGCCTCTGGGAGACGTAGCTTGTGCCTCAGTTGTCTTCCAGAGAGGTGAGAAAGCTGGGATATTTACCTACTAATCCCCACGCTACACGGACTGAGGGCTGCTCCCAGGTGTTTTACCTGCACCCAGGTCAAGCAGGCTTCCTTACCAAGAGCCTGCAGACAAGGTCATCAATGTGTAAGACAAAGATAAAACAGCCTCTGATATACATTTGCGTAAATTCAAACCCTTGATACCTTTGTGTATATACCACGCATATTCTGATTAGAAAGTCTGAAGCTTAATGCAGAGGGTTTCCCTAAGAGAGGGCAAGCTTCAGGATCTGGTTTCCAAACCCATAACCTTGGGTAGACAGACTAAAGCCCGAGCATCTTTGGCCTCCCCAAGCCCCCGGATCCGACGAAGAGGATGCATTTATTTAGGGGATTTCCCAACGTGCAAAGTCGGTGCCTAAATCCTGAGTCATAGCATCTCTTTTTCCAAGAAACCACATGTGCTTTGAGTGATGAAAGAGTCAGGCAGACCTAGGATTGGGTCCACAGATGACCCACTAGCTGTATGGCCTCGGGGTGCTATTTACCCTCTCTGAGCCCTGGTGTGCTCATTTCTAGTCCTGCAAGGATCCACCCAGATTTCTTAGAGATAGAGTGGGAATTGAATTTAGGGAGGTGATTTCAGTGGACGTTCAGACACAGGGCCTGGAGGAATGAAGATCGCCTGTTTTCCCTCTCGCACCCTCGGGCCACCCCTCCAGGGCTCAGAGCACAGTCAGCCTCTTGGCCAACCTTCATCCTCCACGTTGATTTGTGAAACCCTCAAGGACAGGGAGGTACCAGTCCCGTCTGCACCAAGAGGCATCATCATTCGCCAGAGCTGGTCTGTCTTTCCTCCCTGTGACACTAAGATGTGCCCCTAGGAACGAGAAGCCAGCCAACTTGGGCGGCAGGGACAGCTGGTGTGCTGGAGAAGACATGCACTTGGTTTCATGGCCTCATTCAAATATCTTGGTCTCATCCTGGCAAGATCTCTGCATCATTCTTCCCCGCAGCAGTTGAAATCAGCTCTGCTGCATTTGTGATCCTTTAGAAGGAAACTGCAGCTAAATCAAGGAGAAAAACTCTGAAAGGGAATGGTCTCCCTCTCTCCCTCTTTCGCTCTTTTACACACACACACACACACACACACACACACACACACATCACTGGAGTGGAGAGAGAAGCAGTGACAGATGGAACAGGCAGAGAAAGGAAAACTAGAGATGAAGGGAAACAGAAGAAGAGACACGCAGGCTCTCACAGCATGGAGGCCTGAAAGGACAGGACGGGAAGTCAGGAAGGTGAGGTGCGGAGGTGTGAGGTCCTCAGAGGGAGAGGGTGGAGAAGCAGCCCGCGGGGCAGGAAGAAGAGACAGCAAGGAGACTGTGCACAGGCTGCAGTTTCAACATCCCAGATGGTAGTAATGGCGGGGTGTGTGCACGTGATCTGGCACGTGTGTGTGTGTGTGTGCACGCGTGTGTACACACACCTCTGAATAAGTGTGCACCCATGAGTGTTACCAGCACAGAAACAGCACAGGCACGAAGGAAGGAGGAAGCAGACAGCCTGGGCACCGTGAGGGGGCTGTTGAGGGAGCTTGTCGTTTCCAGATGAGCCAGGCCTGCTTCTAGAGGCTCTCCCTCCCCGTCAGTACTTGCTGAGTGGATGTTGAATGCTGCAGCCCGTCCCTTCCCAAGACGGGGGCCACAGGAGCGGTGGTAAATGCAGATGTGACTCTCCTACCCACTTCTTCTCCCTTTACGGCCATTCCTGCAAAACCAACCAGAAATGAAAAAGTGCCCCGTTGCTAGCCTGGAGTCCTGGGGCTCAGAGCCACGCTTCTCTTTTGGGTGTTGCCTTCTTCCCTTTCCCTGAGTTAAAATTACTTGTGTTCAGACCTTCGCTTCCCGGCTGGACTGAAGGCACCTGGAGGCCATGCCCCATGTATTATTTATCTTTGTTTCACCCATAGTGCCCAGCACATTACCAGGTGCTCCATGAATGTTTGTTAAGTAAATGAGCGGCATAGTGGGGTCCGCCACGTGCCCCGCACACAGAAGGGGCCGCAGGGTTTCCACACACGCACAACATGCTGTGCTTTTCTTCCTTCTTCGTTCCCTCCTTTCTTCCCTCCTTCCATCCTTCCTTCCTCCCTCCCTCCCTTCACCAGGATTTATGAAATCCTGGGGAGGCTGGATAATGTTCCCCAAGATGTCCATATCCTGATCCCCAGAACCCATGAATACGTTACCTGACATGGCAAAAGGGGCTTTGCAGATGTGATGACGTTGAGGATCTTGAGGTGAGAGATCATCCTGGACTACCCTGGGGGCTCGAAAGAGTCCTTATCAGATGGAGGCAGGAGGGTCAGAGTCAGACAAGGAGATGTAACAACAGAAGCAGAGGTCGGGGTGACATGAGGAAGGGGCCAGGAGCCAGGGCTAGAAGGTGAAAAGGCAAGGGACTTCCCTGGTGGCGCAGTGGTTAAGAATCCGCCTGCTAATGCAGGGGACACGAGTTTGAGTCCCGGTCCGGGAAGATCCCACATGCCACGGAGCAACTAAGCCCGTGTGCCACAACTGCTGAGCCTGCGTGCCACAACTACTGAAGCCCGCGTGCCTAGAACCCGTGCACAACAACAAAGAGTAGCCCCTGCTTGCTGCAACTGGAGAAAGCCCGTGCACAGCAACAAAGACCCAACGCAGCCAATAAATAAATAAATAAATTTATTTTATTTTATTTTTTTAAAAAAGCAAGGAAGCAGGTTCTCCCCAGAACCTCCAGAAGGAACACAGCCCTGCTGACACCTTGATTTCAGACTTCTGCCCTCCAGGACTGTAAGATGATAGATAGATAAGTCACCAGGTTTGTAGTATTTTGTTACAGCACCAATAGGAAGCACCAATGTGAGTGCTAGTTATTTGGTTTCCTCCCCAGTGAACGCAGTGGCTCCATGAGCGGTGCTCTAATGTTAGACCCTTGGAACATTCCCCGGGTCTGACCAACATCTCTTGACGCAGAAACCCTTTTACTGAGTCAATTCTGTTCATATCAGGACTATTAGATTACAAGGACCAGGTCTCAAAGTTCTCTGTAACTGGCACCAAAGCCCTGCACAGAATACCCCACCAGGGACTGCCTGAAAGGTATGGAGGCAGATGGTCTCGGTTTGAGTCCCAGGTCTTCTTCTTAACTCACTGTGACCTGGGTAAATCATGTAACTTATTTGAGCCCCAGTTCCTTTATCGATAAGTGGGGATAATGATACCTAACTCGCAAGCTGTGAATACTAAGCCAGCTAATGAGGCAGAGTTCTCCAAAATGGATGGGATCATCCTTCGTTTTCCTTTTAATTTCAGAAGGTACATGTGTTCAAGTGTGTTGCCAAGTGTGCCTTCACTTTGCACAATAAGTTAGCGGTGAGCCTGACTCAACACAGATACAAAAATCTGCTTCTCTCTGGGGACACTGGACCTTCATTGGACAAGCTGGGACCCTATTGATTCTTCCTTGCAGAGCAAGCGGATGAGTCTAAATGGTTCCTGGGGACTCCTTCATCTTTTGTTCATTCCTTCATTTGTTTAACACTTGCTGAGAGCTCACTAAGCAACGAGGCTGCAGAGCGAACACAAAATAGCCCTTACCTTCAAGGCATTTACTTGCTGGTTGGGGCAAAAATCCCTACAGTGCTGTGGGGTTTGTGAATGGACAGAAAACACCAGATTCATGATGCACGTGAGTAGTGAATATTCTGCAAAGGAACAAAAACATCCTTCACCTTGGGGATGGAGGGACATGGGAAAGGGCTGTCTGGACCTCTCCTGGCACGTTCCCCTGATTCCCAGTAGCATGAAGGCTCTTCCTGTTCTGCAGACCTCCAGGGAATGCTGTGTGCAGTGGCTCCAGGAGTGGTTGGATGGACGAGGGACCCTGGAATATTTGCTGGGTCTGACCAATACTGCTTGACATGGAAACCTCTTTTCTAGGTCAGTTCCGTCCAGAAAGCTAACTTTCCCTTTTTTGGAGGCCACATTAAAAAGTAGATAGGAGAAAGGGTGATAAGCAGTGACAGACAGGGAATGACGTGGATTCTCAGGGAGCAAGGGGCCTCTGGGGCTTTCTCCTAGGACACCTCTGAGCACATCAGATATGCCCCAACTGAGGCATCATGGCCAGAACTGCTCCTTGGATGGCCTCCCAGAAAGGACATTCCTTTGACCCAGTGGCCTCTGTGCTCCCATCTTCTTACCTCAGGCTCTGGAGTCCATGAAGGGCACGGCAAGGTCTCCCTAGGGCGAGGCATCCTGGCAGGACCCAGCCCCCTCCCGTTCTAGGTGAGGGAGAAATTTCCCAGGGTAGAGCCAGAGACAGCCAGTGGCAGACCTCCCACTAATCACCTTCCAATTTGCAGCTACTGACAATCCTAGCCAGGAAGGAGCAGATTCATTAGACGGGAAAGTCTTCTGATTCCTTAATAAAAAGCTGAGGTACCTGGTTTTCCACTTCTGATGGAGAACAACACCACAAGATCAAGTAAGACTCCTGAGGCGGGAGGCAGGAGACCAGAGCTCTTGGTCAGCCAGAGGGCTAAACCATTCAACAAAGCCTGTTGTGTATCCTGCTGTGGACCGGGCACCAGACCAGGCACTGAACCAGCGAACTAGGATTAATAAGGGACAGTCCCTGATCTCATGGTGCTAGCAGGATAACACAGTCCTATATTGATCTAATATCCCCGGCACTTGCCAGGGATACACAAATAAAGAAGATATGATCCCTGACTTTGAAGAGCTTATAATCTAGTTCATTCATCCAAAAAATATTATTCATGTACCTACTATGGGAGATGCTGGGTTAGGCCCTGGGAATCCTAGCTGAATTAATAGCTTCAAGGAGCTCACATTCTCCTAATGCTGCCTGAACTGCCCTATCTGGGTCTGGGATGGAATTTTCGCATCCTGGAATCCTAGAGTTCATCTAGTTCACCCTTCCATTCACTGTGGGACTAAGGGTAGCCATGGACCTCTTCTGGACAAAGAGATTAATTGGAAGTTGTTGGGTGGCTGTCCTGGGAAAGCTTGTGCGAAAAGGACAAACTCAGTAGACGTGCCACCTGTTGGCTTTAGGCTTCTTCCTGCCTAGAATGCAGATGTGACATCTGGAGATGCAGCAGCCACCTTGTAATGCTGAGGTAAAATCCTCAAAGGAACAGAAAGACAGAAGGTACCCGGTTCCTGACAGCATCACTGAGACACCTTTGAGTCACCAAACAAGCCCTAGATGGACTCTGTGTTAGTCATGCTTTACATGCCAAATGCTTTACATAAATACGCTCATAGAACCTCTACGGGAGGTACTACAGTTTATTCCCATTTTACAGATAAGAAAACAGAGACACGGAGCCAGGAAGTGGCAAGTCCATCTAGGTCTTCTGGCTCTAGAGCCCACCCCCTTTAATTAACCACCATGGTTCTCATGTCAATAAATGTCCTCCACGATCCTGACCTTCTGTTTGGGTTTCAAAAATTACCTGCTTGGTGACACTTTCCCTGATCCTGCCAGTCCCTTTTCCCCACCGGCAGAATTTATTGTCCTCACCTCTCAGTGACGGCTTGTACGCCTCCGTCAGCACTTTGTGCATCAGACAGTAACTGGACGGCTGCCTCCCCTGCTGGGCTGAGAGCTGCTTCCTCAAGGTCAGGGATGAATGAAGGTGAGTGTGTGTGGACAGGAGTCTCCCCATGTATGTGTGAGTGTGAGGGCTGAAGGGCAATGACCATGTACCAGTCATCTCTGCATTCCCACCTGGCTCCAGGGCTCTGGAAAGATGTCTAATGAATGAATGAATGAACAAATGAATGAAAGAGTGAATGAATATATGAAAAATATCTCTATGAACAAATAAACAACAAAAAGATGGAATATCCACATGAATGCTTTCCAGGACCCTTCCCTGAGTAGGCTGGGGATAGGAGATTTACTGTCACAATTGCTAGTCAGCAGAACAGTGGTCCCCAGCTTTCATCAGGATCACCCGGACAAACGGACTGTTCAAAATACAGAACAAAATAATAACTAACACTTCTCGACTCCTCTCTATATGCTAGGCACCTACCTGAGCCCTTTGATATCCTAATACATTTATCCTCACAACCACTCTCTTGGATGGGTATTATTGTTATCCACACTTTACAGACGTAGAGGTTGAGGCAGAGAGGTTAAGTAATTGGTCCAAGGTCACCCAGCTGGTAAGTGATGGAGCTGAGATTTGAACCCAGGCAGTCTAGCCCCTGAGTCCATGCTCATAACAATGTACAGTACTGTGTCAGTCCTATATTTGTATTCCCCCACACCACACAGGTGTTGCAAAGTGGTCTCTGGGTACACTGGATGAAGCTCGGAGAAATTTCTGAGGCAACAATACCTAGAAAAAGTGAGACTTTTAAAGGTGTCCAGGAGAAGGTTATTAAGGCCCCAGCCCACGGTGACAGGCTCAGTTAAGGAATGCGGGGAGGATCCTTGTCCCCGGTCACCCTCCACCATTGGCATGCAGCCCTCCCCTAGAGCCCAGGATGGAGGAGGAAACACTGGCCGGCCGTGCCCTCAACATCTGTTTGCCTGAGCACCAGGCAGGGGAATGGGGAATGCAGCCCACCACCCACCCCAGGACACTCTAGCCAGAGGTCATCCAGGGTGAGAGGAGGGATGGGGGCAGCCTGCTCTCCCCCTGACCCCGCAGTACACAGGGGTGGCCCAGGGGCCTGCTGTGTCACTACCGTGGTTCCGGGGTTAGCTGTGGAGGAGAGGATGTGTGGTTCTCTCGAGGCCCCCTGAGTGCAGAAAAGTTTGAAAGCCTTAAATAAATTCTCGAATAATTTCAACTAGCTCCCATCTCCAGCTCGGGCTCTCAGCCGGAGCATGAAATGAGCACACGGGCTTTCTCCTGCCACCTCGTCTCCTCCACGAGCCCCAGGGGATCCACGCTGACCTAGTGGGGCTTTTCCATCTCAAATATCAGTGGCTCCAGCCTCTCCCCGTCCCTCCCAGGCACACTGACCTCCTCCTTGGGCTGAGCTCTCTGTCCCGGCCCCAGCATCACTCAGGCTGCCTCCCCAGCCACCCAAAAGTGGACTCTATTTCCTGACACAACCGACCTTCCAGGAGTCAACTGAGGGCTGCCTTCTCCTTCTTCTCGGTCTCAGCTCTTTCCTCGCTCACCGAGAGGCCTTCTCCATCACTCATCTCCTTCTGGCCCCCTACCTCACCTACCCCCTCATGAGGGAACAGCCCTCCCACCGGCTTCTCCCTCCCCTTCTAACCACAGTCTGGCCCGACACTCGCCAGCCTCGCCGGCTCAATCTGGGTCGTGCACTCCACACATGCCTGCCCCTGGGCCTTTGTACTTAGCATCCCCTCTACCTGCAAGGCTCTCTCCTGGATCCCCAGGGCCCCGCCCCCCCACCTCGCTTTGCTTCACGCAGTCTCTGCTCAAATATTACATCCTCAGACAGGTCTTTTCTGGCCGCCACCATCACCCACCCACCTCCTGTAGCTGCCTTATCTTCTTATGGCACATGTCACATCCTGACATAGTATATTTTTTATTGAATAAAACATAAACCGGGGCTTCCCTGGTGGCGCAGTGTTTGAGAGTCCGCCTGCCAATGCAGGGGACACGGGTTCGTGTCCTGGTTCGGGAGGATCCCACATGCCGCGGAGCGGCTGGGCCCGTGAGCCATGGCCGCTGGGCCTGCGCGTCCGGAGCCTGTGCTCCACAACGGGAGAGGCCACAGCAGTGAGAGGCCCGCATACCACAAAAAAAAAAAAAAAAAAAAACATATAAACCCTATAGATGTATAATGTATGTATTACTGTCTGTCTACCTTACTAAAATATCATCTCCTTGAGGCATGTCTATACTCAGTAGCCAGAGCAGTGCCCTGTGCACCAGAGATGATTGTTTGTTGAATGAATGCATGAATAAAGGAAAGGATGGATGAATGTGTGAGTTAACCCGGGAAAGTCGAGCCAGGTGCTAAGAAAACTATCAATACTTATGGACTGCGTAGCCTAGAGTTAGTTCTCTGAGCCAGACAGGCTCTTGGAGATCAGGGTGGTATAGTCTAGGGTTAGAGCCTGAAGGTGGGAGCCAGGGCCTGGCTTCCAGTCCCAGCTCATCACCTACTGGCTCTGTGACCTTGGTCAAGTCACTGAACCTCTTTGTGCCTCAGTTTCCACAAAACTATACTCCTATAAGAAGGCAAGCCTACTTAATAAATGTCATGGTGTGTTCCTACTTCTCCACCGACCAGCCGTTCCCCTGTCTCTCTCCCTCTCCTTGGGCCTCCCTATGCCCTGAGACAGAACAACATCTAAATTAGGCCAATTAATAACCCTACAATGGCCTTTAACTGTTCAACTGAAAGGAAGAGTAGCACATCTCTCACTTTAAATCAGAAGCTAAAGATGATTAAACTCAGTGAGGAAGGCCTGTCAAAATCAAAGATGGACCAAAAGCTAGGCCTCTTGCACCAGTTAGCCAAGTTGTGAGTATAAAGGAAAAGTTGAAGGAAATTAAAAGTGCTGCCCCGGTAAACACACAAATGGTAAGACAGTGAAACAGCCTTATTGCTGAAATGGAGAAAGCTTTAGTGGTCTGGATAGAAGATCAAACCAGCCACAACATTCCCTCAAGCCAAAGCCCGATCCAGAGCAAGGCCCTAACTCTTTTCAATGATATGAAGGCTGAGAGAGGGGAAGAAGCTACAGAAGAAAAGTTTGAAGCTAGTAAAAGTTGGGTCACGAGATTCAAGGAAATAAGCCAACTCCGTAACATAAAAGTGCGAAAAGGTGAAGGAGCAAGTGCTGATGTAGAAGCTGCAGCAAGTTATCCAGAAGATCCAGCTGAGATAATTCATGAAGGTGGCTTCACTCAACGACAGATTTTCAGTGTAGATGAAACAGCCTTCTATTGGAAGAAGATGTTATCCAGGACTATCATAGCTAGAGAGGAGAAGTCAATTCTGGCTTTAAAACTTCAAAGGACAGTCTGGCTTTCTTGTTAGGGGCTAATGTAGCCAGTGACTTTAAGTTGAAGCCAATCCTCATTTCCCATTCCAAAAATCCTAGGGCCCGTACAGAATTATGCTGAAGCTACTCTGCCTGTGCTCTATAAATGGAACCACAACCCTGGGAGACAGCACATCTGTTTACAACATAATTTGCTGAATATTTTAAGCCCACTGTTGAGACCTACTGCTCAGAAAAAGATTCCTTTCAAAATATTACTGCTTTTGCACAATGTACTTGGTCACCCAGGAGCTCTAATGGAGATGTACAACAAGATTCATGTTGTTTTCATGCTGGCTAACACAACATCTGCAGGCCATGGATCAAGGAGTCATTTTGACTTTCAAGTCTTATTCTTTAAGAAATACATTTCATAAGCCTATAGCTGCCATAGATGGTGACTTCTCCGATGGATCTGGGCAAAGTAAATTGAAATCCTTCTGGAAAAGACTCACCATTCTAGGTGCCATTAAGAACATTTGTGATTCATGGGAAGAGGTCAAAATATCAATATTAACAGGAGTTTGAAAGAAGTTGATTCCAACCCTCATGGATGACTTTGATGGGTTCAAGATTTCAGTGGAGGAAGTAACTGCGGATGCGGTGGATGTAGCGAGAGAACTAGAATTAGAAGTGGAGCCTGAAGATGTGACTGAATTGCTGCAATCTCAGAATAAAACTTTTAACAGATAAGGAGTTGCTTCTTATGAATGAGCAAAGAAAGTGGTTTCTGGAGATGGAATCTATTCCTGGTGAAGATGCTGTGAAGATCGTTGAAATGACAGCAAAGGATTTAGAATATTACATAAATTTAGTTGATAAAGCAGTGGCAAGGTTTGAGAGGATTGACTCCAAGTCTTCAAGGATGGATGGAGTGGAGAAGAAATGAACTCAGCAGAACAAGGAAAGGTGGGCATTTAGGACAAATGGACCAGCGTGTACAAAGACACAGGGGAGATCTGAGGTGGGGGGAGGGGAGAAACCAGGCAAGGGAAACATTCTGGAGAAGGACGCAGACGGAGATTTTGCTGGAGAAGGGCTAACTCAGAAGGAATGATGGCAGAGACCCAGAATTACGGGAAATCCCCAAGTCCAGTTCAGTTCTTAATCTGTTCAGGTCTGGATACTATAACCAGCCTGTGGAGCCAAAGAATCATAAACTGTTAGGGTCTGAATGTCCCTGAGAAATATGGAAACTAAGACCAGAGAAGGAAAGGGGTTTGCCCAAAGACGTACAGCTGGTTAATGGCCAAGCCATTAGAACCCAGAACTATGACTCCTTAAGACATGAGTGGCCTGGCCTGCAACCATCTAGAGAAATCTGTATCAGAAGTTAGTCTTCCTGCAGAAGGATGCAGTGTGGCTCTGAAAGGGTACAGGAAAGAGATCCCGTACATGTATTACAGATGTTTTTTAGTGGAAATGCTGTTTCATGGGCTGATTTCCTTTGTGAATAAATGCCAGACTGAATGCAAAGGGAATTCCTAACTCTAAGGACGGCCCAGCCATCAGCCAGCCCACCCTGTCTCACAAGGGAGGCTCTTTCAGGGAGCTGCCATGGCTTATTACGCTAAGGAGTGGCGGCCTTCTTCTGTATCCAAGCATCCCAGGGCCTCTTCTTCTTCTGCCTCCTAATGAGGAAACAGTCTGGCTCTGGAACTGAAACACAGAAACACGCAGGAGTGGCACTGGGGCTGCCCGTGACATTGTTCTTGTTCTCGGCAGGGGCGGGAAAAGAGAGAGTCCCACCCCTCGCTTCTCAGACCCATGGGTGTGTGCAGTCACGTGGGGATCCTGTTCAATTGCAGAGTCTGGTGGTGCAGAGCCGGGAGGAGCCTGACATCCTGCATTTCTAAGAGGCTCCTGGGTGGAGCTGATGCAACGGCCTCTGACTGCACTTTGAATAACAAGGTTCTAGAGAAGCTTTGAGACCTGTATGTTCAGGCCCCAGGAGAGGGGAAGTTGGGGTCACTGTAGGCAATTGACTACAGGAAGCAAGATTTTGTATCTTTCTCCCCAAATCTAATCTGTCAAGGGGCCTGAAATTCTACCATTAGAGTCACCTCTTTAGGGTTCATGTGGTAATTAAATTCAACTTTTTATTTTGGAAGGTAATTCATACACAGTCCTTAATGCCTTGACTCTGTTTTATCCAGCAACCCACTTTCCTCTCTCAAGAGAAAGCAGGCACAGAAGAAAGGGAATGTGGGGTTGGTGGGCTCTGATGGGATGGGCAGGTGGGGTAGGGCAGGCTTCCAGGCTGGGCACACCAAGGCCAGACCTGGTTGGGTTTTCCCGGCCACCAGGCCCAGAACAGGGCTGAAACACAGCTTCACTCGCTCTGTTATTTTTCCTAGAGCTGGGTCCATGAGCAATTTCTGGAGGCCCTACTCTCACAGGCCCATCTTCTTAATAGGAGAGGTCTCTTTTTTGGATGTCTCTGAGCCTAGATCATTTTCTGTCTCTAGAACTTGGTCTTTTCTGCCGTCAGGAGTGAAGGGAGAAGGTCCAGGATTCCTTGCCTTTTCCCACTAGAATGTGAGAGCCCTGTGAGGCCAGTGTGCACCTCTGTCTGGTCTCCACTGTACTTTCAGCACCTGGAGTGGAACCTCACACAAAGAGAGACCTAGAAACGTTCATTGAGTGAATCAGCGTTTGCCTGCCAAGGTCTCTCTCCATCAGCTTTCCTTAAGGGGAAAGCAACTATGATGGGTGATTGACTGAACTGATTGAATCCTAGGACTTGAGAATTTGGAAGAAAATAACTCCTGTCCCTAAGTCTCTAAGACGCTTGATCCTGGAACTCAAATACCTCATTTTAAGAATGAGGAAACTGAAGCCCAGCATGGCTGTGGTGGAAACAGATAGACCCCCAGGTCTCTGGCTCCCAGTTCGGGGTATTGTCTACTTCAATTTATGTAGACAGGCATTCATTAACAGCTATTTATTGAGCAACTACTGTATTCCAGGAACTGTTCTAGACACTAAGGATCCAGAATAAACCAGAAGACAAAGCCCCTGATCTCACAGAGCTTAAATTCCAGAGAAGGAGACAGAAATAGACACATAAATCAGTAAATGATTTCAGAAAGGGATAGCAGCTATGAAGGAAAGAAAACGGGCTAATGGGGTATGAAGTGTGTAGAGTGTGCAGTGGGGGCGGGGGGGGGGGAGGAATGCCCAAAGAAAAGGTGACTTAGCTGAAGCTCTTACCTAGGAATTATGCCCAGGAAGATGAACAGACAAAACCCCTCCCTCTAGGGTCTGATTCATTGCTCCCACATTCTGTTCTGTATCTTCCCAACATTCTCCTTCCTGTCCCTTCCTCACGCTGCTCTGAAGTCACCCTCAGGTCTGTTGTCCCAGTCATCCTCCAACTACCTATGACTGTCTCTGCAGCCTCCAGGCCAAGGATGACCTCAGCTCCCAAAGGTGTCTCCATGGTCATACCTCCTTCAAGGCCAGAACTGGAAAAGACTGTGATATTCTGCTGTAAGCCCAAACTCCCCATTTTATAGGAGAGGTGCCTGAAGCACAGAGAGGGCAAGTGACTTACCCAAAGTCACACAGTAATTGGCAGAATTCCTACCTTCTCGTCTCCCCCTGCATTTTCTCCTTTGTTCCCTGCCAACCCTCCAGGAGTCACCAGGGGTCTCAAGGAATTTTCAGCAAGCTTTCATCCTTAGTCCCCTTCACCCAGCCCCCAAGGAGACCAGAGACATGGAGCTGAGTGCGGTCCCTCTGCCATCCTGTGGCTGCTTTTGAGAACATCGCCTGCCCTGCCACTTTGGAAAAGCTGCCACAGAATTCTCACCCCGATCTTGACTCCCCTCCCTGTACCCGTAACTTCTGGCAAAATAGCCCCCCCCATGCAGATATTCAGCTCTAAGAAAGAAGCCGGGGCTTAGGGTCAGCCCCACCCCTTAGCACTCTGGATGGACCATAACAAAGACCCTTCTCCCATCTGTGCTGCTTCCTCTTCTGTAAAACGAGGGCGATAATCTCTTCCCACCCACCTCACAGAGCAGTTGTACGGTGGGAACACGGCATAGATGTGCAAGTGCTCTGAGAGGTTGAAGGTTGTCATCACTTGTCCAACGCCCCCTCTCTGTCGTTTAGCAGACACCCTCACCTGCCCGGAAGTCGCCCAGAATAAGTGGCCGTGAGAAGTGGACTTCACAGAAGACTCATTTACAGAATACAAGATGTCCTTTCTGCTTGCAGTGAGATTACTCCTTCCCATGGCCGCCTGTCTGGCCTCTGTCAGGATGTCTGTCTGTGATCCGGGGAAGGGACGGTATCTGAGTACTTCATGCAGCGCCCAGTGCCAGGTTCTGTGGGGTAAGATGTGTCCCCAGGCATGCCAGGTGCTGTCTGCGCTCTGCCCATATCCCTTAACTTTACCCCATTAGCGTATCCTTTGTCTGAGGGCTTTTCTGCCTGCCAGGGTCCACTTTGCCACCTGTTGGCAGGTCAGAAATTTCTGGGAATGAACACCATCCAGGAGCAGCAGTCAGCCCACGGCTAAGGGGAATTGGTGGGTAAGTACCCCAGGTAGGGTAACTGAGGCGCTGGTTCCCAGAGCCACCCATAGGACTCAGTCCCACTCACCCCTTGGGGCTGCTGACTTGGTAACAGCCCCCTTACTGGTACTCCCCTACCCTCCTCCTGGAGTCTCCTTCACGAATAAATAAAGTCTTTGCACTCAAATCCTCATCTCAGCAGTGGATTTGGGGGGAGCTCAAACGGAGACACCAGGCTAATCCCAAACATCCTTCTTTGTCTCAGTCCCTGAGGGCATGTGCAGCGTACTCTGGGCGCGGTGGGGAGTGAGGACAGGGTCATGGTATGGCTGCTTGAAAAGGGTCTGGCTGGCTGCCAGCCACAGCCTGGACTGCAGGGCAGCCTAGGAGCTGCAAGGGGACTTGTCCAGAGACCGCTGCAACTGTTCGCAGGAGAGAAAACAATGACTCAGACCAAGGTGAAGGAAATGCATGGAGATGAAAAGAAATTAAAAGGCGGATTTCACCGATAAATCAATATGCCCATAGACAACAGCCACGTAAGTGGTGAGAGGTGGGAGTTAAAGTATTTTGTAAGTGAAACCTAACAGTAACCCACTAGCTAAGGATAAATAGATAGACCAAAAATATAAACGTTCCCCCATCCTAAAAGGTATAAAGGTATGTCTGATTCTTCACCCCCCTTGCAAAGGTGAGAACAACTTAAAATGAGGACACCAAAAGGCATTCTCTACCTTCCTCTCCACACACACCTATTTATGGAAAATACAAAGGACACAGGAACTTGTTAAACTATACCTTAAGGAGATAATCAGCAAAATTCAGACTGCGTGAGGCTCTCCAGGACAAGTGACCCAAATTATTATTTTTTATTTTTTTCGGTACGTGGGCCTCTCACTGCTGTGGCCTCTCCCGTTGCGGAGCACAGGCTCCGGACGCACAGGCTCAGCGGCCATGGCTCACGGGCCCAGCCGCTCCGCGGCATGCGGGATCTTCCCGGACCGGGGCACGAACCCGTGTCCCCTGCATCGGCAGGTGGACTCTCAACCACTGCGCCACCAGGGGAGCCCGACCCAAATTATTTATTTAAAAAATTGGATAGAGATGAAAAGATGTAAGAGAGATGTAAGAGACATGTCAGACAATCACAATGTGTGGCTCTGACTTGAATCCTGATTCAAACAAACTATAAAAATATTTTTTCCCAAGTCAGTCGTGAAAATATAAATACCAGCTGCATATTTTATTATTTTAAGGAATTGTTAAAAATATTAGGAGACATGATGGTAAGATGGTTGTACCTTTCTAAAGGAGTCCTTATCTTTTACAGAAACCTGTTGAAATACTTACAGGTAAAATTATAGGATGCCTGGGGTTCATTTCAAAATAATCTGGAATGGGGGAGTGGGCAAAGTAAGAGAATATTCACCACATGTTGATAATTGTTGAAGCTGATGATGGATACATTTTTTTAACTTTTTATTTTATATTGGAGCATAGCTGATTAAGAATGTTGTGTTAGTTTCACACGTACAGCAAAGTGATTCAGTCATACATATACATGTACCTATTCTTTTTCAAATTCTTTTCCCATTTAGGTTGTTACATAATATTGGGCAGAGTTCCCTGTACTATACAGTAGGTCCTTGTTGGTTATCCATTTGAAATATAGCAGTGTGTACATGTCAATTCCAAACTCCCTAACCATCCCTCCCCCCAACCCGTACCCCCTGGTAACCATAATATCGTTCTCTCAGTCTGTGAGTCTGTTTCTGTTTTGTAAATAAATTCATTTGTATCGTTTTTTTCCATTCTGCATATAAACAATATCACATAATATTTCTCTTCCTCTGACATACTTCACTCAGTATGACAATCTCTAGGTCCAGAAAGTGGATATATTGGTTTTCTTATATTTTTTCTTTACTCATAGGTGTTTGAAAAAATCCATAAAGATGCGTAATGAAACCAAAAGAAATAAGATTTGAGAAATGTCTTGGAAGTAGCATTGATCTAATACATTATTGGAAGATGTGGGACCATGAAGAAACTAGAAGTATCTAGAACAACACCCAGGTCTCTGGCTTGTGTAACTCTTCATGTGGTGGTTGTATTAGTTGGCTCGGGCTGCCCTAATAAAATACCATGCACTGGGTGTCTTAAACCACAGGGATTTATGTGCTCACAGTTCTGAGGTTGGGAACTGCCAGATCACGGTCCAGTAGGATGGCTTCTGGTGAGAGTTCTCTTCCTGGTTTGCAGGTACCACCTTCTCAATGTGTTCTCACATGGCAGAGAAAGAGCTCTGGTGTCTCTTCCTCTTCTTAGAAGGACGCCAATCTTATTGGATTAGGGCCCACTCTTAGGAACTCATGCAACCTCATATACCTCCTAAAGACCATATCTCCAAATACAATCACAGTGAAGGTAGGACTTCAACATAGGAATTTGGAGGGGATACAATTCAATCCATTTGCTGAGATGGGAAAGAACAGTGCGGAAAGAGAGAGCTGTCCTTGTCACAAGTGAGGACATCTAGATTTCCAAATAACACAAAGCTGACCAAAGCTACGGGTGTCCAGAATCGGAATGAAGGTGTAGAAACAAGAAAACAGCACCATTGATTTATTGCCCACCTACCTTAACCCGGAACTGTGCTCGGTGCTTCTTAAGCATCATCTCATTTAATCCTCATTTTACAGATGACAAAACTAAAGCACATAAAAGTCGCTTGCCCAAGGTCCCATGGCTGGTACATGGTGGAACCGGGGCCTGTCTGATATAAGAATCCATGCTTTGTTTTTACTCTTCTTCAGCAGGGAAGATCTGACTTTGGCGTCCGAGAAGTCTGCACTGGAATTCTGCTTTTGTCATTTACTTGCTGAGAGGCCTTGAGCACAACTTCTCTGCACTCAGTAAAGTCAGGGTTGTGGTATTAGCCTCACGAGACTTTAATGAGGCTCAGATAAGGTAGCGCGTGGGCAGTGCTGCTAGAGTGAGCATTTGGGGACAGCTGCCATTGTCATTGACACTGTTTTTGTTATATACCTTCATTCCTTCTACTCACCTTTCTGTGGAAATTCCCAGAACTGCTATTTCTCTGACACCACTGACAATGCTTAACCCACTTGAATACATTTATCCTGTTTCTCAAGGACCAACAGTCTGGGGTGCCCTTTGGGGAGGGTTGGGGACAGGACAGTCAGGGCAGGACACGTATGACTCATTTTTCCCTTCCCTCATGCCTGACAATCTAGGTCTGCCAACCAGGATGAGATGACCACGCGGCCAGAACTTCTCAGACACGCCTGGTTTCACGTGTTAATCCCACTGTCAGACCTCGTGTTCCCATCTGGGGGCTCACACAAGGTTCTGAGTAGTTACCAGTAACCTGCGTTTCTTTTACTGCTATTGCAAAGCAGCTTAGTGGATGTCCTGCCTTGTGCAGACCTTCCAATCCTCACTGACCATTATTCCAGGAAGGAGTGGGTGTTTCTCAGCCACGAGGCAGCATAAAGAGCCCGGAGTGGTCAAAACCCCAGGTCAGCTCGAACCAGCGTTCTGTCATTGAGATGAACATGCTCCACCTCCTCAGAGACTGCATGGATGGAGACCTCAGGGCCACATCAGCCCCGGGGGTTGAACATCATTTGGGGCTAAGCTTAGGCAGGCTCCCACGTTGATTTTTAAGTGAAATGAAGACAGGTTGTGGCTCGTCTATGCAGAGGAAGGTTGGCCTCATCCACCGCCCCACGTACCCAATCTTAAAAATATGTCTGCTTCTCCATCAGAAAGAAAGCCTAGGAAGGTAAAAAGGAGATTTATAATTCCTTGTCGTTCTCTTTGCGGGCTTTATAGCATGGATTTTTCTGTGAAAATAACTACAGGGAACACAAGAGATTAGAAATGGAGGGAGTCTTCTGGGTGCCGTGCCAGAGGCCTGACTGAGCAGTGAGGGTTAGGTTTCCTGCACTCTCAGGAAAAGAAAGAGTTTAGTCCCCATCCATCCAGGGCCTGTCGGGTGCCTAGCACTGTGCTCCAGATTTCTGAGAAATAATACTTTAAATTTGAAAACATTGTCCACGCCTGTCTTAATCAGTTTGGGCTGCTATAACACGATACTGTAACCTGGGTGGCTTAACAACAAACATTCGTTGCTCACGGTTCTGGAGGCTGTAAGACTGAGATCAGGGTACCAGCATGGACAGGTTCTGGTGAGGGTTCCCCTCCTGGTTTACAGACAGCATCCTTCCTGTATCTTCACAGGGTGGAGAGAGGGAACTCTAGTTTCTTCATCTTCTTAAAAGGGCACTAATCCCATCATGGAGACTCCACTCATGACCTCATCTAAGCCTAATCCTCTCCCAAAGACCCCAATTCCAAATACCATCACACTGGGGATTAGGGTTTCAGCATATGAACTTTGGGGAGACACAGACATTCAGTCCATAACAATACCCTTAAGGCCATTACAATTTAACGCAAAACACTGAAAAATAACATGGTTCCCTGACCCCCATTTTTTCAAATATATGATAGTTTATTCGCTCACAGTCAAGAGTTTCTGTGGCTGTGGGGACCTACACTCCAGGAAGAGATGGAAGGGAATGACCAGAGGGTCATAGAGCCCCGGATACTGTCCATGGAAAGGTGGTTGTCACCTCATGTTTATGCGATAAGTTGGGGAGGAAAGGGGGTAGTTAGGCAGGAATGGGACATGATTCCTTGCTCAGGATCACAGAGTTAACTGGTCAGAGCAGAACCCAGGAAAGGTCTCCGCCCAGGGCTCGGGCAAACCCTCCGGACACGGACTGCCCCACCACCCACTGGCTCTGGGGGCAGGAGTTGGGAACTTGGAGTTGAGAGCCAGTTTTCTCAGCTGTATAATGCTTCAGAGGGGTTTTGTTGAGGTTACTACCACCCTGCTTTGTAAACTGCTGTACAGTATATATGTGTGACCCGTATACTTAGAAAAGACAAACTAAATCCTCATTATAGATATACATCACTGAGATTTTAAATTACATGTATTAGCAATAATAACAGGATTAAGCCCATAGAATCACAGAGCTAGAAGCATTCTCCCATGTAGGCTTACTTATCTGGTGTTGGCATCCCCTGGTCCCTATCTGTGCCAAGTGATATTAATTGCATTACCAATGATCAACACATTCAATATTAGAATCCTCCCAGAAAGGAGAGCTACTCAAGGGGGGAATTCTCATGTCTGTATTCCAACTAGTCCAGCACTCGAAGACTCAAGCTCCAGGGCCGTAAGACCCAAGGTTGGGGAGGGACAGTCCCTCACCCTGAAACACAGAACTCTAGAGACCAAGGGGAGACCCGAGCTGCTGGAGCTCAAACTGGGGCTCCAGCTGAAGTCTCCTGGATGTCCATCTTCCTCCTCTCAAGCTGGTTCTATTCTACTTGGCTCTGAGAATAAAAGGAAGGGGGGAGGGACAGAGGGCAGCTGACATCCTCTGTGGCCCCAGATGAATACTTGGTTCTGGCTTTTACCAACAGAGGATCTCAGAAAGCTCCAGACCTCTTTGCTGTAGAGCACAGGCTGGCCATGAGACATCGGTACTATGGTACCCAGCACCCAGCACCCACTGTCACCTTGGCAGTCTCATCATCCTCTACCTGACGACCCTTTCCCCCAGGGCTGGCACAGCAACCGTACGACCCTACATCCATGACCCCCAACTTTCCACAGCACCAGGCGGTCTGGTGTGTGGGTTCATTCTGTGTAAGCATGAGATTTCTCCCTGTATTAAAACTGAAATCCTCTTAGGAGGGTGCTCCCACTAGACCAGAGGTACCGAGAGAAAGGCTCTTTGCTCATGAGGGCAGACTGCTGTCAGCAACTCAGACAGAGAGTGGAGGGCTAGGGCGTAGCACCCAGGGGCCAGATCGAAGAAGGACAGAACCCTCCCTTCCCTACCTGCCCCTGAAACCCAGCTTCTCTCCACCGCAGGCCCTGATCTTTTGACTTCACAGCACCAAGTCCCAGTGATAACATACAAAACACCATTATTAAATGCTGTCAAGGAATCTGGTGGTGCGGCCAGACTCTTCGGGTCAAAACAAAACTTCCAAGGTCTGCTAAAGGTTACAGCCAAGGCTGAGGGGTTCCTGCCACTTGAAAGTGTTGGCTTCAGTGTTGATGGTAAACGGAAAAATGTTTTAGGTCACAGCTGAGATTTGGGACAAGGAGACTCAGAGCAGGGATGAAAGCAAAGACATCAGGGTAGGTGGGAATCTGTGCCAGGTATGAGAAAGTTAGGCGAAGAGAACCACTCGGACTTCTCTTCCAAAAGAAATTATAAACAGATTTTTTTAATTTTATTTTTTTATAGAGCAGGTTCTTATTAGTTATCCATTTTTTACATATTAGTGTATATATGCCAATCCCAATCTCCCAATTCATCAGAATTTTTAAAGATGTCTTAAATGTGTGGGTGGGCTTCCTCTACCTCCTAGCACACATCTGTGTCGCTGGGGGGCTGTCCTTGTTCCTACAACAGACCCATAAGGCAAAAAGTGGATACAGAAGAATACATAAAATAACATTCTAACATCTCGGGAGAACTCAAATCATCATTCTCATTCGCGCGAAGGCACCAACAGACACCCCCTCTCACTTGAGGAAAGAAAACTGAGGCTAAACTTCTCCAGATTTGCAGAGGACCTCAGCAGCAGAGCTACTATGGTCAAAACAGGTGTTCTAACCTCCTTCCTGGAGCGGCTACGCTCCCCGTGCCCTCTCTTACGTAACACCAAACATTGCTTCTTCAAAGGAGAAATTAGAAATGAGGCTGAAAAACAAAGCAACAGAAACAACAACCCGGAGTGAGACATAAAAACAAAGAAGCAGGGCATGCCAAGGCTTAAAAGACGGCCCAGCATTCGAGCGTGGCCAGCCAGGCACAGGACCTACCTTGGGAGCCCAGAAGGTCTTCACTGACTCTGCCCTATGGGGGAGCCGGCTGGAATCAACACACTGTCTACTGGTAGAGAAGTGAGGAGTGGGAAGAAAAGAACTGTTCAGCCAGAAGCAAATGGGAGCCAGCAGAGGCCTGCAGGCAGCCCCTTCTGCAGGCTGGTCCTTGGCCCACTATCCTTACCAAGGGTGAAGGAGGGCACTGCAGGGCCACGCACCTGGAGATCCAGGGAGACCTGGGCCACCTGTCGGGGGTATAAATCACTGTGAACCTAGCAGTGTAAAGGAAGAGGAGCCGGTCCACCAAAAGGAGAACCAGGGCAAGGTGGTGGCCACTTTTCAATGGCTTATGGGCTTACACTACTGTGAGGTGGGAGATGTGAAGGCTGACCCACAATGCACACTGAAAACTACACAGGCCGTGCCAAGACCAGGCTCCAGTGGCTTCTGCCACTGGTACCAGTGGTCCAGGCTCCTTACCACAGGGCTGAGACATCCAAGTGGCCCTGGTGACACAGGGCATGTGGGCAAAGTGGAGGCCACACTCTCCTAGAAGAACCAAGTCAGTGTACTGACTACCACTGCCAAGGTCTAATGCCTTAGTGTTGACCCAGTAAAGTGAGGTCTGTCAAACTAGACAATACACTTTAAGTAAACCAAGGCAGCGCAAAAACCTTTTAATAGCTTCTGGGGTAGGCCCTGGAGGCTCAGGCCATGCGAACGGTCCCAGGTACTGGTGTGGCCCCAGGGTCCTGTGGGCACTGGGGCCAGGGCAGCCAGGATACTCTGAGATTTTCAGAGGCAATACAGTGACTACTTTGTAAGGGCATTTGTGTCTGACACCAGCAATCCTGGCCCCTTGCTGAGGGCTGTCATTTGTGCGGCCCAGAGACGTACATAGAGGAAATGTGGAGCCCGACTCATAGTTGACAGACAGAATGCAAGATGCCAAATTTGAGTTTGAGATAAGCAACAAAGAATGACGTCGCACATACTCATAATAAAAGATTATTTGGTGTTTATCTGAAATGCACATTCTACTGAGCATCCTGCATTTTAATTTGCTAAACCTGGCAATCTAGATCCTAGCAGCACAGACACTGTGGGGCTGGCACCAGAAGCCCTGACAAGCTGGAATCCCCAGGTGTGGCCACGACGATGTGGGAAACGTACCAAGGCAAACAGGGACGCTCCTCTCCTGCAGCCTTGCCTGAATGAGGCACATGTGAGTTTTACATTGTCTAGTAGCCGAATTTTAAAAAGAAACAGGGGAAAATAATTGTAATATGTTTTATTTAGCCCAGTATATCCAAAATATTGTCCTGTCAACATGTAATCAATATAACAATTTTTTTTTTTTTTTTTTTTTTTTTGCGGTACGCGGGCCTCTCACTGTTGTGGCCTCTCCCGTTGCGGAGCACAGGCTCCGGACGCGCAGGCTCAGCGGCCATGGCTCACGGGTCCAGCCGCTCCGCGGCATATGGGATCTTCCCGGACCGGGGCACGAACCCGCGTCCCCTGCATCAACAGGCGGACTCTCAACCACTGCGCCACCAGGGAAGCCCTAAACGTGAACTTTTTTGAGTGCAGCATCTGCTTTGTGTATAAGACCTCCTTAACATCTGGGTTCCCACTGCTTTTTTCAGGATTGTTGCCTCTTCAATCTGGAAGCCATGCAATCTGTAAGAATCTGTTCATGGTTGTCATATGTGCTCCATCAAAGTTTGTGATTTATTGTCCAAGTTTATAAGTTTGTTTTTATTAAAGCTCTCAGAGATAGCATGAGTTCTTTCTGTGAGTAAAAACTTTCTACCCAGAGGGATCACTGGCTATTTCACATTTATGCGTGTGAAAAAGTACGGCTGCTAAATCTGCATCTTGCAGCCATTACAAGAGGCTCCTAAGATGTTCTTGGTTCAAAACTTCCTATATTGTATCTGGTTTTCCTTTCTGGGTTAAATCACAGAATGGTCTGGCTGTAGCAAAAGGAAGAGCAAATCTCCCACAACACCATGCTCCTCCAAGGAATGATCTGCCCTGGTTGTTGGTTAATAAAGTGCATTTTCTTTGATCTTGGAAGCTTTTCTCCAGTACAGATTAATGCGTCCATTTCCCCTGTGTCTCAAATACTTAACTTCAGCTATCCCAAGATAGTAATTCATTAAGCTTTGGAATGGATACCCAAGTAATCGAAGATAGTCTAAACGTTGTTCAAAGCCGTGATCTAAAGTTGCTGTGCTATCAATGCAGGGAATGTAATAATGTAATGATTCAGCTAATGACAAATTTTTCAGGTCAGGCAGAATCTGAGCACTCTAGAGCATTATTTACTGTGAGGGGTCTGAGGCACAGGCTAAGTCGCTCACGTGATGATGCCTGTAAGCTCCGTACATGTGTGCATACATCAAAGTCTTATAGCTACACTTGGCCGTAAATGACCTACAGACGCATCAAATACAATGGTTAAGGAAACAGTATATAGCGAAATTGTGTTAAGATATAGATGCCCTTCAGTCAAGGTCTAGTCGGGAAAAGAGACTCAGCCACAGTTTGTTAACGGAAAGAATTTAATATAAAGAATTGGTTAACAGACACGAGGGAGTTCCGAGAGACTATGGAGAGGCTGGTTCTGGGAGTATGGAAAGAACCGGAACCAAGGACTGCCGGTTGGGATGAACAACAGTGGCTGGGATGACAGTCATAGGAACCAGACCCAAAATACTGAACAAGCCCCTGGCACAGTGCCAGCCTTCCGGTCTCCCTCTAGTGCCCCCTAGTGGCAGAACCTGAGAACTTTCTCCAGTTGGCAAAGGAGAAATGCGGCTTGCAGGGTCCCAGCGCAGTATCACACAGCAGGGTGTGGGAAGGTTGGTCGGGAAGTAGAACCAGAGCTTAAGAACCCAAACAAGATGTGCTTGCACCTTATGCGCCATCTAAATGCAGGGGAGAGAAGTGAAGTAGTACGTTAGGTTACTCTGTTCTGCTTATCACCATGACTTACCCTAGGAGCGCTCTTAAATGAAGGGGTTAAATTTGTTTTGCCCACCAAGTGTTCCAGTGTCAGATTTGTTTTTATTGTTCCTTCAGTCATATGCCAAAAGTCTTCCTACAAATTGAAGCTTTCTGAGCCTTAAATCAATACAGTAAAATAATTGCTCTGGGTGTAGGGAAAGAATTCTCAGACTGGGTTCATTCTAACATTCTACACAAAGCCTAACCTTGTTTTTTGGGATAGGTAGTCCTACATTTGGAAATGACAACTAGCAGGACCCAGGTACTGACAGGAATTTAGCAATTTAGCCCTTTAGAATTATCTTTTCTGCCACCTCCCAGCACTTTACCGCTTATCTAAAAGAAGACAAAATAATAGGCTCTTCTGTTTCCAGTACCTATAATGTGCATTTCCAGGTTTGTTGTGGAGTACAGCTGTGAAATCTTTCAGCGCTGACATAATTCTCTTCCTATCCAATTGTGAAGTGTTCTTTAAGCAATGTAATTGTTCCCCACTGCAATTCTTGCAGCCGTGTGTCAGCATGTCAATCACTTATTCTTCTTCCAGTTCTGATTGTTCCCTGCTGTGTTAACATCCAGAGTGAGTCTTTCCAGCTGTTGAAAGATGTCAGCATATTTATATGAGCTACTTCATGTTTGCTAGGGAAAATTCCTGAAGACCAGTATAGACCAGATATGACTGGGCTTGCATTTAAATTTTCTTTGGGGTCAGTAATAGAATTAAGCATTGCAAACGGCATATATGAGTACACAGTGTCATTTTATCTGAACTGAGCTTTGATCATATCCATTCCTGACAGTAATCATAGAAATCAAAATCGCTTCTCAGAATAAGAAACTCTATTTTATGGGGGTGTTCTCTAAGAAATCTGAAGATATCGTTTACTGCAATTTTTCTGGCTAGCACAAATCACCGAACTTTTGTGATATTTCAAATTTCTCTTTAGGGCTTCCCTCGTGGTGCAGTGGTTGAGAGTCTGCCTGCCGATGCAGGGGGCACGGGTTCGTGCCCCGGTCCGGGAAGATCCCACATGCCGCGGAGCGGCTGGGCCCGTGAGCCATGGCCGCTGAGCCTGCGCGTCCGGAGCCTGTGCTCCACAACGGGAGGGGCCACAACAGTGACAGGCCCGCGTACCGCAAAAAAACAAACAAACAAAAAACACAATGCCATATATAATTGCTCCAAAGAAAATTGAATATTTAGGTGTAAATCCAACAAAACAGGTATAGGATTTGTATGCTGAAAAATGCAAATGAGAAAAATCAAAGACCTAAATAAATGGAGAGAGAAACTCTATTTGTGGATTGGAAGATTCAACATGGTAAAGCTGTCAGTTTTCTCCAAATGGATCTATAGGTTTATTACAATTCCTATCAAATTCCCAGCAAGGTGTTTTATAAACATACACGAGCTTATTCTAAAATTTACATGTAAAGGAAAGGACCTAGAAGAGCTAAAACAATTTTGAAAAAGCAAAATAACTGGGAGGAATCAGTCTACCTGATGGTAAGGCTTACTATACAGCTGCAGTAATCAAGATAGTGTGGTTTTGGTGGTTTCTAGACACATGGACCCATGAAACAGAACAGAGAACTTAGAAATAGGTCCACACAAATATGCCCAACTGATTTTTGACAAGGTGCAAAAGCAATTTAATAAAAGAGGATGCCCTTTTCAATAAATGGTGTTGGAGCAACTGACATTCACAGGCAAAAATAAAATGAACATTGACGTAAACTTCATGCCTTATACAGAAATTAACTCAAAATGTATCATGGCCTTAAATGTAAAACATAAAACCATAAAACTTTTAGAAAAAAAATGAGAAATCTTTGAGACCTAGGGGTAGATGAAAAGTTCTCAGACTTGACACCAAAAGCATGAACCATAGAAGGAAAAAAATGATAAACTGTACCACAACAAAATTAAAAACCTTTACTCCGCCAAAGACTCTCTTTAGAGGATGAAAAGATGAGCTACAGACCAGGAGAAAATATGTGCAAACCACATATTCAACGAAGTTGTTGTATGTAAAATGTATAAGTAACTCTCAGTACTCAACAATAGAAGAAAAACATTAGTCCAGTTAGAAAATGGGCAACATACATGAACAGACATTTCATTGAAGAGGATACACAGATGGTAAATAAGCACATGTAGAGACATACATCATCAGCCCTTAGATGCATACAAATTAAACCCACAATGAGATGTCATTACACACCTAGCAGAATGACTAAAATTAAAAATAGTAACACCACCAAATGCTGGATGCATTTGGATGAAGAGAAACTAGATTTTCATATATTTCTGGAAGGGTTGTAAAACGATACAGCCGCTGTAGAAATTAGCTGGACAATGTCTTTTAAAACTAAAATGCAGTTACTGTATCACCCAATCATTGTTATCTTGGGAATTTATCTCAAAGAAATGAAAATTAAGTTCACACAAAAGCCTGTTCACAAATGTTCGTAGCAGTTTTAATCAATGCTGATACTGAAAACAATCCAGATGTCCTTTAATGGGTAAAGAGTCAGCGCAGTACAGTCGGTCCTACTAGAGTCGTCCCTCGGTATCCGAGAGGCATTGGTTCTAGAACCACCCCCCAGCTTGGAATACCAAAATCAGAGGATGTCTCATATAAAATGTCTCATATAAAATGGCATATAATGTATCTGCCGATAACCTATGCACATCCTCCCGTATATTTTAAATCGTCTCTAGATTATTTATAATGCTTAATGCAAAGTAAATGCTATATAAATAGTTGTTGGCGTGTGGCAAATTCAAGTTTTGCTTTCTGGAACTTCCTGGAATTTTTTTCTTTTCTAATATTTTTGACTTGAGGATGCAGAACCTTTGATACAGAGGGCTGACTGCACTCAGTAATAAAAAAGGAGCAAACTATTGATACACTCAAGAACTTAAATAAGTCTCAAGGGAATTATACTGAGTGGAAAAAAGTCAATTTCAAAAGATTGCACATTGTAAAATGGTTAATCATATTCTACAATATTCTTGAAATAACAAAATTGTATTCTTGAAATAACAAAATTATAGTGCTTACTAGGGGTTAAGAATGGGGGTGAGAGAACCAGTGTGGTTACAAAGAAGTGACACAAGGCAGCCTTGTGGTGATGGAATGGTTCTGTATCTTGACTATGATGGTTGTTCCATGAAGCTACGCATGTAATAAAGTTGCAGAAAACTACACACGTGCCTAAATGAACACATGTAAAACTAGAGAAATACGAATACGCTCTGTAGACTGTACCAATGTCAGTTTCCTGGTTTTGATGGTGTACTGTGGTTATGTAAGATGTTACCACTGAGAATAAATTAGGAAGTTTTTGATTAACATATATACACTACTATATATAAAATAGATAACCAACAAGGACTTCCTGTATAGCGCAGGAAAGTCTACTCAATATTCTGTAATAAACTATATGGGAAAAGAATCTGAAAAAGAATAGATGTATGTATATGTATAACTGAATCACTTTGCTGTACATCTGAAACTAACCCAACATTGTAAGTCAACTATACTCCAATATGAAATAAAATTTTTTTAAATGTAAAAAAAAGATGCTACCGTTGAAAGAAGATAGGTGTATGGAACATCTCTGCCCATTTGTTGCAACTTCCTGTGACTCTATAATCATTTCAAAATAAAAAAGTTAAAGAATTAAATCTTGTGAGCTGAGTTCTTATTCCCACCAGCAATGTATGCGTGATTCTGTTTCTCCACATCATCACCAGCATTTGGTGCTGTCACTATTTTTTATTATAGCCAGTCTGATAGTCTCAGTTCTTCTCTCACTTTTGTAGGAATAAATTTCAATCTCTTCCTGTTTACAAGCCTTATTTTATATTTTTTTGAGTTCTTTTTAGCATCTTTATGGGAGTATAATTGCTTTACAATGGTGTGTTAGTTTCTGCTTTATAACAAAGTGAATCAGCTATACATATACATATATCCCCATATCTCCTCCCTCTTGCGTCTCCCTCCCACCCTCCCTATCCCACCCCTCAGCACCGAGCTGATCTCTCTGTGCTTTGTGACAAGGCTTATTTTAAATTGTTGCTTTTTTTCCCTGAAAACTGAGGTATTTTGGCACCCTATTGAATACATTGATTAATGTTTCCCAAATGATTTTTAAAATAACCAAAATGCAGAGAGCTTGGTTACAAAAATTCAATACCGCCTTGGGACACTTAGGTTGATCTATAGATTACTCTTCAAAGGTTCACACTTTTTAAAAGGCCAGTTGACAGGGCAGCAAAGACAGACTATACTGCTATGCTGAAATATTTTATTATGTGCAACCAAAGCTTCATCACAAATTTTAAGTCAGTTAACTCTGGCTGAGTGACCATAAATTGAAAATTCTGAAAAACATAATGTCCGTGTCAACTGGTAGGATGTCACATCTTGTTTGGACTCTGGATGTACCCAGATCTTGAGACCTGATGGAGGAAGATCAAGGTTATTTCTGGTCCCCCAAATCAGTGGTCATTTCTGAACCTACATCATATACCAAAGGCCACTGGGATGACCTCAAGAGGTGTCATTAAAGAAATAGACTAGGACTATTAGACAAAAATTTCTCAAGATGCCAGTCTTCAGAAAATGTCAGTGCACACAACTAAAGAACCATGTTGACGTAAGGAAAGATCTGCATTTTTGTGTTTACAGTGTAAATGGGTTCTGTCTACGATGATTAGAGAGAAGGAAGATGACCTGGTGTCTGTCGTCACCTCGATATATTGTTGATAAAATTGGAACATTTGAAAATTTGGAACAGTGTCTGCCTGGTTAACTGAATATGGCAGCTGTGGTCACTTTCCCCCAATCTCACTAGGGAGGTTGATGAGGGAACGTGATGTATTCATGAGGCTGATGCAAAGTGCATCTTTTCAACTAAGAAGGTTAAATTTGCCACAGAAACTGCCCAAACTCAAATAGCAAAACATATGTAAGAGGACTACTTACTATCCCTCCTCCCTGGAATCTGACAGTGTCACCAGCCTCCACATAGATGATTAAAGGATTAGTCATCTTAAGGATTGTTCTTGGGAAAGGTTTGGAGGAACTTTAAGGTATCTGTCAACAGAAAACAGCTTGATGAAAATGATCTCTAGTAACTAGAGATGTCACCAACCTTGAACCTGTTACCATGGAAGTGGGAGAACTATGCTTATTATTTTGAAGATGATAGGCATCAGCTAGTAGTCCTGGAACCTCCCATAAAAACACCTTCTAGAACATCAAACGACCTGAGAATGGAACTGTATGTGAGCCTGTTGGAGGATGCTTTTCCTTAGAGAAAGAGGCAAGTAAAAATTCCAGATTGACTCAGCTGTGGTGCTGGGGATGTCCCTGCTATCAAAATTCAAAACTAAAAAGAGCAGCACATTTAAACAAATAAGATGAAGAACGGGTAATTTACACAAATACTCACACTTAGTTCTCAAACACTTCAAGGATGAAGAATTAGCTCATGTAATATTGAAGCCAAGGTCATAGAATACCTTTAGCCAGAATGGTTTGTGCTGTGTCAACAAGATCATAATTCATTTTCATAATTATTATTTCTTCCATGAATAAATATTTGTCTGGCCTTCCCACTTCAGGCAGTGCTTGGTACAACCAGTAAATACTATAGTCCTCTTGGAGACGCATTGATCTCTGAATCACCAACAAGCTCTAATTTCTGTTTTAAACCTACCCTTGTGCCACCCACCCCCCAATTTAAGTTGTTTAATAGGCTCCAATGACCAAGAACGCAGAATCTGACATTTTCCAAGAAGGGGCAGGTAAATGAGGATTTCATTCAACTCTACATTTCCATACCTGGAAGCAACCTCCTTTGGTTTAAGATCTACAAAATTATAGTAATTCTTACAGTTGTTATTACAGAGTTATTAGTGAACACACTCTTTTTAAAAAAAGAAGAGCATGTTTTTTCAGACTACCTTTCTCTGACCCTCTGTGAGTCAGATACTCCCATTTACTTCCACCTGGACATCTGTCTTGCTGGACCCAGCTCCCTTGGCTGGGTTCCTGTTCTGAATCCTAGACCATTCTGGCCTCCAGATTTCCTTTCAGAAATGCTTTCTTCATATCAAAACCACAGTGAGATATCACCTCACATCTATCACAATGGCCACCATCAAAAAGTCTACAAATAACAAATGTTGGCAAGGATGTGGAGAAAAGGGAACCCTTGTACACTGTTGGTGGGAATGTATGCAAAACAGTATAGAGGTTTCTCAAAAAACTAAAAACAGAACTACCATATAATCCAGCAATTCTACTTCTGGGTATATATCTGAAGAAACTAAATCACCAATTTGAAAAGGGACGTGCACCCCGGTGTTCATAGCAGCATTATTTACAATTGCCAAGACGTGAAAACAATCTGTGTGTATCAACAGATGACTGGATAAGGAAGCCGTGGTGTATGTAAACAATGGAATACTACTCAGCCATTTAAAAAAAAGAATGAAATCTTGCCATGTGCAGCAGCTTGGATGGACTTGGAGGACATGATGCTAAGTGACATAAGTCAGACAGAGAAAGATAAATGCTGTATGATATCACTTACATGTGGAATCTAAAAAATACTACAAACTAGTAAATATAACGTAAAAGAAGCAGACTCACAGATTACAGAGAACAAACTAGTGGTTACCAGCTTGGCGGGAGGGACAATATAAGGGTGGGGGAGTGGGAGGTACAAACTACTGGGTGTAAGATAGACTCAGGATGTATCGTACAACACAGAGAATATAGCCAATATTTTATAATAATTGTAAATGGAAAAAATTTTTTAAACTTAAAAATTGTATAAAAATAGGGAATTCCCTGGAGGTCCAGTGGTTAGGACTTGGCTCTTCCATTGCTGGGGCCCTGGGTTCAATCCCTGGTCGGGAAACTAAGAACCCGCAAGCTGCAGGGCACGGCCAAAAAAATAAATAAAAATTTTTTTAAAAGAAATTTTTTTTGGTGCAAGACAATGTCTTAGAGAGTATTTCTTTCTGCTTATTTCTTTCTTCAATACTAATTTCCTTTATTTTTTTTTTTAGTTATGCCCTGGAGTCTAGAATACTCTCTTCTTTTCCCTAAGGTGACTTCTTAGGCTTTGGATAGATCTGTAAGAGTTAATCTACCTAATATATTTCTTGAAAAATTTGGACTCCAGATAGAACCAATTTCCATTCTGGGGTATACCTTCCCAGAAGTAATAATAAAAAGCGAGGAACTCAATTGTACAACTATCTCGTTTGTCAAGTCTCACTCAACCAGCACCAACCTCTTCTGTTAAAATATCCATGTAAGTACTTAAGCATTATATGAGTGCGTGCTGGTTTCTAGTGCTATTGTGGCAACATTCTGGTTCAGGCTTCAGGGTCAGCCCCTGACCCATCCTGCCCATGCTCACATTTAGCCAAACGCATACCTCTGTACTCCCGCCATAGATTTAAGCATCACCTTTCCCAACCTGTCTAGCTCAAGCCTTTGTGTGTGTGTGTTTAAATCTCTAGGCTTGATATCGTCTGTATTCACTATTCCCTATCTTTCCTACCTAGTATCTTCAGTGGAAAGATTCCCGGGGACTCTTATGAGCCAGCTTCTGTTTTTAGTAATCCATTTTTAAAAATCTAAAATGGCAAAGATCTCCTATGTGGCTATATGAGTTGGAAAGAGGCAGAAGCATTAATCAGAAGGCCTGATATGACCAGCCTGTTTAGGTCAGGCAACTGGGGAAGAAGGGGACTCTCTCTAAAAGTCTGTATGGGGAAAAGGACATCTCCTATGAACACTTTGTGTAGGCTGGTTCTTGGTCCTCTGTGCCACCTTCATCCTTTCTAACCCTTTTGCTGAGTCCCTTCTGGCTGTATTCTAGGGAAAAAAATCTCAACAATGAACTGCTGAACAGGACAGGGTTATGATAGTGACCATATGGAGAAGGGGAGACAGTGATTGTGGGACTGGCCGTGGTAAGGTTCCAGCCTTGGGAAAGATATTAGTAAACTGTACCCTCTGAAATGGGTATTCTTACTCATTTTTGAAAAGGTCATCCCGAGATACATTATGATATGGGATTTGCTTTTAAGTAATCCAGTGAAGTATAGTAGAAACAAGATTGGATACAGGTTAATAATAAAACTTTCTACTTTTGTATATGATTAAGAGTTTTCATAATAAAAATATTTTAAGTATCCTCAGGAGATACCACCTAGGAGATGTTTTATAAGCGGGTTCCTGATAATATAGGAACTGCCAAAATCCTAGGAAGGAGCCTAAGTCTCCTTAGAGGAAAACTGTTGATGTAACGTATAGCTTTTAAAGTAAATGTTATAATTTTGTTGGCTATTGCCAGTATGCCCCAAAGGAGTGTACTGATGACAGACATTTGAGGGAATTGATAAAAGATTACTAAAATACTATTGAATGTGCTTTGGGTTAGGGGTGTACTTGCTTGTATACGCACAGAATGTTTCTGGAAGGATTCACTAAAAATTGATTATGTTTGCTTCTAGACAGAGGAGCCAGGTGCCTTGAGGAAAGGGACGGAGTGGCTACATTAAAAAACAAACTAAAACTTAAGTGACTAAAGAATAAACAAAACTGTATTGTCCCTGAAAGATTAGATTTGTTACCACCTCTGAAACTGTCCCAGGTGAAAGTGACCTGGCCAGGCAACCTAAAGCCAGATGAATTCAAGATTGCATGCCTAGCCCCACTGGCTAGCAGTTGAGAGACAGATCATTTGACAGACTCAACTGAATGAATCAGGACATTAGGTCAGAGCTCAAGCAACACCATTTAAACTCTTTATTCCCAGCCTTGGGCTCACCGTGGAGACAATAGCTGTGCTCACATCCCTAAAATGCTGCAGGAATATGTCCATGTCCACATGGGAAAGTACAAGATTCTCAAAGCGCATCTATACCCCACCATCAGACTTCTTAGAAAAATGACTTATTAGTGATGTAGAAGATACACAAGCCATACCAACCGAGTCTGGAACCCAGGTGTCCCTGCAGTGAAGGCAGATACAAGAAGTACAACTTGAATGACGTCACTTCTTAAATGAGAATGCTATTGCATTTGTTTGTGGCTTCACCATTAAGCTTTTCTTACACCCGAAAATGTGGATTCCTCTGCAATAGTTGGACATGGCCCAGCATCTGTTATAGAGCTCCAGATCTTTTCTTTCTTTTTTTCTTTTTTTTACATCTTTATTGGAGTATAGTTGCTTTACAATGTTGTGTTAGTTTCTGCCGCGCAACAAAGCAAATCAGCTATATGTGAGCTCCTGATCTTTCCAATATAAAGAGACCAATATTCTTCTGAAAGAACAAGCTCACATAGTGTTTGCTAGATATTGCCAAGACATCCTTGTTTCACCAGAAAACAGAGGAATTGAAAGACAGGAAAGTCTGCTTAAGATTTTTGGCCTTAAGACATGCATGTTGAAGTTCATCATCCCAATTGAAGGAGCATTTTACTGCTATGTGGATGGAAACTTTAGAATTGCTCCGAATGTTGGAGCAACTGCATACCAATTGAGTATTTGGGTTAAACAAGTCCGTTATCTTCTGCAGACAACATAACAGTGAGGCACACTTACATACTAAGAGGAAGGAGCCGAAGTCCTCTGCCATTTATGAATGGTCTTTGAAAGCAAATGTAATACCAATCTCCAGACAATGTTTAAGGGGCATACTTATGTCTCTGCTAAAGCATTACTAAAAGTATATAGACAGTTGGACTGAGTCAGAGATGTAGCTACAATTTCTAGTCAGAATATCACATGCCATCCTTGCGGGTCTCTGTTCTGAAGTTGGGAGCCATATCCTATATTAATTCTTTCTGTTTGGTCATTCTGCTCAGTTTTCTGTGGACTGCTCTTGAGGATGTGAGAATTCTTAGATGCGTGATGAGATGCGCCACCTTGTGTTAGACTGTATGATAAAGTTGGTCATGGACTTCCTCCATCCCAGAGCATTCTGGGATGCCAACAATCAGCAAGATTGACAACTTGGGGCTTCCCTGGTGGCGCACTGGTTGAGAGTCGGCCTGCCGATGCAGGGGACACGGGTTCGTGCCCTGGTCCGGGAAGACCCCGCATTCCGCGGAGCGGCTGGGCCCGTGAGCCATGGCTGCTGAGCCTGCGCGTCTGGAGCCTGTGCTCCGCAACGGGAGAGGCCCGCATACCACAAAAAAAAAAAAAAAAAAGATTGACAACTTGATATCAGCACACTTGGTGAGGAAGGCAAGTTGGCAATGCCTACCAAAATTACAAGCATGCAAATGCAATTTCACTTCTGAAAATGTATCTTAAAGACATGTATGTTCCAAAATGATGCAAATAAGAGGCAATTTATCACAGTTTTGTTTACAATAGCAAAAAAAAAAATTAAAACAATGCCATGTATAGGGGACTGGTTAAAATGTGGTACATCCATACAGTGAAATACTATACAGTCATAAAGAAGGAGGAATTCCTTTAAGCACTTGGAAATCATGAAGATACAGTAAGTAGAGGATACAAGTTAGAGTGGTAGTTAACCTTTCATCTGTAAAATAACTATTATTTTGTAAAAAGGGGGTGGGTGGATAAGAATATGTTTTATATTTGCTCCAGACCTTCCACATCTGTACAAAAGATCCTGTTAACGCTAGTGTCCTCTGGGATGGGAAACTCAAGGTCAGCAAGATTTTCCACTGTATACTTTCAATTTTTCAATCATGAATTGTCCATTTGAAATTTTGAAATTTTAATCATGAATTATTCATTTCAAAGGAACTATTTTAAGTCAGACTTTGAAATGTCTAGAACAGCGCCTAATACATAGTTAGCGCACTTTTCATTGAATGATAATTACCTGGATGTGCAATTGAACAGGAACTTGGCATTTCTGCTTACAACATTATGGCTATTAAAGAGTTTTTTCCTACTCAGAAGTTAACAAAGGAATTGAAGAACATTTTTTTTAACCAGCCTCCCCCCTTCACCCTGTGTCTTTTATGAATATTCTGAAGATGCTGAAAAGTAAGTGTTGAGTGTAGGAGAAGTTCTGTGTCCTTGTACTTCCTGGGATTAAATAGAAGTGCCAGGAGCGCTGAGCAGCCGCCTGGAGCGATTTTACTTATGTTTATTTCTACCCACTGGGCTCTGGAGTTTGCATTTAAGCATCTTTCCTTTCGACTTTTTTCTGGTTTCTATTGACTCTAAAACTACAAAAAAGAAGCCAGATATTTTTGAAACCCAAATTACTGGGCACAATTTGATCACTTAGAAAGTCTTAATGATGAATTAAGTTATTTGGTGATGTTTATTGAAAAGAAATAATGAGAAATAAATCCACTTATAAGTGATTTTCATGATTCTCTGATTAAATGAGAACAATATATAAACAAAATTCCTTGAATCTGGGATCAATATGGATAGCTCTTGGTTTAGCATTTAAGCATATCTCCTTAAGAAATAAATAAAGGGGGCTTCCCTGGTGGCGCAGTGGTTGAGAATCTGCCTGCTAATGCAGGGGACATGGGTTTGAGCCCTGGTCTGGGAGGATCTCACATGCCGCGGAGCGGCTAGGCCCGTGAGCCACAACTACTGAGTCTGCGCGTCTGCAGCCTGTGCTCCGCAACAAGAGAGGCCACGACAGTGAGAGGCCCACGCACTGCGATGAAGAGTGCCCCCTGCTTGCCACAACTAGAGAAAGCCCTCGCACAGAAACGAAGACCCAACACAGCAAAAATAAATTAATTAATTAATAAACTCCTACCCCCAACATCTTCTTTAAAAAAAAAAAGAAAGAAAGAAAGAAAGAAAGGGGTTTAATCTTGGAGGAGGGGGTGAAAAGAACTGTGTTCGCTGTTAAGGTAATGACGTTTTGCATTCTGCGGTGAGCATTGTTCTTATTCTTACAGTCCTGTTCTGCCTACCTCACAGGATTGGTTGGGAATCAAATGAGTGTGGCATGTGTGAGCATTCTTCATAAACTCTGGAGTGTGTTTCACCAACCAGTGCTGAATTTGCCCAATCTCACAAAATCTTGAGATCAGAAAGGGTAGACATGCTGAAAATGCTGTGAAAGAGTTGATGTTTCAGAGTTGTGATGCCTCCAAGTAATACACTGGGTATTTCTGGGGGAACTCCTAAGATGCTAGTGTTTTAGCCCTATTCTTGGGAGTTGGAGTTTCATTACTGAGCCTTGAAAAATGCCTTGTTTCAAACTGGCTTCGGCTGCTTCGTGGCTTCAATGCCCTGGTACTCTGCTGGCAGACTTTTAAGTTTGGTCCTCCAGGCTCAGTGCCAGCTCATTTCCTATGCTTAGAGAGAGGAGGGACTCAGCATCGCAAGTTGAGTCTTAAGCTTCTACTAAGTGAGGAAATGAAGATCTTGAATACCAGTTACTGAGCTGAGTCTAACTTGTAATGAGATTGTGGACAAGAGTCCACCTGCTGGTAAAAGTGGACCAAGTCACCCAGGGGTGGCTTGGATGGGCTGCTCCACTGCCCAGTTTGGGCAAAAATAAGGCTGACCATACGTGTGTCCCTCCTTCCTCTGCCCAGGAGTGCAGTGCTAGGCTCTGAGGGTTGGAGGGTGATTGACAACAGAATTCCAGTGCACAGACAAGCTTTGAGGTATAAGAGTAAACAAACAAACAAACAAACAAAATAAAAGCCCTAGACTGAATTAGGATATCAGAGAGGTACCTTGGCTATGATGAGCTTGACTTCTAAGAAGCTATTTTAGTGGAAATATGCCACGAATGGTTCAAATGGAGCATTGGCGTGAATCAGCCTTCAGTGGAATAAAGATTCCAAAGGTCAGCCTTTGTGGACCCACTGTGAATTCGTTTTTCCCTTCTCTCCAAGAACACTGTGGCAAGGTCAGAGTGAATGCAGTGGTTGAAGTGGAAAGAAACCTTTGTCTACACTGTCCCAAATCCTCATGAATTTTCTTCGTGTGATCAATTTTGACCTTGGTCATTTAATTAAGCTATTGACTCTACCCTGGTTACTTAGTGCACATGGGTTGGAAGACTCAAGTGCACATGGGTCTAGGCAAGCATTCCATTACCTTGTATAACGTGGCATACATGTAAAAGTTTCCAGGATATTTGTTAGAAATAAATGAGACTGCCTTGGAGGAGGCTGCCACGTTCAGTGTTCCATTCTTAGACCAAGTAAGGCCCTGATAAGAAGATTCATTCCAGAAGTGACTGGGTTCTGATCTGCACCCGGTGTTCCTGGGCTCCTGTCTGCCTCAGGCCCATCCCCAGTCCAGCTTTGGCACTTTGCGCTCCCAGTATGTTATCTCCAGCCAGCAATGTTGGCTTTTCTTCACCATCAAGCTCACAGCTGAGACTCCAAGTCCAGCCTTCTTAACTCTGGCTTCAGATCAGGGCTGTCTCTGGGAGAGGGACCAAAGATGTCCAGCCAACAAGACCTGGTGCTACCAAGACAACCTTCTCTACCATCTTTTTGCTTCTGATTTCCCAAATGGTGAAGCAGAGACCAAAGAGAGACAGAAAAGACATTGAGTTTAGAAGCTAAGGACCAAATCATGGCTTCACTGGTACCTTGGTGCAGGGTTATAATTTGTTAACTGGAAGAAGGAGCTGCAAATATTAAGACTTGAGGAAACGTGTTGTGGGAACTGACGCTCCCTAGGAAACTGACACAGCAGTAGTGTGGGCGTGGGGACCTAGCCAGAGGTAGACCAAAACCTAGCATCTTGAGTCTGTTGTCTGAGATATGGACAAAGTGGTTTTTAAACTCTTTGTTTTCGAATAATCATAGATCCATAGGAAGTTGCAAAGACAGTACAGAGCACCATGTACCCTTCTCCCAGTTTCCCCTAACGGTTAAATCTTAATGTTACTATAATACAGTATCAAGACCAGGAAACATATTGGAACAATGTGGATATAGTTGTATGCCATTTTTTCACACGTGTAGATTTGTGTCAACTTCACCTCAGTCAAGATACAGAACTATTCCACTGCCACAAAACTCTCCCCCATGCTCTCCATGCCATAGTTACACCCCCTCACACACCACAATTACCACATCCCTAACCCTTGGCAACCACTAATTTGTTCTCCATCTCTATAATTTTGTCATTCTGAAAATGTTATATAAGTGAAATCAGATAGTATGCGACCTTTTGAGGTTGTTTTTTTATAAATTGCTGAATTCTATTTGCTGATAGTTTGTTAAGAATGTTTGCATCTACATTCATGAGGGATTCTGGTCTTTAGTTTTCTTTTTTTTGTACTATCGTTGTCTGGTGTCAAGGTAATACAGGCGTACTTTGGAGATATTGTAGGTTCGGTTCCAGACCACTGCAGCAAAGCAAATATCACAATAAAGCGAGTCACACAATTGTTTTGGTTTCTCAGTGCATATAAAAGTTATGTTTACACTATTAAATGTGCAATAGCATTATGCCTTAAAAAAACAATGTGCATTCCTTAATTTTAAAATACTTTATTGCTAAAAAATGCTAACCATCATTTGAGCCTTCAGTGACTTATAATCTTTTTGCTATCGGAGGGTTTGAAATACTGCGAGAATTACCAAAATGTGACACAGAGACACGAAGTGAGCACATGCTGTTGGAAAAATAGTGCTGATAAACTTGCTCAACGCAGGTTGCCACAAACACTTCAATCTGTGCAAAATGCAATATATGCAAAGAGCAATAAAATGGAGTTCAGTAAAACAAGGTTTGGACTTCCCTGGTGGCACAGTGGTTGAGAGTCCACCTGCCAATGCAGGGGACACGGGTTTGTGCCCCGGTCCGGGAAGATCCCACATGCCGCGGAGCGGCTGGGCCCGTGAGCCATGGCCGCTGAGCCTGCGCATCCGGAGCCTGTGCTCCGCAATGGGAGAGGCCACAACAGTGAGGGGCCCGTGTACCGCAAAAAATAAAATAAAATAAAATAAAAAATAAAACAAGGTTTCCCTGCATTGGCTTCTAAAATGAATTAAAAACTGTTCCCTTCTCTTCTATTTTCTGGAAAAGATGGTTGTAGAATTGGTATTAATTCTTCTTTAAATGTTTGGTAGAATTCGCCACTGAAACCATCTGGGCCTGGAGAGTTCTTTTTCAGGAGTTTGTAACTTACAATTTTAATTTCCTTTACAGTGATAGGGCTACTCAAATGATCTCTTTTATATTGGGTAAGTTGTGGTAGTTTGTTCTTTGCGAGGAATTGGTCCATTTCACCTAAATTGTCAAATTTACGTGTGTAGAATTGTTTGTAGTGTCCTCATATTATCCTTTTGATGTCTGTGAGATCAGTGATGATATCTACTGTTTCATTCCTGATGTTAGAAATTTGAGTTTTCTCTTTTTTTCTTTGTTAATTTTGCTAGAAGTTTGTCAATTTTATTAATCTTTAAAAAAAACAACTTTTCTGTTACTGGTTTTCTCTATTGCTTTTCTGTTTCCAATTTCATTGTTTTCTGCTCTTTATTATTTCTACTGGCTTTGTGTTTATTTTGTTCTTTTTCTAGGTTCTTAAGGTAAGAGCTTAGATTATTGATTTGAGACATTTCCTCTTTTCTAATATAAACTTGAAGTTCTATAAATTTATTTTTCAGTACTGCTTTAGTGGACATAAATATAATATATACTTTATAGCATATTATTTTTTAATATATGTATTTTTTATATATATGTATATACTTTGCCTTGTGTTTTCCTCTTTGAACCATGGATAACTTAGCTGTTCCAAGTGTTTAGAGATTTTCATTTCATCTTTCTGCTTTGACTTTTAGTCTCAAGAACACTCTGCATGATTTCAATTTTTTAAAAAATTTTGACGTCATTTCTGTGGCCCAGAATGTGGCCTATCTCGCTCGGTCTGTGTTCCGTGGGCACTTAAGAAGGGGTACTTTGCTCTTGTTGGGTCGAGTGCTCTATAAACGTCTATTAGATTCTGCCTGTCAGTAGTGCTGTTGGGTTCTTCCATACCCTTGTTGATGTAGTTGCTATAGTTTTCTGTCTGATTGTTCTATCACATGTTGAGACATGAGAGTGCTGAAATCTCCAACTATAATTGTGGATTTGTCTATTTCTCCTTTTTTCCTTCACCTCTTAGCTTTCACTTCACATGTTTCTCGGCTCTGTCCCTGGGTCCATTCACATTTAGAGTTGCAATGTCTTTTTGGTGGGTTGATCCTTTTATCATCCTGTTATGACCCTCTCTGTCCCTGGTAATTTTCCTTGTGCTAAAGTCTAGTTTTTCTGATAATAATATAGCTACTCTTGTTTTAATTTGATTAACATTTACATGGTATATCTTTTTCAATCCTTTTCTTTTCAACTTACCTATACTACTACTTTTGAAGTGACTTTCTTGTAGACAGCATGGAGTTGGATCATGTATTTTTATCCACTTGGACAATCTGTTTTCTCAGCTCTTGAAAAATGTTGTACCACTTCCTTAGAGCCTCTAATGAGAAATATGTTATCGTTCAGATTGTTTTTATTCTGTAGGTAAGGTATCATTTTTCACTTGATGCTTTCAAGATTCCTTCTTTGCAAGTTTTCAGAAGTTCGATTATGACGTGTCTTAGTAAGGATTCCTTAGGATGATCCTGTTTGGGTCTGCTCAGGTTCCTGAATCTCTATGCTTATGATTTTACCAAATTGGGGAAATTTTCAACATTATTTCTTTAGATATTTTTTAGCCCTACTCTTAGGAGACTTAAGTTGAGGTTGACACTATCACCTTGAAAAAACAACTTAACCCTCCTTAGGTCTGTTTGATTCATCCTTAAAATGTATTTGTTGGTGAATTCGTTCCTAAGGTTTCTTCCAGCTGTTTCAGTTTAAAATTACTCTTAAAAGTATCTTCCCCACCATCACTGCAGAGCACACGCATGCTTCCACAGGCAGCTGCTCACCAACCACTTTGCTCTACAGAAGTCTTTAAAGGAGGATCTGGCAGCTTGCTTCTATGAGACATTTAAAGCCTCGCTCATCAGTTCTTGGAAATCTTGCTCATTTAAATTGTCACAGCTCAAGAGCCCTGGGATTTAAACCTTGGAAAGGATAAGGCTTGTCAGCAGAATTTCAGTGTTAATTTGTAAAGAGATGAAGGATATTAAAACTTTCTCCTCTGCACACGGCAGTAGAGAGACTGCAGATGAGGAATCCAAGAGTGGTAGCAGAGGGAAAGCCATCGACAAATGTCAAAAACTCTCGAGGCCCTGTTTTTTCCCCTGTCTGGTCAGGGTCTCCTGCCCTAGTAGGATAAGAGGGACACGAATCTGAGAGAGGGAAGATCATAGCTGGTAGAGGCAAGGTTAGAAGGACCAGACACAAGAACAGGATCTGAATGTAAAGAAGTTGGAAACAGCCATGATTTATAAATATCAAAGAGACATCTACCCTCAAGATACAAATATCTACATCTATCTATCTATCTATCTATCTATATATATATATATTTTTTTTTTTTTTCGGCACGCGGGCCTCTCACTGTTGTGGCCTCTCCCATTGCGGAGCACAGGCTCCGGACGCGCAGGTCCACCGGCCATGGTTCACGGGCCCAGCCGCTCCACGGCATGTGGGATCTTCCCGGACCGGGGCACGAACCCGTGTCCCCTGCATCGGCAGGCGGACTCTCAACCACTGCGCCACCAGGGAAGCCCTCCCATATTTTTTATCTATGCTCTTTATCACCTAAGCTACCAGAGATGATAACATTGGTTAAAGTATTTCCAGGAAGTGCTTGTTCAAACATAAATTCCTCTGTATTCAGTGACCAGACAAATTGTTTGAATCTGTTAGAAGGAAGTAGCTTTTTAAAATTATTTATGCTTCCCAGCCACCAATTTTTTTAAAAAAATAACAGCTAGGGGAGGTCTTCTTCTCCTCCTGGCAGTCACTGAGAATCCCTGCATGTGATGAGGTTATTTCTGATGGGCTTTTGCACATACAACCTAGATGGGGGCAGAAGAGGCAGAGCCATTATGAGATGGACCATATGAAATACAAGATCCACAAAAGATGGTTGGGTAATGGAGATAATGGAATTCTGCCTCTGGAGAGCTCTTCCGGCTAGAAAAGGAGGACTGAAAGGTGTCTATGGACAGGATGTGGGGACAGATTGTCTAGTTCCAGATCTTTTGTTTTCACTATCTCCCTCTCAATATACTTTCCAGGGAATATTTTGATGCTGTCCTGGGTCACAAAGGAGGCTTTGTGACTCAAGGGATTACAGTATCTGTAGAACAGACAGTATTTTAAGTATTTTATTAACATTTTTTCAAGTGCAAATAAACATGTCCTATTCTCCTAGAGCATCAGGATTGAAGTCTGACCAATAGGGTCATTTACATGGATCGTTCTCATGTCCCTTTCCATTTCCTTTCAACTTTCCTTCGTTTCACAACTGAAAGTCCACCCTACCAGGCTTGCTGGGGAATACACGAAAAGAGTAAGCCCACAAGCCTCGTGGGAATGGTGAACAGCAGAAGGAAATAGCAACAGTGCCATTTATAGCTGTGCAATGCACTGCTACAACAGGTGCTTAAAACCCTTTAAGTCCCGAAGCCCTGAGATCATGAAAGAGGAGACCACAGAGAAATAATAGTGTGTTCCATGTGTATGATTCTGTGGGACCAAAGTTTGCAGAAAAGAAGTGTGGCTAAAGAGATCAAATGAAGCAGACTGGACATTAGGTACCAGAAAGAAAACGTATTAATTTTTTACCATAAGGAGGTCATTGGTGACCTTAGCAAGAACAGTTTTAGCGGAGTTAAAAGGGACCAGGAGGGCTTCCCTGGTGGCGCAGTGGTTGAGGGTCCACCTGCCGATGCAGGGGACATGGGTTCGTGCCCCGGTCCGGGAGGATCCCACATGCCGTGGAGCGGCTGGGCCCGTGAGCCATGGCCGCTGAGCCTGCGCGTCCGGAGCCTGTGCTCTGCAACGAGAGAGGCCACAACAGTGAGAGGCCCGCGTACCGCAAAAAAAAAAAAAAAAATCTTTGCTAAAAAACACGTATATGTATGAACTAAAAATTTTACAACCAAATAAATTAACAAAGTATGTATTCATGAGCTGCTGGACTGCAAATTTGAACATCTAACACCAGCTCTGAAGCCACCGTGCAGAGTCCTTTCAAAAGACCCTCAGCACCACCTTCACAGCCTCCTGAGATGCAAGGGGCTGCCTAAACAGGTCACTTTAGGATCAAGAGGAGAGATGGACTTGCCTTGGTTCTGAGGAGTGGTTAGGAATTAAGCACAGACTATAATAAGAATCATAACAATTGAATATCCCAGTGAAAGAGTTTCTTAAAAAAGAAATAATTTTTAGCAAGATAACTATGACAAAATACTTACCCTGAGGGAGAAAAATCAGGATTAATATAGATAGCTCAGAGAAATCCTGGCAATGACTGAAGGAAAATTAGAGATCTTGGGGGACTCTCCCTAACCTTTTGGAATAAGTTAAAGACGGTGACTCCTATATCCTGTATATTCCATTTGTGTTGACCCTGTGAAGAGAGAATCTTGGGCTGAGGAGTTTGGAGTTTTGCCCAAAGGACCAGGTTTTCTGGCTTGGGTTCTTTCTCCAGTTCTTTTGACACAAAGCCCCACACCTGCTTCTGGGTCTGATCCATGGGAGAGACTGGAGGCCTCTGGGAAAATGGGTTGGGGTTAAGGATGACAGTTAACATGTGGGAGGGGCCTGGGGAACATTCTGGAAGAGGAAGAACATGTGGGGAAGTTAAGCAGGAAATGCTCCACAGTGTAGATGGGATATAAAGGGCAATCGGGTGTGAGAAACCACGCTGAGCTGATCTGCTTTTTCCCACCAAGCCCAAGTGACCGAGGGACACGAAGTTGTCCAGTCTGACTGAACGCCACCATCCCTCTCTCCCTCTCCCGAGTCAAGCTGGCCCAGGCATGTGGACAAGATGACAGAATGCAATCTCCACTCTTTGCAACCAGCAGGCTGGGTCGAGTTACTATGGCAACAGCAAGACTACTTGAAATCCACGGGGGCTATGCGGGTGGGGAGGACAGAAGTCCTCCCCACCCGAGGGAGGGAGGGTGACGGTTGTACTGAAAACTGGCTGACAGGGGTTGCAGAGAAGAAAGACCTGGGGCAGCCACCTCACACGTATGTACAGGGGGTGAGCTGTGGCCCTCACGATTCATGTCTGTGAACTGGTGCACCTTTTTCATGGAGGGACTGTTTGATACCTCATCCCATTTAACCACAAAAGGATTTCTCTAGCCATCTGTGAGGCCAGACACATCATACCAGCATGTGAGTAAAAGGAGGAGTTAGGACCAGGGCTCTCGACAGGACCACCATTGTCTTTTTTCTCTCCTTCTGGGACACAATGTGCCAAACCCAGCCAGAGGTCAGTCTTAGAAACCTACTGATCTGAGCATTGTCCTGTCACCCTCCTTGGTACCTCAGATGTGAGGGTTTGGGGTAGCAGTGGTCATCAGATTGTTCCTCTACTTTTTTCTTCTTATGGAGTCAACTCAGTCTTTCAAAATGTTTTGTGTTCTTATTCTACAAAAATGTGGAGCATGTGCCCCCTCCTCAGGAAGGGACAGTGGTGCATGGTAAACGTAGTGATCGATGAACATGGCTCCCCGGTCACCTTGGGAGGGCCTCCCAGAATGTCTGCCTTGGTGGGTCACTGAGATCGAGGGCCTGGTTCTCAGATTCTCAGGTTCAGGAACTCAATACAGTCACCCTCTGACAGTTGCATATTAGTCACAGGCAGAGAAGCTGACCAGAGACCACGTGACAGTGTATTAAAATAATTGCCCAAGTGGCAATGTGGGATGACAGAAAGGTATATTTTGAACCCAGACACCTTGCATGGTGGGCACGAGGATTAAATGACCTGACATATGTGCATGTAAGTGCTTAGAACAGAACAGAACACCGTAGAAGTCTTGTTATATTATGATTAAACCTGTACAGTAGTACAGGTTGTGCACTGCACAACTTCCAAAGCTACCATTCACAAAGACTCCAGTGTGAATGGTGTCCCCAGAGTTGTGCAGTGTGCCAGCTACATGATTGTACATGGTAGCCCTGCAATATTAATCCTCACCATGCGGGGTTATTATAAAAATTATAGTTAGATGCGTGTGAAGTACCTTTTACATAGAAGGCACTGTAACTCATAGCTGCTGTTATTATTTATACTGAGAGATTTATCTGGCTGTTTAGCAGTGATATTTGCAAGGTGCTTCTTCCTGTTGGGCAGGTTTGCATAGAGACTAAATTTGATTAAAAAGCTGCTGAGGAATTTTGAATAAGTGAAAGGAAGTTGAATGTCATCTCAAGGTTATTTTCATCCCATAGGTATAGAGGGGTCCAGATTCCAAGGGCATCACTCTTTGGGTACTGGGACTCATCATTTGGAAAGGGAACCTTCCACTCTGGGCCACAGAAACACTGACGATTCTTTACACTTCAGCTCTACTCTTTTTTTTTCTTTTTGTTTGTTTGTTTGTTTTTTGGTCTCTATCATTTGCCTGGAACTTCTCTCTCTACATTACCTCTGGCGCCTGCTACAATTAATTAGATAACTGCATCTCTTCCATTAGTTAATCTTTAAATTAGTCTCTTCCTAATGAAATTTTAGGGAAGCCCCATAGGCTCCTTGACGAAATCTGGAAGGCCACTTAGTCTCATCAGCCACATTTTTTAGAAATTATTAACTTCAAGCAACATTACAGCCAGAATAATCCACTGAGTATGAAACTCAAACACCGCATCTCTCGGAGTTCCTTCTCAAGTGACGTTAGACATTTTCCCCACGTTCTAACCAACATGTGCATCCTCTTGTCTGTTCTGCCTTTTCCATGCCGTGTTACTTCATAAACAAAACCTCAATATTAACCATGTTTGAATAGCAAGTTAGTCCGACAAAACAGCACTTAGCCCAGTGTGCTATGTCCCTCCAGTGGAGTGTTGGAAGCAGCTTAAAAGCCCAACCAGCAGATATGATGTATGTAAGACATGGGAACTACGAGGGCACTGGGAGGAACATGAAACAAACACAGAAATGAAATAAACCTTACAATATCAGATGTGGAAGTATCTTGGGGGACTGTCTGGTCCAATCCTTTCATTGTACAGCTGTGAAAATTGAGGCCCAGAGAGGGACCACGACATGCCTGAGGCTACGTAATTAATTCACTTCCTCCGTTAGTCAGGAACGAGCTCTGGCAAAGGAAGCGTTTCCTCTGGCCTTTGGGGATCGGCTAAGAAGGGCTCACACAGAGACAGTGATGGATTGCTGCCATGCAGACAACCCCTAGCAGCTCACAGAAGGTCAGATCAGAGGCATCCATCCCCAGGTTCTGTGCTGAAAGCATCCCACAGAGGGGAAGGAAGGGGCCTCGTCCCAGCAAACATGTGGCATTCATCTACTCCCACCCAGCACTGGGAGGTGTGAAAAGACATCCCAAAAGGGACAACTCAAAAGAGACAGGCAGCTAGGCACTCCTACACGGCTGGCTTCACTGCAAAACAGAACCAACCTGGGGGCGATGCCCAGGTAGGAGGAGCCCTGGAAAAGTCACAAACAGCAGCTTCTCCATGATCCCCCACCCTCTGTGGAGTCAGCAGACTGATGTGCAACAGGATGGTGGGACCGGGAGGCACTTTGGAAGCCAGCTAGTCCCAATTCCTCCTCCTACAGATGTGTACACTGAGTGCCAGGGTCAGGGAGGGTCTTGCCCAGGGTCACACACAGAGGGACAGGCTGAGCTGGCTGCAGAATGGAGCTGTCCTAATGCCAGTCCAGCGCTCTGTTCTAGGGTTCCTCTTCTGCTGGGTCTAGGGAAAGTGAGTGGTAGCAACTAATGAAGAGATCGAGGTACAAAAGATGATGTCAGTTTATTACTTAGGCATGATGAACTCCAGCAAGCGCATCACACATTCTCCTAGACGCCAGCATTTATTACCTGAGCGGCTCCATCTAGCTGTATGGTCTTAGGCAACTTGCCTTCCATGCCTCTATTTCTTCATCTGTAAAATGGGCCTAATAATAGGACCTACATCATGGGAGGCTGTGTGGGTGACATGACACTTGGCCCCCAGCCCCAGGAGAGGTAACTAGGGAAATAGTATCGGGCCTGGAGCTGGCCGTTAAGACTATGAGCTTCCCATTTTGCTATTCTTACGGGGGATAGGATAGAGTGCATTGGCCACTCCTGGGCGTCTGTGGATATATGAGTGTGTGTGTGTGTGTCTGGTATGCTCAGTGTTTGGCACACTGTGGTCTCAGTAAATACGTAGATATTTGCTGAGCTAGTGTACCAATCACTCAACATTCAGCGAGCTTGCACACTGTGTATGTGCCACTTCCCTTCTAAGGGCACATCCCCTCCCTGCTCCTACTTCTTTGTCAAGAGAAACCAGCTAGAGCCTGTACTCTACCAGCGTGTAAGCAGGGTGTGTTAGGAAACTATGTACCTACTACCTCAGGGGGGTGTGTGTGTGTCTGTGTGTGACATGAATGGGTGTCCGTGTGTGTGAGTATATTTTCACCTGAAGTCAAACCCTACTGCCAGATGTCAGCCCACCTGCCTTAGGAAATAACCCCAGGCTGGGACCGCTGTGCACCCCTCTCATCCCCACACCTCCCGGGCTTAGCAGCGTCCCCGCCTGGTTTTGGGCTGCACAACTTTGTCCCTTTTCTCTTCTTCCCAGGACAACCCTGTCAGTAGTGGAGCAGCAGCCGTATCTCACTGAACCAGCCCCGGGACCTATAAGAGCCTTCCTCGCATCGTGTGGTGTGGGCCACCTCCATGCTCAGACCCGGGCCCTCCCCACTGGGACACAGCTCCGTGGAGCTTTACAGGAAAGCAAAGACTACC